>NC_045692.1:13363532-13988532 GCF_003331165.1 Xiphophorus hellerii
TTTAACTTATAGCTCATGGCTGCCACTAGACTTAAAAGGTCCTGATACGCAGAACAGCAGCTAGAGCTCAGAAAAGATTACATGCAATCATTATGGGAATTAATGTTATTAATTACTTTTAAATACTTTTATTTAGTTATTCCTGCAACATATTCTTATTTTTCAGCCAGGGACCTTTAAAAACTTTATTTCACTTTAAATACAAGAACTGCATTCTTGGACCACACATTTTTAAGTAACTACAGGCATATTCCCAGTGGAGTAATAATTGTTGGGAGGTAATCTAAATTGTTTGGTCTCCTGGCACTGAATCAGCGTTTAAGCATTGTTCATAAACATTCCATAAGGTTGAGGTGGTGGAAAGGTTGTAAGCTTAAAATTAGCATGCTTTATCCATTCCCTCACTAGTTTTGATGTGTGACCAGGGTGGGCAATCCTGGTCCTTGAGGGCCGGTGTCCTGCAACTCTTGGATGTCTCCCTGTTCCAACACACTTGAATCCAATAGCTGAATCACCTCCTCCTAAGTGCAGTCAAGTTCTCCAGAGTCCTGCTAATGACCTCATTACTTGACTCAGGTGTGTTGAAGTAGAGATGCATCTAAAAGTTGCAGGAGACCGGCCCTCGAGGTCTGGAGTTGCCCACCCCTGGTTTAGCATCACTGACCAGCTGGATCACCCAGTATCGACTCTCAGGCTGTTGATTTGTTGGCAGTAGTTACAGTATGTTTCCACACGACATGCAATGTGCTAGTAAATGTGGCTAAACAGCATGATGCATCTACCACCATGTTCGACAGATGATAGTTGAGCTTGTTTGGTCCTTTTGGACAACTGCAAATTCCAGCAAAAATGGACATTTTGGAGCAGATGCTTCTGTCTCGGGTTAGCACCCGTATTGTAATATAAAATGTGCTTAGCCATGAACAGTGACACTGGTTTCCAAACATTCATGTTTCCGGGTTATGATAGGCCCGAGTCTCTGCGTTTCCAAAGTTATTCCTGAACAACCTAATTTCCATTCATTTGAGGACACCAGTTTGGGTCAAATATTTAAAACAGGACAATGATCCCAAACACACACCAGAGATGTTTTTGGAATGTAGAGATAAGTTTTACTAAAAGTTTCTGTAATAACCTCCTCAAAATCTGAACTCAATGGAAAGTTGAGAATGATTCTTGAAGAGTAAATATCATGCAGTTAATATTCCAGAAACATGTTCATGGCTACAAAAATGTGTGGATTTTCTGAGACTTTCAATTGAACATTTTAGTCAAATAGGACTTAGTCAAATAGTAGTACAGTTGTATATTTCAACAAATATGTGTAATTTTGTCAACAAATTCGAACTTATGCCCCCAATTCTTGTTTTCAAAAATAATCAAGACTGTTTGTTGTTTACTATATCCAACCTGGAAAAATTTCAATTAACATAAATAAAACAAAAGCCCAAAATGTATCAAATATTCATGTGTAAGATGAATATACAGAAATATCTCAACAAAATTTAATTTAGACATCTTAGTGTTTTCTTAAAACAAACAAAATGAAAGCCAATTTAATAGGACTTCTACTTCCAGTTCTTTAAAATGTATGGCCTAATTCTTAAATCAAATTTGTGTAATAATTTGAATTTGTATCACAGGTTAACACAACTATGTGCTATAGAACAATACAGAGAACCAGTGGCGATTTAACCCAGGCATGCAGGTTTTCTCCTTCTGTGTCTGTGTCATGTCCAGCCAAGCATGCAAATTTCTGGAAATGCATCACAGTAGAAGTGAGCAAAGTGTTACACTGAATAAAACACATTCTTTATTTTAGAAGTAATCTGTTTTGTGTAAGACAGAGAGATCTGCTTGTTGCTACATTTTTTCAGCTCCAGCTTATTTTTTTCTCCATTTCTCTTATTTGTGGTGTTCACTCAGCTGTTTCCTTCAACAAACTTTCAATAAAAAGTGAATCCTGAAAAATGAGGAGATTTTATCTGGGAAGCAAAATCCTTTTTTGAAAAGTGAACCTCTTTGACTCCAGCCAACCGCAGACCCGGTGAAGAATCTTTTGGACAAAGCTCTGTATCTGATGCCCCAGTTATCCCGCCTGCCTCTGTGTGTGGTGGTGTCTTTGTTTCAGTCATTGAAATTCACTCTACAGAAACTTCTATATCCAATGTTACCTCCTCCACGACACTAAACATTGACCTCTCAGTCCAGTTGCTAACTCAGTTGGCTGCACTCCATGTGTTTTCCGGCAAAAAGGAACTGCATGCACAACCTCCATCGTCCCAACAACTCTCCTACATTGCCACAGCTACAGATCCTGGCCTCACCCAAGCTTTGCAGGTTCAAACGCTGCAGTACGTGATGCTGGAATCTGACTAAATAACAACAACCAGACTCCCCAGCTATTCTGTCAGGCACAAAATGTTTACAAGGCGTGGGTGTGTGTGGAGTGCTGTCTGTTTTGTCTTGCCTCACCTCAGCCGCAGAGCCCTTCTCCACACATTTAATGATGGGGACTCGGTTTCTTTCTTCCAGGGTAAAGCCGTAGCTTCCATCACTTGGCCTTATCTGGAAAAAACAACATGTTGTGAATGAGCAAAAGTCCAAGCCAGCAGAGCAAAACACTTTCACAGAGCACAGGCATCCATACACACACAGCAGAAGGAGAGGATACTGCTCCAGACAGATAGCAGATTTTATAGTACTTTGCTCATTCTTCTGAACGGAATGGTAGTCTTGCTTACTGGGGTATAAAAATGTTTTTTGCAGAGTTTTTATTTTCTTTTTCTTTCTTGTCTAGCTGTGACCTCCATAATAAATCACTGGGCCTAAGACCACGTTGTGGGCAAACTGTAAGAAGTCTTAGCATAAGATACAATAGGAAGTTTAATCGAGAAGAACTCACCAAGAGAGACTTTGCGATGACATTTTCAACTATTTTCAGATCGTGCTTCAAGGGTTTGTGTTTGGTGTTGGATCCCTCCATCTCCTCATCAGCAAAGAAACGGAACAGCAAAGGTTCATCCTTAAACTCGCTCTTCTCCAACACTGAAAGATGCGACAGTGGAATCAATTAATATCAGAACATAAAACAAACATGGAACTATGTTAACTTAAAGAGTTGCCAGATTAAGATGAAATAAAAGTTTTAGTAAATCTAACAGATTGGCTAACTAATCGGAAAAAAAATTCAGAGTTTCTATCAACTGTCTATTGTCACAGAAAATAGTAGGGAAGAGAGTATGACAACCAAGTAGGTAAATACAGGAGGTAAGTAGGTAACTCCTTAACTGTCGCTCTCAAAATGATTAAATGTCAGACAAAGGGTTCATGAGGACAGAGGTATCATCATGGCAGATAAGGAGTTAAATAAGGAAGCAAATACGTATAGATGAGAAAATAAGTTAGGCTAGTTAAGTAAGCAAGTAAGTAAATGAGTAATCAAACTGATAGGTAGATTATGTAAGTAATTACATAATGTTCGTGTGCAAATAAAAAGGTCATGTATTTTTATAAAACATACAATGATAAATGTCAAATACCCATGTCGTTCTTTACTACAAGTGTTGTGTGCTTATTTGTAACATAGAAACATTCTAAAAGAAAAATGCAACAAATAGAGGTGAAAAGTGGACTTGAGTGGCTTTTGCAGAAACAAAGATCATCTTCTGCACTATTAAATGTTTAAAAAAATGTTCACTGGTTTATTGTATTCATTGAAGATTAAATAAATTTAAGTTTAAGTTTAAATAAAAATAATAATAGTTATTACAATGTGCACAGAGCATTATAAGCAAGAAAAGAAAGAACAGCTCTCACTAACTAAGACTCAAGCCCTGTCATTCAGGGTAAAGACCATTCAAAGGAATCAGACTGACAATAAATCCATAAATCCATAGTTTATATTGGCCTATATTCTATATCTGCCATATCGGATACTGCACTATACTTTGCTCAGTGAGCTTCAACTTTCCCTGACAGCATGACAGCAGCTCAGTCTCAAATACAACTTCTTCAAGTGCTGCAAAACCAAATTTCAAACCATGAAAATTAGGGAGCACAGAAAGGGAATCCCTGCTTAGTCAGATGCATATCACTGTTTAAGCTCTGCAAAAACATCTACCGAAACTGCAGCTCCTAAAAAAAAGAGCCCAATAGGGAAAAAGAGCTTCCCTCTGACATTCCTTCACTCATTTCCTTTCAAAATCAGATATACGGCCAGTGGTTTTAATAGCTACGTCGTCAGGCCAAATAACTTACAGGCACGAATAGTGAAATTATCCTGGAGGCAGAGGAAGTAAAAGAGGGTTTGATGGCCAGGGTTGTTATGTTCTTTAGATGTGCTGGTAATTTGTACTGTGTGGCTTGAACTGTGGGCATTTGGAGCAGGTTACATCATAGGGTTACAGGAAGGCTCCATGTGATTCATACTGCATCCCCAATGATGTAAACCTTGGCATACAGGAAGTTTGGGCTTGAAAACAAACCTGAGACTCATAAACAAAGTGTAGCCATAGTGACTGACCATTTTACATGTAAAGGTTCTCAGAGCTAGATTGAACGGTGCATGACCTCAGAACTTGGGCTATATGCATGTATGCATGCATGATGGTATCCAGGAACAGTCGCACAAACGCAAATTCATTCACTGGATTGGAAAAAGATTCTATTTCTGTACTGTGTCAAAGGGATTAAATGGAAAGAGAACAAGAATGGTTGTGTTCTTAGGCAGGATGCTAAATGCCAGACGCCCTGTGAGTACTTTCTCTGAATTTAACATTTAGCTTCCACTCAGTCTATGGAGAGGTTTGACTGAATGGGACAGACTGCTGTACCATGATGCATGAAGCCGTTGTCGCACAGCTCTACCCCCAAGATCAGCGCTTCCTCTCTTGTTCTGCAGTCCCCCTGCACCAACAGACAAAAAAAAATGTACATAGCTGAGAAACAGAACACTGGCTAGAAAAACAAGTAACAGAAGAAACAAGAAGAGCACAAGACAAAATAAAGAAGGGTGTCTGCTTTTTCGGGAATAGTTGAAATAGCACACTTACACTCCTGCTTTGTTCCTCCGTCCAAATACCCCAAGGCCAGCAGAGCCACTCAGCACTCTACCTTCACCACATCCAAAGTCATGTCTAGACAGTGCAGTGTGACAGCTCTGGAAGTCCCACTGCAGGAAGTGTGAGCGACTTGACTGGCCCAGGTCACACAAAATCCATAAGCAGAAACAGGATTGCAGTGGAAGGGGGATGAAATCATTGCGATATCTGCATTTGATTCTGCTGAGGTTGCTGTGTTCGTTTCATGTCTTTGTTGTAATCCTGTACAGAGCTATCAATCTGTCAGGCTGAGCACTTCCTGTCAGAGTCAATATAGCTTAGCCGTACAATCAATTCTGCTTTTCTTCTTTCGTTTCCTCTTGGCTCCGCTGAGAGTCTCAAATTTTATGACTTCTCCCATCTTTGCAGCACATTTGAAGTGAGCAACCTGTTATGATAACAACTACTTCCATTTTTGTTTTTTGGGGGGTTTTTTGTTTTGTTTTTTGGCTCTCGTTTGAACAAATCTGCTTCCAATCAGCTCAGAAGATGCAGAAAGTATGATTAAAAACAATGCGCTGTCAATTAATATTTTTTCAATTAGTAACAAGATCACAATGGCAAATTTGGAACCATAAAAAAAATTAACTTAGCTTGTGTAGCTTTTAACACAATTTTGAAATTTTAGATGAGATAAATAACCATCATAACATACTCAGAGCACAAATAAACACACTTATCAAACTTACAACTTATTGAAGAATCCTAAAACTAAATCCAGTGCTACCAATTGAAGTGTGTAGAAAACAGAGACCACATGTGTGTAATTTAATCTGTTTAAATGCAGCTATTCTGTGAAGGCCTCAGAGGTTTGGTAGAGAAAATTAGTGATGGAACAGCATCATGAAGACCAAACAACACCGTAGACAAGACAGAGGTTGTGAAAAAGTTTACCCTAACCTGGCTGCATAAACTTGATATAAAATATTAAAGTTTGTACTATAATGTAACAAAATGTGAAAAAGTTCAAGGTTTATGAATCCCTTTGATTACCTCTGTAGCTTACCTGTGCAATAAGCCAGTCTATGAGCTTGTTAGCCATGACCACTGACTTGTAGGTCCGTAAATGGTAGTCCTTATCCCTGGATAACAACAAAAGCAGACGTTTCCAATGGCAGCATTATAAAGGATATTTCAGGATATTTACTGTAACGTTTGCTTTCACTTTAATAATCTGAGACAGAGAACGTGCAGAGGAGTAATTGCTTGGTCTATTTAAACACAATGCCAAAAGGCGAACTAATAATTCCTGCTGTCAGCAAGGTGCGGCTACTTTTCAAGCACTTGAAGTTGTGTCATTTATCTAAGTGAGTTCTTAGGGGTTGTTGACAGCAAAACAGCATTCCTTGGTTAGAAGCTAGCACGTTGTTGCTGTTGTTGACTTGTTGCACTGGGCTACACTCTGCCAGACCCCAAGAATGCTGTTTGAAACGTAGCCGTGACTTTCCCATGAATGCTGCGGCATCCCAGGGGGACACGTAATATCAGGGCAGAGCCACAGGGCCGGGAAAGTCCTGAACTGCTGTGACTTAACGCTACTCTACCGCCTCCACCACAGGCAAACCATCACTCCAACACACTCACACAACCACACACAGATAAGTTTCAATCTCTCATCGTACAGACAAGGCTTGCGGGGTCATGTTAAAGTCCAATCTCAGCTGGTACTGCTCAAATTGCGAGGCGGGGCAACCTCCCCCCCCCAACAGTAAAACATGCTGTTATGAAAGCATATCTGGCTGCATGTGTTTGACTCCAACAAGCTGAAATGTCAATGCAAAATAACCCGTTTTCACCAGAAGAAACGTTTTTTTGCATTTTTCTTGAAAGGGAACCAAAACTAGAAGACTAGGCTCTACAGTGACTTGGGGGGGAAACACAAGAATGTCAGAGTAAAAAGAGGGTGCCCAGCAGGTAGCCATGAGTCTGGGTCAAGGAAACAGCAGTTTAAGGAGTTAAAGAGGTAAAAGTCAAATAAGATGGCCTTCACTTGCTGTCTGAAGATGGGAAAAATTTGTTTTGACGTTTTGTGAGTGGAGATGTATGTAGCTGTCTTTTCAAAGCAAGCTTTAAAATAAATCATATCAGGAAGCTAAAAGTTCAAGCTTTAATCAACTGCTCAGCCCTGATAAATTACTTAAGTATAATACACCAGATCATTTTTTATTCTGAAACTCATATACATATGTAATTAATGACTAAGCTCCTGGGTGATTCATCAGCACAAAAAAGAAACTCCATAATTTTTTGGGCACTATGTAAAGATAATTTGTGATTATTGATGCATTTGTCTAAGTCTAAACCTACCACAATCTGTAGATTAAAGAGTTCATCATCTCTAATCATCTCTTTGTTGTTTAACTGGTTACGCTTTTTAGATCTAGCGAGAACATTTAAAACAGCTGATAAGTTGTGAGGACAAAGGACAAAGCAGAGCTGTAAGGGGGGAAAACAGGAGCTGCACATGTAGGGGGCTGTTGAGAAGTTTATCCCCTATTCAGTTTTGACTTGTCTCTCTCTTGCTCTGCCAGGAAATTCCATGTAATTAAGCAGAGGCTGGATCGTCCAATTAAGCTCTGGTGTTCTCAGGCCCTATGATGTATTGTGCTGAGCTTTGAGAGAGCAGTCAGATCATCTGGCTAGCAACACAAACACCTCAAATCCCCCGAAGAGAGATATTACGCCAAGAAATCTGGCACGCAAACGTCAGGTTCTTAAGCGTTCGGGTCAGAAAGAATTGTGCAGAGGCTCCGAGCATGCATGTGGAGTAAACACACCCACCCTCTGGCTGTGGTGCCGTTTTAGAGCCCTGAAATGAAAGCTTTTCTTCAGGCCCCATTAAAATCTAGCATAAACAATGAACCAGGCTGTAGTTGGTGAGCAGAGGTCTTGAAAAATGGCCTCACATTGTATTGTGGCTAAGTTACTTAATTGGATATTTCTGTTTCGGTGAGGGTTCATTAATATATTTTCAAACGTTTCTTAATTGTCCAAACAAAAAGTTGAAAAACATGCAATATTATCTGTATTCTTGTATGTTTGTGTTATGCTTTATGTTAAAACTGGTCATTAGTGTTTTATTAATAGAGGCATTTTTAAGCACATTTGTACATGATACCTACTGGGACTTCAAGACGGGAAAAACCCGTTGCTGCAGTTACATTGTATTTATGTATTCATCAACAATATAGTGAAATATTTAAAAGTTTGTATTTCTTGTGATTTTGAAACTTTTTCTTACGGATAATGAAAACACAAAAAGCAGTGCTTCATAAAATCCTAATATTGTGAAAAAGTTAATTAGTGAAAACACAGGGTGTCACTCCCTAATTAAGGTATACACCTGCAATGCACGCCTATATGATCTCTCAGTCAGGGTCAGTCGATTACACTATCAATGGGAAACTGCTGACTACGCAGATGTCCATGAGCTAGCCAATGATACTCTCCACAAGGAGGGTAAACTAGAAATGTTAATTGCTAAAGAAGTTGGCTTTTTACAGAATGGTGTATCCGAGCAGATTCATAGAAGACTGAGTGGAAGGAAAACCTGTGGTAGGAAAAGGTGCACCAACAACAGTGATAACAGTATGAAGTTTCCACAAACAATGATGCTATGGGGAGACATGTGATCTACTAGTGTTGCTCAAATAGGCTTTTTTGTCCAGTTAATGCAGCCACGTACCAGGAAAAATAAAAACACTTCAAAATTCCTTCTGCTAACAGGCTGTATAGAGATGATGTGTTCAGTTTCCAGCAGGGCCTGGATTGCCAAAGGCTTGTTTAATGACCCTGGTATTGTTGTGCTTGATTGAGCAGCAAACTGGCCTGGCCTGAGTCCCTCAGAGAATCTTTGGGACAAGAGGAAAATGAGAGACTCCAGACTCAACAATGCAAATGACCTGAAGGAAGCAATCAAAGCAATGACCCCACAGCTGAGCCACAGGCTGATCGCCTCTGTTCCATGCTGCATTGGTGCAATAATTCTTGCAAAAGGTGTTTGTAGAAATGAACATATTTTTCAGAAGTTTGACATTTTTCCTTATCCTGTTTTATTTATTTAATATTCAAATTTCCTGAGAAAATTTATTTCGGATTTTAATTATGCAACAAAATTACAAGAAACAAATCCCTGAGGCATTTCACTCATATGTGTAATGAATCTACAAAGTTTCATTGTCTAATATGAGCAAATAGAAACATTGTAATTTAATGACATTTTTTAGATATATCTGCAAAGTCAATCATGCAAAAGGTTTAATGAAATTACACACAGGAATCTTCACAGTTTATCAGTATATTACAAATGAGATTACAAATCTCTCATTAATTTCTATCGCTCTGTATAAGAAGCCAAATCCAATCTACAATTGTCACATCTTCCTTAGTAAGAACAGAGAAATAGACAAACACATACCTGATGACAGGGTTGAAGAGGCTGTGAAGGCGGCAGAACAGTCGGACACCCTGAGCAAAACAGAGAAGACAGGGTTTCTCAGGTCGGAGATGTTTTAGTAAATCGTGATTTAGTCTTTCACTCTGCTGTAGGACCTTTACCTTGGCTATAACGTCATGCATGTCACTCCTGGGGTGGTAGGTGCCGTCGTCATATCGGAAGCGGTACAGCACAGGCTCGGGCTTGAACTGGTGCTTGTCTGTGACTGGAAAACAAAATCCAAATGGGAAAAGAACTGACAAAATGTCAGAGAGGAAACAAGTAAGAGAGTCAAACCCTTAGGTAGTGTTTATCTTTTTTTTTTTGTCTGACTTTAAACTCTAAACTATAACAGGTTTAAAAACACAGACAAGCCGAGCAAGGCCGCATAAAGGAACACGCTTCCCAGACTAGAAGACGACTCCAACCTCATGCAAAGCTGTCACAGATAACACAGCTGCTCAGAGAGGGCTGTGCTTCGCTCACTTTAGGTTGCTTTTATGTGGCCCCTCCAGCAGTAATAACACTTGGCTTCGTATAGTTGGCGGCGGCCGTGCAGGTTCCATTAAAGGCTTTTATGAAAAGATATTCTGAAACTCGGGGACGTCGTCTGCACAGATGGTCATTCCTCTCTGCAGAGAACGACTCTGAAACCCCATTTTATTTCTGAGTGGAAGCGAAATCGCACTACGAAGAGATTTAGTTACTCTTTGAAGGTGAAAGACACATTATGCACAATTTGCAAAGCAAAAAACAATTCAGGGTTCATGTACTTGCAAAAAGTTACAAGTGTTTATCTTAGGCATGGATGTCAAGCTAATTTTTTAATATTTTTAAGCCATTTTCTATATTCAGAGTGAAATGATCATAATACAGCTTGGAAATATTTGAAAAATAAGAATTGGTTGTAAAATTGAAATTTTTAGGAATTTTCACAACTCCACACAGTCAAAATTTGTTCAAACATAAATGTTCACATATATAAATACTTTATTTGACGTTTTTTCAAAACACCACATGCCATGAAGAGGTTTCTGACATATTTCTGGGTGGATAGTAAAGTAAACTGGTTTCCTGAAAAAGAATCTCATGAAAGAAAACTCCATGAATTTTCAAAATTGTTGAGGCTTATGCTTGATTGGCATCATTGTCCTGTTGGAACATCCAGTGGTCTATGTCCAGGGTCTCTAACTTTTACAATCCAGAGACACATTTGCTCTCCAACCTCATGCATTAAATGGACGTTATACTGTACATCAGCATGTAAACTTCTGACCAACTGTATGTGAAAGAAAATCCATATTAAATTCTAACTTGTGCATTAAATTTTGGGGTAAAAAGTTACCTGTTGTATGCTGATTAGACCTTGAAAACAAACAGTGAAAATGCATCATCAGTGGTCCCAGATTAACATGTCATTTATGTCAATGGTAATGTAAATAAGAAAATGAGCGTATATGTGTAACCAGTGGGAATCTTTCCTTATCGGAACATTGACTCAACAACACAAAGGAGCGGCAGTCTGTGTAAAACAAAAGGTCAATTGGACTTTGAGAGGTTATGTCTGAATCTCGAACTGCAGAGGATTCTGAAAGAGGACGAAAATGAAAGGAAGAAGAAACTGACCATGGTGGATGATGCCATTCTCCAGCAGAGCTTGACCCAAGTGAACCCCTTCCTCTGGGTTGCCCGTCTCACCAATTTCCATCAGCCAAGAAACAAACTCACTAGGGAAAACAAGCAACAAAACATAGACATAACTACACACTGATGCACTCAAAGACCAAAGAAAGATAATACACAAAAACCCAGTGGGAAAAAAAGGTGATGAAAGTGATCAGAGGAGAAAAAGCCTTTAGGATTGGAAACATCCCACTGGAATGGTTTATTTACCATCCAGGGTCAGAGTTGTCTAAAAAATAAACCACTGGATCTTACTTCTGGTGTTTTTCCTAGTTTGATTTCATTTATTTTAGGTCCACAGTGTAACACCACCGAACTTGAGAACGAGAAAACAAACCCACTGTGTAAACCAACAACCAGCATCTGATGCTTTGATGCTCCAAATTAGCTAAATGGGATAATTTTCCTTCATTTCATTTCTCAGAGAGTGAACAGACAAAAAGTAACTGAGCAGGCCGAACACGTAGAACTTCAAAATGCAACATTCTTCTGGATGCATATATCCACGTACTCCTTTTTCCCCACAAAAGGAAAACAAACACAGCCAGAAGCAGCACCACTGGAATTCTCTAGAGGCGACATCCAGACCACGACAGAACCAATCTGTATTCGATGTTCAGCCAAAGAGAGAATTTTGCAAAGTTCCTGGGGTGACAAAAGCCTGACCTGCCCAATTCTGACATCTTACACTGTTTAAACATTGATCATGGATCTTTTCTGTGACCAAAACTAACCACACTAGCCTATGAATACACTGTCAGGAAATAGTACTTGCCGCCTCTAAGAAATTATTCTATTTTGGCATTTTTGCTAGATTTACATGCTTCATATTGTCAACCAAATTTTAATAGCATACAAAAATGCATAACTTGAATAAAAATAAAATTCAGTTAATTGATTTCTGGCCTGTTTAAGATCCTGTCACTTCATCTTAATTGGATCCAAGTCCAGATTTTGACTAAGTCACTCCAAAATCTTATTTTTCATTTTTAGAATCATTCAAATTGTGAATGTGTTTTGAATTATATACTTCTGCTTCGTAATCTCATGGAGAACCTGATGGATAGATGTTCTCCTACAGGATTTACATAGAGAGCAGAGTTCAAAACTTGAATAATTAAAGAAAGCTGTTCAGTATCAAATCAGTGAAGATACCCACTATCATGCCTTCAGCTTCATGCAGTCACAAAAGAATGAATCTGAACATCTACTCTGAATGATAATTTTAGATTCCTGGTAAAGCGTCCAAATAAATTCCAACAAACTCTTCGACTTCATCATCAATACTTGTAATGAGAAGCTGACAATAGCAAGTCTCATGCATTAAAAAGAAAATTACACTTTTGTTTTCCTGCTTATTTCAAGCTTGAGATGCAATGAGCGGTATTGGACGGCAGTCACACATTTTCTTTTATGAATTACTCTCTTGCAGAGTGCGTACCACAAACAAGATTGTGCCATTTCAAGGGGAGAAGATGAAGACCCGCCTTCAGCTTTAAATAGAAAAGTCAAAAACCAAAAGAGAATGATGTGGTGGGAGAATAAAGGCAAGGAGTTTTTACAATGGAAGGAGTGGGCAGAGCTGAAGCCATAGGCAATGTGGTTCTCATCAGTAATATGTAATATTGTTTCTCATTCAACAATTACGTCCCCATATTAATGTCTCTGAAATCATCTGAGCTGTGAGAGGACAGATGGCTTAGAGATGTCTTTTTAAGCACAGCTGGTCATCCAGGTGTTTTATGATCCCACAGGGAGTTTCTCTGCGCTGCTTTCTCACAATTTGATCTCTTCAGCCTCCTGGAGATGACCGCGTTAGACTAGCTTTTGATCCTTTTTAATCCTTTCAGCTGACAGATTCATTCCTTTTCTAAACCACAAGGGTTTGAGTTGTTTGCAAAGACCCGAGGAGAAATCAGTACTGATTCTTCAAACCACTATGCCACATAACTTGGCCACAACTATGTCCAAATGCACTTTATTAGGTGTTTTGTTTCATCCTTCAGGCTTTTAAAAATGGGAGTGCTTTTCAGTCTGATTATAAGTCAAAATAAACTGCTAAAAAATTTTATTACATGGAAAGAGAAGAAAGTTATAGAAAATAAACACAGTGACAAACTGTTATCTGGTTTGGAGTTTTTCTAGCCTAGTAAAAACCAGCCCATTGTTCTACGCTTTGCTTTGTGCAGAGGGTCTGGACTCTCAGCTTTTAACTTGTACAAAGTGTTGGAAGGCATCTATAATTTAAAATAAAAAGAAAACAAAAAATATTTAAAGATAAAAAACAAAAGGCTAAACACTTTGGTTTAAAAGTTATGGTTCACTCTGAACATAACCTTATTAGTTTGAAAACAGTCAAATTCGGAACAAAACATTTAAATTGCAAATGACAATAGTATGCATCACTTGATTTTTAAACATTTTCTGTGTCAATTTCATTTCACATCTGATGCCTCAGATCGACTCTAGGGTTCCCTCCTTTCAGCATGGAACTTTAAAATATTAACAAACCAAACATTTTAAACCAAAATTGGAAAGAGTAACAATGTATAAGGGGAATAGTCAGCTGAACCACAAAAAGTACCTCCCTCTGATTTATGACTTTCATTTATTCACTAAATCAAACCCTGGCAAGCGTTGATTGTTATCCATACTAATAATCCCTAAATAAAATTCAAGAGCTAAAAGGGACTGGATTTGATTTTTCCATGACTGAGATAGCAGATATACACAATTTCCCAAAAACACATACCTTTTTAACCTTCCCAACTGCTGCTGTCTTTAGAAGTCCTTGCCAATTTAAAACTGAAAGCTGAGAAAAGGAAGCTGATCTGTATTACAAAAGTGTTCAGTATAATACCCCTCATACTGCAAAAGGCCTCCACTGATAAAAACACAAACATCGAACATAGCCAAGCATTATATTCTAGTCCATCTTCAGGAGTTGTTAAACAATCCAGTTGCCTTACAGTCACTGACTTCTCACTGATGCAACAAAAAGGAAACCACAAGATTGCTGTTTACATCTCTTGAGAGTTATTTCCAAACCTTACCATCAAGATTAGAAAAGTCAGCCTTACCTTCCCAGGAAGCACTTGGGAAAAGTGGTAAGCTTGCGTTTCCGGTCCTTAATGAGGTTCCCTCTGGTCATGAGGTGGTAGAGCTTCTCTCCTTTCTCTGAAACCATGACCCACGTGTCCTGCTCCATGCCCAGCCTCAGACCTGTGCGGAGGAGGAAGCCGTTGCAGGATGAAAGTCACAGAGATGTTTGCACACTGCTCCTGGGCTACTCATCAATTACCAACTGGATGAGGTTAATGCCCTCTAATTTTGCCAGGTAAGTAGCACCGTCTGCGTCAATAGTCTTTAAGCGGGTTAATGTCTTGCATTACGGGACATTTATCTAGTGCAAAAATTAAAAACGCGCTAATGGACTGAAAACATAAATTCCTGGAGTCAGATTAATGCTAATAACTCTATGTGACGCAAGGCTGGATAACTGAAGCAGCTTTTTACTTTTCCTCCGCTCCCTTTCTTTCATGATGGCCTCCAGCCACTCCTGTTTCTCCTCCGGGGTCTTGGCCATGCAGACGAACCACTTGTTCTTGGCCGTGTTGTGGATCTTCCAGCCGTTGTTAACGATATTCCCGCTGCTGTGGTAGTCAGCTGAGCAGCACAGAAGAGAGGACACTGTCAGAAACAATCTCAAGGATTAACTTCAGAAGTTTTACAAAGCCATCTAGTAGAAACAAACATTTTATTGGATTCATGTCTAAGGGGACAGGCATCAGTTTGTATTCACTTTGATTAGGATACTAAAAAGCATACTATGGGTACAAACAAAAAAATGAGACAAAAGAAATAAACTTGTTTAGAAGATTTTTAAAAACCAAATAAAATTATTACAGTCCCTTTCAAACATGCATGCATTTTGTAAATTATGGTTAAATAGCAACTGTAAAGTTATTGAAAAACTATTTTTTAGAACTCAAACACTATCCACATATTAATTTATTTTTAGTTTGGGACCTCAAATCTCTATTGACTGGCTTATTAATCATCACTCTTCTTCCTTAATGAAATTTAAAAAACACACAAATGAAGAAGGACTCATTTTTTTGTAATAATGTACTAACTTACAATAAGATCCCCTCCGAGCTGAAGGCTAATTAAGATTCACTAGTAAACTCTGAAATCATTTACACTGCTCAGAAAAACCCGAACACGTTTTATGTTTGTCTTTTTTGTCATCTTGAAATGTTCCAGATCATTAAACATTTTGTAATCAGACAAAGAAGCATTGTGATGAATAAATCACTTAAACAGGACCTGTCTGACAACTTGAAGTAGGCCATAAGACCTCAAGAAGCATCACATCCTTAAATCTAATAAAATTCATGAATAGATGAGTTACTGACATCTGTTAATCTAGAAATGGTTAGAAAGCCACTTCTGATGCTTTGGGACTCCAGCAAACCACAGTCAGTCATTATCTATTTGTGGAGAAAACATGGAACAGTGGTGAACCTTCCTAGGAGTGGCATCACCAAAATTACTTGAAGCATTGATGACTCATAAAGGAGGTCACAAAAGACCCAGAAAATCATCACAAGTACTGGAGTCTCCCATTGCCTCAGGTAAGGTCAGTGTTCATGATTCAACAATAAGAAAGGAAATGACATCCAACCCAAAAAACCAAGAAGAACACTGTGTAACATTTGTCCAAACATTTCTTGATGATCCTCAAGTCATTTGGAGATTCTTCACTTATGAGACGGAGAGTTTTGGAACTTTCATGCTCTGTTACACGTAAAGGGGAACGAATCGCCTTTGTAGCAAAACCTCTCAGAGATCCTGTAGCTATTATCCGCATTCCAGTTGATTTTTTTTTTAACGGTGTGGTCTTAATAAAAGAGTCTTAGCAAAACCTGGTATTTTAAAGTACAACCAGGCAGTGCCTTAAAACAACTGCATGCACAAGCTGCTTACTTTTTTATAACGTCAACATCAGTGTCAGACATAATGCTGCCACTACATTGTGTCAAGCAAAACACGGAAGGAAGAGACACAAAAACCTCTGAGCGCATCTTCCTCCTTCACAAAATGTAAACAAAAATTGAGTAGCGTTACATTTAACGTCTGTAGGATTTGTCTTTGGCAGGAAACCCCCCCCCAAAAAACACGTGTCATATTACCCTCTAGAGCTTGTGTTTGTTTTGGTTATATTTACCCTGAATGTCCTGCACAATGTCTGCTTCCTACTTTTGGAGCAGACTCTGGTTCACCTGCATCCACATATGCATTCGAACTGCAAATTCACTTCAACCAAACCAAGACCCAGGTTTTTAGGTGGACCAGAGTTTAAATTTTTGGTCCACATTAGAGTGTTATTGCACATTTACACCCTGATTTGGAAAATGAAAGTGTGAAGCAAACTGGACATGCTAGGCAAAAGAACTAGAGTTTGCTTACAGTGGATTAAACAGGGCTAGTGTGAATGCACTATAAGATGATCAACAACAAAAACTGAGTTGATACCTTGAAATTTAGTTGAATTAGATTTCTTTTTTATCTTTTGGGGAACAATTCAAATACCCTCTAGCTGAACTCTTTTTTTCACAAGTAACAAAAAGCACAATATAATAACCATCAATTTTAAACATAGCTAAAAGCAGATATAGTGTGGTGTTCTATGTATGAGATTCCTCGAGGGCGTTGGTTTTAAGCCCAGACAGCAAATTTTGGCCTGGGAAAAAGTCAAAGCACTTTCATTACCCAGGAATCCCAGCTAAAATACTCCTGTCACCCTGGATTTCAGAGATCTCCTGTCTGTGGTGCAGAACACCCGTGAGTTTCTGCTCTGCTGCCTGCTTCACATGTTTATTCTCATGCTCTCTCCAGAACCAAACCTATCAATCTCCCACCAGAAACATGAAAACCCGACTGTCCATCCAAGTCTGCTGGAAGAGAGAAGGTGAAATCTACAAATATAAATGATAATCAGCGGCTGCAAGAGGCCAAGAGTCACAAAGCGCAGGAGTTCATCCAGAACAAGCAGTAGCGCAGTCTCAAGGATATGTAAAAGTGCTGTTGGATAAATAACCTTTTAACCACTAGCAAAGTAATATTACACAGTTTAAGCCAATGACTAAATTGTTCACCTATTTGCACTAATTTGAAGCCTTATTTAAGCTTTGCAAGACGAGAAGAAATCAGAAAATATAATTGAAGTGGTGCTTTTTTTTTGTTGCAGGGATTACCTGTGCCATCGTCCACATTTTCCACCTCCATCACCTCAGTGTTGATTCTTCCTCTGAACTGGTAGCGTGGGCCTTCGCTGGATGCTTTGCTGTTTTTCAAACGCCTTCCAAACAGAAAAAAAGAACCACATGGTTAGACTTGAAAGGTCAAATATTTCTGTCCCTTTATAATGGCTACATAGCCTAACTTCTTTGTCTAAATACAACATCTCAACTACGATCAATGGCAACCTTGACCAAGATGCTTAAAGAAAATTAATCTTTCACTTTGGAATTTGAGTGACTTGCTTTGTGGAGAACTTGGGATCATAAAGTCTTTGTTTGGTAACTAGTCCTGAAAACTCAGTCAGTCATCAATGGGTCTGACAGCAATCCACAACATGTGGAGGGGTCAACACAGAAAATGTTCAGCAGACACAAAATAAACCTAAAGTCCTTTAGGAAGCCAGCCGGTGAGCAGAACAGATGAGACCAAAAGAAAGGATCCAGGATGCCCACAGCATCATAGATCCTCCTCTGTACTTAACATTGGCCATGAGATGCTTTCCCACATATTCACCGTCTTTTGTTATGCCAGTCCCACCTGAACTGTCCGCTGCTAAAATCTAAATTTTATTCTCATTAGTTTGCTTAAATAGCATATTTTCTTGTATTTTCCATTTTAAAGACTGACTTAAAGACATTAAATCTAGCAATCATGCAATAGTAAATACAAATCTTAAGACAAAACTGATCTGATTTTAAAAACTATAAATTGGTGAGTTTGTTTCACCACAAAATGAATGTACTCTACTTAAAGTTAGATTTTTCCTCTGGTTTTTATTCTACTTCAATAAAACTTGAACTCAGTTTTTTTTTCCAGTCTTAACCAGGGCACCTACTGCCAATAGGTTTGTGTGAGACTGCCTAAGTAAGCTAATAAATCAAATTTATTGAAAATTTTAAATTTTTAGAACACATTTGATTGTATTTTCCCCCTTTTCCTACACAATAAATGCATTTGCTGTTTGAATTCAATAAAAGAAAGAAAATGTTTATGTTGAATATAAGCAACAAATAATCAACGAAGCAGCACTGGCTGCAACAGTATCCACAAAAATATGCTGCTTCATATACTTTTGTATGTTTATTTTTATAAAAGTAAACGTTCATGATTCTACTTGTTCAAAACGTATCTCCACAGGAAGCAATATAAAGCCATTGCTTCTAGAAATATACACACAGATGGAAACTGCACTGTAAATGCAGTTTCCATTCAACTGGAAACTGCATTTAACTGTGTTAAAACTCACAGCAGTGTAAAAATGGACACGACACACTCGTGATAAAAGGACAGAAGATTCACCTGTTTTTTCTCTTGCAATAAACCAGAAGCTTGTCAAACAAGAAGAAAACCCTCTCTTGTATGTTTCCAGCTGAAATCTTTAGCAGGACGCCCTGCATCAGCATCTCTGTGCACGTATCCGTGATATTGGATCCCTGGAGGAGAGGGAAGCGGGGAGGCAATCACAAAAATGAGAAGGATTACATTAACACTTCAAATCAAATAGTACTTTCATAATTTATAATATACTCTTTTGTTTCAACATTTTGTGACGTTACTTCATTTCACTTTATTGAGTTGAAAGAGTGTTTTAGTCATCTCCACAACTTGATTCATCTGCTGTGTTCCTTCTTGATGCTGTTTGTTAATGTTCTCTAACCAACAGAACAGCTTTCACAGGACAGCTGGATTTATACTGAAGTTAACCTGCACACAGCTGGAGCCTCTTTACTGACCAGGTTTTAAAAAGAGTTGGTTGCACTGGATTTTATTTTAGGGTATACGAGTAAAGAGGGTTGAATGCAAATGAATGCCACACTTTTTTTTTTTGTAAAAGCATTTTCTTGCATATCCCTTTCTTTCATGCTATCACATAAAATCTCAAGTAGATTGTAGCTGCAACATAATACAGCGTAGGAAAAAAAATCAAATGGGGATGAATAGTTTATAGGAATCACTATGACAGAGAAAGTTTCAATATCTCTCATGTGCATACATAGCGCTGGTCAGATGGGGGTCTACATAGCCCAGCCTTTCCTGTTCCCTCTCTCAGGGGTCTGTGAAAACACTCCCTGCTTCCTTCGAGCAGATTGCTGTGGGACGTTAAACACGGGGTGGTTAATAGCCTAAAGAATAACATCCCGTTCAGCCAGGCTGCGCGCTGCGTTGTCGCGCCTGGTCACCACATTTCTTGGGCATCCTGCTGCCGAAATGATGAAGTGCGCTGTCTTTTCCCTTAAACTTTGTGCGCTCTGGGAATTTGTGCGCCCCTGTTTGATCAGCCTCTCTTGGAGCTAAAAATAGCCCCACATGCGCACAGAGCTAGAAAATGTGCTAAGCATTTCCTCCTACTGGAGACATGAGCAGGCCAAAACATTTTAGGCTTTTTCCTTCTTTCCTCGCCCTTTCTCCTCCTTTTTCCTTCTTATGAGCAGTTCTCACTTCCCCCCGCCCCCGTCTCTGCTCCTCTGTGTCTTTTATTCCTTCCTCCATGCTTTTTTTTTTTGTGCGTCTCTCACGGCTTTTGACCAGATGTTAAACTAATTTGTAGCAAGTGAATGTGTGCACACCAGACAGAAAACTTGTTTTGATCATTCAGAGCCAACAATGACATCAAACAATCTCAGACAATGAAAATAAATTTCCTTAAGCCAAGCCAAGTGTCACCCTTTAGCGTTTTTTGACACATTAAAAAGAAAGCTTGTTCTCTTCTAGACAACTTTCCTTTGTGACTAAGGTTAATTCAGCTTGAGTCAAAGTTCTTCTAAGCACCATAACCTAATTTTTAGCATAGTTTTAATGGAGGCAACCAACTACCAGACATAAAAAAGGCAACAACCATCAAGAGAAAGGATCAAGGTCTAGCAAATTGGAGGACAAAATTACTTTTGCTTTTTTACACCTTCAAAAAGATTTCAAACATTACTGTGATTTAGTTCAAGCTTTTATTTACGTACTTTGGGTGATTGTGTCTTACATCTACAGTAAACCACAAATTCATCTTGTTGGATAATCTAAACAAAACATGAGACCAACAAAAAAGGTCACTGCTAGAGAATTTGATCGTTCAAGTGCTGCATCTAAGCATGTTGAATAAAAGGAAAAGTGGAAGGAAAAAGTAGGATTGAAATAGGTACGATGACGGCATCCTTGAAAGAATTGTGAAGCAAAGCCCATTCATGAGTTCAGGGAAGGTTTACAAGGAGTGAGCAGCAAGTGGAGTCAGTGATTCAAAAGAGACCATCACCCGTTGCTGTGAATGAGGTGACTCTGCGAGGGAAAACCAAGAGACTTTTAGGTCAAACCAATCTGCATTATGTAATATTAACGTGTTAACATTTTCAGATTAGTCACATGCGTTAACACATTAATGCTGACAACCCTAGTATTTTTATAGAGCAAAACAACTGCACACAGGAGTGTTTTAAAGGAAACAACAGGAATCCTTGGGCTTGAATCAATTAATCAAGGCCAAGGATGAGAGAATCTTTCCAAAGAAAAACCCCAAAACAGAAACACTGCAGATTATCTAACGAAACAACAGAACAGAACACTAGGTGAAAGCCAAATGGAAACTACAACACCGAGGTCTAAAATTGCAACATTACCATGTCCTAACTTTGACAAAACACAGACACTTCTAGCGCTGACCAACCAGCAATCACAGTCCTGCCAAGCGCTGGCAGTCATCACAGTTGTGACCACAGCGGGCCATCGCCCTGTCTCTCCCACGCGATGTCCGCGAACCTGCTAGGAGGCCCCTGAGGCAGGCCAACAGTGGAGCAGGTCAGCACTAATGAGCAATCATTCTGGACAGGGGAAACGGGAACGGAAAAATTTTCACAATCACCTCTCCTCTCATCCCTTCCGTCATTCCTCAAACACCCACACAGGAAAAACAAAATGCAAACCATCACTCATTCCTCATTTTTTCTCTTCTTCTTCTCATCCTTTCCTCTCTAGTTTGTAGTTCCCCTTCTTTCAGGGGACCTGCAATTTGGTGAGCCTGGGGTGCAGCCGTCCAGACGGTCCAGGTCCAGAATGAGCTAATGTTTGTAATTAATAAAAGTGCAAGGGAGAAACCGCAGAGAAGCAGCAGCCAGGAGTACAAATGTCACCCCACCCAACTCTGAGCCCAGCACTGACGGCACTATTCTTAGACTTAGTGCTTCCTTAACCTGGTATATTTGTGTATGTACTGGATTTTTATTGTGTGATTATTTCTATTTAGATTTGAAATGGAAACCACAGTTATAAACAAGATGCTTAGCCTTTTTTTGGCCAGTGAAGATGATCGACTCAAGATGAATAACTCCACATCTGTTTATGCTTCTGCAGCAGATTTTACACTGAAACACAACAATATGTTCTGCTAAAACTAAAAACAACACATCCAAAAACCTACACATCTCAGAACAATCATTGCTCCATTTCTCCATCATCTCCATTAAAAACCCCAAATTCAATACAACAGGTCAATTGCATCTTATTACTTTTTTTCCAATACTACTACTTCTTCCATAAGCCATTGTTGGACCTTGTTAACTAATTTTATGATAGATCAACACAAAGTAGTTCACCTTTGTGAAGTGAAATGAAAGTGATGCATGTTTTTAAAACTCATCAGAAAAATCTTAAGAGTGCGCTGTGTTTTCACATTGAGACCCCTTTACTCCGGTGCCTACATATACAATCCAGGGCAAACGACTCCCTGCAAAAGTAATCCAATTGCTAAACAATAAACTTCTTGTGTTTAATGTGATCTCCGTAAATATAGACAGCTGAAAGACTGAGAAATTGTAGTGGCATCATGCTGTGGGGAGGATAATCCAGCTGCCTTGCCTGAGATAAATGGCAAGGCAAGTTTTCCTATAAAACACCAATCATAACACAAGTTAATCCAAAAGTTACAAGACATCAAATGAAAGAAAAAAATAACCATATACTGAATTGCTTAAAAATATTTAATTATAAAAAAACAGATACTAAAGCCATAAAGAAATGTTTCAAACTGTTAATTATTGTTAGACACTGTGACAGACTTGAGACTGAGTGGAGGTTCACCTTCCAGTAGGACAGTGACCCATACTGCAAGGGCTGCAACAGAATGACTTGGATCAAATCATATTCATGTGTTAGACTGGTCCAATTAAAGTATGTTTTTCTGATGCAAAACATAAGAAGTTTATGTTTTGCATCAGAATCTGTTGCAAAACATAAACTTCAATCAAAGATTCTAACTTTACCCAATCTGAGCTCAAGTTACTTCGCATAAAAGAATAGTGAGTTTCTAGTTGTTCCACTTCACAATCCTGCACTTCAATCCTTGACTTGTGTTGGTTAATAAGATACAATCTCAGTAAAATGTATTGAAGTTTGTTGGACCTGAATACTGAGTAGAATGCAAGGCACTATGGGTGGCTGAGAAGCAGACGCAACTTGAAGATTTAGAATAAAAGCCCTTGGTCAAGTTAAAGTAGACTAAAATGAAACTGACACAAACAGGCAATAACAAATGTAAGTTCTTGATGGAGACCCACCTCCCATCCCTCGATATGGGACTGCCATTCTTCTAAAATCTCTAACTTCTCCATCTGCCTCTTGGCTTCATTGATGCTGGAGCACACAGCCTTCATCACCTGGAGGGACTCCTGCACCTGCGAGTGATCGTTGTGCTTCCTCGGGGTCCTCTTCAGCAGCTCCTTTGAAGTTAAAAATAGCGCATGTACACAGAGAAAAATAATCACACCCTGCTTTGCTTTCAGGAGGCATAAATCAGCTGCTTAATCTCATGGTTTAGATGAGGCGTGCAAAACCTGTAAGAAAACTGCTTTACATTTTCTTCTCCACTTCACTTTTCCCCCTCCGGTAGCTTTTCAGATCTGTGCCACCGCCTGCCGCAGCCTACCAATAGTGATGGGAACCTCATAGTCTAAACAGTGCTTCAGCATGTCAGCTACCACAGGGCAGATTTACACTCTTCTGGATATCTTTGCAGCCACTGATGGCTATCTGTGTCACTTTAAGGAGGAGGGGAGGCCCCCAGCAGCTGGAAACCTTCAACTGGCTGAGCATCAGATTACCCCCCTCCTTATTATTATAGCATCCTTGTGCACATGCTAGTGGCTGTTTAGGGAATGCTGGGTGAATTAATAGATCTCAACAAGATGAATGACATGGGACTGCTCAGATCACCTAGTCAGACACACAGTCTTTGAAAACGCATTGGATTTCACTCACGTTTCATACAGAAAAAGTAAAACGTCTGAGCTAAGAAGCGGGTGAGCAGGTGTGAATGAGTCCAGTCGATGTGTCTGGATGAACAGCTGGCAAGGAGCAATGGTGATAGGTCTTGTAATATTGCGGCGGTGTGGCTAAGCCTTTGAACTAAAGCAAAGACCCCTCAGTGTCTGCAGAAAATGAGGGCTGTACTCACTTTGAGCAGCAGCGGGTACTTGCAGATCCTCTGAATGGGAGCTACCAAGTAGCCTTCAAGTGGGACCTCAGTGTTTTTCCTGCCTCCCAGCAACATGCAGTTCTGCAGCAGAGAAGAGGGATGGCAGGTTAATCATTAGCCGGATCTGTGAGGTTTTAATGGTCGAAGCCTCTAATCACTGAAACATTTTTTCCATCACATGCAAGCCATTGATTTAAGAGTAATGATTAATTATGGGAGTTATTTTTGATAAGATTAATAAGTTGATACCTTCAGCACTACATTTATGTCCAAAGAATAAATGTGGAAATAGATTAATGCTTAAATTTAGCAGGAGGGAATATGTAACGGCAGCAGCTTAACAGCTAGGGGACATGGTAAGTTTATATAGTTTTGACGGTTTAATCTGGAATATGAATTTGATGTATTTGTTTTACAAAAGCACCTTGAGATTATATTTATAGTGAATTTTTGGAAGAATAACTATTAAACTGTACTAAACTGCACTAAAATGTTTGGAAGTCATTTAATAAAGACACTTCTGTGTGATCATTACTGTAAAGCTGCCATGAACACAGTGGCTTCTTTCACATACGGGTGAGCCCCTCCTCATGCACACAAAACACCCTTACTCTCTCAAAATGTTTCTATTATGTAACTTATCTGAAACAATAACTAAACAAATAAATAGATGGACGAACAGATGGATTAATCGCTCAGATCAGCTGTGTTCATAAAGCAAAGGAAGCACTGAAAATGTACTTTTTTCTGCATGTTTTTACAAGCAAAATTTCACAAATCTTACTTTGTTTTTAAGAAGCAGTGTGGAGTTATTCAGATAAGGTCTGAGCAGCCTAAATATGTAACAATTTTCACAAATACATTCATAACTCCTTTAAAAAAATAAATAAATAAAAATCACTGTGCACATCACAGGAGGGGTGCGCGTCCCCACTGCCTTCACATGCAAATAAGCTTTTCATGGGTGTGTCATGGTGTCTCCTTGGAACATGCTACCCCATCCATTTTATCCAAATCCAAAACTGCCACTGCAGGGAGGCGATTGTTAAGCACAAATAAATGCCCGCTCTCCATTACTCTTGCTAATAAATTCAACAGACCTTGTCTGTGGCTAGCATGCGAGCACGTTCTCTGCCCTGATCATATGAGATTTTTATGACACTCAAGCACCAAACCTCAAAGACAAATATAGTTTTGAGTGGTTGTTTCTGCAACTGCAGTGAGATTAAAATCCAAGTCCCCACCTATGTCGTTTCTACCATCAAATGAATATGAAGATTGGTTTGTGTTACCGAGATATTTTACTCAGCGTTTGTCAAACAGCTTAGAAGAAACAGTAGATAACTAAATAGAAGAGGTTTCCAAATTTGCAGAAAAATAGCAAATTTTTGCTTAGGCTTTGATATGACAATCAAATCAAATAAGGCTGACTTAATTATAATCTACATTTTCATTTTCCATGACTATTCACTATGTCTAATGCAATTTATCATTTAGAGTACTGTCCAAAATATCTGAGCATTTTCTAAGTTAATGTGCCATCAAAACATTCTACTGATTCAGCTAACAATAACAGTCTTCAGTATGAAGGTTGTCACTGAGGGAAAAAACCCACAAAGTTTTAGTATCCCTCAGGTGTTTTGAGTAGAGACACATAAAGCTATTAAAAAATACACGTCAAGACATTTGTGTTTTTCTTTTCGGGTGCTAAGAGGTGTAAGAGAGAATAAGTTTCTTTCCTTCTAAGCTCTTAATAAATGTCGGCTTGCGCTTCAGAAATATGAGAATTGAGGTAAGGCTCTACATTATTTAAGAAATACACAGGGTTTCTGCTTATATAACATTCTAAAAACCTTTAAGCAACAACTATGACTTCTTTTGTCTTTTAAATAAGTAAAACTCAATTTCACAGCAACTGATCTTTTCTTTCACATGCAAAGTGACTTCACCTCTTCAACTAAAATAAATAAAAATGACCAGGATGTTTCTGCTAAAATTTCAGCTGCAATCTGAATTGGTTACATCAAAGCCTTGTCAGAATGTCAGAAATTGTCCCCCACTAGCAGCTAAATTAAGAGTTTGACCTTCACTTGATCAAAGCGACCCCTACCCTTGTGTTGTAAGTTAAAAGTTGCAAGGTCAGCTAGTAATGATCATTCTCATCTCCCCTCTAACACAAAATTTAGCTAATGTGCTCATGCATTACAGTGCAAGCACTAAGCTAAACTTTGTGGCAGGCAGTAAGCCAAAGGTTTACTGGAGGTTAATGGATATCCTCTCACTGGTCACTATAGCTCCCAGTAGGTAAGCAGAGGTATAGTAACACATCGCTTTGTGTGCAGCTTGGAGAGTAACAAAAAACCCAAACGGGCCAGATGGAAGGCTTGGTCCCCAAAAGGTCAAGGCTATAAATCAATGTCAATTAATATTGTGCTTCTTCTGGCTACCATGACCAAAGTTGCAAACAAAGAATCAATCAGACACAGATTGTGGTGCCACTGCTCTGTGATGACGGGTAAAGCATCTGCACTGACAATTTGAAACTTTCAGTCTATCAATTACAGACTAACAAAAGGTCACAAGTTTGTATCAGAGGCAGCAAAATCAATCGGTTCATAAAAGTGCAGCAAAGTTCAGTTTTCTGGATGTGTCCAAGCTGCCAACAAGAAAAAGCTTAAAAGAGAGAATGAAGTGATGACGAGCAGTAAAAAACTGGGAGTCACAAGATCTAAAGCTTAGCAGCAAATAAATGCGAGTGCATTCTGTGAACTGGAACTAAGGATATATCCATCCTTTGTTCTGGGAACATGATACTCCCATGTGGAAGTGAAAGTTTCCCGGGAACAGCAGGACAGGAAACAGAGGTCCGCCCACACATGGGGTAGAGTCGTCTCGGGCCGGCCTTGATGCTGTCCAGTGTCTGTCTGCTGGTCACGGTTTGCATAAAGCCCATCTATGTTTCATCTCACGCACTGATGTTTACGTCTCTCACCAGTAAGCATGTCCTGACGCTTCTGATCTTATTCAGCTCCAGCAGCAGCCTCTGGGCCTTCTCGTGATTCCCGCAGTATTCATCATAAATCTGGAAACGGCTCTTCTGTGGGACACAGAGAAAGCCAAAATGAGCCAGAGGAAAAATGGCAACAAAGTTGTTGGACAAAAGGAAAATAAATAAGGGCATAAACAGCACTGTAAACTAGACCCTCAATGTTCTGAGATGCAGTTTGAAAAATGTTCAATCATCCTGACACTTTAATTGAGCATTTACTCGCAATATCTTAAAAGAGTTTTAGTTTTTCTGTGACGAGCACAGATATAAGCACTAAAAATATACTTGCCAATAATTTAGCCACTTCAAAAGGAGTTGTTATTACTAAAATACTAAAATTAAAAACTATGCTAAAACTATGGTAAATGTCATCAGTATTTTGAAATTCCTAAAGCGCTTCTTCAGTTTTTAAATTATGGCCTTATCGCCACATTTCCATCCAGTTAAGAAATTTGGTCCTGAGCAAAAATACTTGAAGTAGGTATACCTAACATACTTTCACAACAGAATCAACCTTTTAGATATCTTCACTAAACAGGGCTGGTAAAAGATTTACAAGCACACGCCATAGGCAGAGTTGTCACATTAATTTTCAGTCCTTTAGGATGCAGTTAAACTTTTCTTTTTATTCCAATCACATAGCTTGCACAAATCTCATTGGTTGCTTGGCAGGAGGCACGCAAGTGTTAGTCGCCTCACTGCGCACGTTCCATAGGTAATGAATGGAGAGGGAACGACATCGCCTCCCAAGTGTCGAGCCCATTACTTTAAGGAAACGAGAGGGGGAGGAGTCAGTCGATGCACCGGAGTGAAGCATTTTATCATCCAGTGTCTTTGGAAGAAAGAGAGAGATACAATGACAACAAACTAGCATGCAGCTGAAAATTATCTAGCTCATTTCAATTTATCGAGTTCATTTTAATTTATTATGCAATTTATTGATTTATTGCTTATAAATGCATGTGTGAAAATGAAAGTAAACACCAAAGCTTTTTAGTAAATAAAACTTTTAGAAAGTTTCTCAGTTGCTTGTTAATTCACCTTTTTATTTACATTGTAGGGATTTTGAAGGCTCTGCTGAACTTGAGAACCCCAAGGAAAAATGGCATAACACTGAGCAGACATATACATTGTGAAACTCTTTTCATTCATCTTGAAGGACATAATGTATTTTGTGGTGAGAGTCTGTGCGTGCATCTGAGAGATGGAGGGTGGAGGGGTCGGGTCTTCCATCATATACTGTCATCTGTCTTGAAGCAATATGACCAGCAACTTTCCACCAAAGCTATTCAAATGACACCCCATGCTCCATTGTCTTTGAGAGTCGACAGCGAGCCCAGATCACACAGCCTCTAAATCACTGACTACAAAGTCGCAGCAGACCAATGAAAATATCCCCGTCTGCAGGCAAGCTGCTGAGCCCCAGCGATAAAGACGGAGGTCGGAACAACAAGTCGGGTCCTTACAAAACGTAAAATTCTAAAGTTAATGCATTAATATCTTTACTGAATATGTTATTCCTGGAAAAATTTTAATAAATTTAGCGTGGGGTTTCCATTGGTGTAGTTCAAACGAGTTAAGACAAACTGACGCAAGCGTGAAACTCAAAGGATTACCCCAATCATCATCTATCAACAGCTAACTGGATTATTTTTTTATGGGAAAGTTCTTGCATGAACAAACGATTTCTACAGCGTTGCAGAAGAGCAGTGTCTAATATGTTTTATCTCTGTGCACTCACATGATGACTTCTGACTGAATTACAGTCATAAGTTTTCAGTTTTTAGCTTTGAAGAGCAGCCCACTCCCTAAATCAAATCATCTCATAATAAACCTTCTGCCATCTGTACCGCAAATAGATCGTCTTTCTTTTCACCTGTCTCCAACAGCGGAGAGCAGAAGTCCAACAGAAGGATGCTCAGATTTATTACACGTTAAAACCTATAACATGCCAGTACGCCTCAAGGCTCTGCATCAGAGTAATGTGATATATTGGCTCTTTGATCGGTATATCAGAGCCACATCCAGAATGTCACACATGCGCACCGTCTCATCATGAGTAATCCAGAGAGATTAATTGATGACATGTGGAGTATTATTTTATTTGCCGTTGTGCTGTGGTAGACCTTAGTTTGCTTTTGGAGGAAGTTTTCAGATTACAAAAACTGAATCAAATTTAAAGCATCCAGAAGAGGAGAAAAAGAGCTACTTACAAAGTGCAAAAAGCAGCGGCCGACTTCGTGGTGAGCATGAGGGTCAGGCTGCAGCAGCTCCTCCACCATGGAGAGAAAGTCCTTATGGATGGCCAGAATCTCCTCAATGTTGGAGAATAAAACCTGACAGGTGAAAATGCTCCATTTTTAACTAAAAACAAAAGCAACTGTGTTTCACTGTGGCAATAATGTGTTAAAAGTTACAGTATGCAACTTTTATTTAAAAAAAAGTTTTTTGCAGATTTGTCAAAATTGTCACTATGCCATGACAAAAAAAATCAAGTTCTTCTGCCTTCCCCCTTTGTTCCTACTGCAATCTGCAAAAATACATAGCTCTGTCAGAAACAACCAATCAGAACCAGGAGGAGGGTCTTAGCGCCATCAATCATTCTCATGTATGCGCCACACACACCCATCCCTTTACTCTCCGCAAGGGTGAGGGTGTTTGAGAATAAAACCTTATTTATTTTTGTAGCTTGTTTTTCAATTAAAAATAGAATTTACTGTTGTACACTGATTATAACTTTTGATTGTTTATGCATTCTCAAATATATCTATACAAAAATAAAATTACACAAAGGTGGAAGCTTTTTATAAATTATTTATTTAAAAGTTGAAAACCATTTTTTCCCCTTCCACTTTGTAATTATAAGTTTATAGGTTATGACTTCATTTGAAAAGCAGGGTAGATTAATGATGTTTTTTCCTCATCAGTCTTACGATAATTTTAGTATACGCTGATGTTACAGTCTGCTTAAATAACATCAAAGCATGAAAATCAGAGCTCTTTCATTGGTTTTCGGGGTTAAAACAAATGTTGAAGATGGTATGCAAACAGCAAAAACAAAAAACAAAACAAAACCAACAAAAATAAAAAAATAAAATTGGAACTTTGATCATCGGGTTTTAACTCTGGAGGAGTAGATGTCATTTTGCCCCTCTGTGACATTGCAGCCATAATAACTGCCTGCTATCTAAAAAAACCCTCTCTGCACAGCATGTTCCCAAACAAAACCTAACACACGGGGACATATTCCAAAACACGGACGTGCAGTAAATATCCTCTGAATGCCTGTTTACCTCCAAAAGTAAGCAAGCTCACAGAGAGGCTCCCACTGCGGCGGAGCATCCTTTATTATCCTACAGCCGAAATCATTTATAAATAGATTAGATATTTGCAGCCGTTTCCTGCATCGCCTACATCTTTCTCCATTCAGAACTTGGCTAGTTAAAAAAAAAACACTCCTTACTAGGACTGATTTAGCTTTGCATGTCATTCCAAACTTTTCACAGATAGAATAAATAAGGTTTCTCTGGAATGTTGAGGGCAAAAGTTAATTACCTTCAGCGTTATTTCACCAGTCTGCTTACCTTCACCGTTTCCTCTGTGATGTTTTTGTCGATTTTGGTGGCTGCGTATTGGTTGAGGCGATGTAGGAACACCTGAAGAAAAAGCAGAACAGAACACGGATTAAATTACTTCAAGTCCAGCTAGATTTGACACTAATTGGGTATTGTTGCATATATTCACATGTACAAAACATTTGCAATCCTCACAATTGAAATCCAATACCTCAAAACACAGCCGTCTATAATTGCAGAGCGTTGTATTTCAAAGGTAGCATTAAGCAGCAATTGATGTAAGATGGAGAGGCCGACAGAGTGTGAACTGAGATGGATGGAAAAAGCTTTTACTCTAACATTCCTGTAGGAGTCCAAGTCCCATGGTGCTACACAAACCCCAAAAATCTCAATTAATGATTCAGAGCACTTTCTGAAAGTGATAAATTAACAAGGCTCATTTTAAACCTGCTCTCCAAAATGTGACCAGTGTGAAAATGACTCATTTCCTGAATTCTGCCTGGAGGAGAGCTTTGAAAGAAGAGGACATCCATCATCTGGAATTCCACAAAAATCTTTCTGTGTGAAATTGTTGGTGTGCAACTTGGCAGAAAGAAAAAAAAAAATCAATTCGCTCATGACTGATGCCTGTCCCTTAATTCAGGGAGCCTGGGATGCATACCAAAGCAAGTTAAATCTTTGAGTTGGTACAACGCAGAGGATAAATTACATCACACAGCTGAAAATTTTAATCCTTTTCAATCTGATCTCCAACAAAGTTACAATCTCTGATGTTAGAGCTGCTCTTTTTTTTTGCCAGAGAGCAATTTAAATTGTATTTTAGGTCTTTTTTTGGGAAGTGAGGTTCTGCAGTGAAGTTATTAATACTTAAGCAGCAAAAGATTTTGAATTCAACAACCTTATGCTGGAGAAACATAAATTTTGATCTGAAAGTCAAATTTAGGGTTTAGGGTCAACTGTCCTATTTCCCAGATTATGTTAGCGGTAACAGAGAATAGTCATGGAGAGCAGAGTATTTGTTGCCTCATGTTTGCAGATTATGTGGATCTGTTGGCATCTTCAACTCATGAATCTCAGTTTGCACTGAAATGGTTACCAGCCTTGTGTAAAACGGACAGGAAATGAGTCAGATGGACAGACGGATGGACTCTGAATGCCATACGTTACAAATAAGATACAGACTACTCAGAACAACTCCACTTCAACACATCCAAACTGCCTGATTTGCAAAGGAGAGCATGTCTATTATTTTAGGGAAAAAGCTCTATGAACCAAAATGAGAGGAAGCAATCCCACACAGAACATTGTGGTCCTTTGAATTAGCAAAATTTGCACCCATTCTGCTTTTGCATTCAAGCAAAATCTGAAATGTCATCAAAGGTCTCTGTGAAAGATCTCACAAAGCCAATGCTTTATGACAGATGGCAAAGGAGGCACAATACCACAGATTCTGACAATTCACCAGAACACACCCTTATTTATCAGTGACAATAAAAAGCAACACAGTAAACACATGACCAAATAGATAGAAGTCTTTCTCAGTAGTTAACCTGAACAATGGGCATCCATTTACCACCCCACTGAGGGCCACAATGCCATCTGTCACCCGATGTAGCCTCACAGCAGGCCCTCTGCCCTGAGAAAACTAGCATAATACATCCAAAAAGCATGTAAAGGGGTTACTTTAATGAGCAGCCATGCCAGGAATTATTCTTTTCAAACAACATCTCAGGACTGTGAAAGCTGAGAGATTTCCCTTGATTCATTTACAGCAGATGTTGAGCTGCTGATACTAATTCAGCAAAAACCCATCAACATTTCTCACTAAGTACATATTTAATCTCCTGTGTTAAACTTATATTAAAAAAAAAAGCTCACCAAAAATGCAACAGAAATTTTCTTAATCTCACTACTTTGACGCAAAGGATCCCTTCAAAAAGAGCAGCAAATAAGCAAGTGAATAAACTGAGGTTAGTGGTTGGAAAAAAAAGGCGCGCACATAATCAGGCTCTTTGTTGTAGGGCAACTCAATGCTGATTACCATTCTGTAACTGCCTTGCCTTGCAACTCTGTCACTCATGACCATTAGCATCTAATTAGCAAGTCTAATACATGAAAACACTAAACAGGGTTCCTCTAGGACATTGCAAATGCCTGACAGTTCTTGGAATATGTGGTAAAAAGGGGAAAATATGACTTTCTGTCCCGTCTCTTTAGCTTCTCTGTCACTGCATCTCGAGTAAAAAAAAAAAGTACACTCAACAAAAAGCAATATCTGCATTTGCAAATGATTATCTGTAATAAATAGCTATAGCTAAATGGGGAACATTTGGAAAATGTAACTGCAGAGAATTTTCTGATATTAAAAGCATTAATGGAATGAAGAGATCATTCCAGATTGGTCAGAAATAACACATTAGCATTTTAAAGATAAAAGAATGGATGTCACATGAGGTGTTGCTGTAAAACAGACCCAACTTCTTACGGCATGCCTTCCAACCTCAAAATAGATAAAAACTGTGCGAAGTAGAACTAGATAAGAGCTAACAATCTTTGTCTTATTTCTTGATGTGTGCATGGCTCAATAAATAACTTACAGAGTACCTCTTCTAAACCTTGGTTAGTAACTGTCCCAACTTTCCTGGACAGCAAACAGAAAACTTTATTGACAGTGACAGGAAAAAGTGTTAGCATGACTATGACCCGTTTTCCAAGCTTTTATTACCTGCAAGCAACTGCAAAACTACAGAACTCTGCAGCAAACATTAAAAAGATCTTGTATGTTTGCCTTCGCAGCAAGTAACAAGAATAAAAGAAAGAGAATAATGTTTCAGTCAATTTCTGTCCCTGAGCACCTAGCCATAATCACCTGAATTGTCACTATGAAAGCTGAGAAGGTGGCTGCACATTAAAACCTCATTAAAGTTTTCATTATGCTACAGAACAGATGGGTTTGATGAATACATTAGGCCAATAACTGCATGCGGAAATTCATGTCATTAATCAACACCGGCCCACATGCTGCGGGCAACAAAGACACGGATGTGGAAATAACTGTTGCTTCATGCTGAAGTGGTATTTTCTGAAAAAAGGTCATAATAACCTGAACTTTTGTGGTCATGCTTAGGGACGGATCAATATTAGATTCTCGTAGTATGACAGCTTTGAGGGGGAAAAAAAACAATAACAAAAAAACATGTTTTCACTGTATGAGTGTTTGATTATGATCCTTTTCAGCTTGAACACAGGTGAGCGTTTGATTGCTCTGTCAACAACAGCTTGAGGGCCTTCCTTTTACGTTTGAACAGAAAACTCCTGAGACCATTAAAAAAGATGAGAGTTCAGGAAAAGCTCCAAACGCAAAACGTGAGAAATACACAGATAGTAGCTGCAAGGTTAAGAATCAAACAATTCTCAGTTGTTTGATGTTACTGACAGACATGTTAACCGTTGTCGTTAAATGTGTTTATTTTACTAACAGCCATGCTAACTTCCATAGCTTGTCAACAACACTGTTTATTTTACTGGCAGACATCCTAACTTGACATGTTTAAAACATTTTTGCCATAAGAAGATAAGGTATCTATTTTTTAAATACCTTTTATTTAAAAAAATAGAGAGAAGGTTTTGTTTAGCAGCAGCTTATTCCCTACTTACGCTAACAGTAAAAAGCAGAGCATGTTGGAGGTCACATGTCTTTGTGTTTTGCTTTTTTTCTACGTTTCCTCTCTAATTACTTCTGGGCTTTAGTTAGATTTTTTTTTGTCATATTCAGTTGTTTGTTTTTGCCAGTATGGTTTTGTCATAGTAGTTAATTCCTTTTTGTTTAGTTTCTCAGTTTATTCTTGTGTTCTGTGTGTGCATTTTGCTTTATTTTTCTTGGAGCAGTGTTAGTCTCTTCCCCCTTGGTTTGTAGTTTTTGTCTGTCTAGTGTGGCTTCCTTTGTGCTAATTATTCACCTTCCCACAGGCTGTCTGTTTGCTCTCTTCACAACTGTTCCTAATCCCCTTTTTACCTTACCTGCATTCAGTCTCATTCTCCACTTTTATAAGTACATAATCTCCATTGTTGACATTGTTCTTTGTTGGTTCATCTGCTCTGCACTGATCTTGTTTTATCTTTTTAATTTGCATTTTGTTTCATTAACTTCAGTTCCCCTTCCTGGAGTTTTTGGGCTTAAACTTTATTTTTGTAAATTTATTTCTGTATTAACAAAAATCCTTAGTTTTGCTCCACTTCTGCCTCTGTTTGCCTGTGTTTGGGTACTCCATAACCCAGTATCCCATTTTGTGGCAGAGCAGGTGAAGCACTTCAGCCTCAGTAAAATGAATTAAAAACACAAGACCATTATGAAGCAAAATTCCTCTGGCTTTGAATCAGGCATAACCGCTGAAAACTCATACCTAGTCCGGAAAAAGAATATTGGTTCATGCAGAGTGACTGAAATTCTTTCTTGTTAAATAAGAAAAAAATCAGACCACAAAATTGGAGGGTAAGAATAGTTCAGGATACTTTTACGAATGGATATTACGTAACATGCTCCTCTGGCATCTCTTCATCAGAATGCCAAGATACAATCAACGGAAGCCAAACTCCTCCCCTTTAAACGTTTCCAACTTTGTCAATGAAACAGATGAATCACAGCAACGGAGTCTGGCAAAACAAAGGCCACTTGCTTCCTCAAGTAAGTAAACCAGAGATGATGTCACAGAAGGACAATGATGGACATTCCCACGCTTCAAAACAAATTGCTTACTGTTTATTAGCCAAGCCAGAGCATGTCTCTGTGTCACATTGAGGTTATAGTCCTTGGAAAACAAAGCAGAAGAAAGGCTCACACGACTCAGGAGAACCACCCATAGCAACATAGGAACCTCCAATCCAAAATAAATGAGTAGGAATCAAACAGCAGGCCAAACATCAACATCTGTTAAAGGATTTAAATCAGAACAAGTGGATGACTGAATAAGAGTACAACTCAAGTTTGATTAATCATGCAAATTTTCAATTTTAGATTCTCATGAACTCCAGTTCATGAGGAGTAAAGATATTAAAAGCAATAGCACATGTGGCACCAGTTACAAAGCATGAGTTTAACCATTTTATTTTGCAGAATGTGGAATCTGTTGTTCCCACTAGAAAAAACTTCAAATTTTGCTTACTGGTGTGGATGCACATACTGTACTTACATTTACACTACTATCGATGTCACAAATAATAAAAAGAAATTTGGAAAGAAATGAAAACAATATATTTATGATTTTGTTTGTGTTGTCATTATAATCCCGTTTAAGCAACTTACCCATTATGTGTAAATTCATGGTCCGATTCCCTTTCAGAAGCTGAAAAGTTTTTATAACCACTGCTCTACATAACCTCAGAAAGAAATATTGTTAGAATAATCAGAATGTTAGAAAAGTGTCAAAAAAAATGTAAGACGTAAACGGTCCAAAGCTAGAGCCAGACACAAACAGCCTCTATGTGACAAAGCCCTCTGTTGAGCTCACTAACTCAACAGTGGAAGTGCTGTGCATCTCTCTGTGTGTTTTTCCTACTATCTATATTCTTCCTAGAATTGCAGCGTAAAATGCTGTGATAAAACACAGCAGGTAACAGGTGAGCAAGCAGTTCAGCGCCCTCTGACAACAGCCTCTCAAAGCACTTTAGTCACTCAGCTTGCTTTGGATTAAACGAGAGCAGAGCTGGAAAATCGACAACGAAAGGGACAAAAAACACTTACAAAAGAGTCTTGGTTTTCTAAGATAACATTTAGGTGAGAAGTACGTGTTTTATGTCCTGCGCTGCAAATTGCTTTTCAGCCCAAGGACAAACATAAAGAGTTTAATTTTCTGCACGATGTCACACAAACAGACCAAATTCCCACAAGAAAAAAGTTCTGACCAAAGACTAAGACGAAAACAAAAAAGAAGTTTATTGCATTGGCCATTATGTTAGAAATGACTTGTTTGTGGTCACTTGTTCTAAAGTTATATCAGTCATTCAGTGGTTATTAGCTGTGTGTGAACAAAAACTAACCATATACCAGATGATTTGCGTGATCACATTTTGTAAGTTTTACCAGATAATACTTTGTAAGCTTTCTGGAACTTCATGTGACCTCTGTTTATGTTAACATAATCTTCTTCAAGCTGAGAAACAAAGCACATTTGTATCTTCAATGTCTACTCCTATCAGTAGGTCTGTTGCATTTAGCTACACACACCTGAAAGAGCACGCACACACACACATTTTGGATCAAATTCCAACAATTTCACATGTGCAAAGGATGGGCTGCCCACAGGATTTGCAATTAGAAGTCCAGCCTATTTAAAACATGCGTGCCCAAGCAGATAAACATGTAATGTACTCTTGATTAATTGTGCTGCGTGAAAGATCCCAGCACTTTGCAACCTTATATGTAGTCTAAAAAAATAATTAGGATTTAGAGAACTAATGATTGACTTTAGCTGCTTTTCTTGGGCTGCCAACAAAAGAACTTGGTGACAGAAAAAGCTAACAATTGGGCGTGCCGTGGTGGCGTAGTGGTTAGCGCGACCCGTATTTGGAGGCCTTGAGTCCACGACGCGGCCGTCGCGGGTTCGACTCCCGGACCCGACGACATTTGCCGCATGTCTTCCCTCCTCTCCTTCCCTGTTTCCTGTCAGCCTACTGTCATATAAGGGACACTAGAGCCCACAAAAGACCCCCTGGAGGGGTTAAAAAAAAAAGCTAACAATTGCATTATTGCATTTGTGAGAGTATTTATGATTCTCTCACATGAAAGTCAGGTTTTGTGTTTGAAGTAGAATTTTTAGGCTTTGGACATGACATGTAAGAAAAAAAGTTTAAAAATGATTTACTTTGATGTTTTTGTCTATTGGTCTGAACCTTAAGAAAAATAACAAAACAAGCTTGTTCATCTAAGAAATATGTACAAGTTTAATTTCTATGACTAATCCTTGCTGAGCTGTTTGAAGTTGACATGCAAGTAAAATTAACATGAACACAAGAATCTTCCAATAGATTTTGCTCTTTGAAATTTCACACTTTACCAAACTGTGATTTCTACATTTCTGCAGCAGTTTTAAAAACATTCTGGATACTTAAATCAAACCATAACATATTGGGCGTTATGTTATGCTGGACTTATATTTTCACATATCAAGAAGTTGGATTGCCTTTCTGTATTGTGGTATGCCATCTCTTTTTTGGTATCTAAAGTAACTCAATTTGTTTTTATTTGAGCTCTATACCACTTCTTTGTAAAAACTCAAAATAACAAATGTTTTTAAAAAAAATTAAGAGTGTTTTAGTGAACAAAAAAGCAATTACAGCCCAATTCAACATTTTTGGACAGGGGTATATTTAGCTTCAAAAACAGAAACACTCAATGAACTTCAGAAAAAACAGTTGTTGAAAATTCAAAAAGAAAGTCCATACGATATTTGAAATATAAATCATCCTAAAAAGCCATTCTTTGACAGAAATTATAATTTTTATCCAGTAGCAATAAAAAATGTTTTTATTGTTTTTAACACTTATCCAGATTTCAAGATCCAGATCATGATGCTAATGGAACTAGAAGAGCGAGAAATCTCAAACAAATTAGGAAGAGAGGTTTTGAACTGTTAAACTTAATTAGAGATGGGAGGAGAGACTTGTTGCAAATGGGAGATGGTCTTTGGTGAGCCAGCTTCCAATTTCAATGTGTAACCAAGCAAAGCATCATCCTCTGATGTTCAGGTGATTCCCAGCAGGGCTGCACATCAGCAAAATCTTATTGATCTACAAGACGACTGAGCAAAACTGTCAGCTTGCTAATCCATGGCGCTCCCCCAGTCAAGACTGTCTCACACACTGCTACTGTTCATCTGATTTCAAAGCTTCCATGCCATCTGCAGAAAGGGGCTCTCTGCCATGCTGAGAAGCAGGCCTGGCAAGTAGGAGTGAAACGGGCAGAAACTAAACTGGACACCGTCAGGGAAGAACTACGGCCAGCTTCTCCCTTCGACTTCCTGTGTTTGCACACAACCAAACTCTGGCAGGAACGTGTTCGTCATGTGTTTGTCAGGAAGTAATCAAACCCCGGGGCAGCATACGGTAAAGGGATGATGATGGTTTTATCAAAAGTGTAGAAATTTGAAAGTATAATCAAAGATATGAAGCAGAAGTGTTAAAATGCTAGGCTGGGGGAAAAAATACAAGACAGAAATTAATGTCTGCAGCCAGAGAGACACTTACTGGAGTCTTTAAACCTCTACAGTAAATCCTATTCAGCAACATAATTAGATCATTTAGAGAGAGTTTCCCATCAAGTCGGGCAGGACAGAACTGCAGCAGCTGAACTCTGACATGAAGGCTGCTCACAGAGCTACTGCTAAGCCTAGAATTGTTCATACTCCTCGGACTGGCTTAAAGTAATCCTTTAATTTGACCAACAGGTTTCTTCTGATTAGAAATAATATTACAGTTTTGGAATTTCAGGGCCAGACTTAACTGAATTTGGAGCCAAACATTAGGGTAATGGGAAGGAGACCTGTTTCCGACCTGAAAGAACTGGAGCTCGGTGCAAAGATAAATATATCACCAAGAACCCCCCTGGAAACATGCAAAAAGTTAGTCAGCAGTTATTAAAGAGGTTTGATTGCTGTAATGACAAAATAATTTTCTTTTGTTTATTAAATAGGCAATAAATCATTTTCACCTTGCCTTTCAACATGGATTTTTTTTCTTTCACAAATAACACCGTTCCTATATTGCCTTATTCTCATTTGTGAGATAACTGACTCATATCCTATCAGGAAAAAAACTATTTGGAGACTGAAAATAATTCTGACTCTCGCAGGACCATAAAAGAATTATGAGCTTTTGTCAAAAAACCTTGTAAAACACAGTGGTGGAGGCATCATGCTGTAGGGACCCTTTTATTCAGAGAGACAGGGAAGCTGGTCATACTTAGTGGGAGGATGGATGCAGCCATAAGCACAGGCAATAGAAAAAAAAAAGTTTGAGGTCAAGAAACTTGAAACTGGAAGAAAAGTGTCTTTTCAAGCAAGATAATACAAGGGAACTCAGTAAAAAGGTATGTTGTTGTTTTTTAAGCAATGTATATTTTTTTTTACAAGTATGCACATTTTGTTGATATGCAATCCTACTTGAAGCCTTAAAGTTGTGACTATAATGTGGCAAAATGTGGAGAAGTTCAAGGAGAACACTAGCCTGGCCATTGTCTTTCTTTGCAATACGAAAAAATCTCACAACGCAGTCTGGGCTTTTTTCCCTTCACTTAAACTCCCTCCAGTAGATATAACGGGCCAATCAGCGAACAGAAGGAGAAGTTGTGAATGACGACCTTGATTTTTGTGCCGTTTTAGAATTGTAATAGGCTGTAGTTTTAGAAATGGCAGCTGAGGAAGTGAAGGAAGCTGTACAGTCTGTTTTGGCCATGCTTCCAAATATTGAATTAACATCAGCATTCGCCTTGTTCAGCTCAGCTCTTCTCTCTCTGTAGTTGAAGATGGTTGTTTACAGTTCAGGCAATTTCCAGTAAGCTTCATAGCCTTGAACTGGCACATACACCACAGGCAAATTTTAGCAATTGAGTCAAATGTAAAACCTTAGAGTTTGTGCCTCCAGGGAGCAATGACTTCTCAAAAGCCAAAAAATGACGCAAATAGTGTAGGATAAGTGGCTGGTTTAGGTGAACGCTTACATTAGCACAATTTCAGTTAGTATTTCAATCTATTTTTGTATCCTATAAAAATGGCAATGTTCAGGAGTACACTCTCTGCACAAACATCTGAGCAAGTGTGTGAATGTCTTTGACATAAGTGTGGAAAACACAGTCCCTTGTGAGGATGGCCCTGCTACCCCCATCCTGACAAGTGTTTGCTGCCACTGTTTTATGCCATGTGACCAGACACCTGCCACAGGCCAAATCAAAGGCCGCCTTCTCCTCTGGGCTTATAGACAGCAGCACCTCTCTACAGAGTGTGGTGCTGTAAAGTGCGGGAGTTATAAGTTTGCATGTGTGCTCTCAAGCAGGAAGTATGTAGCACAATGTAAAGACGGGGAGGTCCAGGAAGGAAGGAAATCCTGCTTCAAAACTGGCATCTGTGAGGAAGAAAAACTGAAGCATTCAATCCACAGTAAAGCCCCGCAGGAGAGAGGGACAGGACTAAAAAGAACAGATATTACACACATCAAAGATTCAACTCAAGCAGCTTGTTCCATGAATTAATCATTTTTTCACAAATACAGGAACCCACTTTTGGCAAAATTACATTTAAAAACTTACTAAATCTCTAATCTTGCATTGTGTTTCTGTGTTTGTAATGATGTAAAGCACTTTGAAATGCCTTGCTGATGAAATGTGCTATACAAATAAAATTTGATTGATTGATTAATCTCAGCATCTAGATGAAGGATTATTCATTATTTCAACCATTTGAGACTCAAGCCTGATCCAAAAATCTCTGTAGGAGAGGAAATCTTACTTACTAAAATCAACCCTCAGGATCCAAAAAGGCACGTTTGATGATACTTACATTGGTGTAAACCTGCACTGTAGAATGCATCCTCTGTCAAATTAGAAAAGTATCAGGCAAAACAAAAGGCACACTATGAAAAAAAGTCATTTTGGAGTCATAGATTCATATTGTAAAATGTGGGTTACTTAATGTGGAGACTGTGAAATTGAAATGCAAGTGTGCCACTTCATTGAGTTCAGAGGCCTCACAGGGGAGACAGACATAGGAGAGAGCCTGACTGGATACATGGAGCAAATCTAATTAAAAAAGGTTTAAAGAAAGAAAAACAACACATCTCACCTTGCTTCCCTTTCACCTCTGCTCTCAACACCTGGGAGATTATTTAGCTGGAACTGACTTTCATTTAGTTTGGATTGTGAATGGAGGTCACAATCCAACGCAGCAACACAAAACCATACAGCTCTAACTTCACAGGCACAAAGTACAAATTTTATAAGGAGAAAGCCGGAAAGCACTCCTCAGTTTCCAAAAATGTGGACGGACAAAAATTTGTGGAGTGCTGCTATGGGGATACAAATAAAGCCAGACATGAAAAAACAACTATGAAGCATTTAAAATTGTTCAGGTTTGAAGAGTTTAACACTCGACTCCTCCACACTTACAGTGTGTTGTTATACACGGGAAAAAAAGGATAAAACATGTACAGAATCTAACACTGCTGTGTGGGGTGGAGCTGCATTGTAGAGTGTGCTTGTATATATACTTTTCAATGAAACAAACACAAGGAAAATTTAGCTATTTTTAGTTGTAACTAAAAAAGTTAACATTAAAGGTGAACATTGTGACAACATTTGGAACATTTTGGCAACGTTTGGTTGTAAAAGGTTATTACTTGACGACAATCTGAGGGAAAGAACCTGATTAATGTCAGTCAGTAAGCTGCTTCCTGGCCAACGCTGTTCTATGACACTGAAGTTGTTGGGGGTTTTGTTTTTTCCAAATTTGAATGTAATTTGGTTACAGCAATATTGTACCAAAGCATGACAATCTAACAAAAATGGAAGTGATATGCATTTTATATAATCACAAAAAACAATAATTGGTTATACAAATCAAGGTATTTTTATTCCAAAATCAGCTTTCAAAGATTATAGCAGAGAACCTTATGACAGCCAGATAGAAAAGAATTACTAGCAGTTATATTAATTGGTTATTATTATGACTAAATATGATTACTATTATAACTTTATTATATCTGTGAAGAGATCGCACCTACAATACCTCCTCTTTATGACCTCTAATATAATAGAAGCAGTATTTTGGTTACTTGTGCTTTCTTAAATACATCTTCAACCCAAAAGATCCTTTTACTTAACACACAAATGCCATTTGTGCTGTTTCTGAAGAAAAAAAACTGGATGGTAAGTATTGTGCAGCAATCATGAGTTTTGAAAAAAAAAAGGAAGTAATTAGGGAATTAAAACAAGAGCAATCAAGGTCCATTATGACGACAAACTGATGTAAGTTAATGCCTAACATCATGCTCTGGGAATAAAGCACTCAATTTTAGTTTTAATCCCCGTTTCCCTAAACTAGTTTCGTAAAATGATTTATTGACCCTAAAAGACAACAGCATATGATGTCATTCATACCTAAGAAGTTATGACTTCTTTTATTCTAGCATCTAAAAACTCAAACAACATCTCAAAATATTTGTCACTTCTAATGACTGAAATATTGACCAAGCTGCTGGCCCATCCATGCTCTGCTTTCCAGTTATATGAGATAAAGTCAGAGGCGACAGATCAAGGAGGGAAATCCAACTATTCTTTTTCCTAGTGACATTCTCCAATACATTTTAGATTTTTCAAAAGCGCTAACAGAACAGAAGGAATACTTAGACACTTCAGTGAGTTTGGCCCCAAGCAGCAGGCCTAAACCATCAGGTGCCTGAACTACTTTACCCGACTTCTTTCAATGCAGAGGAAAAGCTTCTCACCACATCTCCAAGGTTGGGTGCAGTATCTCTGAAGCAAAGGTCTGCAACCTCTGGCTCTTTGGACCTTCATCAACTTGGTTTTTAATAACAAGCTAATAATGAATAATCAATACACATTTTTAAATAGAGATAAACATAGATAGATATGACAACAAATGCAGGTTTAACAACATGATAGAATAAAAGGCATCCATCTTCTTTTTGCCTTTTTCCCCTTTACATTAAAAGAGTAGAAATAAAATTCCTATTGTAAATTTTTACTAAAAAAATCTGAACTTGTCTCCGAGTTTAAGACGGTTGCAAAGTTTGCAACCGAGCCACAAAGAGCCATTTGTGGCTCTTTGGAGATAAAGGTTGCAGACCCCTGATCGAAAGAGTAAGCTTGTATCCAGGATGCTGATATTTTGATAATAATTCATATCTCATGGCCATAGATGAAAGTCTTAATGAAGACATACAAAGCAGTTTTACCTTAGTAATGTAGACACTAAGTCAATCTGTCTATCCATTTCCTGCTCAATTAAATCATCCCTTCAGAAATGCGACACTAACAGACCCTCTGTGCTTAAAGCAACCAACCAGGCATCAGTGAAACCTTTTTCAGGTTGGAAACCATGTCCTCAAATTTGTAGAAGCTCTTTATAGATTTAACTCTTGGCAGAAAACAGCTAAAGATTCTGGTTTGAAGATGCCAGCAGAATCATCTGCAAACAAAACAAAACAAGAAACTCAGAAGTTCCCAAACCACGACTACGCCTTGAGGTGCTGTCCATGAGCATCATGAACAAGCTTCGTGACAAGATGAAGCACCCAGAACAAGCTCAGAGGAACAAGCTTGACTTTGTGCCAATAATGCAAACACAACTCTTGCTTATAGAAGAAGCATTGTCCTTAGGTACCCAAGTGAAATGTCTTCAGGGTTGCAGATACAAGGAACTTCTCTAACCCTTTCAAGAACTCTGAGGACAGAGATCTGGCCCACTGTTCTAAAGGAAAGTAGCTTCTCCATAATCAAAGATTTGACAACACTACACCAATCAAACTAAAAATAGACAATTGATTAGTAAAATATTAAAGCCACAGTAAGTAACTTTTATTTTTTCCATATTTATTGAACTTGTCATTTTGTCGTGACAGTGTCAACTGGAAATAACCAATCAGAGCCACTCAACTGCTCCTTTTCTTCTCCTCCTTCCTAGCTCCCTTGCTCTCTGCTACCACTACAGCTTGTCACTGTCAGCAAAGCCTGTCCTGAATGCTAAGGCTAGTTAGCATAACATTTCTCCACCATTAGCACATTTAGCAGCGCATTCACAAGGTTGATGCTCCTCCTAGCCCTCATTGGTTGTTTTTGTTTGTTAGCGGTGCATTTCTTCAAACAGAAATAGCAGCACAGGGAAGAGGTGGAGGAACTGTCTCACAACACACTGTCATGACATGTTGATAATTTAACAAATATCTAAAAAAAAAACAAAAAGCACATTTCTTATTAAAGTTACACATTTCAGACTGTCTTGATTTCTTTAATCACATAAGAACACCTGAATTTACAACGTCCCCTGCAGAATAACAACCCTCCTTCAAAAAATGTCCATTCTTCCAATGTTTTGATGTCAGAGTTTGTGTCTTCTGTTATCAAAGGGGAGGCAGGCAAACATGACCTTGTTTCTATTTTGCAGGAAAGGGAAGGAAGTACCAACATCTCAAGATGACCATACAGGAAAAGGATAGGAACAAGATTCTGTGACCTTCAGGATCATAATATGCAGAGGCATGAATGTCTCTGGCCCCCTTCCTTGACCTAACCACTGTCTGGATCAAATGCTACAAGCAAAAGAAAAAGCAGGCAGCCTGGCTCCTGCTAAAGTGACTACTCTATTCAGGAAGTAAACAAAGCTACAGCACAGAGAGCGAGACATAGAGTATCCAAATGCAAACACACGTAAAAATGGTTTAGTGAACTACCTGGATCTCTGGGAGGCAGTAAATGCTCTTTGCCTGTTTTTGTCATTAGGCCTGATTTTCTTGAACTTCCTGCTGCCCTTTCTGCAGACACAACACTGATAAAAAAAAGTAATAGTGACTTGCTTGTTGACTAAGGCAACATCAGCATAAAATACAAAATAGCTAAAGAGAGAAAACCTTCTTCTTGTTTAAAGGTCTTAAACAGATGTAGTTTTTACCTAGGAATGTTTTATAAAAGAATGACTCAGTTGTCTTTGATCAAATATATTTAATTTCTGTTGATTTATGGTCTAAAAATGGTTTTAAACATTGCGCTCACTTTAAAGATGCTTTTGTTAAAATGGGTTTGAAGCAGAGGGCCCAATTAATCCATTACCAAGCCCAAAGGAATAAATTAGCTTGTGGCATAGATCTTCCTCCAGAAGCAGAACATAAAAGATCTCCCCCCACACACTGAAACCTTTTTGCATTTTCTCTCTTTAGATCTTAAAATGCATGTGGACGTCGGAGTTATTTCACCATTTGGAACTGTGAATAAATTATGAATACAAACATTTTCCAACCTCTAGCTTATTTTTCCATATTTGTCCAAACCTGAAAAATTCTTAAATCAAATTCCAGACTATTCCAGGCTTCTTTAAAACTGCATAAGAACCCTATTATCCCAGCACGTCTTTAAGCAGAGTTTAAATTTCTTCTTCCTATTGAGCCACTGTTGAGATTGGCTGTCATTCTATCAGCTCAGAGCAGTCCAAGACAAACACCTGCTTTCACCTCCGTCCACTATCACAAGTTATAACTGTCCATTATGCGAGATATATATACACAAACCTTTCCCTGGAAGCTTCTTCTGCTTTCAGATTATTCTGGAAGCTTGATGTATTTAAAATGTGGGGGAAATTATCCAAAGAAAATTCCAAGAAAAGTCAAAATTAGACTTCTGAGTATCGACACTGTGAAGATACAATCTTGATTTTCCCACAAGAGAGTGAGAGACGTACACTATGGGCTCAGACTTTCCCAGAACAAAAATCTCTATGACCTGAATGTTAAAACATGTGTTTGGGGGTAAGCATTGTGTTTTGGTCCTCCAGATCAGGAGAGGCAATCTCTGCACCTCAGTTCAACCTTACCAACCGACCAGAGCCTCATTGTTCTGCAGCAATTTCTAACCTCAGAGGAATTCCTCCTCCAGGAAATATGGCTTACAAGAAGCCCAGCCGCTCATACCCTTCACCCTCCTGGCACTATCTGCTCTGTGATCTGCTTTTCCCTTTCACCCCCTCTAATAATATTCCGCCTGCCTCTGTCCCTCCAGGATTAGGACACCCAATGGCAGCATAGACAGGGGGCGGCTACCCTCTGACCTGTAGACACACAGAGAATTGTGACTCCTATCTGGCTTGTGTTTGGGAAGCAGGGGTCCTGTTATTCCTCTGATCAGATAAAGGTCTGTCCTGTGACCTCTCTCCACAGTAGGGCTTTTCTTTGATCGTCTTTAATATCTTCCATAAAGCTCACCAAAGTCTCCCCAAGAAGACCAAACTCTTAATTTCCAACAACCTAACTTCTTTCAATACCATCATCAGATAAAACACATTGAAACCAGCCCCACTCGTATCAATCTGAAGCTTCTATCCAAACATTCTCAACCAGAACAGAAAAGCCTCACAAGGATCTGTCACCTCTGAAATTAATCCCTGCCACAGCACAACAAGGGAGATAGAGGAGGGGTGGCTGCATTCCCTACAAAGCCCCTATCTGTTGTCGATGCCAGATAGTGCTCCATCCTCTGTTTTCTTCTCCTTCTTTCCAATTGGAAACATCTGGACGGTGGTGGCAGAGGATTTGATCCAGATAACCGTGCATTACTTGAGAGCATCACTGAAGCTCAAGCATTTTGCCTTACAGTGTCTCCTACCCAACCTAACTTTGATGCACAGCCATTAGAAGGACAGTGTGTGCCTCGAGTTATGTGGTGGCAAGCCAGGTGTTATCCGCATTCGTGCTAATGGTTTTCATTCGAGTCCACCTGTGATGTCTTTGGCAGAGCTTGCACCATATGGATCTGATAAGATGGCAAATGCGTTCTCCCATGTTGCAAGAGATGTCATTATGGGATACAGTTGTAATCCTGCATATGACAAGAATTAGTAAAATTGGTGTGAGAAACTCCATTATAGCCAGTTAGATAGGATGGAGGAAGTCTGTGAACATTAATGTTCAAGTTCTAGATTTAGATATTCTTTTTGCAATGAGCATCTCAGTTGACTTGTGAAGGCAACTGGCTGCACTGGATTTTATTTGAGAAAACATCTCAAAGAAAGCGAATGAATATGCACATATGCATATTTATATGCAGATGGATATGCAGACTCTAACACTGCTGCCAGGGTTACACCATGTTTTGTGAGTGACCTGCCCGCCACACTATGAGCCTCAAACATCCTTGGGTCAAACGGAGAAGAGGATCAAAGCAGAGTTCTGGCTGTGCAACTGCTCTTCCAATTTCACACTTGCAAACAAACAGAGATCTTAATCAAAAGGCCTGCAAGACAAACAAGACAAATGATAGATAGCCTGTATGAAAGACAGCAACGCGCAAGGATAGATGAAACCCTGTAAGACTTTAATGGGTCCGTTGTTGCTCTGCAAGGCAGATGCACCATGCATATTAAGCAGATTGTCTGCTTTTACTTGTTTAATTGTCAGGAGATAATTGGTTTGAAAAAAAAAAGACAAATACAGTCTGGACTTTTTAAAAACTCTTCCTACACATTATGCAACACTCACCGAGAGAAAGTCCAGTGTCCCAACATAATCCCGTTCAGTCTTTAAAAGTTCATTTAGGACGCAGACTCGCAGCCGCAGTTGTTTCTCCTGGTCCTTCCCGCTTTCAGCTCTGTGTTCACTTCTGCTTTCTTCAGTCATTCTGAGGGAACTTGTGGATGTAAAGAAACGCTATTTCCTTCAGCCGGTCACGGTTTCACATCACCAAGTTGAGTTTAGATGCGGCAGAAGAAAGTTCGCAACATGTTCAGATCTAGCAACCGGTGTCTGCGATGAGAGTCCTCAAAAAGTCCGGAAAAATGTCAGAATATGCGAGGAAAGTAGCTAAATGGAGAGCAAAAAGTTATATTTAAAAAAAAAAGGCAAAAAAGAAATTAGCACAAGATGTGTGGCTGAGTAGTGAGAATGAACTGAACTCCAGTTAAAAGTTAAGTCCATGTGACTCCTGAAAACCTTCATCCTACTCCAGCAGCCTTAAAAGTGGGGACCAGTTATGTTAAGTATGCCACAATGCGCACAATAGCTTCCGGTTAAATGTTTCAAAAATAAAGGCACAAGAGTTTCCATTGATTCAAATCGCGCTGCAAATCAACAGACGTCACATTACAGACTTTTACTGCACACTTTTCCAAAACCCTGTTAGGGCTCTTTTCTCCTTATCTAAACCAGATACTACAACAAAAATATTTGTTCCTCTCAACTTATTACTTTGAAAGTCTTAAAAAAACAAGTCTTCTTTTCTCTTTGTCTTTCAGGAAACTAGTTTTTATCTTAAAATAATTCAAATCATTTCATGGGCTCATTATTTGAAGAAACTAAGTGAAATGCGCTTAAGTTGGAATACATTTATATCAGAAAATGATTTTAAAATTTGAGTGGTTATTTTTGAAAGTTTGTGCGCATTTCTAATTTATGAAGTCATTTTTACATATTTACTTATTTTCACTTTATGCACATATAGTCCTAAAATCTCAACAAGAAGTAATCTAACAGCAGTTAACACGGACCCATGCAGGTCAAGTTTCATTCAATCAAAAAGCTGTTCAAGTAGAAAATAAAAAGAAACCAGCATTAAATTTATATTTCTTACATTTGTGTCTGTTTTAGATTTGTTTGATGTATTCATTTTGCTTCAATATGAGTGTTATTTTTTCCTTATACATCCTTTTTTTTTCTTACTCATGTACTCAAGGTGTAGCTATGTAGTGAAGGATTTTCTTGTCTTTTCTTTTTGTGCACAATGGGGTTTTGGTGCCGTTTTCCGGCCATGATTTTAAACATGTTTCGCCACCAAGTCGCGAGCAGCCTGGATGAGAATCAGTTCCTCTAAGTCAGAACCTGTGTTACTCAACTGCTGGACTGTTCTCTGCAGGTCAGAGTTAAGTCTCTGCCTCAATAAGAGGAGTTCAAGTACGTTGGTGTCTTCGCTTCAAGATGGTAGGACAGAAGACGGATCCTCATCTGCAGGGATTCGTGAACCAAGCTACAAAATTTAATCTACCTTCCAACTTTCACCAACAGTTTTGAGATAAGAATAAGATCCCAGATATAAGCATCTGAAATTGTCTTCCTCACCCTTCGACATAGGGTGAACAACTCCATCATCTAGAGGGAATTCAGTACAGATGCTGCTCCTCCACTTTGAAAAAGCTAAAATGGTTTAGGCAGCTGATCAGGAAGCCTTCGGTGTGCCACGTTTAGGAGGATTTTTTCAATGCAACATTCAGTGCTTGTTGCACTGAATGGAGTATCCAGGGCAGAACCACAATTTTCTCATGGTACCATGTTTCCCTAGTGATGTGTGAATGCCTGGGGAGAGGGTTGCTGGGATAGTGATCTCTGGATTTCCAAGAACAGATTAAAGAACATATCAGAACATGTTGTTGGCATTTTTGATAGGTGTCACCAAAAAGCTACCAAAGAACTATTTTTTATGCTTCACAAAGCATAAAAATATAGCTCCATCCCAAAATGTTCAACAGCACTTAAACATTTGATTAATGAATGTTCTTCTTGTTCCCTTTGCATCATTCAAGCTTCATCTTCTTTTCTAAAACATGTCTCAAATGGGTAAAAGTGGTTCTCCGAGTTTGGGATGGAATCATTTGTCAGTTTGAGGAGAAGAGAAGCTGGCAATGCAATCAAGACATTAATGAGTTATTGATTAGTCTGTATTCAGGCAAATGTTGGAGTTGTAGTAAGCAAAGTTGTAGGAACAGAAATCCATAACCTCAGATGAAATATGCATGATGCATTTGGTGGAACAAAAAAGGAGCAGCTTGAATGGGTCATGTCCTCTTGCAGCCTATGTATATATCTACCAGTTGAATGTGCACAATATTTTCCAAGGATTTAACTCCTGATACAAACAGTAGGTTGGATGCAAAGAATCATTCTGATATTCAGTTTGTATATTTCATGTGGAAAAAACTGCTCACGTACAGTCTCATCTCTTGCCTGAGTCAGTCACAGACAGCATGATCTGCACTATGAGAGTCTTCCTTGTCTCCTAATGGCTGCATCTCTCTTCAGAGTACTCACTTGGCTCCAGTTTCCTTGCAGAGAACGTGAGCACAGAAGGGAAACCTCTTATTTTCAGAGGAAACAGGGTGCAGGTGGCCGGAGAAACGGAAAGAAAATGTGTTCACGGACATGCTGTGATATGTCTGGGACTTTTTTTTAAAGGAGGAAATGTTTGTTATTCTTTTGGCGATATGACTAAATGGGGGGGGGGGGGGGGGGGGGGGTGTACAGTAAGGCTATTATAATAGCCTTTTACAGTGTTTTGCAGGAGTACTCGCACTTTGTGAGCATGTCCACATTGTGAAACATTTTAAAAACTATTTGTGGCTTATATATTTTAAGGGTGGTGTTAATTAAATCAATTGTGTCTCAACAACCTTTGCACATCTAAAAAGTCAATTTTATGCCCATTCTTTTTAAACAAAATAAGTCAATCTCAGTCCAATTAAACGAAGAGCATCAATTTTCAAACAATTTTTTAAATATTGCAGCTAATCAGCTGTGTTCAGATCTGCTCTCTGATCCAAATCATTCCGTTGAACCTCTGGTTTAGGGTCGACGTCTTGCTGGAAGATGAACCTATGTCTCAGTCTTAAGTCATTTGCAGCCTCCACAAGGTTTAGTAAAAATCATATTCATTCGATGAATTACATATTGCAAGTCTGTCCTTCCCTGCAAAATATTTTAAAAATGAGATTTAAACATGGGCTTCATAGCCTGGTAAATATTGTCATATTAATCTGAACCGATATAAAACTGCAGTTAGACAAATTTAACAAGCAATGAGCTGCACAGATCACAACAATGATATTTAATTAGACGGCATGTGTTTAATTAGGACAGAACCTCCATTTGCTCGGAGCTGAAAACTCCCCGGGTGCTCCTCACTAACACAGAGCCGAGGCGGCCTGTCGAGAAGTCGGCTAAGTGTTTGTGTATTGAATTAGATACAGCAAAAGTCGTTTTGCGCCCGGATAAATAGAAATACGAGCAACACTAAATCCAGCTCTACATTCTTAGAGAAGATTTCACTGGAAGCCACTATGAGGAGGCAGGGATTAGCATCTCAACTACTGAGGATTCAGCCCAATCCTTTTTTTTTTTTTTTTGGCAATAAATTCATGCACTTTGTTACACAAAAGGCCTACTTTATCCGAGTCCTCACGCCGCAGAGCTGCTGCAGGTTTTAGAGTCGGTTTTGTGATGAAGACGTGACTTTCAAACACATTGATCTGTGGTGTACTCTGGTGGTCAGATGTGGTACGACAGCCTTCACACGAGTTTCTGGTTGAAATGCTCGCAGTGATGCTTTGTAACTACCACCAGAGGGCAATGTTGCATTTCACTGGATTAGAAATAGGCATCTAAATGGATAGAATCCTTCGTTGGAAAATAACTGAAATGAGGCTACTTTAAAAAAAAAAAAGGCACAAAACTTGGGAAATATTTGCAACAGAACGGTTACATTGTTGCTTTAAACAGGTTGATACATTTAGAACATCATTCTACACTATTAGCCTTTGCCAGTCTTGACATTGGTCTGTTGAATTGCTACTGGTGACATAAAGTCCTCCTTTCTTGAAGCGTTGAGAACAGCTGCAGGTTTTTCACTATTTCCACAGATCAGTTTTAATTATCAGTTCATAGAAAATACAAAAACAATGCATTTCTTGCATAGCAGGATAATCAGTCTAATTTTGCTGATGCATTTACACTTATACAGATCCAACTTATTTCTAGGCAGCATTTAATGTGTGTACAAAGTATAAAACGAGTCAAATTAAATTAAATTTACAGAAAAATTACTTGAATTGAGTAAACGTCTGCAATAAAGAAGTCATTCTAAGCCTCAGAGTTAAACAAGGTTACAATCACTGTACTGTGGTTAGTTTTCACTAATGCGTGGTGCAGTGGTGCGCAACAGGTCAAGATAAGTGGCGTAATAGAGTCCTGTTATGTTGCAAACACCAACTTATTTGTCTGCAAATGTAAAAGGTCTTTAGATTTTCTAGGTCAAAGTTGTGTGCTTTTTATTCACTTATTTTTTTTCTACTCAGGAAGATCACAAAGATGCTGGCAGCAAAGAATATACAGTCCTGACCAGAGGTAATGTAAACCTAGTTAAATGAAACTTGTAGTTTTAAAATAAAAGACCTATTCAAGCAGCATCAAAATAAAAACTAAAAGAATACTGTCCTGTTGCTAACAGCTGAACAAAGGGGTTATGTGACGTGAAATAAAAAAATGAAACAACCACAAACTTCCAGCGACCTGACATTTGACTGCAGGACTTTTAATGACAGAGTCAGCTTTTCATAGTTTTCTATGGCTTTTAATCACCATCCTGCAGCAATTTGGTCATTTCTAACATTCCTCTCTTGTTTTAAACCTCTCAAAGTTTTAAGGTTAATCAAATCTTTCATGCAGTTTTTGATTTTAGCTCAGTCTAGCCTTTTTTAAGTAGGACATAAAGCAGAACAGAGAGAATAGCTGCTTTTGACTTTGCTTTCTTTTTTCCCCAAGCTAAAATTTTGACAATTTGACAAAGATAAAGTTAACAGAATTGTATTTTTAAAAAGATTAAATGATTGCTCAAATCAAATCTATCCAAACCAAACTAACCCTCTGTTTGATAATGTGAAACATTTAGACTTAACGCAAAAGCAAAAAGAGGAGAAATCTATACGGGAACAAATATTTATTCATAGCAACACATTCAGGTTTCTCTGGAAGTCAAGACCTCCATAACGTTCCATCTCCTCTCTCATGAACATTTGATCAAAGATGTGCACTTATAACTTTACTCAGGGTCAGTTTCAATCTGTCATGACTTGTGGAGTCCCCATGTTTTAACTAGAGCCTCGCCCCAACAGACGCCTCTACAACCTGGTTGTCTGACTGCAAGTATATCAAAGAGGCTTTTCACAGTCCTCAGGGCACATTCAGGAGAGAAAATTGTGATTTACCAGCCACTCAGAGACTTGTGAACTGGATTTAGATTTTATCCTGAACACACACACACAAAAAAAGATTCACATCACCACAGACCACAGCCCAAAACCCACAGCGGCACCACATACCCAGAAATGCAGTCCTGCATATTAATTACACCATGAAACAAACTCCAACCATCGTAATACGTAACATCACCATACCAATCCATTTAAATAAACACCCAACTTTTACATTCCAGTTTTTTTTTTACTTGCCCTATAAGCCCTTTGAACGTCACATGCGTACAAGGGAGAAGATTTTATGAATACGCTTCTGTGTGCAGCTGCTACTTAGATCCACATAATTCTGCAGAAGTTTAATGTTAGTTCTGTAAAGTGATTCCTTTAAGAAAACTCTGCTTCTTAACCATAGAAAATTCAACTTTAAGTTGTAAAAAAGAAATAAAAATCAGCAAATAAAGAGGACAAGTGCTTTTATACAACTTTAGAACCACTATCGCATTTATTCACTGAACAAAAATATTAGTTTTTTAGCCTTTATTTAATACTTTTATTAGATCAGGTGAAAACATCTCTTTTTGGCCTCCATGTTGCTAAGAGGTTTGTTAATGTTCAGAAAGACCTTATGTTTCATTTTCAGCTCTTATTTCAAGCGGTTTCAGGCATTAGGTGCACCATTATGAAATACTCCCCACCCCCACAGATTCTGTTCGGACTTTTAATCTTAACAGTACAGTGGACTTTTCAGGTAAACAGGACCCAAAGCATTCTGAATGTAGGAGAAGAAACATGCATGTAATCAAAACTCCATAACCCTGAACAGACATAAATGGAGCTGCAACAAACTTTTTTTTTGTCTTTTATACTGAGAGACACAGTCTGTGAGTCATAACAGTATAAACAAAAACATTTGCAGTGATGACATTAATGCTCACAATACTAATACAAATAAAAAGAAACAGCCCTAAGAGTGAGCCCTGAGGAACACCATTTAGGAGAAATTCACATCCTCCTATGTGAAGAATGGAAATTAAAACATTACGGATTTAAAATTAAATCAATATAAAGCAACTACTTTTAAAGCAGCAGTATGTGACTTTTATATGTTTTCACAGGGAATTGTTAAAAAGGATAAATTTTCTTAAATGCACGTCATGTGAGGTGCAGACAGGGGAGTAGGATCAAAGTGCAGACAGGAGAATGGGACGGTCATATGAACCATGATTTGATGAATGAATTCCAAAACACTTACAAATACTGGGAACCAGAACATGAGAGAGACAAGGCACAACAGTGTCATGAGGTAAACAGATCAACGGAGCAAATGAAAGAAACCAGTGATGGGTAATGACATAGGGAGTGGTGATGTCAAAGAAACTTATTAGGGAAACTCACCACAGCTGGGAAGGGAGCAGTGATGCTTGATGAGATAAATGACTAGCAGGGGGGGAGGATGAGTGAATGACAAGGTGACTAGGGCAAAAGTAAATATCAAGCTAGAAGAAAGAGAACCTACAGAACAGCAGAAATAAGTACCAAATCTAACAAAAATACATCCACCACTGAAGAAGATAAATTAAATTAACAGAAGGAATAAACTAGAATGAGAAGATAATACTATGTGCAAAACAACTCCAAAACAAAGTATAGAACAAACTGGAAGAACAAAGGACTGGGGGAAATATTGAAAATAAAGAAACAACAAAGGTAGAAGTCCACTACTGGGAGGGGTATGAAAACACAAAACTGTTAAGTTAACGTATAGGAACAGGTGCTGCAAATGAACTCTGTCTATAAATGTGTATGCATGATATCTACTTTGTATTATACTCTCTGTATTTGTCATTAAATAAACAAACAAAAAAAAAATTTAATATTGTCATCCAGAAACATTTAATATTGTCATCCAAATTCAACTATTCTATAAAGGCTTTGTGAGAAATTATAAGGTTAATAGTTATAATTAACCTATTATTATAGCTTCTGATTTTAAAGGAGTAAAAAGATAATTTCTATCCAAATGTTGCAATTTTCAATAAGTCATGTTAAATATGCCAGTTGTGAAGGACAGTAACACGGGAAGGAGGCAGACAAGACTGTCAAGGTGGATATTTAACGATGAAACAGCTGAGGATGCAGTAAAGAGAAAACCTACAAGATATGAAGTTGGTAACAAGAGATCTCACAGTGTACTTAGGAGATCAGACGGTGTAAATGTTTGCTGGATTATTATTAATCAGCAAACATAAGACTGAGTTTACCAACTGGAAGCAGCAGCAGGAGGCAACTGATGGAGGCTGCCTTAAGAAAGTGACTGGATATAAACAAAAACGGAAACCTAGAAACAGGAAAACAAAGCTAAACAGCTCCTCTCAAGGAACAAAAGTGCACAGAAACTTAATTCACAACTCAGTATAAAAATAAAGCATAGAACTCTCCGAAGAAAATTCTGTTTCCCAACAAAAATCACAAGTGTCTCTCCTTTATTACGCCACATGTCTCTTATATGCAAAATTATGCTACTGGGAGCTAGAAGTGCATTTGGCGTCTCTTTTGTATACTAAATGGGGAAAACCAGGTGGCAAACTATTGACACTGGAGGGAAGCATGTGAAAAATGTGCAGTCACAAAAGGTGAAGCCTGCGGTTGACTTAGACATTTAATCACAGGGTTGGATGATAAGTGAGGCTTAAACGGAGGCACGGATAGCCTTGAATAAAAGGAGGCGACATTAACAGCTCCATGGAGGAATTTATGGTGGACCTGTGCCAACACACTGACAGCACTGGTGGCTGGTTGCGAAACTTCAAAGATTCAGAAGCTCAATGTACACTTCATATCTATAAAAAGACAAATGGCTGGGTTTTCAATCCATTGTTTAATACTAGAATGCTAATTTTTACATCTTTAAATGCAGTCCATAGTGTGATTATGAAAGACAACCACAAAAACCAAATTTGATGCATTAATTCTTCAAATATAAGAGACACAAAAGGTCAAAACATACAAAGATGGGTCTTCGACAATTTTTTTTTTGTGCAAAAACATATTTTCTCCCACCTTGTAATGATAGTGCTAAACAAAAATGCTGTGGTGTTTTGTTTAGTTTTTGGGTTTGACAAAAAGGTCCTGGAATATGTGTTAAATAAGTAGAATTACACAGGAAGGCAATGGCAGAAGTAACAATAAGTGTTGCAACAATGTAGCCTATATACTATATATATATACACAACAGCTATAATGATTAACATAAGATTTATTTAATCAACGAAAGTTTCAATGAAACATTTTTGCTGAAAAAGTTTTTAAAAAATATGTAATTTCCAAACTTTTCACAAACATATATAAATCTTATATTAAACCTTTCTTTTTTTTCTTTTTTTGCAATAAGCAAAAATTAATAAGAATAAAAAAACAAAACAAAAAACACCAGTGCTCTCAATAGGGAAAAGGAGCTAGCGCACTATTGCTGCTGTTTCTTTATTTGGGTTTACGAATCTTGACAGATTGGGGAACAAAGACTAGTTGGTGTTAAAGTAAAAGTTACATCTCACAAAATATGTGCAAAAGAAAGCGATGCAAAGTGATTATATATTTTTTTTCTTCACCACACGTATGAATCAACAACAGCATGGGAATTTGCTCACACACATACACACACGTCCTCAGTCATTTTTCAACTGTGGACCACGTGACTCGGGTCCTCCTTGTTTTAAAAAGAACCGCTACCTCTGTTGTAGATCCCCCTCCACAGCTTCAGTGGAGGTTACAACCATCTGAGCGATTCTGTGCCCAGAACTACCCGAGAATGCAACCCGACACTTCTGCAACCAGCCTGCTGACGGTGAGGACTGAACCCGGGAGCATCTCTTTGTGACTGACCTGCATCCTGCAAACTGTCCCCGGTCTCTGACCCGTTCCCCGGGGATGGATCTGGAACATAAAAGGGCATTTGGCGCCTCGGTTTTACTGACCTGTGTGATAATTTGCAGTAACGTGCCACATCCCGTCGGCGCGTATCAGTACAACAACCGCTACGCAGGGTGAGTGAATTAAAGAGCACACGCTTAACACACACCACTCATTGTTTTTAATAGTGTTCTATCCTTAAAAAGATAAACAAAAAGGCAAAAACAAGCTAAAAAAAGCAAACAAATTTAAGCATATTTTAAAAAGCTGACTAGAGAACAGAGGAAATCTTTGTGGTATTCACTATTTACAGAATTAACATTCTCTGCTAACACTTTAACTTCTTTTCCCTGTCAAATGTCCTGGGTCAGCCCAAAGTTAAATTGCCCAAGGGCAGAATTTGATCTTAGTGCCTGCATGGTTGTCAAAACATTTTCAAAATAATAATGTTAAATGCAGCATTGCATTTTGATCTTAGTGCCTGCATGGTTGTCAAAACTTTTTCAAAATAATAATGTTAAATGCAGCATTCATGAGTGTTCATCCTTTCCTCCTTTTATATCCTTAATTGAAATTAAGACATTTTTTAATTAGAGCCTTATTAAGATTAAAGAACACAGCAGATAGGTCAAGGATAAAGTTGTGAAGACGTTTACAATGTGGTTAGGTTATAAAACAATAGCTCAAGCCTTGAACTTCTTGCTAAGTGCTGTTCAGTCCATCATTCCAACATGAAAAGAGCATGGTATCCCTAACTTAGGTTGGACAACTTGTTTATAAAACTATTAGTCAGGCACTCTTCAGAACACCTGTATGGAAGAGTGTCCTCTATACGTTGTGTCAGTATAGAGGACACAACAAGCATGTAGAAAAAGGGGGTCTGGTAACCCCCAACTTTGGTGTACATTCAAAACTCTTCGTGTGGTAGAAGACCAACTCTGAATATCAACACTGGAAACTTGATGTTGGCAGCATCATGTTGCGGGAAGACCTTTCCTAGAACCTGGAAGCTGGTCAGAGTTGATGGGAAGATGGCTGGAGAACAAAAGGGAAACCTGTTAGTAGTTGTAAAAGACTCTAGAACGGAGCAAAGGTTCACATTCCAACAGGACAGCAACTAATGTCATACAGTTAGAAGTACAACATGGAATGGTTTAGATGAAAACATAATTCACTAGTCAGAATGAAATCTGATAATTTGTGTCTAATCTATGTTCAGAAATGCTCCTGATAGTCTGACTGAGCGTGAGCTGTTATACAAAGAAGGCTGGTAAGAAATTCAACATCTAGGTCTGGTAGGGACTTGCAGCTACATTTGCAGTTTTTTAAATTATGCACCCAGGAGAGCTTACTACAAATACACCCCACACTTTGTGGTTTTAATGTGTAAAACAAAAATAATAATTGAAATCCATATTACTTCTCCCTTTCACTTTACAGTTATGTCGTCCTTTGTGTTGGTCTCTCACAATACAATACGCTGAGGTTTGTGTTCTGATGTCACAAAATGGGAACAAGTTCAAGACCTATCAATTCTTTTGCAAGTCACAGTTCCTACCAGCCACCAGAGCAAATTTTTATGTGTTATGTTACCAGTGAGACAAAAATAAATTCCTTCAACTGACTGACGTTAATATCTGTAGATTTTGGCAAATGACTTACTTGTTTGCTCTTGCAGTCCTGTCCAGTGCACCAAGTTTTAGTGCAGATTCAGTGAGGTTGGGATGAAGGAGAAAGAGAAAAGTGTTCCTGGTTCTTCTTCCAACCGTATATGTTGCAAATTACTGACTACCTGTTGAGATTTATCTGGAAGCAGTTACTGAGTCCATAAAATGCGTCCCACCAGCACAGAAATTTAAAGGGCCAGTACAATGTACTTTCCAGGCATATGGTGCCATTTTATAGTAACTATGTTACCTTCAGTTGTTATAAAAAGAAGGTGTATATATTGAGTATACCTTAAAAGAAATTTGACGTTGCAATTTGATGTTTCTGCAGCTTCAATAACATAGTCACTTTCTGGCATTCTGCCTTCAGCGTGTCATCCCAACAACATTATGCCGTTTACAAATGTTCTTACAAGCTCTTGACTGAGAAGTAGTTTGTATAAGCTCAGCAGATGCACTGTTCAACCAGATGTTTGCTAATTGCTGCTGCCACTAGAGGAGCTGATTTGGAGAGGCGTGGGGGGAGAGGTGCTCCTGTGAGGTAGGAGCTCGGTATGGAGACTGCAGGAAAGGTCATTTTAGGTGCCCCAAACGCCTGCGACCAGATTCAAGGATTCCTCAAACATGCATGAAAGAATCAAAGCAACGTCTGAGGTACGTATTTGATGAGGTAATGATATTATAACATGATATAAAGCTTTAAAAAGTTTATTCTACATAATACTACCTTTATAAGTGCTTAAAAATGAATTAAATGTAAAATCTTAGATGAATAAAAATTTCACATAAATACATTTGAACAAATGTATAATTTTAAACAGTTTTAAATGTTCTATTTGGAAATATAAATGAGAAAGTCAGCTCACTCCCATAACAATGAACCAGGTTTGTACTGTGTGAAAATCCTGTTCCTCATAGGGGGCTCCTGCTGGCCTGGGGGCTCCTAATCAGCGACTTGGTCCACTATACCTCAGGCCGGCTCTGCTGATTGCAGTAGGATAAGAAGCAGTAGGGGAGGGAGGTGCTCATGGTCTCACAATTTATAAAGCTACAGGCAGGAACATTGAGCTATGTTTGACACCATTTGTTCTTGTAATTGCAAAAAAAAAAAGACACTTTTTGGTCTGAATTTATCTGAGAGGCAAACTATCCCACATATACTAAGACAACACAAGGTTGTCCTGGGATGTGAATTTCTGAAGATAAGTGATGTTCAGCTGCAGGGGGGGGAGTAATCTCTGAAAACATATAGAAAGTGGGGCAGAAGATATTTATGATCTGTTTCAGAGGAGCCTTTGATGTGTTTTAACAGGGGGAGAGGCAGAGCATCAGAGCTTAAAAACTCCCACATTTTCTCTCCCAGACGCCACATATTTTGGCTTTACATTCATGTCTGTGTGAAAGCGTGCAAAACAGAGAGACTCAACAGACTGACAGCTTTATCTGAGAAATCCTTTTAAGTTGATGGTTGTAAAGTGGAAATAACTTTGCCAGGCAGACAGACACAGTAATATCACAGTCATATCACAGAATATGGAAGAAAGTGTGACCTACAAGGGCATCTAATGATTTAAGACCTCAAAGTAGCAAAACATTTCTGTGCCTTGCAAAAGTGCTTTTTACACTTTATAAGACTAAAACTGTAAATTGTTTTCTACATCACAGACCTGGTGGCAATAACTATCATAATCATAGGAGAAATTAGCCCTTGCTACTACATAAAATTTATCTAGAGCCATTTTACCTTCACTATAAATGTCACGGACACCTACAATATAAAATATCTTTATTTCATAGTTTGTGGTGTTTTCTACATGGATTTTGTGTGTGCATGTGTGAGCCTTTTGGACCGGAATAGAACCCTGTTCAGGCTGTACCCCTGCCTATCAGATGCTATCTGGAGATGGGAACTATTTTGTCTTTCAAGTTAAAATCTGAGAAGTGTGGCATGCATTTGAGACAACACAACCTTTTGCTCTTGCACACAGTGAACAAGAGCAAAAGCTACAAGCCGTTGCATATCTTTCGACTGAAATTTGAGATGGTTCTACTTTGTAAAATAGCTGAAGCTCAATCAGATTGAACAAAGTGCATATGAGCATTGATTTTCAAGTCTGTTGGATTTAGTTCTAAATTTTGTCTTGGCCCTTCAAACAGATAGTGATTAAAAGCATTGGCATTTTAAAAATAAATTTAGATTTATGGTCACATAGCTATATATATATATATTTTTTTTTTTCCCAAAAAGTTGATCTGCATGTTTTGTGTCAGTGCTGCTCCTTTACAAATAGGTTATTTCTTCAGTCAGTGAAAGGAAGAGGCCACTTCTGTGGAACACCTGGCTCTTTTGTCCCTCGGACCTCATGAATGGGCTGTTCCCATTTTTGTTTAATGGGGCCCAGCTTCCTGTGTGACAGTCTAAAAAAAAGAAAAAAGCTGTTTGAAAGAAGCTCAACATGTCAGAAGAATGGTGGAAAAATACAGAAATGATGAGTCTTTACAAGCATGTTTAGTCCTATGGCTGCTGTTTTGTCATAGCAACCCATACCAGATTCATTATGCTGAATAGTATGTGACAAGAAACATCATTGAACTTCTCCTCTTAGAGTTCTTGTTATCTGGTAAGTTATGCACATTTTTTTTAAACTGGGAATTACAACATATTTAACTTGTATTTGTCACATGGTGTATGAAAAACTTAACTGAGCACTATATTGATGTATTTTAATGTAACTATAAAGATAGATAGGTGTATATATGTACATGTGAATACATGTTTGTGTATATACAGTATATGCATAAATGTGTGCATTTTTAGCAAGATTTATTTTTGATTTTTTTTTGGGCTCAGTGTGTGCTTCATATCTTTGAGGGCTTGTATGATATACGTGGGTGAAGGATGAGGTGTTTGAACATTACACAATCTTAAAACATATGGTATTTGATGAAAATTAAGTACTTATTTTTTATTATTTAGCCCTATTTTTTTTTTAAAAAAAGAAAGTTTTTGTTGTTGGTATTTGGCATAAAATAACAACACAATTACCTTTTAAACAGGACAGTCCACGAATGCAGCTGCTGCTACTGTATCTGCTGGCTGCAGGCGTCACCTTTATAGACTGGTAACATAATCTTATAGTGAAGTCTGAAACATGTTTTTTAGTTCTGCCCTGTTCTGAGATACCGAAAGCGGAAAACCCCCATTTCACTATCTCAAATCTGTTATTACAAGTGTCAATAAGTGTCACCTTCAGCTGCCAGAAAGGCTCGTTTCATGACTTGACTCTGTAGCCCAGGTGTTTTTACTACATGCACTCTGTGAATGTGTGTTGAAGTGGGTGGAAATGCTGTAAAAACACCTTTTGGGGTGTTTTCTTTTAATTGTATCTGTAACCTGAACTTTAGAGGGCTTGTGTTGTTTCCACAGCGACCAAGTCTTCAGGATTACCCTGACTAACGACACAGAGGTACAAGCCCTCAAGAAAATCCTGGAACTGATTAAGGTTGGCATTGTTTAATGCATTTCCCTAAAACTTTAAACATCTCTTTGTATTCCGAGGTATCATACTATATTGATAAACTCTCAGCAGGACATCACTGTCTGGGACCCTCAGTAATCATTTCAATAAGAAGCTTAGACCAATATGAGGGGGTGTTGTTTTTTTTCCCATTTTCTTGGTGGATTGTTCAGATGTTTAAACTCTGTGAACATATGGTTCAAAGACACTGAAATTAGGGAGTAACAGACAGAGGAGACAAAGGCCTCTCTTCTTCTCTCATACTCATTTGGAAGTAATTATCCATTAGAGTCGGGAGCGACCGAGACCGTCTTCCCGGAAGGTTCCAGTTTGCTCATGCTTTAGCATAAAAGGTTGTTTTGAAAACAGACAGAGATACTTATTCTACACAAAAACTATGGATTTGATTGATGATTCAAATAATGATTTACAAATGTCATTTTTTCTTTTTCAGATATGATTTTTATTGTTGGTAACATAAAAAAGTAAGACCAGTAGAAAGTATCTACAGTAAGGGTGCACCCATTGCAGTTTTCTGGCCGTTCACCGATTACCAATCATTTAAAAAGCCTAACTTACCAATTTTGATTTTGGCCGATACTAATTTTTTTTCTCTGAAATGTTGCTCAATATATCAAGAAAGTTGCTGAAATGGCAACAATGGGGTGACTATTGTTAACTGTAAATGTGCAGGCATAACCTGGTCGGCCAGTTTATCAGTCAGACCTCTCTCACGGGAGAAAAGAAAAGCACAGGGGTTGATTTTTAGACATTTGCCGAGGTTGATGGACAAGATAATCTTCACATGTAAAAATCGTCCGATCACCGATCTCCCAAAATTAAGGAAATCGGCACAGATAAATCGACTGGCCGATAAGTCCCTAATTTACAGCAATAATTACTAAAACAAATCAGTGATTAAGTAATTAAATTCAGTAATAAATAATAAAGAAATTAGGAAATAATCTTCATTTGTACTTTGCATTTGACGTAACATTTTCCCGGTGTTACAGTTTAGCAGAATCTTTTGTTTAACACAATGAAGACAGTCATCACTAAGTGAAAACAAATATGATGGAAAGGATTTTGATCTCAATGTTTACATAGCAACTTTTAATATGGCCATTTAAACTTTCTCTATTCCCCGTGAGTGATGAAGCACTGCGGGACAAAACAAGGACAAAATGGACTCAGTGAATGCTTCTAATAGCCACTGGTCAGAACTGAGCTATTGTATTTGGAAGCGATGCAAGCACAGAGCTGGCAGAGGGTGCAGCAGGAACAGCACCAGCAGCTACTGTTTGGACAGCTGTGTGCATGTGTTCTCAGTAGCTTACACATGCCGCAGTGCCTCCAGTGTGTTTCTAAATTGTGAGCCTCAATGCCACAGAATGCAGGTGTCCTGGTTCATTCGATTTCTATTTATTAATGAAAGAAACTTAAGTGACACAATATTTAATATGAAAAATCACTTGGTTGAGTGTTTATTCTAAGCGGCTTTACCGAAACGGTGTCAGATATAAACAAATTGCTGTATCTACAAAGGGTTTTATACAAGAATTTGTCTGACATTGGGGGACACATTTGGGGAAAATTTAGTATTACTTACATAAAACTGCACATAAATATAATCACTTGTTTTTATCTGAAGTAAATATAAACATACAAATGTAAACACTTTATGGAACAATTATTAAATTTGCGTAACTATTTTTAACGTCTGTGGCAGGACAAACAGACTGTTTTTGTACTTTTGTTCCACATCAGTTCACTTTCAGTTCACCACTTTAGGGTGAATAACATCAGTGATCACTTTAACCAAAAATCTAACTATAGTCATAGACTTTTTAACCCTTTAAAGAAAACTATTATAAATATATTTTTTTGGACTAGTTAACAATGCTCATCATGTATGGAGGAACTGAAGAACCCAGAAAAAACCCAGGCACATTCTAGTAGAACATGCAAACTGCAGACAGAAGGGTCTGAGCTGGAATAGACTCAGACCTTTTCTGCTAAGAGGAAACGGAGCTAACAGCTATTCGCCCACCATGCAGACTGTCCAACAATATGTTACTATTAATACAAGAGCCATTTTTGTTCAATTTCCTCTTTAGCTGACATTTCTGCCATCTGTACCATCTACCATCTGCCCTCAGCTTTTGTCCCCCAGTTTATGCACAACAATAAATATATGTATAAGTTTTTATATATATACTTTTATATAGAATCGACTTTTAACTCAATTGAGTTTTGAGTTAAAAATATGGGAAGGCTGAAAGAAAAAGAAGACCTGTTTAGACAAAATATATTAGATGCTGCCTTCTTTTCAGACTGTTCATACACATCTGCTATTTGACAACAGGAACTAAGGATGTGTATTTTTGTCCGAGTTTACAAAAACTGACACATTGGGGCTTTTTTCAGTGTGATCATGTTTGGTCGTCTTATTTTAAATCGCATTCCAGACAGTGAGACAACGTCACAACTTCGCCCTCCTGAGAAACTCATCAGTCTTTATTGAGCTGTAACTTTCCTCTATTTGCTCTGCCCATTCTGTTGCCACATGAAACAGAATAATACTAATTCATATTATTCATAGCTGGCCGAAGGGACCTAAAGAAATTGAACATTAAAAATCTAAAAAAACAAAAACAACACTTTTTTTAGGATTCATAAATGAAGCCATAAACTATTGACTTAATCAAGGATTTTTAATTGGCCTTTTTGGCATACCATACATGTTTTTGTTGTTTAGTTTTCTGCGGGTTTTTTTTGCTATTAAATGAGCGAACCTAAAACATTCGAAGGTTTATTATGAGAAATGGCATAAAAAGCGGCACAATATAAATGTAGTTTGTACTCCGGGGCACCAAAGGTTCTGGCTGAGTTTCAGTCCAGCTGTTAAAATAATCAGTTATGCATTCTGTACATTTTTAAAAGTTGACACATTAATAAGCATATGTCCAGCAAATGAGAGACTTCTGAGGATGATCGCACATGTACTCTGCAACACCCTGCAGTTCACCTGACTCTTGTCTATAATTTGTAGATTACTGCCTGCCTGTTTGGTTGAAGATACTCTCTTGAACACTTTTTCCTTCCTCAGATTCTCTCCGTTTCGCAGTGTGTCGTTTGATCTGCATTATCACTCGATGTCTGTGTTTATTTTGCGAACTGGCAGATGTCAGCTCTTTTATGTATTAAAATTTTATTTGATTCTTTCATGTAAAATTTATAAGAAAATACATTTAAGTTTGAGGGAAGTATGAGGGACTATTGTCGCAGGATATCGTAAGTGTTATAGTCAGATTAAAAACCCTGGAATTTGTATCGACCATTAAAACCTGAATAGGTGCAGCTCTAATTGTGTCAAATGGACAAAAAAAAGCCTAAATATTGTTGTGAATGATTGATGGAGTTTAGCTGAGTTACTTGACAACTCTTTGGAAGAAAAGGTGAGTATAAAGCAAAGAAAATTACCACCTTCACATCCACATCCTTTTAGCAGATTTTCTACTACTTCCTTTAAGGCAATATCATATAGTGCCAAAGTTCACTACTAATCACTACTCTAAGTCCTTTATTTGTCCTGCTATCCGGCAATGATGATAATGTTGAAACAATACTGAAAGGTTTTTGTTGTGTGTGTTTATCTTTTGTGATACTCAAACTGTGCTTTTGTTCAATAAATTAGTAGCTCTGGTTAAATGATTTGTGGTAGAGATGGATGTGTGGACTGGCAAGCTGCAAGTGAATTCAATATTGGGATTAACATAGTCTGAATCTGAATGTTTTTGTTTTTGAAGAATTTTACACAAACATCTTATATCTCATATGTTTCCTCTTTAAAGTGAAAGTATGAAAAGATGCCCTGAATTACTGACTGATTTATTACCTAATTTCATGCTTCAGATGGACTTCTGGCAACCCAACAGTGCTTCTCTAATCCATCGCAATGCCACAGTGGATGTTCACGTGAAGCGAAACGACACACAACGTCTGCATGCTCGGCTTAAGCTGGAAAGGATCAAGTATCGGTAAGCAGACTGCATGCATGGTTTTAGCTTCGCAAGAGTTCCTAAAACCGTCCTATTTTATAATGAGAAAAACAAAATTAAAGTTATATACAGCCTGAAAGACATACATTTGTTGTCTTTCTAAGGTTATTGGAATTACCTGGTTTTCCTGCAGACATGAAATATTATTCTCGTATGCAGTGTTGGCCATGGCTTGCATCCAAAATGTTTAACATGAACTCAAACTTCTCTCCCTGGCCACTTCACAAAGCAACTCCTTCATCTACAGTATGTTTGCCTTCCCTCATGAAAATTAACGCCACAGTGACGAAGCTCTATGAAAGCATCAGCAGCTAAAAAAAAAAAAAAGGCTTTCATTGTCATCTCAGTCCCTGGGGACAAATTTCAGCTCCGAGCTAGAGATCAGCTCCATGTGTTGGAAATCTTTCGCACCAATTTTTTCCTGCAATTGATTGGCTTAGATGATGCGATTGATGTTTTATGGAGTAAAATGCTTCATGCCCAAATGAACGTGATGACAAAAGGTCGCATTATCTGTTTCGCTTTCAGATGGGAGGGATAGGAGGTGAAGAAAAAACTTCAAACATGTGACAGATGTTGATAATTATAGTATAACTTTTAATTGTGCTGTCAGACACATTGACTTATGATGTATAATTAGTGTTATGATGGAGCCAACACAAAGACCTATCTAATCCACCAGTTCATTTCAACACCGTCATATCCCAGTAAATAGGGAACTGTAAGGAGGTATTATATTAATGTAATACCGTTGCATTAGTCAGAGCTTTATAACAATTACACAGACTTAAAAATGTCACTTTAAACAAACGTCAAACCCTAGTGAGCAAAGTAGTTGCCTCAGCTAAAACATCACAGACTTTGGCTGAATGGCCTCAGAATCCAGTCGGTCCTGTGATAAAGCAGAGACATGCGTAAAAGAAGCAGAACTCTACTGGAGATGAAGGGACAGTGAAAAGAAAACATTATGGAAGAAGGAGACTAAGAGAAATAATTTTAAAATATCATTTTTATAGATATGTCAAGTAATAAACAAAATCAAAATCAGAAAATCATTAAATCGCTTGTTCATGTAACTCAAAAATGGTGGGAAAAATGTTTCTCTCCCTATTTCCACCTCCCTCAGGATGCTCATCTCTGATCTGCAGAAAGAAATTGAAAAGCAGACAGGATATCGCTCCTCCCGTAAGCGGAGGTCAGAGTCTCAGTACGACTACGAGGTTTACCACTCGCTGGAGGAGGTAGGTGTTGTCCCACCTGTCACTGTCACAGTTCTGTGCTAAAGCACCGTTCACAGAACAAGCATCTTTATTAAGGCATTCTGCTGCTTCAAATTCCTCCCCTTTTCATGCAGCTCTATGTCTCCTGTTTTATTGTCTCACAAACACTCTACCACAGTTTATAGCTTCAACCATTATCATTATTTATGCAGGTATGTCACCCATCCTACTGGGGAAAAAAAATCTTAAGACACCTTATAAATCCTGAGATGTTTATCCACACATTCTTAGTGATAATTACATTTAAAAACCCACCACAGTGTACCTGCAGAGACACATTAAAGGATCAACACAACTTAAAACTACTCTGCATTTTTATGCAATTAACAAATCATGATTGCAGATTCAGAACTGGATGTTTGAAATGAACAGAAGTCGCCCTGAGCTGGTTACTATGTTGTCTCTGGGGAAGTCATATGAGGGGAGACCGCTTTTTGTTCTTCAGGTAGGAGAAAACAAAAATTAAATAGAAATGACAGAGGAAATGTGCATTGAAACACTACTGTGTCCTGACTAGGATTTTTGTTCTGTCAGCTAGGAAAAAGAAGCCGTTTGCAAAAGAAATCCGTGTGGATTGACTGTGGCGTTCACGCCAGAGAGTGGATTGGACCTGCTTTCTGCCAGTGGTTTGTCAAAGAGGTACTTCTATTGAGTTGTCTGCAGATTTGATCACTAAGCGATGTTTTAGCCTTCCTTCCTTACACATATTATCAAGCAAACTGGGTTAAAGGTTCTTTACCAAGACAATAGCTGTTCATTTGTCTTGCATGGCTTTCCTGATGTTAAGATGTATTTTACAGCTGTGATATTCATCCAAACATTTACACAAGTTGTATTCCCCACTTTTACATGAAAGTTTTATGTTCCTTTGCCACCATAAACATGTTTTCTCAAAACTCAATTACCATGAACCCTCAGTCTCATTGTTATGTTTGATGTCTGTAAGCAAGCTATGTCTAATGGCAACAAGCAGGTCGCTCATTGTGCTTTCCCTCAGTAGCTAATAGTGAAAGGCAAAAAAAAAACACGCACCAGTAACAGCTTATGAAAAAAAGCTGTGATTTGTACAAAAAAAAAAAAAAAACAATTGATGAATCTTCACTTATGTAAAGTTACCACCAACTGCATGCAAATGAGTTGATGGAATGGGTCTGACATTTAAAAAAACAACAGTTAACAGAGAAGGTGGTAAACCTGATAAAAGAGTATTACAAAAATCTAATTTTGGAGAGACAAGTTATGAATTTATTATTTTTATTTATCAGAGTTTAATTAAAAATAAAAATACAAACAGAACTTTAAGGGAGCATCGTCCTTCCTTAAAGCTTCGCCCCAAAGATTTGGAGTAATATCAAAAGTACTGCATCCCAGGAGTTCTTTTGTAGGGTAAATCTCTACCTGTGTTGTGTGCTTTTACACTGTGTGGTAAATGCAGTGGAAATGGAGGGTGGTTAATTATGCTTTGGATTGCCTTAGAAAATCCCTAAAGTGGAAATGGGCTTTAAGTCTCAGTTATTCTCTCTGAAATGAAAGCCAGAGCAGAACCAGACACTGAAAGAATGTTTATTCCCCCCCCCTTTTTTTATATACCATTTGTACCCCAGATGAATGGGATTAGAAAAACACTTAGAGCCAGAAGAAAAAAGATACACTGTAGAGTTTATATAAATTTAGAGTCCTGATTTAAAGGGTTTGTTCAGCTTGATATGAAAAGGACTTTCAGACATGGCTTAAGTTACAAGGCAAAAATATGGTAGGGGTGGAAAGAGTTCAGTTTGTGTTTTATTTTTCCTTACCCTACTGAAAAAATTTTAAATTATTTCTTATTTTTGTATTACTTGAACCAATTGATTAATTAAATTGTATAAAGCATTAAACATGTATTATTTGCTAACTGAATCAGAGTAGCTGACAGGTCCTACTGCATATAGTAAGTCAGTAAAAATATATTTGTTAAACATCTTTCACAGATAAAAATTAAAAAGTGCTTGACAAGAGTATAAACATTAAAACGTGATTCAAATAAACATGAATAAGAGAGTAAATTAAAGGACACAAATAAATAAAAACATAGGAACCTCTCTTTCTCTATCATGTAGAATGTGATTGATTTTTGCATGCATTACTTTGTGTTAGTCTGTTATATAATGTCATATTAAAGTACATTGAAATTTGTGGTATTAATGTAACAATTTTTTAAGAGTGTGAAGAAGACACACATGCAGTTGGTAGGACATGATTTCTTCTGGAGTAGGGACGCAAAATGTGAAAATGCAAAATTAACTGAAATGCACCAAGCAGAGTTAGAAACTAAATCAACAGACCATGACATAAGAAACTCTAAACTAGAACACAGTGACCTAAGGAAAGGGATTATAGGATAGTGATGGGAAAGTTAATTGCATAAGAAAATTAGCAACAGAAAAATAAATAGAAAATGGAAACAAAAAGAAAAGTCGTGTGACTTCTAAAACACGACTTTTAGGACACGACATGTTCTAAAAGTCATGACATCAAATGCAAGTTATGAAAAGATGTAGTAACGTCGGTACACCACTGGAGGACAGTGTGGCGTCTTTTTTAAACCCTTACCACGTCAACATTGGCTAGAAACCGGCCAATGTTTCTGACTGCATGCGACCACACGTGCCTCTCCACATTGGGTCTCTATCTATCAGAAATGACAAAGACAAAAATATGTGTTTTTCTGTTGTTAAAACAGTAGTTACAACAAAATGGCAATATAATGCATGAAAAAATGTGGTTCTTTATTAAAACCATAAAACAAAAAACAATTTATCAAGTCATTAAGCTCTCTGTTTAACGTGATGTTGGATTTCTTTGAAATGTTATTTAGAAGAAACAAGGATCTAAAGACTATTATCCCAGTGCTTTGATCACCCAACTCCAGTCCTCATTTTTAATCAGGGTATAAATGGGACAAATATTTTCAGATTTGAAGATACATATGGTTACACAATGCAAAGGGAAACGAAAAAAAAGACATAAGAAAAACTTGGTTTGTTATTTAACTCACTGATCAGTAGAGTTATTTTTTATTTGTTTGCATAATTTCAGGCACTGAGCTCATACAAGTATGATTCTGTGATGACACGACTACTCAACCATCTTAATTTCTTCATCATGCCCGTCTTCAATGTGGATGGGTATCGCTTCAGCTGGAACACGGTACAATATGTTTCACAATTGGCTCTCAGTTTTTAAAGGAGAACTGAAGCTAGTGTCTCTGACCTGTCCTCTTATTCATCCTAAACTTCATGTTAAAGGGGAGTTGCTTCACTTAGCTATCACCCTGTGTTTTTTTTTCAGGATAGGGAGTTGCAATAAGATAGGAAAAAGTGCAATCTGATTTTCTTATAAGAACTTTGTTTTTTCAATTAATTTTGATAATCTACTTTCTTTTGTTTGTTTTTTAGTTGAATAGGTATATTTTTATTTTTTTTATGTAAAATTCCCTGATGTTACTGTTGTTGTGCTTTAGGAGTGCTGGTCTTTTCCCCTTACTTTTGCAGTTTGGGTCTTTCCATACCTGGAAAAATTATCAAAATATTACCAAAAGAAATAAACTCATATGTTTAAATACATACAAAATATTCCTGAAAAAAATGACCCAATTCTTTTATACCTTTATAAATTAAAAATCTGAATTTCTTAGATTTCAATAAGAAACAAACATATTACATAAACATAGAAAAAAATATTCATAAGAATTTACTTTTAATGATTGCAGAAACACTTAAGAACTGTCTGTGCTCCTTTGCTGGTTATAAATATAGCTAAGCTCTAAAATTGTCTTAATTAATTTCTGCAGGATCGGTTCTGGAGGAAGACACGTTCCAAAAATCACAAGTTCCACTGCAGGGGTGTGGATGCCAACAGAAACTGGAAGGTGAAATGGTGCGGTGAGTTACTTTCTGAAGTCTAAGTAAAATAAGTTGTATCCAACACTCATGACAGCATGCACAGCCTGCAAATAACGAAGGTAACATACATGTTGCTATTGTAATTTTACATGGTTTATGTGAACATTTTGTATCTGTTGGGTGGAAAGGAGGTTATTTGTTGTTTTCGGTTGCTGTTGTTTTGCTTTTGGGTTATGTTTAATTTATGTTAAATGAGCCAAAGTAAAATATTTTTTGTTTTCTTTTTGAAGATGAGGGTGCTTCCTCCCATCCATGTGATGACACCTACTGTGGCCCTTTCCCTGAATCTGAACCTGAAGTTAAAGCAGTTGCCAAGTTTCTACGGAAGCACAAGAAACACATGAAGGCATACATATCCATCCACGCCTATGCGCAGATGCTCCTTTATCCGTACTCCTACAAATATGCCGCAATTCCCAACTTTAACTGTGTGGTAAGGAGTCCACCATAATTCAAGGTGCCCAAGCATCACTTCATTTGATTTGGATCTTATGCAGGATCAGTTTGCATTCTGCCATCCTGAGTCAATATTCTGCCAAATGACATAACTGTTCTTTCAGCAGAAAATCTTTTGGGTTATGTCTCCATTTGCTTTGCCCATCTAGAAACTGATTTTTTTTTTTTTTTTTTGGTCCATTCTTTGCAAAGTAGCACAAGCTAAGTTTAAAAAACAATTGTTCAATCTTGCTACAAATTCTCAATTATATTTAGGACTGGGCTTTGTTCCATTTTAGCACATGACTATACTTAGATTCATAATGTTTAGAGTCTCCGCTTCAGTCTCAACTCTTTTGCAGCCTCTATTAGACTTTTTTTCAGGAATGGCCTGCATTTCGTTACATCAATCACATATAATTCCAAAAAAGCACACAAGTTCAAAGACTGTACCTAAATGAGGGACAGACTTACCCATACTTCATAAAAGGTTGTTTTTTTTCCAGGAGTCAGCAGCTCAGAATGCGGTGACGGCACTATATTCTGCATATGGAGTAAGGTACAGATACGGACCTGCCGCCACAACACTATGTGAGTTTTCTGTTTTTCATAATTAACTTGGAGTTTTCCAAAAGAAATCTCAGAAATGTCTGATTTTATTAATAATTCCAACCATTTTTTAAAACTTATTTTCAGATGTTAGCTCTGGCAGCTCTATTGACTGGGCCTACAAGAATGGGATTCCCTATGCTTTTGCATTTGAGCTAAGGGATACGGGTCATTTTGGTTTCCTCCTGCCAGAATCACTGATCAAACCCACCTGCGCTGAGACCTTGAAAGCTGTGAAAGCCATTGCATCAGGTCTGCTGAAGAAGTGCAACACAGACAAGAACAAATTTTCGTATATATGAACAATATTATTGTTGAATTTTCTACCACAAGTTATTGGAGAGCTCAAAGACATTATACAAATTAATGTCATTGATTTGTTTTTATTATTTTTACATTTAAGAAATGATTGTGGTGGCCTTAAGAGTGCCTGCATATAAAGTTATTTTTCCCAGTAAAAGGGTAGGGATGTGAGCACTTGACGAGCTATGGTGGCACTTTAAGAATAAAATAATAAGCAATCTTTTGTATTAAAAAAATAAACAACTTGTTTGATAACTCTTCATGTGTGTGACTGTATGTTTACACATATTAGAGGAGAAAATAAAATAAAACATGTATTTATACAAAAATGCTGTGGGCCAAAGCTTGGACATACATGCTCAAGTCAGCAGATGTTATTTTTCTGCTAAAGATTAGCTTTGCGTATATATATACTCTCTCTCTATATATATATATTGTATTATCAATCAATCAATCAAATTTTATTTGTATAGCACATTTCAGCAGCAAGACATTTCAAAGTGCTTTACATCATTACAAACACAGAATCACAATGCAATATAGAATCAATCATTAAGTCAAGTTACATCAATAAGTTTGTAATTGATTACATTTCAAATACAATTCTAAACAGGTGGGTTTTCAGTTGAGATTTAAAAGAAGTCAGTGTTTCAGCTGTTTTACAGTTTTCTGGAAGTTTGTTCCAAATTTGTGGTGCATAGATGCTGAAAGCTGCTTCTCCTCGTTTGGTTCTGGGGATGCAGAGCAGACCAGAACCGGAAGACCTGAGAGGTCTGGAAGGTTGATACAATAAAAGCAGATCTTTAATGTATTGTGGTGCTAAGCCGTTCAGTGATTTATAAACTAACAGTATTTTAAAGTCTATTCTTTGAGCTACAGGGAGCCAGTGGAGGGACTTTAAAACTGGTGTTGTGTTCTCTATCTTCATGGTTTTAGTGAGAACGCGAGCAGCAGCATTCTGGATCAGCTGCAGCTGTTTGAGTAATTTGTTGGACAGACCTGTGAAGACGCTGTTGCAATAATCAATACGACTGAAGATGAACGCATGGAAGAGTTTCTCTAGATCTGGCTGAGACATTAGTCTTTTAATCCTGGAAATGTTCTTCAGGTGATAGAAGGCCGACTTTGTAACTGTCTTTATGTGGCTCTGTAGGTTCAGGTCAGAGTCCATCACTACTCCCAGGTTTCGGGCCTGATCGCTGGTTTTCAGTTGTAATAACTGAAGCTGTGCGTTGACTCTAGATCGTTACTCTTTAGGTCCAAAAATAATAACTTCAGTTTTGTTTCTGTTCAGCTGGAGAAAGTTTTGGCACATCCACACATTTATCTGTTCTAAGCATCTGTTCAGTGATTGGATGAGTCACCTGGTTAAAGTTTAAACACTAAAGTTCAAACACTAAAGTTCAAACATTAAATCTGATCCAAACAGTATTCTGGTAAAAAAAAAAAAAAAAGGTAGTGGCACAGGGTTAGCATGCCACTACTTGCATAATTACCTAATCCTGCAAGACACCTCACAAAGATGTCAAACTGAAATAAGTGACCATCTCACAACCCAGTATTGTCCATATATATACAACTCCAAGATGGGTGTAATTGACCTTATGAGTTGCCACCACACAAGTGGCAAAAAAATGGAAATTGAGGGTAGTAATTAAGGACCTTGCTATAGCCAATAGCTGGCTGATGTACTGCAAAGACCAATGTGTGACACACAAAGAAGAGCATCATGCTTTTCTGCATGGAAGCTGCCAAAATGGTCTTGGTTTAGCTTGTGAGGCTATAGAAGATTGGACTGCATTCAAGACTCCCGAGTCCTAGAGTCACCTTTCCCACGTGCTATCCGTTAACACTGCAAGGTTAACATGCCCAGGAAGCAGAAGAGTTCTCCGTTGATTCTGTGCTGGTCTGGGTAGAGTACTGGGAGTCTGCTTGGTGGGGCACTGACTCACCTTTATCAAGCTAGCCAAAGTGAACTGCACACAAGCAGTTCTGCACCAGATTGGTATGGCTGCCCGTGTCATAACGCTAACCAGGAGGATGAGCATTAGCAGTCATACCAAGTCATCATCACCCAGCCATTCTCCCAAGGAAGAAGAACCTGGACCAACTGCTGCCTTCCAGATCTCTAGACACTTGCTGGGGTTCAAACCGGCAAGACCTCTAGAACTCTCAGTTTTAAGTCCATGACCACATTAAGAAGTAACGGTACTTACCCAAAGCAGCCAGCAGGAGGTTTTTTGTTTGTTTTTGTTTTTTTTGTGTGTTGAAGCTCGCAGCAGGCAGCAGTTCAACAATAAACACCCCATTCTGACTCATGGTGCTGATTTTCTACAAGTTTCCAAATTCATTCTAAGTCATCTAGTTTGATAGAGGAGTTCATTTTGATGAAAACAGTATATGGTTTGTTAGGGGTTGCAGCAAAAACAGCTGAACTAGAAGCTAAAATATGAAGCCCCACCATGCAATGCATTCTGGGTTTTTTAAGGTCCATTTCTGATGTTCAGAACCGTGATAATACACATTTGTGGCACCTAGCAGGAGCTCAACAATGAAATCAGAAGCTGAGCTGTGATTTCTGTCTTCAAAACAGAGTTTGAAAAGACAAATAAAACAAAATAAAACTTGGTTAAAATATCAGACTTTTAAAACCAAATTCAAGCCCCTTCAGAGAAGCATTAAGATAAAACTCCATCATCCAACAGTTATCACTGAGATGACTTTTTAAAGCTGAGCTGAGTTCATTCCAATAACATGAGTTTATTGGAATGAACTCATGTTTATTCCAATAAACATGAAGGAACATGAGTTCATCTGTTCCTTTTTACTCCTTAAAAAGTAAAAGGAGAGAAAATCTGTTTAAACATTTACTTTTAAGGCCAATTCCTGGTGAGCCGAGCAGCATTGAGGCAAAGCTCCTTCATTCAACAGAAACTCAGACGAGTTTTTAAAGCTCAGCTGATTTATTTAAAAAATTGAGCTAAAAAACAAATCAAAATGTGTTGAAACCTGGTTGAGGTAAGAGGCCACTGAAGTTAGGGTTAAGTCCCAGCTCGATAAGACGTTCCTAGCCAGACTTTGACTAGGTCGAAAAATGAACGGGAGTCTATGGCAGCTACATGAAAGGAATGGGCTAGGACCACCAAACATGGCGGGGACCTGCAGAGGGTTGGAGGGAGAATACGAATCAAGTTTGGTCAAATGAGCACTTCTTTTTGTACTTCACCAATTTTCCATTCTGTGCACCACCCAGGTCCGTTTAACAGTTTCAGGACCTGACCAGCACCCCTCAGCATCATTTGCTTGAGAAATAATGAGATTTGGAACCTATTGGAACTTCTTCATCTTGCCTGAACTACCAGAGACTGTCAGGATCTGCGGCTTCAGCAGTTCCTCTGGTTTCCTTCTAGGTGGCGTTCGAGAGCTCGCTGCCGTATTCACACACCCTCTCCACAGGTGTGTTTCGGCACACCTGTGGATCATCAGCGGGAGCATATTAGGAGCGGGTTCCCGGCACTTCGTCGCCAAAGTGTTGTCGCCTTTGTGGTACATCTGGTCCTGAGATCTCTAGAAAGATATCCAGTCTGTTTCGCACGCTTACCTGTCCTGTACCTTTCTGTGATTCCTAGGCTCCCTGTTGTCTGGACACTCCATGCGAAGTACGGGATTTGCAGTTCCATCCGCTGAGCTCCCTGACGAGTTACGCCCACCTACCAGCTGTTCGATCACACCGGTCCGCTCCTGATCAGACGCTCCTGCATTACACACCAATTGTCTTTTGTAAATAAATCTTTAATCTGATCTCCTGAGAGAGTCTTTGCATGTGGGTTCGGAGAGTTCAAAACAACATGACAGAGACCAGATGAAGAACCAGACAGGTCCAACTGATGACTTTAGGAGCAACTGTCGTGGCCATTTATGCTAAGGTTTTGTAGTTTATCATTTCTACCAATTTTGTTTTGTTCTTTGGGTAGTTGGAATATATTTAAGTTAATTTAGAATCAAAATTTGTCATTAATTTTTATATTTGGAATTGTTTAATTTACGTTGTTAATTGTTAGACCCTCCCACCAATTTAAGTAATTAATTAAGAACACACCGGGTGCTGGGTGGATTGTTTGGTGGATGTCTGGTGTGGACGGGAGGTTTGGTAGAATGATTTTTTTTTTTTGAACACTTGTTTACACCTTCAAACATTAAATTGAGATTATTTTTCATTTCAACTAAGTTACAAGACCTTTATTTCTACTTTTGCAATAAATGAATCGAGTCAAAGTGCGTACAAATCCCAAACCGCCTGTTACCACCCACAGCCTTTATTGGAGTTTTTATTTTTTGCTTTTTTGGAACGAAAGGCTGCGACAAGCAACTTTATTTCAGATGTATGGTGCATCAGAACCAACTCCTCCTGGTACCAGGTAACAACTGAGCCGGGCCGGGTGGGATCACAGCTTTCATGGTTGCACAGAAAGAAGGAAAGAAAAGGAATATTTAATAGCTGAAGCAAAAAGAGCAACAGCTCTTTAAACCTTAAAGTTTAAACTAAGGGTACCTAGGTTGAGGGAGAGACTCTCCTCTCAGGCAAAAAGTGTGAGAAGAAGACGCAGAATGTACAAGACAAGTTTATTTATTATATGTGTACACAATCAGCTGCATAAAAAATACACAAAGATTTTTTAAAAACTTTATTTGGTCGTTAAACACCCAGCAACCCACATTACATTAGAAGAATTATGAAAATCAAACATGAACCAATCAGCACATTATCCCAGTGATTCTCTGAGGTTTGAATAAATCAGTAAAATCACAGTAAAGAGCCCGAAGTTCTCTAGAAAACTCAAAACATGAAATATGGAGTTAAAAAAGTAAAAACCAAAACAAACTGAGAGAAATTAAAGCTGAGAATCAATGATGACGTAAAACTTCAAGATTTAGCTTTTACAATGAACATAAAATATATAAAATCTTTATTTTCCAGGTTCCACATGTTTCTGAAAACTGCTCTAAGATCAGAGTTTCTGTAGGACATCCAGTTCTAAACTGGTTAAACTGGTTTCTCTGATGGAAGCTGAAGTTTCGCTGCAGTTTCCAGTGAAGCATCTTTTTATCTGTGGAGCTTTGAGGAACATTTTCATGTCAACAGAAGGACGAAGCAGCAGAGAAAAGAGGTTTGAAGTGTCTTTCATGGCTTCAAAGCTGAACTGAAAATGATTCCCATGTTTCCATTCTCAGACCATTTCTGGTTCCAGGATGAAAATGAATCAGAGAGAAAAAAGATCAACTTTCCAGTTGAATCCAGTTCAGATCAAAACTCTGTGAAGCCTCTAAATGGAGCCCAGTTTGAATTGGATCTTTATTGATCCAAAGAGACAAACAATAAATGACAGACACGAGAAAATAAACGGGAGGAAAACCTTGGAGGTCAGAGGTCATCATCATGATCCAGTCAGAGTCTCTTTAGACTCAAACTGCTGCAGCTTCAATTTAAAGTTTAAACATTAAAGTTTAAACATTATGGTAAAACAACAAAATGGGTGCAGCTGCAGGCAAAATAAATGAGGAATAATGAAAATGGGAAGCCCTCCAACCATCATTGATACAAGGAACTAAAGAGCACAGAGGACAGAACCATGCTGATGAATGTACCATCAATTCATTCAGGTGTGGTGAACCAGGGAAAGAACAAAAACAGGCAGGAGCACAACCACTGAATCTATTTCTCTTCTGCTGGCTAGAGTGATGAAGGGAAAATGTAAAAAATAGACTGTTTTCGGTAAAAAAAACAAAAAAACAAAACTTTGGATCAGCACTTTTCAACATTGAGAAAATAAGTTAGTTAGTTCCTCATCTTGAATGACGACAAACAGAATTTTGACATCACTTATCCTCTTGAAAAATGCATCCAAATACAGGTCCCGTAGCATGCAACATAAGTTTTTATAATCACCCAACAACTGGGTTTTTTCCAACAGTCACCTTATTGTGGTGGTTTCAGGCACAACAGGGAGCTGCCCACGTTTTTCAAACGAGGACAATAAAACCTTTAAGTCTGCTCTGACCAGCAGGTTAATCATCTTTGCCTTTTGGGATCATCCAGAGCAAGAATTTCCATGCTGAGACTTAGCTTTGCCTTTTCGGTGTCTGCTGAATTTTAAAATTAAGAGGTTTCTTTCACAATTAATGTTTTTAGCCTTTATTTTAGCAGCCTAACTTTTACTCAGATTTCTGCTTCACTTCAGCGTTTTCAGTAAATTTGAGCTGCTCTCTTTTGGGTTCTGTTGGGTTCCTGGGTGTTTCCTGTCTGTGGTTGGGGTTGCTGTTTCCCCGTCCATCCTTCAGGGGGCGCCTGGCAGCCATTCCTGGAGGGCGTGGACCAGCTGATATTCATCACCTGCACTGCATGATCTCATTTGGAGGAGCATAAGAGGAGGAGGCAGCCCACACACCAGTGCCAGAGTGTTTTGCCAGTTTTTGGTATTACAGGCCATCTGAAGTTATCCAGTGATCGAACTTTGTGAATTTCTAGTGATTCTTTGTTTTTTTTTGTGCCTCCATAGGAACTCTCACTACAGAAGCTGTGAACCCCTTAGTGGAAATCCAGCGCAGAACCTCTCCTTGTGACGCCGGTGGATTATTGCCCACCGGATGCCCAAGTCCCTGAATCCCACCTTGGTGATCGGATCTCCACGCTCGCTGCCCTCCTCTCTCCGGCCATAACGAAACCCGCCCAGATCTCGTCCGCCCTCCAGAGCTGCCCCACCACCATTAGCGAAGCAGCAACACTCAACCTCAAGTAATCCGGCCAGGATCCTTCAGATCTTCCCCCCCCCCGGTCCGTATCATCTCAGCTGAAGTAAGAACGTTAAGTTTTTTGCTGTTTACCATTTCCTCCAGTCATCGAACTCACCATACTCTCTCACCCTTAGCTCCAACCAGAAGCATCGAATCCTCTCCGGACCAGTTTTTCCCCTTTTCCTCTGACTGTCATTCCCTGCAATAAATATCATTTTACTGATTTCCCTTGTTCTGTGGGTGTTCTTGCATGTGGGTCAGACGATTAAAACCCAACATGACAGGTTCAGGTTACAGAACAAACTTTTTTTCTTTACGAATACTTTTAGTATATGCTTGCACAGTTTCTAATAAGAGAATGGTGCAATTTTTATTATGACCATCTCTATGGTAACATCTGAGTCTGCAACTTCACCCATTATTTTTTAGCTGAAATTTGTTATGTTAAAAGGTATGTGACAGTATCATTTTTCTTTGGGGTGTGGTGAGATCCATGGTTCAGTACATATGCTTGTCAAGACATGAAATTAATACAATCTTACAAAGACATTGAGTTCAAAATGCTGATTATAAAATCGATTCCGATGCAAACCTGCCAAAAGATTTTGTTTATGGCACAGACCAAATTCAAATCATAAAAAAAACACAAACTTTGAGTAATAGAAATGAAATTATGTGAGAATTTTATGACAAATCCATAAAGTGCCTGAAGCCACATCAACAGTTCTAACATTTTCAACAGACCGACAATAAGGAAGATTATTTTGTGCCTGCCACTGCAATGTGGCTCATTTCCTACGAGAAGGGATAAAGTCCACTTCTCTGCAGGTTGTGCAACAGGATGATAAAAGCCCAGAAAGGAAAGCTGTGTCTCAAGTATTTTGCTTTTTCTTCATTTTAAAAACATTTAAGACTTTTGTCTCGAAAGTAAACAGTTGTTAGGATGCCTGTGCTCAGGAGACGGTACATTTTGTGAATTTACTCTTGTAGGATGAAGAGGAAAAGATGTTTCAGCTACTTTCCCATATATCTACCATATTTATATTTTGAGATCTTAAGCAACTACAACAGCAAAGGCGAAGAAAAACAAGTCAAAATTCAATTTTCACTCGTTTATTCAAACATATGGTACAAAACGATTTCCGTAACAGATTTCATTCATGATCCACACTGAACACATGGTCAGTTACTACAGTATGAGAGTAGAAAGATGACGTGGTTGGGGAAGATTAGATGGAGGACGCAGTGTGTAGGCACTGGAGGGTTGTTTGAAAAGCCTGTTGTTCAGAAGAACTCAATGGGGTCCTGGTGGCTCTTGGAGAGCTGAATATTGGTCAGCTCACAATCCTGTCCGTGGCATGGGAGTTTCTTGAAAACACGGATGTGAATATGCTCGTCACCTCCGACATGGACCTGAAAACAATTAAAGCTAACAGTTTACACTGCACTCACTTGGGCAAACCCTTAATTATGTATAATAATATGTAATACTACTTGAACTTTTTCATATTGTCACAACAGATGACACAAACAACAAAAACAATCGAGAGATTGTGCTCTATCTAAAGCATTAAGAGTTGCAACCTCGGATTTTTTTTTGTCTTAAAAAGTGAAAATAATAATAATAAATAAAAAACATGCATGGTTCTTCTACTTTGAGATTATGCACTAGTTTGTGTGTTAAATCCATGCCCTCACTTAATACTACATTACCCACGATGCACTTGTTTGTTTTGTAGTTCCACTCGCCCATAGCTTAGCAATTTGCAATTAGTGCATGTTAGATGCACACAGTCTGTTACATTGTGTTTGTCTATGGTATGTATCAAAGAAAGAAACGTTAAAAGTGATTAAATTTAGACTTGAATCCCGTGCAACGGAGGACGAAACATGAAAAAGATAAACGACTATTGTAAAATGAAACTACAAATGCTAACAAAGCAGTTGTTCCATTTCTCTTGGTGCTGGACTGAATGTGTTTCCGGGTTATATCAGGTGTTAGAGAGTTTAGAGCGATGCGCGCTCCCGCGACAGGGCATGCAATTCTCGGCATAACACCGGCAAACCAAAAGGTGTCCTGCACCTTTTGCACAGGAGGGACTCCGTCTCACTAGTAGTAGCTGTGTATCTATGCCTCTGGTTTCGGTCATGCTAGGCGAATCGTAAGGAAAGGATGAGTCATGGCAGATTCACACAATTAAAAAACCCCATCTGGAGTCCTTTCTAATGTCAACTGCTAATAAGACAGTAACTACAAGTACTGTTGACTGTTTCCAGCAGCCAACCACATAGATCATCAGAGAGAAAATAAGGCATTTAATGTATGTAAAAGCTTTCAGGGTTGCATCTACCTTTATGAAGAAGTTGGTCCCCGCTACAACCTGACTCTTGTAGCTCTTGGCGGTGAAGGTTTCATAGGTCTTTCCTGCTTTCTGCTCCACTTTAGTCTTCATCTGAAAAACAACGAGACAGCAACAAGGAAAAAGTCAGACAGGGCTGATTTGAGCAGGTCTGCTTTTAATTTGCAGTATTTTTAGTCAAGAAGCAGGTTTTCCCTTACTGTATTACATATCTCCTGAATTTCGGCCGTGGCGTCCTGTGCCGCTGCTGTTGTACCTCCACACAGCATGTTGACTAGTCAGTACAAATGCGACAAACGAGAGAAAACCAAGAAATATCCAACCAGTCTATCTGTGAGGCTTTTAAGTTGAGTCAGTAAATCACATGATGCAGCAGCGCCTTGGAGTGTACCATCACAAAGTGGAGAGAGGTGTGTTTTTATTTTAATTTAGACTCCGATGACAATGGTAGAATGAACCAATTGCATTGGTTTCTAAATGGAGGCTAAGCAGCATTGATATAGTATTGATTTAAGCTTTCTACGCTTTTCTTTTTAAAGGCACAGGCATTCTACATTTCACATGCTTCCCTCATCCGACTCGCCTGGTTCAGACCGAGGAGTGGATCCTTCACTGACACAGCTGGCTTAATTTTGAGGCCCAGTTCTTCTGGTAATAGCGGAATAAGGAGAGAGCTTTGGGACAAACATGAGTCATGGTGAAACCCACAAACCAAACACCTCACTCAGTTCTCCTTCCTCTTTGCCTCTTTCCACCCTCCGTTCCCCCTTTTTTCAGTTACAGATACTGAATTGAATTTTATTGTGTCGTTTATTAACTAGCAATATGTTTTAATCCCAGCTGGAATAACATATGAACAAATAAATACAATGTAGTAACACCTTAAAATCAAGAAACTATCACACATTAAATGCAATGTTTTTAGAGTGTAGAGTTATTAAATGAAGTGTAAGAAGATAAGGAGCAACTTTGGATCCAAGTCGTCTGTCAATAGTTTGAATTATATCCCAAGAAAACTATTTGCATTTAAAGAACCAGTTTTATTCAGTTACCAGACATCTAAAGAGACAAAACAATAGAGTGTTGAGCATTAGGGAGTTGTTATAGAGTTGCAGCATTAAATGACACAATAGCATTAACTTTCAGAATTTTCCAAGTTCTTTAAACAGCCTAAGACAAAATTTCTCCATTCCATTCATATTGACTGCAATCATACATTTTTACAACTGAACCAAAAAGAAAAAATAACCTTTACTTTTACATCATAGGAGTTGTTGAATTTCACATCCAAAAAAATAATAACCCTGATGAAGCTGCACTCCTTTGAGGTATGTTCTTCATATGCAATATACTTAAGAACATCAAGCTGCAGACATATGAGTCATCATTTGTCTGCAGGGAGTACTGCGTGCAAAACAATAAGGAACATCAGTCACAAGATGCAACCGAGATGTAAATAATGGTAAAGATCAGGGATTGCCAAACTGCTTACAGGCTCATATTTTTAAGTCATAAAGCAGGAAGCGTGGCAGAATAACCACATCATAAAACATGTGACTTGCAGGAGTTAATTTCAAGATTCTCTCTAAGTGAGCTGTCACAGATAAAGAGGAGTAAACAGTTTACAAAAGCTGATGGCTGTATTTAACTAATACATGAGGTTCTCTTTGCCTCATCGTTGCTGGATATTGATGATTTGATGTCTTCACTGCTGGCCGCCGGATCCCGTGCCTGGACTGTGAACCTTTTAAAAGTAATCAATGGAGTCATGGTGGCTCTTGGAGACCTGTATGTCTGATAGCTTAAGATCTCCTCCATAACATGGGAGTTTTTTCCAAACACGGAGGTGAATGTAATCATCTCCACCAATGTGGACCTGAAAGGGACACCATAAACTAAGTTAAACAGGATCCTTTCATGTATTAAAAATGGTAAAGGAGAGTCTGCATGCAGTGACATCAAGTTGATGTCCTTCAGTTGGGGAAAAACAATGTAATTAATGCTAAATGTGGTTACCTGACGACCATTCTTTATATTTGTGGCAAAATTGGTGTCTTTCAGTAGCTTCTGAAAGTAATCACTGACAGTTGGAGCTTTTTACATTTTGTCACATTGCAACTTGAATGCATTTTGGGGATTCCATATTAGATGAAAGTGAAACATTTTCAAAAATTCTGTACAAATATAAATCCAAAAAGTGCATAATGTATATATTCTGATACAACTATAATCTAGTCAGCTAATTAATTAGATGTAGATCATTCAATCTTAGTAAACTACAGCTACTCTGATCAGGGGAGACCAAAGCTAAGCTCTCTGGCTTGCATAAAAACTAACATTTGTTCATTTTGAACAATCCATTTGAGGAAGTGTGAAAAATGGTGATGGCAGTATGACGCTGCGAGTATGGTATTCTTTGGGAGGGACATAAAAATTGGTTAGACTTATTGGGGAGATGGGAGAAGCTAAGTACAGATCAAACGTGGAAGCAGACAACCATTCTTTATATTTGTGCAAAAGAGCTTGGCAGAAAGTATATTCATGTGCTAGAACGGGACATTCAAGTTCAGTTTTAGCTATTGTCCAAAGAACACAGGAATAAAAGCAGTCTCAATATGTAGGAGTATTAGGAGTCAAAGTAAAAATGATATACTACTTTCTCTCTGTCTGTTATGTTTCTAAAAGCATTGGAAATGTCGCTGAAACTTGTGGTTGTAACGTGACAGAATGTAAAAAAGTTCAAGGGATGTTGACTATTTCTGCAGAGCACAAAGCATTAAGCCATAGTAAATTAATAAATTAAAATGCAATAACTTGCCAGCTGTTAATTTTGAAAGTGTATGTGTTCAATTGGATGTTGAAAGGACTCAATGGCAAAGTACTTCACTATCAAGGACAGGATGCCTTAAACTAAAGTTGAACTTCTACAGATAAAATTGCCTTAATGAAGTAGTTTGTCCCAGCTACAAGCTGAGTCTTGTAGCTCTTGGCTGTAAAAACATCATAGGTCTTCCCTGCTTTCTCTTCCACATCAGGCCTCACCTGAGGAAAAATAAGGAGACAGCATACAAATTAATCACCCCAGAGAGTAGGAAGGGTTCATGTCCGAATAGGTGTGGCAGTAGAGGAATGTGCTTACTTTATCACAGATCTGCTGAACATTTTCATCGGCATCCTTTGTCTCATGGGATATCCCCCCACATTTTATGTCCATGGCAGACTTTAAAACAGAAATCAAACTAAACTTGTCGAGAAAACCACTTACTGTGTGGGATCCAGATAGGAATTCAAGCAGAGAGCTGAGCTAATGTTGGTGGACTGTACCATTTCTTTGAAAGGAAAGGGGAGGAGGGGAGCGTTGCTTCTTTAATGCTTACTTGAGCAAATTAAGAAAATACTTGTTTACTTTACATGAATTATCTATACAGTGTAGGAAGCTCTATTTGCCAGGAAGGAAAAGAAAATAAATAGTTTAACACCAATTTTATTTTTACGGTCCATCCACATAGCTCAGTCCCTTACAGAACAGTTGACTTTACTGAGGGGAAAAACCGACTGTGCAAGGAAGCAAAGGTCCGAGTGGGTGTATAATGTCAAGGGCTACTGAAAGTCTTTTCTGTTTCCAATTTTTAAGGTGTGTTTGTAGCAAATATGTTGCAGGGACGGATTTTTATTATGAGAAAAATTCACACATTAAGCTGCTCTGTGAACAGTTTGTGTATGAATACTCTTCATAAGTTGTCAATGTGTAAATAATGTGTGGAAACAATAAATTAAATCTTTACGTTAAAATCAGTTTTCGTACCTGCTACATACAGCACTGAAGGCAAAGGAGGAAAAATCCTCTTTCTTTCTGGGTAAGATCTCCAATACCAGAGGATCAGACTTCATTTTGTATTTGCAAATATTTTCTCCCTGCTTTGAAAAAAATCTAAATTCGCTAAAAAAAAAAAAAATTAAGGAAAACATGCCATTTATCACATAGGATGAAAATGAAAACCAAAGACTTTCTTGTCAAAGCACAGTTCTTATCTCCTTTTCTTGATTAAAGTCAAAACATATTCATCTTCTTTCCTACATTCTTTGCAATGTTTTGGGTCGCCAGAAGATGGCGCACATAGCTAATCTGTGACTGACTAATACGACTCAAGAAATTAAAATATTGTCAAAAAGTTTTAAAAAATGTGGTAAATTATTACAGTAAGTGAAGCTCGTACCATATAAATACAGAACATTAAGTGAAATATATCAGTCTTTAATTCTTTAAAACCTTTGCATGGTGTACAAATGCAACACAGATACATCTGAAAGACAAACCAATCCACACTCATTCACACCCTCATATTAGTTTAAATGAATTGAATAACTAAAAAGCCTAGACAAACATTTTAAGCTTCAATGTTAAATAAATTATTAGCTACACATAGGTATGCATGTGTTTGGATTTTGAGAGGAAGCTGAAAACCAATACAGTAAAAAAATAAATAAAAAAATCCAAACTTCAACAAAAACAAATTGTTTTGGAGAAGAGATGAAAAATCTTCAAGAAACAAGGGAAGGGAAGAAATCCAGTAATTTATACATCTATTCTAGTAGACATTTTTGACATGTTTTGAATGCTGAGACCTTCCTTCCAAACTGAAGACTTTCTTGGTAATATGTTCTCACTGTCAGATTTGCATGTGAAACACTTTGGCAATCATTTCTTTATTTTTCAGTACAACTCTTAATATGTTCGATTTCTTGCACATAATTTTATGCCAACTATGCAAATATTCTGCCTGGTGATCTCTGATTGTCAGCTGGCTGCCCCTGTGCCACATCCAGCAGTGACCTCCACCCATTATCTAACACTTCACAACTGCCGGCCTGGTTAGCTCGTTAGGATCTGAGAAGAGCTTAAATGCAAAAGACTGTATCTGGAGTCCCACACAGATCATTTATAAAGTTTTCCTTACTATCATGAGTAACTTACAGTAGTGAAGTTTTTACGAAGCTGTTATTATAGGACAATTTCATGCAGATATGAATTTTTAAACGTTTTTGCTTGTTTTAATAGTGCAATGGATCAGTTTTGTTTAACTCAACATATTGCACCTAGATACGTTTTTATTTAATTGAAATTACATCAAGTTTACTTTCTAAAAATACACATGGCCTTTCAGACCATATGTATGGTCTGAAAGGTCCATACACATGTTAATACAAGGCCTTTAGAATGTTCTTAGATATGTGCTGTCATTTGTGTTGGTCTGTGAAATAAAATTTCAATAAAAATAGGTTAATTGTTAATTGTCATCAGAGATGGAGCCATCGGACCCAAGGTAAATATGGAGGAGCTGCACAGATACAAAGCTCATTTGTATCTGTGCCTCTTCCTGAATATATCATTCTCAATGTTCAGACCTAAATCCAATTTTTCCCTACTCCTTAAATTTGTACGAGTCTGGAATTTTGATTGAAAGCCACACAAGATTTTTTCCTTTCTTTGCAAATCAATCATGGCTTATAACGCCGAATCAAAAAAAAGAAAAAGAAAAGAGAAACATATTGTAATATGTAGCTATAACATCACAATATGTGGAAAATGTCACTCGGTGTGAATACTTTTGTATGATCCTCCAAATTTGGATCAAAGAAAAAAAGATCAAACTCAACTAACATTTTAGCTTACTTCTGCTATATTTGTCCATGCCAGTGGGATTGTGATTACTTTGTTTAACCCCAAAAACATTTAGCAAGGAAGCCAAGAGAACTCCATATTGCTAGCTTAAATAAATAGATTAAACAGTCTCTGTTATTCTATTTGATAAATATTATATCTTTCCCTTGCGAGGCAGCACTGAAGCAGCTTGAAGCCTCTCTGGAGAACCATCGTTGCACATTAACAGCTCTGATGTAGAGTTTTCTTACAAATTATCTTTAAAGCCCTCAGATTTAGTTTGTGACTGCCTGAGGTGTCCGATTAAATGCTGGCCCACAGTGCCTTGCTATCAGCTGTGGCTGAATGTTGTGCACAGCAGAAAATGCATTATGCTGCAAGTTTTTTTTTTTTCTTGTGCTTTTGCAAACTGGCTGTGATATAACGCCCAACTGAAAATGATTGTGTGAGGGAAATAAAAGATATCTGCATAAGCAGACTTTACAGCTTTATTGCAGCAGCTCGTGTGGATGAGAATCTCTAGGGTCACTGACAAGATGCTTTTACAAATATTGAACAAGACAGTGCCTGGCCTTTAAAGTGATGCTTCACCAGATTCCCCGTTCTCCCGTCGGATGGTCCATAACTTCCGTCGCGGGATGAAACGTGGAGCTGCATGCAATGTTTCCATCCAGAGGTGCTGGCAGATCACTAGAGAGCTGTGTTCCCTAACTGCTTTAATTTTTGAAGACTGGAAGCCGCCCAAAGAGATTAATGAATTTAATGATAGCAAGTAAAAGGATTAACCATGAGAATATCTGCTAATCAAAACAGAAATGCCTTTGAAAACAGAAGGAAGCAACTCCTCTGGGAGGATGTCCAGCTGAAAGGAAGATTATGAAACCGTTGGATTTTTAGAAAGATGTGCCAAGATGTGCTAACCCTTGCATGTGTGTTTACTTACACTACATGCAATACTAATATCACTCAATTGTCTGAGGATTCAGTATAACTGTAGAGGCAGTGAGAAAAAAAGTTATCTTCTAATACAGGGGTGTCAAACTCCAGTCCTCAAGAGCTGGTGTCCTGCAACTTTTAAATGTGCCTCTGCTGCACCACACCTGAATAGAATAATTAGGTCATTAGCAAGGCTCTGGAGAACTTATCTACACAAGTAGGAGGTAATTAAGCCATTTCATTCCAGTGTTTTGTACCTGTGGTACATCTAAAAACTGCAGGACACCGGCCATTGAGGACTGGAGTTTGACACCTGTGTTCTAATATATTGTAGCTAAGCATTTAGTTTCAACTGTATATTTGCACACCCAGCACAAGAAGTGCTTCATTTTTAGAATATAATGCTGTGGGAGCAAATGTATGATCAGAAGTCACGCATCAAATGAAAAGGTGATGATGGTTCTGCACAAATATGACCATAAATGACATATAGTATTATGGAAGGTAAGGAGTGCGCAGTGTGTTTCTCTACTTTACAGCATATTTTTTACTCCAGATTGTCAAAAAGAAAGTACATGAAACTCATTGTAGAGAAGAACATCAAATTAGTTTAATGCAGTGTTTCTCAATTCCAGTCCTCAGGCCCCCCTGCCCTGCATGTTTTAGGTGTTTCTCTTCTGTTACACACCTGGATTGAATCTATGGGTGATTAACAGGTTTCTGCAGCCCTTGATGGTCATGCAATCATTTGAATCAGCTGTTGGGACGACTCGAAGACACCAGGAAGTGCGGAAGAGGAAGGTTGGCGTTCGAGCAGCGAGAGTTTTTGAAACAACTTTACAAAGGGTATTGTTATTTTGGCGGTTGGTATAAACTGGAGTGTGACTGGATTGGGATGACCACAAAGGTAGATGGGGGTGGTGATGAAGATGATATGGATTTTGACGAATGGACTACGGTAGGTAGAGGAAGGGGTAGAGGGAAGGAAAAAGTTTCGAAAGATGATAGAGAGATTGGTAACCTAAATAGTAAGAGAAGTTTAGAAGAATATAGTTCAGATGAAGAAAACAGAGTGATTAGGAGGAAAATGGTAAATGAGGAGTTTAAGGTAATACTTAAATTCAGGAAGGAAGATATGAACATAAACCTCAGTCCGATAGCAGTGTCTAGAGAAATAAAAAAGAAACTAGGGGAGGTTGAGTTTGTAAAAATCTTGCGAGATGGTAATATGTTGATAAAATGTAAGTCTGAAGAACAAAAGAATAAAAGCATGCAGATTGATAACATTTGTAAAAAGGTTGTGAGTGAAAAGAAAATTGTTGGAGAAAACAGAGTATCACGTGGTGTAATCACAGGTATTCCGCTTGAGGAAGATTTAGAAAAACTTAAAAGAAATATACATGGTGGTGAAGTGCGGAGATTGAAAAGATTGTTAAAATCTGTGGATGGGGAGAAAGTAGAAAGTTTTTCGATACTTCTGGAGTTTCAAGGTGATGTTCTTCCTGATAAAGTGAAAATTGGGTTCTTGAGTTTTCCTGTTAGACCTTATATTCCTCCTCCCTTGCGCTGTTACAAATGTCAAAGGTATGGTCACATTGCATCAGTGTGTAAAGGGAAGCAAAGATGTGCTAAATGTGGTGGAGATCATCGATATGATGAATGTGGAGCAGATGTACAGTTGAAATGTTGTAACTGCGGTGGTCAGCATAATGTAGCATATGGAGGGTGTGAAGCAAGGAAAAAGGCAGCAGAAATTCAACAGCTGAAAGTAGTTAAAAACATTTCTTATGCAGAGGCAGCAAAAAGTGTTCAAGAAAAAAGAATAGTTCAGAAAAATCAGCAAGTGTCTTCTAGTCCAAATCGTGGACCAAGTCAAAAAACAATGTCAGGAATGGAAATTACAATGGATAAATTAATTTTATTCATGGCTTATGTTATTAATTGTACTGATCAAGTGAAACAGAAAACTGAAAAAATCAAGATTATAGTGAAAGGTGCAGAAAAATTTCTAGCTGTGAAGGATTTATCTTGGGAGTTGATAAATAAAAGGCTTGAAATAGATGGGAAGCAAGGTGGAGGAAGAATTTAATGCTTATTTTACAATGGAATGCAAGAAGTTTGTTAGCAAATGGACAAGAATTTAAAGGATATTTAAACTATTTGAAAAATAAACCAGATATTATTTGTATTCAAGAAACATGGCTTAAACCAGAGTTAGATTTTGTCATAAGAGGGTATAATAGTATTAGAAGAGATAGGGAACAAGAAAGTGGAGGAGGATGTGTAATATTTATAAAACAAGGAATACAGTATAGATTTTTAGGAAAAGGAGCTTCACTAGAATGGTTATCTGTGGAAATTTGGATTAATAAAGAAAGTATTAATATATTAAATTTTTATAATCCGTGTAAAAAATTGGATTTAGATGAAATGGAGGAAATGTTTAAAAATATAGGAAGAAAGTTCATTTGTTGTGGAGATTTCAATGCTTATAGTACTTTGTGGGGTAATAGGAATGATGCAAATGGAGAAGTGGTGGAAGAAGTAATGGATAGAAAACATTTGGTTTGTCTTAATAATGGAGAAGGGACGAGAATTAATATTAGAAATGGATCAGAATCAGCGTTAGATTTAACTTTAGTTTCAAAGAATTTGGCTGGGATTAGTAAGTGGAAAATATTAAGAGAATCAACTATAGGTAGTGATCATTACCCTATACTTATTGAAATTGGTAAAGAAATAGGAAAAAGTGTTAATGAGAACTTAGAAAGATGGATATTTGGAAATGTTGATTGGGAAAAATATAAAATAATAAATGATGAAGAGATGCAAAAAGTTAATATAGATTTGGATGTTGATATGGTAAATTCTTCTATTTGTGAGGCCATTTTAGGGGCTGCTCGAGAAACAATCCAAAGGAAAAAAGGAAAATATAAGAAGAAAATTGTTCCATGGTGGACGAAGGAATGTGATGGTGCAATTAAATATCAAAATAAAGCTTTTAGATTGTTAAAGAGAAATCAGAATTTTCAGAATTTTATTGAATATAAAAGGTCACAAGCTCTGGTTAAAAGAACGGTGAAAAATGCAAAAAAGGTTTATTGGAGTAATTTTTGTGATTCTGTAGGTAGGGAAACAAAGATTTCAAAAGTCTGGGGAATGATAAAGAGAATGAATGGAATTAGAAGGGAATATGGATATCCAGTTCTGAAAGATGGAAATGTTATTGCTGTGACTGAGGAGGAGAAAGCAAATATGTTAGTTAAAAAATTTGTTAAAGTTCATAGTTGTAATAATTTAAGCGCAGAAGAAAACCGCAGAAGAAATTGTACAATTAATGAAAATGTAAATTTATTAGAAGAAAATGTAAGAAATAATGATGTATTGAATAGTCCCTTTTCTTTATTTGAATTAAACAATGCCTTAGGAAAATCAAAAAATTCATCTCCAGGAAAAGATAATATTTCTTATATTATGGTTAATAAGCTTAGCAATTCATCTAAGAAGGTTTTATTGGAATTCTATAATAAGATATGGGAAGTGGGTATTTTACCTGTGGCATGGAAAGAAGCAATCGTAGTTCCAATCTTAAAGCCAGGTAAAGATCAGTCAAATCCAGCAAGTTACAGACCCATTGCTTTAACTTCTCATATTTGTAAAATAATGGAGAGAATGGTAAATGAAAGATTGAGCTACTTTGTTGAAAAGAGGGGATATTTATCAAAATGTCAAAGTGGATTTAGAAAAGGGAGAAGCACTATGGATCCTTTATTATGTTTAGAACATGAAATCAGAAAAGGGCAAGTTAACAAGGAGAGTGTAGTGGCTGTTTTCTTTGATATAGAGAAAGCTTATGATATGATGTGGAAAGATGGATTTTTAATTAAATTGAAAAAAATGGGAATTAATGGATCAATGTTTTATTGGATAAAAGATTTTTTACAAGATAGATCAATACAAGTAAGAATAGGACAACAATTGTCAGAAAAGTTTTTTGTTGAGAATGGTACACCTCAGGGAAGTATAGTGAGTCCTTTGTTTTTTTCTATTATGATTAATGATATGTTTGACAATTTGGAAAGTGGAATGGGGTGTTCTTTATTTGCTGATGATGGAGCAATATGGAAGAGGGGGAAAAATTTAAAGTTTATTGTTAAAAAGATACAAGAAGCAATTAGTATTATAGAAGACTGGTCATTTAAATGGGGATTTAAAATTTCTATAGACAAAACAAAGACTTTATTTTTTACAAGGAAGAAAGCATCTGAAAATTTAAAACTGCAAATATATAATCATGAATTAGAAAGGGTAAGGGAATTTAAGTTTTTGGGTTTATGGTTGGATGAAAAACTTACTTGGAAAAATCATATTCAAAAAGTAGTGAACAAATGTAAGAGAGTTTTAAATGTAATGAGGTGTTTGGTGGGAAGTGAATGGGGTGCTGAGAGGAAGGCATTGAAATCAATATATACTGGGTTAATAAGGTCTGTATTTGATTATGGAAGTATTGTATTTGGGTCAGCATCAGAAACACTATTAAAAAAATTAGATAGTATTCAGTATCAAGCCTTGAGGTTATGTACAGGAGCAGTTAGAACAACTCCAACATCAGCTTTGCTAATAGAAATGGGAGAGATGCCACTTAATCTCAGAAGATTACAGTTAAAGTCCAATTATTGGTGTAATTTAAAGGGCCATGATGGAAATCATCCTTGTCAAGACATTTTAAAATCTAGTTGGGAAAAAGAAAAGAAGAAATTAAATTCTTTTGGATGGGAGATAGAAAATGTTATAAAAGATTTTGGTTTATCTGATATAAACATTAGTCAAACAGTTCCTCTTTCACCAGTTTATCCGTCTCTATTTCATAATAATGTTGTTGATTTAACTTTGTTGGAGAAAAGGAAAGGAGAAAACATTTCAGATCCATATTTGGTTCAATCATATTTAGATAGTAAGTACTATGGATATGTCCAAGTTTTTACAGATGCGTCTAAAAACTCAAATAGCAGTAATGGGGTATCTTTCATTGTTCCAGAATTCAAAGTTAAAAAATGTAAAAGAATTACTGATGGAGTATCAGTTTATACTGGAGAGATGATGGGAATTATTTTAGCTTTAGGATGGATTGAGGAAGTCCGTCCATTAAGAAGCATAGTATGCTCTGATTCAAGTTCTTCATTATATTCATTAAAAAATAATCATGCTATTAGTAGACTGGATCTTTTATTAGAAATTCAGTTAATAACATATAGAATTCAAGCAATGGGGTTATTAGTTATATTTACATGGATACCATCACATATAGGAATAAGAGGGAATGAGTTGGCTGATAAATATGCAAAACTAGCTTCAAAATATAGTGATATTGATATATTAGTTCCATTTAGTAGAGATGAAATCAAATCTATTATTAAACAAAAGGTTAAGGAAAGATGGCAGAGACAGTGGGAGGAAGATAGAACTGGTAGATGGCTGTACAGTATTCAAAGAAAAGTTGGTGCAATGAGGAGAACGGGACGAAATAGAAAAGAGGAAACAGTTATATCTAGGCTGCGTTTTGGACATACAAGGTTAAACAGTAATTTATTTAAAATAGGAAAACATCGAACTGGAAGTTGTGATTTTTGTGGTCAAGAAGAGACAGTAAAACATGTTTTGTTGTTCTGTACCAAATATTCTGTTGAGAGAAGGAAATTAGTTAGCCGGTTACAAGAAAATAAATTACAGTTAAATTTACAAGATATTTTGGGAAAAATTTCTAATTCTAAAGATATAAGTTATTTAATTAATTATCTTAAGAAAACAAAATTGATAGAAAAGATTTAAGTGTTGTTATTTTATTATTATTATTATTATTATTATTTTTTTTTTTATTATTTTTTTTTTTATTGTTTTGTTTGTTTTGTCTGTTTTGTTTTGAGGGGGGTGTATATAGTTAGCGTCCCGATCCACACTCCATTCCAGTAGATGGCGGTAATGCACATCTAAAAGTTGCTTGCCAACCGCCATAAAAAAGGAAAAGAAGAAGAAGAAGAAGAATCAGCTGTTCTGGAATAGAGGCACAACTAAGACATGCAGAGCAGGGGGGCCTGAGGACTGGAATTGAGAAGCACTGGTTTAATGAGATGCTTAGTGGCCAACAATATTGAGCCGATGTCCCATTGCTTAAATATAGAAATGTGGCGCTAATTTCAGCAAGACAAGATCTTGAGAATGTGTTGCACAGCTGAGTGCTTAGGACATCCCTTGAGGCTATAAAAACAGCACAAGTGGGCAAGCTATAATCTGAGTTGGGAAAATATGCCACTTTGGCTCAGTAAAGCTGATGTCCAACTATTCAAGGCTTACTGAGAGCTTTAAAGTAATAAGAAGAGAAAGAGACAATCATTACATTCATATGTGTTGTAACCTTTATATGATAGAGAAAAGATTAAATAACTGAAGTGTTTAATTTTAAAGCCAATGTGAATATGACACACTTGGTACAAAAATACTAAAACAAAACAAAAAAAGAGAAATTGATGTAATCAGGCTTTAAATACCTATGAGTTTCAATAGGAACAGATTATTACTAAAAGCAATTTGCTTGTGGTTTGTTTGAATTTTATGCAGTATCGTCAGACAAATCCCTGCAGATTTCAACTATTGTTCCTGTTTGAATTCAGCAAATGTGTTTCAACTACAATTTAGTCCCTGAACAAAGTAGAATTTCCTGCAGATCTCACCCAGAGGATGCTCCAGCTATTACTGACCACGCATGCAAACATTGAGACACTTCAAACAGCAGTCCCATTTATTTTATTCCTCATCTCATCTTCTGTTTTTTCTGTTCCATTTCTCCTCAGTTTAGTTAAGTAAAACTAGCATAATAATAATATTAAATATTCTCTTGAAAAAAGAGAACTTATCATTTTCGGAGATATAACTTTTTTGTCTTTTTGAAGAACTAACATTTTACTTCTCTATATCCTAAATAAAGAAAAATAGAAAACCTTTACAACTTTTTTCTCTGTAATATTGCTGTTTATGAAAACTAATGTAAATAAAGCCCCTATTTTTCTAAACCTTCTGAGAAGACAAACAAAAAAATAGTAAAAAATAGTACTGTGCTTTTAGTGTCATTCTATTCCACTGGTAAAACATGCATTTATAATTATATTTAAAGAAAATCTTAGTTGATTCTTTGTCGTTTTTAGCCAAAGTTTTTAAGAGCCATTGTAGAAGGTCGAGAGAGCACCAGGTTGCAGACCCCTGCGCAAGTCTGTAACCGACCAGAAGGGGCAGTGTTGCAGTTTAGTCTCGACAAAACACAGAAGTGTTGAAATATTTCCAAAGAAGAAGAGCTTGTTTACAATAATACTTACATTAACTATTTAGGTGATGATCGTGTCGCACAGCAGTCTGTACAGCGTTCCTGCTCTCACCATGTTGTCCCTCCTGTTGTCGCGAGGTTTCTGTCAGGCTGTCACTGAAGTCAACCGAAGGTCTTACCCGACTGTAGCTTCATTTATCCGGACTTACACGACAACCAGCCCAACATGCGGAGGAACATACGACGACGGTAATTTCACAAAGAGAAATTACGAGTCACTGCTAAACCCATTTTTATAGGGCCTACATACACAAATGTGACAGTAAGACTGGACACCTTACTACCTGGTTTTAAGGCTGATAATTTATTTCATGGCATGTCTTTATCCTTCAAGACACCTAAAACCGCTTAAAATGGTTCGTCCTTCATTTTAGGATTCTGACATCTTTGGTTAACTTGGAGAAACAATGGTTCAGATAACCTACTGTAATGCAGCTGAGGCTGTTGAGTCATGAGTTACAGTAAAACTGAATAAGTGGTGCGTTTTGACACCGGTGTAGTATCTGGTTTAAAGTTTCACGGTTTTTTTCACTCCATGGTGGGTTCAAGTCCGCTTGTACACTAGACTATTTTGACAATGACAAAAAATATACATCATGCAAAATCCACTTGGACTCCTTGATATGTTTTACGTTAAGTTGTTTTTTTTTTGTAACAGCTACTGTGTATTTAAATTTCATGACATTTAGGCAGGGTGTATAGTTTGCATTTCACCTGCTTTTTGAACTAAATTTTTCAAGTTGTGTCCCTTCCTCATTCTTTTATGCATTTTCTGGCACGAAATAAAATTTTATCCATATTTCTGTGTCAATTTGATCCTTCTTCATTCTTTTGTGTTAACATATTGCAAAAAAATGACATGGTTTTTGCTTTCCAGTATGTAATCCATGTTTCTCATTTCCAGCACCTTCTTTTGAGCAAGGTGTCCTTGGACGCTTAATTTATATGGAACTCCAGCAAGCACAACAACTACAAGCACGGTTTGTTCCACTGTCTGCATTTTTCTATTTACTCCTTTACCCATTTCTTCGTAGAAGCGTCGGTGGTGAGCCCCTCACAGCTGAAGGCCATGCTGTCAAACCGTAACGTTCAGCTTTTTGATGTGAGGAATCCGGATGAATACCAGGGTGGCCACATTCCTCAAGCAGTCAACCTCCCATGTAGGTCACAATACATGTGCAGTCTAGTTCCGAGCTGTTCATCTGGAAATTTACATTTCCTTTTCTTTTTGTTTTGTTTTTTCCTGTGTGACATTACAAGTGGATACCGTGGAGGAGTCTCTGAAGCTGCCTCCTGAGAGCTTTAAGCAGAAGTTTGAAGTGAAGGCTCCTGGAAAAGATGACGATAATATAGTGTTCAACTGCAGGACCGGCGTTAGGAGTGGCGAGGCCCTGGCCATTGCCCGTCAGATGGGATTTCACAGGTAAAAACAGGCAGATTTCTGTTTGCAAGAAACTTGACAAACTGGATGTTCACTTGGAGGAAAGGCAGGAAAAGAGATTATCTTTTTATTGCATGTGTCTTTTTCTCAGAGCAAGACACTTGAAAGGAGGGTATGTTGCATGGGTCGAGCAAGAAGGAAATTGAAATCATGCTAAAATCTACTTCCTGTGAGATTATGTTTTTAAAATATATAAAATCATTAAACAGAATGTCATCATTGTTCACTTTGGCAGCTTGCAGTGTTTAGGCTGTTGAAAGTTAGCTTTGCATGCTTCTTATTTTAGTTACTGAATTTTATTAAATTCAGAAATAAAATTCAGAACTAAAGTAAATACAGCAAGTGTCCTTTTTATTCAAAATAAAATCATTGGCGGTGTGTTAAATTTGAACAAGTTTCATGTTAATAAAAGGTTTTAAGTAAAAAATGTCTCTTTCTAGTCTTTTACTTTGAGGGAATCTTACAGGAGTTTATTGTAAGCATGTTTTGTTTCAGCTGTTGAAAACTACATAATGGTGCTGAAGGATTTGAGAATGACCTGCAGGACTTTGCAAAAGTATTCATATGCTTTAAACTGTTTATGGTCTAAAGTGTATGACGTTTGAGATTCTCACATTAGAACCACAAAGGTCACTATACACTATTTTATGTTGGTCTATCACATTAAAATTTAAAGTTATATTTAGATCATTTGTTTAACCCTCTTTGATAGACACAAGAACTAAGTTAATTAATTTGGTCTAAGTTGTGGCTTTTCATAAATTGTCAATTTGGGGGGAAAAAAGTGAAAAAGAAAAGCTTTACAAGTGTAGAAGATTCTGTATTTACCTCACTGGGGTTTGTAATGGAAAATTTTATAATGTGCTCCTCACCCCTCTTCTGCTTTAGGTTGTCTGCATAGTCTTATCATGAGACTGGTCAAGTTGCTTTCAAGAGCTCTGCACTGTCATATAGCAGCAGGGGAGAGGTCCTTAGTCCTGGAGACTATCTAAGTCTTACTTCCCCAACCTAGAACTTATCTGCCCTCCTTAGCATCAAAGAACAACCCCTGTCCTTAACAGTAGACAAATGTCCAGAACATATGAGTTGGGCTCCAAGCAATCCCTGGTACATCACAATCAGGGATTCACACCTATAGTCCAATCAACTCCCTCTTCTCTGACCAGAACCTATAAAAGGAAGCCAGAGCCACTGTTAGTCAGAGCTATTACGGAATGGAGGAAGTCAATGTAAGACAACTTGGTAGTGATACCCCGTATGCCACTCGTAGCTTTTAGGCCAACATTAGCATTTTGGCTAATTTTAGCTTATACACTGATTTTAAGTCCATGTTACTTCAACATGCTTGTGACTCTCCACATGCTATTGAGTACATTGTAGTTTACTTTAGCATTGATGCTAATTTTTAGCATCAGAAGACTGAGTTCCAACCAACGGGCACACTTTTAAATTTCTTCAGAAATTTTCTAGTTTTGTCTTACTATGCTGAACTTATGTAGGAGAATCATTTTTTGAAGTGCAAGTTTAATCTTTTGATGTCTTCTGTGCCTATTGCAGTGAAAAAATTCAGGGCTGTCCAAAGTTCAATACACAAATGATTTGATAGCCACAGCATAATGGAAGTTGACCTTTCAGGCCCCAGTGGCAGTGCATTACAAAACTTTTCATTTTAGATCAGCCACGTAGGATCAGGGGTACTTCAGAAAACCACTGTCAATCATCATGTTTCAGCACAAAGTCCTGGAAATGTCACCTGAAACTGGATCAAACAAGAACAAATCCATATATCATCTCAAGTGGAAAGGCATAAGTGCTCTACAGGTGGACAGAAAGAGTCTATATCTGATTGATGATCAAATGAGTCAAAATTTAATTGTGGACAGTATCCATTGTGGCAGTAATGCTAAAGGGACATTAGAACACTTTTAGATTAAGTTGCCCAAGGCATTTGATTCACTCACAATTTTGCCTAAGAGCAAAGTCATGAATAAAGAATTTGATGTTGGCAAACCGAAAATGTAAATTTTTTGATCAAACTCTACAAATATTAATCCAACTAGGAACCTGTCGACTCTTTGCATATATATTTATTAAGACTGTTGTGACATACCATGACAGTACATTGTAGACAGATAATCTGTGATAAAGTCTTCACCTTCTACCAGCAAGATTATAATGAAAAATGCACCGCTCTGGTTAAAAAACAACCAATCAGAGGCAGGAGTGTCTGACCGCTATCGATCAACATCCCTAGCAGCCTGCTCAGTGTGCTAATGGTAGAAAAACAACTTACTGAAACCTTTTATCTGCTGTCTTCAGTGGCTGTGCTAACTAGCCTTAGCTTTGGTGGCAGGCTGTGTTGTAATGAACCAAAAAGCAAGTGGGAGGGGGTGAGCATGTGAGTGATTGACAGCACTGAGACCCCCCCTCCTGACTAATTGGTTGCTTCTGACTGACTGGTGTATTTCTGCAGTTAGTACTGGGAGCACTGGGAGAAGACAAAGGAGCTTGAGTTTTTTCACAGATTATGTATTTTACATTATACTGTCACAACATAAGGATAATTATATCAAATATGTAGAAAACATATTTTTAAAATAAAAGTCACATCCTGCAGCTTTAATGTTTTCCCAATAAAAGTTTGTAAAACTTCTAAAATGTTTTTTATTGAATCTCAGAATACCATACAATGATGCAGAAAATATGGTAAAACTATATCTTTGTCTGTTTAAAAACTTTTATTCATAACGGTGGTGTTTGATAGATAGAAAATAGTGTTTCAACCAATAGATGGCAGCAACGTGTAGGCAGATTTAAATACACAATCCCCCCCCCCCCCCCCCCCCTGCTCCATTCCTTTATTATTCTTGCAGCATTGTTCTCTAAGGCCTGACCTTCCCACCGTCATTATCCCAGACAGATATAGATCCTGACAGTAACGGCTCTGTGAGGAGCTATCAGGGGTCTGATCTTCACAAGGTCCCTCCTCATTCAGGTGGACATACCTTCCTTTGTCCCAGCCCTCTCCAGCCTCGTACTTCCATGAGAACAGTAGGAAGGCTGCCAATGGCCACATTTAAGGTAATTAGCTGGGAAGAGAATCAATTTTTTTTGCTCCCGTTTTAAATGTTCAACTCATTAAGGGAATAGCAAGTTTAGGACAAGTTGCACACTTCCACTGACTCCCACTAATGGGGGAGACTGGGATCGATCTACTGAATGTTGCATGATGTACCAGGGCGGAGTCAGAGTTTACTGGATACCGGTTTCCAGTGTTAAGTTCAACTTAAGCACGCCGTATGGGTCTCTAACACCACCACTTTAAGATTCACATTCCCCTCTGCTACGGCACACATTAGGATTCTTCCCAGCTTGCAAAGTTGCTGTTGAAGAGGGTCATGTTTCCTTTGAGCATCAAGGACATTTGGACACTTTTACATTAGTTAAATCACAAACTCGTGGGCAGCTCGAAGTGAAAAATGATCTGCTGGACGTAGTTGCCAGCTACTGCTGTTACAGTCCATCAACTTCCTGCTGCTCAGTGCTTTTTTTGAATAAAAAAAATGCACTTCACTCTGCCTTTGTAGTGAAATGTAGACCTTGACTTTCTGTTGACTAAAACTGGAAACTTGAAGCTGTTAAAGAGCTGAAAAAGTGCTTGAAAGACTGAAATTGTGCAATGAGAAATTTGGTCTTAGAATGGAAAATAACACTTTCTAATAACACTTTTAATCTGGTTTGTTCCAGGTTGTCCTGATGCTTAGCCAGAAACTCCCGAAGTATGGAGATCCAAACGTGCCACTGTTCAATCAAGACATAAACAATATAAGGTGTATTTTAATGTGTCAGTGATTAGTTAAAATTGAACACAAATATGCATAATCAATTAGATATACAAAATACATGCAAATATTTTCTTTGTGACAAATTTGCATGTGAGAAGTTTAATATAAATATTGTATGTTGTGGGGCATTTTAAGGATAATTAATGAAGTAAAAAATGAGGTGAATAATAGTGTTTTAAATTTATCGTAATGATATAGTGATGTACAAAACCATCAACATTATGTGAGATAGGTACTTGAAAACACAAATTTACAAACAGGTTGTTTTAAGATATTGCAAAAAGCTCTGAATGATAACCTAATTTTTAAATAATCTCAGTTCTACAATTTTGAGGAAAAAAAAAAAAAAAAATCCAGAAAATCAGTTTTTTTTTTGGTCTGTTTTTGGTTTGCTGTAGCACCCAAAGTTTATCAGTGCCCCATAAATATCTCACTGCTTCTTCTGATAATATTCATTGACACCAAAGAGAGTGAGATTTGGGTTGATTTTGAATTTCTGCAGCTACCAAGAGATCATAAATTTTACTAACTGATCTAGGGTCCAAAAGTTTATTTTTTTAAACAATTTCAGCTGATTTTTTCTGAGAATGTTTGTCTTGATAAGAGCCATTTGCGAAATTAGTCAGAAGAAACTTTTCAAAATAACCTTGCATACTTTCCATTTAGTCTACATTTCTGTATCAAATACTTTTTTTTATTAATTGCAATATTTTCATCTTAAAGGTGTGCTGTCATTAGCTTTACGTAGAAAATCATCATCAACAGAGATAAAGACTTGAAACATCGGTGCAGTATTTCTACATAATTGAGGTTTCACTTAATGAAATTAGTTACTGAAGTAGATAAACTTTTGAATAACATTTTAATCAATTGACAAGACTACGTATAAGCAACCACCCTAGCAATATTACTCCCAATCCACCACCCCTTCTTTGGCAACCCCTTACAAAACATTTTGGAAAAAAGGTGTGGCAGTCTCAGCATTTTTTACCCCCATTCCCAGGCTGACCTGATTTGCGCCCTGTCTGCCTGGTCCTCTCATTTGCTTGTTTAATGAGGCCAACATTAGGCTATTTTCGTTTGGACGCCTCTTCCAGCAAAGTACGACCCAGGCAGGCTGAGGGTCATGAAGGCTACTAATCTTGAGCGAGACAATAAACTAGTTTTTCTTTTTTGTCTACGTAAAAACTATTCATTTACTTGCACATAATATCTGCGCCTGCTACTCCAGTTACGCGCCTCCACTACGCCTACAAAAAAAAAAAAAAAAAAAAGGAGCAGAAAGCGTGTGAACAGCTGCCTCAGAAGCGCGGAGATTTCGGTAGAGATGAAGTAACCAGCTTGGTTTCTCACAGAGCTCCTTTCATTTACATCATCCACCCTGCGCGCAATGGCACGGAGCGCTCCTCCCGCTGGAGCTGGAAGCTGTGACCGGACAACTTTTATTTCAGCGCGGATAAAGCGGCTCCACGATGGCATCTGATGAAACCTCCACTGGGAAACTGTAACAGGTATGGAAATGTGTGTGCACTTTTTGTTTGTGTGGGAGGAAAACGCACCAATGACAGCATCATGAAGCACTGAAAATGCTTAAGCTATATTCCTCGCTGTTTTGTGTCTCAAGTTGGCTTTGCCACTCAATCATATGAACAAATAATTATCGCTGATTCATTTGACTTTAGCCTTTTGCCAAAGTCAGAGTCCAATTCCCGATTAGGCGCTCCAATCTCAAAAGTTTATTATGGCGCTTGCAAATTAAGATTGGATCAATCTCGCATACATTTAACCCGGAACAAACAAATTCGGTCAGCGAGGTTTTGATCGCAAATAAATAACTTTTATGAAATAAAAAGAACCTAATCCTCTTGTAGAATTCAGAGTAAATCAACTATGAAATGAAAGGTTTGTCATTGGGGATGCAGATTGTTTTATGAACCAAAGGCTAAAGATGAGCATCATTTTCGAGTGTAAATAAATCCTTTAATGCTTTCAAATTAAAAATTAACGTTTGTTCACGATCTTACATTCCATGCATTTTCACTAAAATGATTTATGATTGCCATTTTGTGTAGCTGTCAAACATAATTTTAGGTGATAAATTCACCAATGCACTCCAATTAGGAGATTTGAAGCTGATCTGTCTCAGTGTCTCATCTTCCTCGGCTTCTTCAGTAGACATCAGTGTGATACTAGATCCATTCAGGAACAGACTGGAATAATAGACCGAGGAAATCTTCAAAAACCTGGGTGCCATCCAGGTCTAAATCCGATCTCTCTCTCTCTCTCACTGTCTCTCTCTCTTTCTCTGAGAGAGAAGAGGAATGAGATGGATCTGCTTGTTTAGCACCTACAGTAGATATAAAAAAAAAACCCTTTTAAGATGACAGGGTTTTGTGATATAAAAAATGTGACCATTACAATGTGGCATTTATCCTGTGTAATATAAAATTTATATGAAAATGTAAAAGTGTGTTTGCACAAGTTTGTACGCCTTAATTAAATACCTATCATCAGTTTTAAACTGTTGCTAAGACCTGATCAACTGTAAATTCTGTAAATTAAATTAATCCGTATATATACAAATAGATAGTTTTAGAATTGTAATCTAGATGTAGGTTGAACGATGGCAGCAGAAGAAATGAATGAAGCCATTCAGTCCATGTTGTCCACGCTTCTAAATATTGAATTAACATAAACAGCCGAATAGTTCTGCTCAGAACTTCTCTCTTCGCAGTGAAGGGTAGCTGTTTACAGCGCAGGCCATTTCCAGTAAGCCAACTGGCGCATTACATACATCATGGGCAAACGTTAGCAATTGGCTAAAATTTAAAACCTCAACACTGTCCATGACTCCAGGAAGCAATCGTTACTCAAAACCAAGAGCCCAGACACTCTGTATGAAGCAAATAGCGTAGGGCAATGGACTGGCTCTTAGCAGGCTAGAAGGCCAAGCATTTATCCAAAAATGTCATAAGATTGACTTAATTTGAAGAAATTCACAGTTTTGGAATGGCTGAATTAACGTTCTAAACCAACTCTGACAGAATATTTGCTGCGTTTTCTGAAGAAAGCTGTGGATAAGAGATGTATTAACAAGATGGCGGAATTGGAGAATTTTTACAGGGCGAGGTGGGAAAGTCTTATCAAGTCACAGTTTGGGAAGTACGCACAGGTGTGAGCACCACTACGAGTCTGACATTTGGCTTGAGGCCATGCTGGGAGGTTTCAAGAGTAATGAGAACGTGGGACTGGAGCCAACTGGACATCTCAGAGATGCTGTTTGGACTTGTGATGTGCCAACCTCAGACACTGCTCTAGAGCATGCTACTACATCCACAGTAAAACAAATCTCTGGTTTAATAGTTTTACTACACAATATCTGAACTACAAGGAGGGAAATCATTTTTTCATATGCAGGACTTTTGCTGCTTTAAGCATTTTTTTGTGCTGTGTCTTTATTTAGGTAAATGTACCTCTCAGAGGCACAAAGGCTGACAGTATTGCTTCCATTCCTCATTGAGCAGGAAAACTGAAACAATGTTGCATGGAAACAGAAGTGATGCACAGAAAATAGCATTTCAGCTGGGATTTCAACCGTTACATTTTATTTATCAGTTCATCTGACTGCTGTTGCTAAGAGGCAGTTTTCCCAGAAGGTTTTTTGTTCTGTGCTCTCAGCATCAGAGGACAATTATGCTGTACTTATCTGACTAATGAGCTGTTATATGGAATATATTGTCCATGTTTGCATGGGAATCCAAACAAGAAAATGTTTTGTGACAATTGGGTGGGCACTAAACAATGCTCCTTTTATTTGTTTGGACAGGTTTGCCAAATATCTCACCTCCCATGTCACCGGGAAAAACCCATGGCTATGTTTAGCAGCGCAGACCAGCTCTGGAACGAGTCGGACCGCCTCGGATGGGATGAGAAGAACGAGTCGGATGCATCCGGGAGGGATGAGGGGGAGCGCAACTACTACGCCATGCTGTACTCCCTGCTCATCCTGGCCATCGTGTTTGGGAACGTGTTGGTGTGTCTGGCCGTGTTGAGAGAGCGCTCGCTCCAGACGACCACAAACTACCTGGTGGTCAGCTTGGCTGTGGCTGATCTGCTGGTGGCGTCACTGGTCATGCCTTGGGCCGTATACCTGGAGGTGGGTACCTGGCCTGGTAAATGTGCAAACCTACTGGAGTATTTGTATCTAGGAATGAGCCCAAGCATCTCTTTGTAGTGGCAAGAGGAAGTATTTGCCTGTCACTTTCAAATGTTTCTAATAATAAAACAAATTTGATATGAAAGTACCATATTCTAAGTAGAAACAAAGTGCAGTTTTTAAATTGTATTACTTATCAAGTGAAAAATGCTATCCAGCTCAACCTGACAATATATCTTAAATTACAAATGAACTGTGATTACACAATCCTTTTGGTTCAGATGTCATGTTTTTTTTAGTTGGCTTGGTTTTATAGTTTCTACATTACTATACTTCGTTTTCCTATATGCACAAATACATTTGTGGCTTCTCATTTCTTGATTAATATTATTATCTCTTAATTTGCTAAATAATTACTTAGTGATTTACTGGCTTCGGTGACGCCTTGGTCCTAATTGGAGATGACTAATCAACTGTGAGAGCTCCGGAGAAGTAAAGGTTAAATAGAAAACGGCTATTTGTCCTAATTAATCTTTATTTACCAGTTAATTGTTAATTTCCTCAGCCCCTCACATCATGTTATTCGCTGCTTGGCAACCCCAGTTTGTGTTCAGGCAAACATAAGCGTCAAGCATCTATATTTCATCAAAGAAAGACTGCACTCTAAAGACGAACTGTATTACAGTCATGTCTATATTACACAAGCACCCTTGAAGTGACTAATTGTGTTGCTTAAGGATGGACTTAACAACATGTGGTCTGATAATCATCTGGTTTAAAGTGTGATTAAGCTTAGTAAACAGGCACCCCACTGGATAAAGTTTGGTCCACATCCTGAGAAAGTAATTGGTTTTCAGAAAATCCAGCCGCAAGTCAACTTCAGGGACACATACTCAGTGAGAAAAGACTGACAAATCAAATTTGATCACCTCCTGTGGACAGTAAATTTAGTTAGGTAAGACCCTTAATTGGGGCCAGTCATGAGTTTTAACTTCCATGTGTGTTGTTATGCTTTCCAAGATTTTTTTTTTTTACATGACTTCATTTTGGATTGAAAAGGAGAGTGACAGAAAACATAACAAGCTTAACACTAAATATCATAAAAAGATCACTAAAACTGTCAAAGTAAACACCATCAGCTGCATGGTGAAAAAGACAGATTGTGTTATTGTGACCACAGGGTGCCTGGGTAGCTTTTCTAAGACAGTTTCTGCAAGAAATGTGATAATCACTCTCTCCTCTGTGGGCGCGAACAAATCATGCGCCCCCTCCCATGTCACCTTATCCTTGGATGGTTGAGTTAAGCTACGACCTCTACCTTAGTAAAGTGGCTGTATTGGCATCAGGGAACGAGCGCTCTCCTTCCACAACTCATCCTGAATGATGCTTCTCAGCGTCTGAGAATGTATGACTTGTCTACTGCAACAGCTCTATTTTAAGAGCACTTGGAAAAGTATCCACACCCTTTAAATATATTCACATTTTGTCATGCTGCCCCCACAAATGTTAATATATTTAATTGGGATTTTATGTGAAAGTATAAAATTTGGACCAGAAAGAAATATGTTTTTTGAAACATGTTTGCTGTGAATAGAGCTGCATGTCTGTGGTGTGATGTCCTCTTCAAGAACAAAACATTTTTCCATTTCTTTAAACATTGTGTCAGACTAATTGAAGGGTATCTCAGAAGAGCATTCTTTTTAAGTGTTACTAAAGACTTCCAATTGTTTTATAAAGTGAAAAAGGCTTTGAAATACAGACTCTGGTTGTATGTTAAGGTTTGAAGATCAGCCTTTGCCCAAGTCTCGATTCTTTTGCAGCCTCTAACAAGTTTTCATACAGCATTGCCCTTTATTTAGCTCCTAACATCCTCCTGTGCGCCTTACCTGTGCTTGCAAAAGAAATGAATTTGACACCAGGCTGACACCATGATGGGGATTTTGTGTGGTTTACAGTGTTAGTTTTCTGCTGCTCTGTGCCCTATATGGCTTGTATGAAATTGAACACAGGACTGCTCGGGGCTACTTTTCAACCATGATTTTCATCTTGCCACGTTTATGTGAACTCCAAATTTGTGGAGTGAACCATGATCCTCTTGGCTGCTCCTCTGAATAATTGCTCTCATTGCCTTTTCTGTCAGTTTAGGTGGACAGACACTTTTTGCTAGATTCGCAGTTGAGCCACACTTTACATTTTCAGATAAGAGACTGAACAATCCTCTTTGAGATGTTCAAATCGCGGGATACTTTTTGCTTTAAGCTTCTTCAAAACCTTACATCTCACCTTGTCTTGGTCTTCATAACTTTAACAACCCTATATATTTAGATTTATCTGTTTGCCAATTAGAGAAATTCTGAAGGCAACTGGTTCCTCTATATTTTATTAAGGTGATTCAAAGCAAAATCGGGGGGCTGAATATTTTCACATTTTCACACAAACCTTTTGAAAACAATGCATAATTTCCATTCATTAGACTTTTTATTATTCACTACTTTGATGTGATTTCACAAACTCCACATAAAAGATATTTCATCTTGATGTTATAATGTGAGCAATGTGAAAACTTTCAAAGACTCTTCCCTTTATAAGTATGAGCCTAAAAGTTTAGTAAGGTTTAATTTTTAATATAATTCCTTATTAGTGTTTGATCCATCTTAATTAAAAGCATAGATTTATAAAACTTTAATCTTATCAGTTTATGTCTGCGTAATATGTCATAACAAAAGCTTTTTTAAAGGAACTGTGGAACAAAAAAAGGCCATTCTTTTGCAATACCGTGCAATACCATGCAATTTCATTAAAAACTCAGGGTAATTTCAATGTTATCCAAAGTCTAACATTAATCAACTATGGTGTTTATGAGTCCACCATTTCAGCAAGACTGAGTAATGATGGTGTGTATTGGCAGGACTAGAAGGAGAAAGCTACACTTCTCAGAAAAGATCTCTGCTGCCTGCAGCAGTTTACTGAACGCAGCATGAATGAGGTGGAAAGTTGCTGAAAAATGTGTTCTGAATGAATGAAACTTTTGGTCACAGTCAGAGTTTCTCCTACTATTCGGTACATCATTGTGAAAGGGGCATTGTTCAGGCTATCTTTTGCTGCATCAGGGGCCAAAGTGACTCATCATTATCTCTGGCTTCAAATAAATTTGGTCTGTAAAACGAAGCAAGACGTTTTATCAAAGTATTATCAAAGGAAATATTGGCAGTGTGGTGTGCTGTAGTTGTAAGACTTGACCTTAATCCCACAGAAAAAAAACCCCAAAGAAAGAATCTCTGAATTTGTGTGAGGACACACAAAAGGGAGAGTGAAAGCTTTTCTGGTGAATGAAATGACTCAGCTTCTTCACATCTTTCATGTCGGACTGATCGATTCGCACCCAGTAATGAGGGAACACGCATTCACTCGAAAACTTTCCAAACATTTTTCATTTATTCAACATCTTTTCAAAAAGGTAAGCAAATGTTCAAACATGGTATTTGCTTAGATGTGTTTCAGGGAGTTGTTATTTTTTATTTCAATTTGAGGCTTGTACAAACAGAAAAATCTAGTTTTCTTTTTTTATTGATTTAATGCTTAAATTACAACCCAAATCTTTTCATGTGAATGGTTTTTTTTTTCACCTAGAAATTTACTATCTACCTGCCAGACCACTATTTCCATTCCCGCTGTGTCTTTATACTGAGACATGTTGAGCACCAACTTGCTGACAGCATAGATAAAATGTTCTAATGCGGCCATTGCGAGGCATCTGCTGATCCTCACTGAGTCAACATGTCCCGTCACTGGACACTTATCAAATATGTACAACAAGGTTTCTCAGTGTTGTGGTGTGATATGGAAGCTGTCAACCAAGTTATGTATTGTGTACTATATATGGGTGTTTAGAACAAGATTTAAAACCAAATGTTTTCAGAAAATGTGATGATTTTCAAACCTTCTGTTTTAAGAGAACAATGTCTGGAATGCATCAGGTGATGAGACTTCACAAAGATTTGTGAAAACATTTAATGTACGTTGAACTTTTTCACATGTTGTAACATTGAAACCGCAAAATTGAACATGTTTTATCAAGATTTCTAAATACTAAAGACTGAAAGAAACGATATACATAGTTTCTTCAATTTTTTAAGACAAATAAAATCTGGTCAATTCATTCCAATAATATTAACATGTTTGAATTCAGTCACATAGATTCTAATTCAATCATGGCTATAAAACAAAGCAGTCAAGTTCAGTTTAGCGTCAAAAGTTTTCTATAAGGAATCCCGGTCTATTGACTGCAGCATCTCTTCAATATCTCCTCCTAAATGAAAATTTGGTGGAAGTTGAAAGTTTAAATTGCATGTTAAATCTGACCATTGAGGACAATTTGGAAGTAGAAAGCCATAAAAGGCCAAAGGATACAAAGCAGACACATGGACATCTGGTTAGATGAGACCAAAGTAAAGTTTTTTGCCTGCATGCAAATTGTTAAGCGTGACAGACGACTAACACTACACACAATCCTAAACACACCTTTACTAGTGTTGAACATGGTAGTGGCTACATCATTTTGAGGAAATGCATGTCTTCAGAAGGGCAAGGAACATGTTCAGAGTTCATTGAGTGATGGTACCAAATACAGGACAATCCTAGATGAAAACCTGTTAGAGGCTGGAAATGACTTTAGACTGGGGCAGAGGTTTACCTTCCAGCGGTACAATGACTGAGCATGCAGCCAGGGCTATAGTGGCACACTTTAATTCATAGCATGTTCTTCAAGAACTTTTCTTCTGAAATGCTCAATGAGAAAATTTTAAATTCTGCAAAGCTCGTAGAGATTCACTTCAAAATACTTGAGGCTGTAATTGCAGTGAAAGGTGATTATATAAAACATTACTCAAAATGGGTTGAACGCTACTCTTTTCACATTTCTCTTTGGAAAAAAAAAATCAGGAACCATATATCCTTTAAGTCTCACTTCACAGTCTTGCTCTACTTTCTGCTTGTTTGCCACAAAAGGATCCCAGTAAAGTACATTTGAGATTGTGGTTGCAATATGACGTGAAAAAGCTCAGAGGTTAATAGTTTTGCAAGGCTGTATACACAGCATATCTTAATATCTTAATTTGTATTAACACAGGGCTGGAAACAGATTAAGTATCTCATTTATTAATTACTAATGGCATGGGTCTGATTTACGGTCTGAAGGATGGAGAAAAACTGAGAAGAACCCGGATCATGGAAAACTGAGGCAGTGGAGCAGAAACACTGCAAACAAAAAAAGGCCAGGGAGTAATATTAAGAATACCAGCAGAGCAGCAAATCCAAGGTGTTGCTGAAGCAAGACAAACGGTATCAATTCCAGCTATGATTTGGCAGCAAGCTGAGTGGAGTGCAGGGGCCTTTTGTTTGAGTTTGATAGTAGATTGGCTGCAGCTGGATATCCAGCTTTCACACAGGTGTTTCCACTCCTGCAATTAAGGCACAGTGGGGCAGGACGTTGAGGCTCTGCTGAACACGAGTGGGAGGAAGCTGTGGTGTGTTTCAGTAAATCAAATTTATATATAGCCTGGGACAAGACAGTGTTTCTGAGGCTCATTTGCAAACAATAATTTGTGTAAGTTGCAATTTAGTGGCCTCAATTTTATTTTATTTTTTTAATGTTCAACTGAATTACTGAAGATCAATGGGCAATGCTCTCATTGAACATTCGGTATTAAATAACAGCTGAGTTGATCAGACAGAAGGTCAAACTGTCATCATTTCATGTATTTAGCATGAAAAAAGCGAGAATCTTCATCAGTGCAGACAGAGCGTCTGCATTGTATGGCATAAGTTTAGGTGATGTAATTTTTAGATAATTGCTTCAAAATTTTAGTAGTATTTCTATTGCTTGGTGCACATGTTCGGTATTCATGGCGTCTATGAACTCTTTCAAATTAATTTCAAAATGAAATGCAAAATGTAATCTCATTTAAGAGAGCTTAAGAGAAGACAATCCTCTTAAGGCTGTGGTTATTTATGTTGTTAGTGTACATTTTTACCACCACACAAATTTCCATTAGTATTTTAACTGCAGTGATATAGAAACAGCCAACTTCTTTAACAGGTAGATGTTTGTGACTTGTCATCTTTATGTACAGTAGTGTGTCGAGGACTCTCTTTTCAACAACTATTTATTAAGCAGACTTTCTAATGATTTTGGAGGCCATGCAGTAACTGTCCTTGATTTTTTTTGTTTGTTTATTATCTTAGAATTTTCCAAAAAAACAGTTTTTTGGGTTTTATACCAACTGTAGCTCATAATATTCTAACTGATTTCTACTTAAAGGGATATTTCAGTTGATTTTTCTAACTTGGACATTTTTTTTTTCTTGAACTAATTGAATGCATGCTCCAGCTCACTTTTTCCTCCTTATCACCAACCTTTTCAGAATACATTCAAGCTTAATTTGTAGCAGCCTGGACAAAGTCTTTTGTAATGTTCAGCCTGTAATGCAACAGCATACGTATCCTGAAGTACGCTGCTTTATTGTGTCTAAACATCTGTTTTCCAAGTCTAGACTGCTTTGAAAACTGGGAAGATTGGTTGCAAAGCATTATTTAAATTAAATAGGTTCAAAATATGTGATGTTAAATAGGAAAAAGAAAACATTTTTTTAACCAAATATCAGTAACAGTAAATGTGCTGTTACTGATATCTACTGTCAGTAGAGCCCAAATCTGACCTCATGCAGATTTCGAGAAGCAGTTCACTACTAAATAATACAAAAACAAAACAAAAAATAAAGAAAAAATAGCCTAAACATACATTTTTGATGAAGGTTCTGCAATTTTCTTTTCTCTATTGTCTCTGAAAAAAGAAACTGAATCATGTCATTATTGGATCATTTAAACCAACCCTAAAGGACACATTGTTGAAGGAATAGAAATTTGATTGGCAGCTCGGTATCTCAACAAACCACAAAATTACTTAAAAGTAATGTGAGTAATTGTAATGTACTCTGCACGTCAGATTAAGAAAATTATCAAACAAGACATAAGAGGATAAATAAAAAAAAATCAGCCAAGCATATTTAAATTCAGAGTGGGAGCCCCAGATTAAAAACACACTCAGTGACAGTTAGTTACATGGATAGATAGGGGAGGATGTGGCTTACACATCCTTGGGCTCTTTTTACAAACCCCTACACACGGATTGCAAAAATTGAGGGTGCAATTTATAAACTGTGAGAATCGATTTCTGCAAGCTCCATTTTTTCCCCTGCTGCTGGCAAAAGCTGAGCTCCAAATTCATGAGAGGCAGTAAAGGTACAGCAGCCTGTCTAAGCCTAAACCCAATAGTTTTTTTTTGTCTTTATTGTAGAAATTGGATGTGCAGTAGTTGTGTTTGGAGGCCAGTAAATTCTTTGAATGTACTTCATTCACTTCATCTTTAAATATTTATCAATTTCTTTCCTGCCTGTGCTACATTGGGGAAACATCACAATGAAATTTGTGGTTTTCTGACATGCTACTGCATTTTAACCAGTCGAAAGAAACAAAAAAGTGGAAAAAGGGGGCTCAGATGTTCAGACCCCATGTGACCCAGTTTTTTGGCAAACCGCTTGATAAGCAGCGCCATTTCTTTCCCTCTTGTTAGTCTGTTAGAAGAAAATACTTGCACTCACAAATCTTGTGCTGCAAGTAAGGGAGAGATTTCTGAGTATTTACTCTGTTATCTGCACATGATATTTTGGATTCCCACGTGTGCCTGCCACCTCTCTGTACATGAAGTACTGACTCGGAAATGAGGTGAAGGCATTTGGATCCCATTTATCTCTGTCAGACATCTATTACAGACTGGGGATGAGGAAGATGAGGGTCTTGTTGGTTTGGCTTGTTGTTTGTCCCCTTTTATGAAAAGCAATGAGAGCAATTTAAGTCAGTGATGCAATGTCTTAGACACTTTTCTTCCTCCAACTTTCTTTTTTTAGGATCAGAGTCATCGCTCACCTACATATGATGCACTCGGCACTAGAGTGTCACTGCTTTGTAAAAGCATTCATACTCCTTTAACATTTTTCACTTTCTATCTCAACATTATTCAGTAGATTTTACTGGGATTTTGTGCCTTAGTGGTGCATAATATTAAAGTGAAAGGATCAAATAATGATCTGAACGAGCCAGCAATTTCTATTTAGCCTCTCTCTGCTCTTTAATCTAGCACCACTAAATAAAATACAGTGTAATGAAGTCCTTTTAAAAGTCACCTAATTATCAAATAGAGTGCACCTGTTTGTAATGTAATCTCTGTGTGAATCCAGTTTCAGAGGTTTGCTACGAGAACAAAAAGCAGCATGAAAACTAAGGAACACAGCAGACAAAAGGGTTAGAGGTTAATCTTTCCAAAGGACGACAACCTTAAACATACCACTAAAAATATGTTGATATTTAGATAAAATTATGTCTGTGCTATTTGCTCATTCAAAGTCCAGATCTCAATGACCTCCACAGATGACCTCCATCCAATCTTGACTGAGGAGTTTGAGTTAGTTTGCATAGCAGAAAATGAACGAGTTATAAGATTTGCTTCTATGATTGCAGCAACAGATGGTTATGCAAAATATTGACTAAACGGATAATAATTTTTAATTAAAATGAATACATTTCAGTTGCACTTCCTATTCATGCACTACGTTGTGGTGGCCTATCACATACATCATCATTTTGAAATAATATGTGGCTTGTGTTTGTGACGTGAAAAGCATAACTTAGCCTAGTTGATAAGTTGTAATTGAATAAAAGTGAGACAAAGTGCTGTAGCCCTGGCCTGTTTTCTTTGTGCACTGCTGGTTAAAAAAAAATAAAAAAATAAAAGAAAAGCACCTTTTGTGTGCTTGGTTTCCCTTTCCCCTGACCTTCTGTCACTTGCACGACTGAGTGCATTCACCAGTGAGTCACACTTCATGGTGATGGAAAGGAAGAGAAAATGGGCTCTGTTAATCAGCCTGTCTGTCCTGTGCAGGTGGTCGGCGGCGCCTGGCTTTTCAGCAGACTCTACTGTAACATCTTCGTCACGCTGGATGTCATGATGTGCACTGCCAGCATCCTCAACCTGTGTGCTATCAGCATTGACAGGTGAGTGCTGACCTCCTCGGTGCATTGACTGTGTGTAACGCCCACTGACGACTCTCCGTCCCCTGGATGTTTTGAAGATTGCTGCTGGACGGAGACGATGTTTGTGACAATGTTTTCTTTAAACTGCTTGTTTGGCTCATATGGAGAAAACCGAGCAGGTTTTTCCCACCTTAACGTTCTCATTCAGTTGTTCCAGGGGAGTTGTGTTAAAGTTTGCTGTGGATGTGCATTACATATTTACATTACTTATTTGCTTAGTTTTCTTCTTGTGTAACAGTTAATATTTAATATCTCTCCAAGGTCTTTGTACCTACAAGTCTGAGGCATCAAGAGTACAGTAGAATTAGTAAAGGTCTACTCAAGACCCAGAGGTGCTGAGGGATCTATTTATACAGCTTGTATCAGGGAGCGGGTTAGCGGAGCTGCTGAGGAAGATGAATGCTCCCATGAGATTATATGACAGTTAATGTCCCATTAGTCCCAGGTTTTGCTGTGCATCTCTTAGTTTATGACAATAACCCCCTTCATTATCGATGAATAGTGAGTGCTTGCCTGAGTGTTAAATGTTGTTTAAATTTAAGCGGTTCTTTTCCCCAGAGCAGAATTGATATACAGCAAGCAGGTTAAAAAATAAGAAACACATGCACAAGTTCAAATTGATTGGAAATTTTCTCTAATCCACAAAGGCTAACAATGATGCAAACAGGCTCAAATTTAAACACACACCCAAACTAATATTTAGTGTAGTGTCTCTGTTCATTTTTCAGGGGAAGTTCATTCTTTTGATAGCTGTCATCAGCTGTGACGTAATTCTGGTTGAATATTTAATCACTCTTAAAGGGGGGAATTGGTAAAGCTCTGTCTGTTCCTGGGTTTTAAACATAGTCTACATTCTACATTCAAGTAAGTTGAGGTCAGGACCATGTTGAAATTGTTTCTGAATCATTTAGCTGCTGATTTGAGATAAAGTAAAAAAAAAAATTCAGATACTCACTTGTGCATCTGACCAAGTCCTCAGTATGGTGCTACCACCACCAGGCTTGAACCATTTAGTCTTAAAGTCTCCTCCTTGTTCGTTTTGCCAAACAGTTCAATATTTGTTTCCTCTTACAATAAAATATATCTCCAGTAGGTATTTAGCATGCTGGAAAAATCTGTTGCGCATAAAGGCATTGATTTTTTGTACTAGTTCGTTGCAGAACTCAGCTTCAGCTCAGATTAGCAGCTACATAGTTGAAACTTGGAAAGCTATTTCCAACTTTCAAACTGACCTAAAGCTGAGACCTGTTAGGTCAGTTATCCCTGACACAGGTCTCAGCTAGTTTTGGACTGAATAAAGTATGCTAACTTTAAGCTAAAAGAATGGGCTTGATCTTAACCCTGTAGACCAGATTTAAAAGTATCAGTCAGAGTTTATGTTTGTAGTTGAGTCTGTGTATAATATTGATCCTCTGTGGTGTCTATTTATTCAAACTCGCTGAACTTGTTTGCTGTAAGGTGTAATATGGCTCAGCTTGGGATACAGACCTACATTTATGCAAAACCCACCCCTGAAGAATTAAAAAAAATAATTAAATATTCTTTTATAATAACTTTCTTTATAGATTATTACATACAAACATTTGGACAGGACCTTACATGCTGCTATGTAGTCTGACATTTTAAAAATGAAAAATTTTCTAAACACACTGACAGGTTCCCTTTTTAATCATACAGGAATAGTTTTTGAGTCAACATAAGACAGACTATTGGACAGGCTGAAAGGTAAACCATTTACTTATGCTGTTTCTCTGTCCATGATCATGCAGTCTCAAACTAAATATGATCTTTCCAAAATGGGCCCAGCTCATTGTTTGGTCCAGAAAACGTCTCCTCTTGTCTCTCATAGAATAAGTTTCCAAAAATACCTGATAACCATAAGTTTAAAGCTCCATTTTAGGGTTTTGCTCATGAATTACTCTTTTAGCTTCTTTTGTTAGTGTAATTGCATATTGTTAGACACCCGCTTTCCTTACAACAAGCTAATTTACACCACAGAGTGTTTATATTGTTTAAAGCCATTTTCTGTGATTGATTACAACGGTGCTCTTACAGCTCACATAATTATGAAGTTTTACATTATTAGGAGCATTTGTTGCCACTGGTCATGAATAGTGTGCCTGCATTACCTTTATTACCCCATTGTTTATTTATGTGTTCATAACAATGGGTGCTCTGTGCCCCTTAGACAGAAAATGCCCAAAAAAAAGACATAACCGCACAAAATGAACTTAGAGTAGAGAGATTTTTAGCTCAGCAGATCAGCTTATTGTAAACCAAAAAGTGTAAACCGTGTGCATTATAATTTACCATTACACTCTTTAACCTGACACAACCTTGTCCTGAGCGGAACAAAAGAATAAAATGGAAACTAAGTGGCTTTAACTCTTCGTTTTTTTGCTCAGAGCACATCCAGAGTAATTATTCGCATGAGAATAAACAATGGTGGCAGTTATCTGGCTCTAAACAACACAATGCCACATCCACTTAGGGTTGAAGTCCTGCATAATTGCAGCTTCTTCACTGCTAAACCCTTTTTTTTTAAACCCTGAGCTCATTATACACTCGTGGCACATATAGTGAACTGATTAACCATTAAATCAAAGCCATTCTAGAGTTCTTGCTGAATACTCAACTTGTTTCTAAATAGATGTGGTCTAGAGTTTAGTCTTTATATCATCCATCCTCTCTCTGACTTCTTGGGATGCAAAAAGTCCAATGTTTTTCCTCAAGGGCTATTTTATCCTCCTTTTAATTGCTCTCATTTATGGTCCTGTATCAGCATTTTCAGTGCCACATCCTTATCTCCTGCATGCTCACACTTTTGGCTCCTCTGGGTGTTTTTATGTGCAGGTACACAGCAGTGGTGATGCCCGTCTTGTACAACACAACCCACCGTTCGAGGAAGAGAGTGTTTGCGATGATTGCCACTGTGTGGGTCCTGGCATTCACAGTCTCCTGTCCCTTGCTGTTCGGTTTCAACACAACAGGTCAGGACGACAACAGAATCCTACCTTTGCTTTTATGTCCAGATGTGCCCTAGTTTTACACGCACAGCGGAACAGGATGCAAGGCACAACATGACACTAAGGTTTAAAGTCAGTGTGTTTCTTGTTTAGGGCAGCAGGAGATGTGATACATAAACTTGGACTCATGAGCAAAGCAAGGCGAGTTTATTTTTATTGCACGGTCCATAAACAAGCCATTTTAAGGTGCCTTGAAGGAAACCAAAGAAACAAAGGTAAAAAAAAAATACATTAAAAGGAAGAGTAATAGTGATATTTAATCATTGCAAATAAATATATGTATATAGGCACTTAACCCCAAATTGCCTACCGATACCGATCTGCGTATCGGTATGAAGGGGTGAGCGTTTGTGTGTGCGAATGGGTGAATGTGACTCTAGTGTAAAGCGCTTTAAGTGGTCAAAATGATTGGAAAAGCGCCATATAAGTTCAGTCCATTTACTATATGATAAGAGATGATGTAGTAGTCTGAAGGCATGAAGATATAAATAAAGTTTTTGAGAATGAAGCCTTGCAGAACTCCATATGTGATTTTTGCTCAGATTTATGCTGTAATTACTAAATGACAAACAAGATCTGTAACTAGTTTAGCACAGTCGCTGTGTGCTGCTCTGAGACTTAGTTATACCAAAGGAAAAGTTCATCCCTGCTAAGACGCATGCAATTTAAAACCACTGCAGTTTCAGATATTCTGTGTGGTTGAAAATCTGTATGAGAAGTAGTTAATGGTTATGTTTTTTAGAAAGAGATGTTGATTTGTGCATAAACTCCCTTTTCCATCATTTTTGCCAAAATGTTCTATTATTTACGATCCTGTAATTTGTTAAGGCTTTGGATTCTGTCTTCTTTAAAGGATTAGAGTTGTGATTAGCTTGTAAAAACATTGTCTGCCCTCTGTGAAAGCGTGCTGACCTTTGTCTGAAAACATGACTGCAGATTGTGGTTTTGATGTTAAATAAGAAGCTTCAGTTACAAGATTATGTGTTCACATTGCTGACAGGATTTAATACAGTGTTAATGTCATGCAACTAAAGACATGATTAGGAGTAAAAGAAAGTGTGGAAGAACTGATCAATCTTTAAATTGTTTTTCAGAATCTGAGGGTCTGATGAAATAACCCCAGCTTCAGGAAAACAGGAACACATCAGCTAATTTCCTCAGAGCTGACACTACTGGCAAGAACCTTTAGCACCATTACTATCAATTTAACTCATTTGAAGAGAGCAACTTTAATAATTATCTCTTGTAGAACAAGCACTGAAGCACAATATGTTATTTCAACTCTGCATAATATAGTAAAACCGCATTATCAAAACCTCCATACTCCTTTTTAACATGTTTTCACATTTTGACCTCAAACACTGTCATTTTACTTTTGTACCACAGATGACCCTTTGGTGTGCTCCATTTCTAATCCCGACTTTGTGATTTACTCATCCGTGGTGTCCTTTTACCTGCCGTTCATCGTCACTCTGCTGGTCTATATCCGCATCTACGTCTTCCTCAGGATGAGACGGAAAAGGATCGCCTTCGGACAGGCCAGCGGAAAAGTACAGCCTGGCTCTATTCAGCCTTCAATGGTAAGTTCAAAACATCCTTTTCCCTTTGGTTTTCTTTTTTAGGGATGTTGTGTCTTTTGCAGAACTTCAGAATGATAATATTTTGGAAGAAGCTGAAAAAAGTATTCATAAATAAATATTGAGTTAATAGCAAGGGAATAGAGTTTGCTGATAGTCCTGTTTTGTCAAGTCTTGATTAAATAAATCTCTGACTTCTGACCTGGTGGAAAGGAGCCTCAGAGCTATTTCAGACAAAGTTCACCCATTAATGTTTTAATTCATTCATTAACCTTGATTTTTATTCATCAACCACTGATAACTTATTAAAATACCTTATTCATTAATAACTAAAATATGAAACTGGAGACCCTTTTATCTTTGATCATCAGTCACTTTTACAAATTTTGTCTTCAGTGTCTGGTATTGAACAAATTTTTACACATGCAGTTGGATGATATTCTATTTTATTCTATTGTAGTAAAAGAATAAACAATAAAGATGGTTTTATACTTGATTTGCGGACTTTCCAGTGTCCTGCGGTCATCAGGCTTGCATTTAGGTATTTTTGTATTAAACCCCTAATATAGTAAATACAGTTTGGAAAACAGAAAATATGGTAGTAAAAATTTAACAGAATACTCATTATATACTGCCAAAATAATGTGTCATTTAATTTAAGAATTGTCAAACTGTGTCCTTTTTAAATGTAAACTAATGAACTGACACCAACCATGCTCCTCTCTAAACCTCCATCCATCCATCCATCCATCTTCTTCCGCTTATCCGAGGTCGGGTCGCGGGGGTAGCAGCTTCAGAAGGGAGGCCCAGACTTCCCTCTCCCCAGCCACTTCTTCTAGCTCCTCCGGGGGAATCCCGAGGCGTTCCCAGGCCAGCCGAGAGACATAGTCCCTCCAGCGTGTCCTGGGTCTTCCCCGGGGCCTCCTCCCGGTGGGACGTGCCCGGAACACCTCACCAGGGAGGCGTCTAGGAGGCATCCTGACCAGATGCCCAAGCCACCTCAACTGGCTCCTCTCGATGTGAAGGAGCAGCGGCTCTACTCTGAGTCCCTCCCGGATGACTGAGCTTCTCACCCTATCTCTAAGGGAGAGCCCAGCCACCCTACGGAGAAAACCCATTTCGGCCGCTTGTATCCGCGATCTCGTTCTTTCGGTCATGACCCAAAGCTCATGACCATAGATGAGGGTGGGAACGTAGATCGACCGGTAAATCGAGAGCTTCGCTTTTTGGCTCAGCTCTCTCTTCACCACGACGGACCGGTACAGCGCCCGCTTGACAGCAGACGCTGCGCCAATCCGCCTGTCGATCTCCCGCTCCCTTCTTCCCCCATTCGTGAACAAGATCCCGAGATACTTAAACTCCTCCACTTGGGGCAGGACACCCCCCCTGACCCGGAGAAGGCACTCTACCCTTTTCCGGCTCAAGACCATGGCCTCGGATTTGGAGGCACTGATCCTCATCCCGGCCGCGTCACACTCGGCTGCGAACCGCTCCAGCGAGAGCTGCAGATCACGATCTGATGAAGCCAAAAGGACCACATCGTCTGCAAAAAGCAGAGATGAGATCCTAAGGCCACCAAATCGGATCCCCTCAACACCTTGGCTGCGCCTAGAAATTCTGTCCATGAAAGTGATGAACAGAATCGGTGACAAAGGGCAGCCCTGGCGGAGTCCAACTCTCACCGGAAACGAGCCCGACTTACTGCCGGCAATGCGGACCAGACTCTGACACCGGTCATACAGGGACCTGACAGCCCGTATCAAAGGGCCCGGTACCCCATACTCCCGGAGAACCCCCCACAGGGCTCCCCGAGGGACACGGTCGAACGCCTTCTCCAGGTCCACAAAACACATGTAGACTGGTTGGGCGAACTCCCATGCACCCTCCAGGACCCTGCCGAGGGTGTAGAGCTGGTCCAGCGTTCCACGACCAGGACGAAAACCCTCACTGCTCTTCCTGAATCCGAGGTTCGACTATCCGACGGACCCTCCTCTCCAGGACCCCTGAATAGACCTTGCCAGGGAGGCTTAAGAGTGTGACCCCTCTATAATTGGAGCACACCCTCCGGTCCCCCTTTTTGAACAGGGGGACCACCACCCCAGTCTGCCAATCCAGGGGAACTGCCCCCGATGTCCATGCGACATTGCAGAGTCGCGTCAACCAACACAACCCTACAACATCCAGAGCCTTAAGAAACTCCGGGCGGATCTCATCCACCCCCGGGGCCCTGCCACCGAGGAGCTTTTTAACCACCTCGGCGACCTCGTCCCCAGAGATTGGAGAGCCCAACCCAGAGTCCCCAGGCTCCGCTTCCTCAGTGGAAGGCATGTTGGTGGGATTGAGGAGGTCTTCGAAGTACTCTGCCCACCGGCCCACAACGTCCTGAGTAGAGGTCAGCAGCACACCATCCCCACTATAAACAGTGTTGGTGCTGCACCGCTTCCCCCCCCTGAGACGCCGGATGGTGGACCAGAATCGCCTCGAAGCCGTACGGAAGTCTTTCTCCATGGCCTCTCCAAACTCCTCCCACGCCCGGGTTTTTGCCTCAGCAACCGCCCGAGCCGCATGCCGCTTCGCCCGCCGGTACCCATCAGCTGCTTCCGGAGTCCCACAGGCCAAAAAGGCCCGATAGGACTCCTTCTTCAGCCTGACGGCATCCCTCACCGAAGGTGTCCACCAGCGGGTTCGAGGGTTGCCGCCGCGACAGGCACCGACAACCTTGCGGCCACAGCTCCGATCGGCCGCCTCGACAATGGAGGCACGGAACACGGTCCACTCAGACTCCATGTCCCCCACCTCCCCCGGGACGTGTTCGAAGTTTTGCCGGAGATGGGAGTTAAAGCTCCGTCTCACAGGGGATTCCGCCAGACGTTCCCAGCAGACCCTCACAACACGTTTGGGCCTGCCAGGTCTGACCGGCTTTCGCCCCCACCACCGGAGCCAACTCACCACCAGGTAGTGGTCAGTGGACAGCTCCGCACCTCTCTTCACCCGAGTGTCCAAGACATACGGCCGCAGATCCGATGAAACGATGACAAAGTCGATCATCGAACTGCGGCCTAGGGTGTCCTGGTGCCAAGTGCACATATGGACACCCTTATGCTTGAACATGGTGTTCGTTATGGACAATCCATGGCGAGCACAGAAGTCCAGCAACAGAACACCGCTCGAGTTCAGGTCGGGCGGGCCGTTCCTCCCAACCACGCCCCTCCAGGTCTCACTGTCATTGCCCACGTGAGCGTTGAAGTCCCCCAGCAGAACAAGGGAGTCCCCAGGAGGAGCACTCTCCAGTACCCCCTCTAAGGACTCCAAAAAGGGTGGGTAATCTGAACTGTCGTTCGGCCCGTAAGCACAAACGACAGTCAGAACCCGTCCCCCCACCCGTAGGCGGAGGGATGCTACCCTCTCGTTCACCGGGGTAAACCCCAACGTACAGGCGCCGAGATGGGGAGCAACAAGTATGCCCACTCCTGCCCGACGCCTCTCACCTTGGGCAACTCCAGAGTGGAAGTATGTCCAGCCCCTCTCAAGGAGACTGGTTCCAGAACCAGAGCCGTGCGTCGAGGTGAGACCGACTATTTCTAGCCGGAACCTCTCGACCTCACGCACTAGCTCCGGCTCCTTCCCCACCAGAGAGGTGACATTCCACGTCCCAAGAGCCAGTTTCTGCAACCGAGGATCGGACCGCCAGGGTCCCCTCCCTCTGCTGCCACCCATCCCACACTGCACCCGACCCCTTTGGCCCCTCCCACGGGTGGTGGGCCCATGGGAGGGGGGGCCCATGTTTCCTCTTCGGGCTGAGCCCGGCCGGGCTCCATGGGTAAAAGCCCGGCCACCAGACGCTCGCCATCGTGCCCCCCCTCCAGGCCTGGCTCCAGAGTGGGGCCCCGGTGACCCGCGTCCGGGCGAGGGAACACCAAGTCCAAAGTTTTCCTTCATCATTGGGGTCTTTGGGCTGCTCTTTGTCTGGTCCCTCACCTAGGACCTGTCTGCCTTGGGTGACCCTACCAGGGGCATGAAGCCCCAGACAGCATAGCTCCTAGGATCATTGGGACACTCAAACCCCTCCACCACGATAAGGTGGCAGCCCATGGAGGAGCCTCTCTAAACCTTAAAAAGCTAATTTTCTGAAGGCTGATAAAAAGAACGCTATTAGAAACTGTAAAAACCCACAGTGTTAAAGTTCTTGGTCTGAAAGGGAAAAAAAGCTTTTAGAAATCTACAGATAAAAGGGTTCAAAAGCAATGTCAAGTACATGTGTGCAGTATAAAATTATCCGGGTGACATCAGACTGCTTAATTGTAATTTTGTGTGAGGCAGCTTTGTAAATGTAAGCGAAGTGCTGCAGAGTGTTCAGAGGAACAGGGGTTAGAGAGGAAATGTAAATGTAAAGCACAGTTTATTCACACTGGACACGGCTGTCTGTCCAAATAAAGCTCCGCTTAATTAAATTGACTCGTCAAGTTAAAAATAGTATGCTTAATCAAGAAGGACTTGATAATGTGCTGACTTCTGTCTTTGAACTAATTCACAGTATAGTGTGCACACTAATCAGGCACATTAAAAACAGTAATTTAATGGTCTGTTCACAATTTTGTTTTGATGGAGGTAAAAAAAAAAAGAAAAGGAAAATTTAGAAGATCTGAGTCATTTCAGCCAAACTGTGATGACTGAGCAATGCTGAAGTTGGCATGCAACTTGTATTTTCCAACTGAACAATTTTTCTTAATGAACTGCTGAGGTAGCAATTTCAGTTGCTTACTTCAATGTCTTGTTATTTCACCTGAAAGATCAAAAAGAATAAAATAGCATGTTATGAATTTATTAGATTCATTTAATGTGAAAGCAAGACAACTTGAATTTTGTCATTATTCTTATTCTGCTAATAAATCCACAGACTTTCCGGAGAAAAGACATTTTGATGGTTGTTTATCGTACTGTCCAAACATCTGAAGTCCATTCCTAACTGCTTTAAGCTTTGCTTACAACGACCTAAAGAAGCTGTATTGAGTATTATGCTTACGGATTTTCTCACTGCAAAAACACAAAGTCTAGTTTCTAGTGCAGATATATTAGTTATTGGTATTTGTTATTAACTTTGAGATTAGACAAGCTGCCTTAAAAGTAACTTTTCAGCGAGATATCAAAGCTTGTTTTTGATCCATAATTCTTATATACTGATAAAAAGTACTAGTTCCACTGGCAGATTTTTTGGCATAAGACATTTTTCCCGTTTTAAGTCCGGTCTTAGCCCTGTCAATCATGCTCGTGTTCGCGCTGCTCACTCTCCCCTTCACACTCTGTAGCATTACAGTTCCTTCCCCACAGCGAAGGCTGCAGCAAATACTTAATACGGTTAATAAGCATGGCATGGCTGCCGATGTCGACAGATAGTTTTCCTGTAACAGTAAGTTGTTTCTCTGCCATTAGCATATCTGCAGCAGCAATCTTAAGCAGCATGTACATGAGCATGATTGACAGCGACCTTCTGCCTGGCTCTGATTGGTTGTTTCTGGCCAGGAGCTGTGAATTTCTGCAGATGGCAGTAGGACCATCTACCAAATTGAGGAGGTCAATTTTTTCACACATTGTTCATTCAATCAATCAATCAATCAATCAATCAATCAAATTTTATTTGTATAGCACATTTCAGCAGCAAGGCATTTCAAAGTGCAACTTATTCCTGGTTTTGTCTTGATGTGCCACAATTGCTCCTCAGCTATAGCACCAAACGTTGGGGCTTTTGTATCAAACAAAGCTAGGCAGAAGTGATATTTAGGTAACAAGGCCAGAGAAAGCTCAAAGCATGAATAAATGAGACAAACCAGGAAACAGGGAATGAAAAGTAAAGAAATCATAAGTAAGAATACAATTGGAATATGATGAGACGTATCCACCTACCATGATAAATGTTTTTTCCAGTTAACACAAAGGAATAGAACTTAACATTCAAACCATTTTTGAATTTCAGATGATAAAAAGTTGCTTTACTTAAATCATATTTAAAATTAAAAAAGCTATTTCTGAAATGAATGCAGTTTTGCTTAAGAGTTTAGTACAACACTAATTGATAAGACAATCAAAGTATTAAAATGCATTAAAATCTATATAGTTATATTTATCAAATCATTTATCTGCAGCACAATTAAAATTTTTACTCAAGAAAAAGCCCCACACGAATCTTTATAAGAAATCAGCATATTTTCACTGTTGATCAGTTGCAGGAAGTATAACATCTTGAACTTAAAAAGATTATGAAAATATGCAAATGTGTGCCCTTATTTCTTGCATTTCTCATCTATTTCTCATACAGTAGTAGGTTTGGTAGCATAAAAGCAACATTATATCAATAAATAAAAACTGCAGTGAAATCAAGGTTGTATTGTTCCTCTCAGGGAACGTTTTTTTTAGGTCAGTCAATATTTTTGTTAAGACTGGAACGAAATTCTGTAACGATGATTATTTAAAAAAACTGAAGAACTATTGTCTGTTTAATTCGAAATAGTTCAGTACCAGAAAACTTTTTAGTTTTTTCTTTTGCTGAATATTGTATTTTATGTAGGTAAATGCAACATTCTTGTTATTTTTCAATAAATATAGAGTTTTAAATATTGCTTGTTTGCTATATGTGGATCCTGTACTTTTGCTATGAATTGTTGCTCTTTTTGTTGTTTACTTTCTTAAATAAACTAAAAAGCAAATAATTAAGCAGATTATAAATTCTTCTAGTTGGGATTTACGTCTTTATCTTCTCTGCATACTAAATAGTGCAAATCACCAAGTTTGTCATGAGCTCTAATTGAGTTGGCTCAAGAGTCAGCCTGCGTGAAAACATACTCGACAGGAAACCTAATTTCCTTGATTTGTTTTGTCCCTGTCATGAATTCCATTAAAACTGTCCTCTGAAATGAGACGAGCTGAATCATTGGATTTTGTGCAAATGCAAGAAAACAGTTCTGTCTGTAGACTGATGGGGTTTTGTATGTTCATCTCAAACTGTTTTCTATATTTACCTTCTTTTTGTTTTCTTAGGAGACGTGTCTGCAGGAAGAGACTCCCAGGGCAAAACATGACTTATCGCCTATAAGGATTAAAGTGGTGAGTGATATTTTTCGGTAGAGATCAAATGCAACCAATTGAATCTTGTTAGTGACAGTACCAGTGTTGTGATCTGGTGACTGTGCAAGGTGCTTCAGTTTTTATCGTTTCCTCTATTTTTTTTTTTTTAGTCTATTGAGTGGTTACAAGCCCAGAGGTCAAAGAAGGAGTCTAAAATTGTGATTCTAAAGCGTGACTTGTTTCTTTACGTCACCTGGTCGCTTGTCAACTAAGCAAAGTCTGTGGATGACGCACTGCAGCACCTGCACAACCTGCAGGCTGCTCGAAAGCTGAACCAATAATCTCATTTTGCTCAGTGGAAAACACAAGATCAGATAAATCAGAATAAAATGCAAAATATTTTTGGTTTTTGGCCGCACAGCTTGAAGCCTGTTAATCACTATTATTACTCATGAAGGAAGAAGCTAATTAAAACTGCTGGTGAAGATTGAGTTATATGAGAGGTTTATGAACCATGGTGCCAGAGTGAAAGACTGTATTCACTAATACACATAATACACTTCCTGATGTGTGCTGTAGTATGAAAAGCTTGGTGCCTCTCTGAAGAGCATGAATGTGCTGCAAGGTCCAATTTTTTAAAAAACCCTATTCACCACTTTGTTGGCTTAGTGAAGCAGCACTTATCTGCTAGTATGCTCCACATGAACCGAAGGAGGATAAGCTAATAGTTTCAATTGGCTCCACATTCGAGGTTTGAGGAAACCAGGAATGAAAGGCTATAGAGTGCAATTGCTCAAAGATAAAAGCTGAAATATATATATATATATTTTCAAAATCAGGGCAGTAAGCATAACTGTAAGCACAATTTAAAACATAATTTCATCTATTTACATTTAAACAGGCAGCTAATGTTACAAGTGCATCTCAGTAGATTCGAATGTCATAGAAAAGTTAATTTATTTGACTAATTCTGTTCAATAAATGAGCTTCATAAATCATACAACTTCATTAAGACTCGAGGTGATATATTTCAAGTGCTTGTTTATGTTCATTTGGATTATTATTATTATAGCTTGCAGGTAATGACAATTAGAATATCACAGAAGACCAATTAAAAAGATGTTAATAATACAGAAATGTCATCCTACTTAAATGCCCCTGAGTCAATTGCATGAATTCGGCAATCAATGCGAGGCGGTGTGGAGGGAATCAGGATGTGACTCAGCTGAGGTGTTCAGGAAGCCCAGGTTGCTTTAATAACGACCTTCATTGCCTTGTCTGGGACTTAGATCAAATTAATTTGCTGGCCAGTCAATGACAGTGATAACATCAGATAAGATACAAGTACTTTTGTCAGAGTAGGTATGTGCCAATTTTGCTGAAAAATGAAATCTATTAAAGTTTAAACCAACTTTCCAAAATAAATAAAAAACACTTTCTTTTGAAAAGAAAATTTAATCCACTGAAAATGATTCAGGCCTTTTTTTTCAGAGACTTTTGTTGTTTTTTCTGATGCCAAAATGACTTATTAAAAGGAAAGCTACAGATGTAACTTGTGACCGGGAAATATCTGGTGTGGTGGATCTTGACGCTGTGACTCTCATGTTTGGGGTTTGAAGAATCTTGAAGTTTGTGACTTATTCGCAGATGGTTTGGTGCAGCTTAAACAATCAGCTAAATATCCACACTGACTGATAATCCTTTGTTCACATCAGCAGAGTGTGGAACCGTTGGGTCCATCAAAACCCAATCTGCTCTCAGGGTGCCTGTGGCGCAAACGCCCTAAAACTGGACCAGTGGAGAACTCGATGCTGCCCCCAGTGGACACACAGAACTACTGCAGCATCAGCCACGCCTCCTGTGGACGCACCGAGTTGGATCTGGAGCAGAACCAAGCGGGGCAGGATGCAGAGGACAATGACCAGATGGAGCTTCCTCCTGTCAGGATGGGCTGCGAGGTGAAGGATCTGTCAAACGGACGGACGCACACATCACTGCGGCCGATGTCTCATTCTCATACCAGCCAGCGATTCAGGACCATGCACGCACGGGAGAAAAAGGCAACTCAGATGTTGGCTATTGTGCTTGGTGAGTCAAGCTTCTCATAATGGGGATTAAATAAGGGAACCAGAATGTAAATGTCAAAGGAACAAATCATGGAGACACTTCTGTTAAGGTGGCCCTGTTCTTTAATCTACTTCATCTTCTTTCACATTTTCCTGATGAACTTTTCTGCCACATGTACCTGATCACGCAAGCTCTTCTTTGGTCATGATGGCAATATGGCATTTGCTTAATTTGTGTGCCCGGACCACACTTCTTGCAGTAAAAGCTTAAATGTCACAGAGAGGTCACACTGGCCGCAGGTTTGCAGTGTGTGCAGCCCCTGACACCTCGTCCACACACCTCACTGACCAGCCAAGTTACTTTAGGCACGGTCCAGTTAACTCTGGGACTGCAAATGTCTGACAAAACTCTAATCAGTGATGCTTGATTACATTACACTGGTGTCTGTAATGAGAGCCCTGCGCATACACACGAAGATCTCGGTTTCAGCGACCTCAACACATTTTCCCTGTAGTCTTCAGAATCGAGTTATATAGAGCCTAAACTACGGTTTCTCCACAGCCTTTATCTTTTATTGTCTGTACATCACTAACTACATCAAAAACAACATTGATATTTCAACATTTTAATTTTAAATTTTAAACCTGTCTTCTTTCTACATGGAAAATGAGTCACAAAAATATTCATACTTTTTTCAACATACTTTTTTCCCATTTTGGCACATTACAACCTCAAACTTCAATGTATTTTTTATAACTTGTATGCAATAGACATAGAGTACTGCATTAGGGAGGGAAAGAAAACTGATACTTGGCTTTGGAAGAGTTTTTACAAATGACAGACTATGTGGTCTGGGAAGCTTTTTGTCATATGTACTTGGTGGAACCGTATTTGATCACAATTACGGCTCTAACTCTTTGGGTTCATCACTACCAAAATAGCTCAACCTCAGCCATATCAGATGGAATCTCCTGTGACTTTTCAATTGTTGCCTCAGATCATCAGTCCTATTTAGCTCTGCACTTTGGGCCACTATAACACATGAATCTGCTTCGGTCAGAAGCTGGAGCAGGGTTGCATCCCAACATGGCAAAGTGACAGTATCTCAAAGACAAGAGTTGCAGACTGATTTAAACCACTGCATTGTATGTTTTTGTCATCCAGCTGAAATGGTGAACCTCTGTCCCTGTCTAAGTCCTTTGCAGTGTGTAACAAGTTATTTTACAGGATTGTCCTGCCTTCAATCCCCTTTATCTTCTGACCATATAGCATGAATGTGTCAACACATTTCATGGAAGGTTGGTCTGTTCAGGATGATGTGCAGTATTAGTTATTCAACATGCATTATGTTTTAGTCTTTTATCAAGGGAGCTTCAGAGTAAAGTGTTCTGGAAACAAAATGCCAAATATCTATGGATGTAATGTGACAAAATGTAAAAATGTCCAGTAAGTCAGTTTGCAATGAACTACAGAACACTAAATAGTGAAAGTGGAAGATGGCCTTGTATTTAGGAAAATATGATTTCCGGTTAAAATGGATTGTTGCAACAGTGGCAGGTTGTCATCCCCAGATCCAAATTCTGACTTCCTCAACAAATCAATCACAGCGCAAATTAATTTTGATGTCTTTTGGAGTTGCTGGTCTGGGAAAGTAAGGAACCATGTACTGAGATCATAATTAATTAATCAATCTGTTTTCTTTCTCCTTTTCCTCATTTTCATTTCTATGCCCTAAAACTAACTCCACAAACCATTTCTCCTTGTTCCATATTCTTGGTTTTCCACCCGTTTTCTCCACCACTTTGTTCTGCTTGCCCTCTCAATTCCCTGTTCTTCCTCCACACTGCTCCACTGTCTTCCTGCTTCAGGGGTGTTCCTCATCTGCTGGCTGCCTTTTTTTGTGACGCACATTCTGAACACCCACTGCCGGACGTGCTATGTGCCTCCTGAACTATACAGTGCTTTTACCTGGCTGGGATACGTGAACAGCGCCCTCAACCCCGTCATTTACACCACCTTCAACATCGAGTTCAGACGGGCATTTATCAAAATCCTCAGCTGCTGAACGGAGGGGGGAAAAAAAACATGTCAGGAGATTAAAATGGAAATCAGACTGCAAGCTTGTGCAATAACTCAGGCGTTGCGCATTTGGTAAACTGTGACCCCAAGAAAAAAGTCGGTGGAGGAACGCATACAGCAGGATGAAGGATACAGGGAGCAATAAATGCATATAAAAGTTGTTTTTTCTAACAAAGCTGGGATTTGATTTTTAACAGTATTATTGCCTGTACAATACTATTATTGTTCATGCACACTATTTGGAGAACAGCACAAGGTGTTTTTTTTTATTTCTCATATTTTGGGGATTTGTATTGTACAATGTATGTACTTTTCATTGGCACAGCTCCTCAGTTCATGACTTGGGTCGATATGAATCTAAAACCTCTTAGGAGCCCAAATGGAGCTTTAAGGCTGATAAATGGATGCGTGGGCCTCTTCATCCGAAGGCCCTCTTCCTCTGCATCGTGTGGATGAACTGACGTTACTCACCTCTCCTGTTTACCCCCTCCTTCATCTCCATGACCTTCAGGTATTCAACAGCGCATACACAAATCAAAATTCACAACCATGTATTGGAAGTGTGCCCAAAGGATCGTGTTGGTCCCTGCCAAGACGCAAAGCCGTTCTGGAGATTTTCATATGTATTGATGTGCAGCCGTTGTACTCAGTGTGGATTCATTTGAATAAAAAAGTGAAACTTGGGTGTAAAAACCTTTTTATTTTATTCCAAGAGGACCACATTAAACGGCAATCTCTCCAGTGATTTAGAGCAGCCTGCCAGCTGCTCACATCGGACTGCAAAGCTTGAGCAGATTTGTTGTGGACAAAGTGGCCCAGGCAATGCATTGTAAATAAAATAGAATAGAAAAAAATCAAAACAATTATTTGTAGCCTAGCGTTTGGATGTGCAAAATAGATTGCATAAGTAAACAAAAACTAAAGAAATTAGTCTTAGAAGCATTTCCTTCTTAACACTGATGCAGTTAAAATTTAAAAAGAAAATAGTATAAAGTGTTACCTTTCAAATGTAGGATTTTATAAATATAAGATTTATTTATGCTCTAGAAATGCTGACAGTAAACATCTTGTAATGATTAAAGTAAATGACCAGAATCGACACAAACAAGGAAGTTTCAAGTTATTTCATTGGCTTCACTAGCAAGTAGTGTCAATTGGGTTGGGAAATATTTAAATATGGATCCTGAAACATATTTATCAAATCTCACGGACTTGTCCAAATTGATCATACTAGATGTATAAAAACTGAAAGTGAAACTGATGGTATGACCTACTGTCTGATTAATTTGGGTAATTAGTCAACCCCAGGGGAGCATTCATAAAGAACTAAAATGAGTTGCTCCTTAAATGTAAAAAATGAAAAAGAAATAAATAAATGAAATGAGATAAATATATAATGACAAAAGCATCACATCCTTTCTTGTCTGATTAGAACACTGTGAATCCCACACAGTAAATAATTGCATATTTCAGTACACATGCAATGTTCAGAATAGAGACACATCAAATGCAACCAACATACTTCAAAGACATGACTGGATACTCCAAAAACAATCACCCTTTGACCCATTTGCTATGTGTTTCTAAAAAATCCCAGGATCCATGGCAAGATAAAAAGCAATGTCATCAATTCCTAGGATCATTTTTTCATACTTGGAATAGTAGATAACTGGAAGTTGACTTATCATAATGGGGACATTTCGTTATTTTTATACTTTATTGATGTTTTTTCATCCCATTAACTATTTACAAGTGGAACAAATAATAACAAAAAAGCTTATTAATAAATGGAACAGGACAAAATATTGAATCCAATTATCTTCCCAATAGCAATGTTTGCAACATCATCATTGCAAAAGAGTGCAATATTTTAGTAGATGTATTTCTGGTGTTATGCATTCTAATAAAATATTCATAACATTGTTGAGTTGGACGCTCTCTAATTGCCACTAATGCACACAGTATGGATATTTCTGTTGATGAAGTACTAAAGTTGCCAAAAAATAAATTGTACTGATAGAAAAGGAAGAAAAGAGTAATATGTATGTAAATCATAGTCAATATTGTCATTGCAACATTTGCCAGTCGCATCACTGCACTGTACCAGAATTTTTTTCTTAATAATGTCAAGCCCTATTTAAAAAAACCCAACTTTATATAATTAGAACTATATGTATATGTACATCAAAGTATATGTTACTTTGATTTTATAGAAAAGTCTGTTCAGTAAGAAAAATCAAAGTTAAGAGCTTCTGTCTGAGGCCGAAAAGAAATGTACAGACAGAGCCAGATCACTTATGTCAGTAGGAAAGCAATGTGGAAGATAAACTGTGGAGGCTGTGTGAGAAGGAGCCACTTCCTTTGACCATACATCTCCTTATTTTTTGGTTAGGGACAAACACCTGGTCCCCTGACAGTTTGTGCCTTTGCGTCGACTCAGCCTTGTTCAGCTGGAAGTGCTTATGAAGATGGCACACCTTGTGCATGTCTCCCCGTATTCCTCCATGCTTGATGTTATTTATGGACGCATGCTGTAATGTGAGCGGAGCATTCCGGTTGTGACCCCCTTAATGTAAACATCAATAATACATTGCACAGATTTATGTTTTCCCTCTATTGAAAAGTCTGTCTTCTTGGAGATCAAATCGATACATAATTCATAGCTGGAGACGTAAATAGTTGCATATTTCAGGGGTACAATCAAAACAGAAATGAAACTGAGTCTGGAATGGGGTCAGATGAGAAATAAACTTTATTATTTGTTAGCACAATTCAAATTAAAGTGAATAAGGAGCATTTTTAAAGGATAAGTGTGCAGCTGTGGTCAAGTACCACCACGATTTTCTCCAGCAATTCAGCAAGTGTAATAATACTGATATTTTAAAAAGACCTTTTCACCTTTTACTGCGAGATAATTTTACTGGAAGATGAGGTAGCTGGAGGGCTGAAGCATACAGAGGCTATGGTTGTGCATTTTTATCAGCTGTGATGCTAAAAATGTTTTATTTGTCCTTAATAGTTGCTAGAGGAAAGGTGAACGGGTCATTTAAAACTAAAGGATTTGGCCCTTTGGGATCATGTGTGTTCTCGGTGCTCATCCAATTTCATGGCAATCTGTTTTCATATAGAAAGGCATCCTGCATGTTGACATTTTCCTAAAGGCAATAAAAGCTCATAAAGAGCTTACTGAGCAAAAAAAAAAAAGGATACAACTGCATTTACACAAAGTTATTTTTTGCAGGAAACAATGGAAAAAGGATTTGTCTAGGATACTGCGATACGTTTTGCACTCAAGCTCACACACTGGTGCTCCCACCCACCACCAATAAGTTAAGATTTAAGTTCTCACAGTGTTCAGAGTCCTGGCTGCTAGCCTCCTGCTGGTTCTGGGAAAGACCTCACGGAGCTGCACTGCAGGGTGCTGCAGATCTGAAGTCTCTCATTTGGACCTCTGTGTGCTCCGAACCCTCAGATGAAGCTGCATGCCATCTAATGTTAAGAGTTCTTCTGTCAGACCGTTCCTTCTTGCTTCCAGATTAACTCCCAGTAGTAGCAGAGCTGAGCTGAGGTGGGAATGAGGAAGAAATGAAACTGACTAATGAATGAGAGTTTTAATGTAGTAAGATCTGAGTTTCGTAGAGGGAAAAAATAAATAAATAAAAAAGGATGAAAGGAAATTGAATCTTGGTGGTGAGCAAATGGGTCAGTCAGCACCAGCATACTATGAAGCAAGTCTTTACTATAGCTTGATTTTGGGTGAAGTATATTCTCTGGAGAATTTAAGGTATATTGGGGTCATTAAGTCTTACAAATATTAACATTAAGATGATAAATATATGATGAAAACAACATAATTTACTTAAATATTAGTTTTACTTTTTCTGGTTTTACACTTATACAAATGTAGCTAGGGAGAGCCATGATGATAAACTGATTATAAACCTTTTGAAAAGGTAAATCACTAAATCCTTCACTCTCTGGGAAGATCATAATTAAATTAATATATAAATCTCACTAATACATTTCCCCTTGCATACAATTAGACTCTAATTAAACAAAAAAAAAACAACATTTTGAAATCCAGTCACAGCATAAATATATTTTCTTTGTCACAACATGGTAATTTAATTAACTGCCTGTCACTTAATTATGCCAAAACACCAATAAAGCAACATTCAGCATTCTCATTCAATGACTATTTTTTCAGTCATTTTGACATGCCTTTATCTGGCACCGAGATAAAAGCATTGTTTTCTCAGTTGATGAGCAATTCTCAACATAACAGCACATGAATGACTGAAACCTTTTGTGTGGACTCCCTTCTGTAAATGTTCTTTTTCACATTTACTAATTCAAGTATTTAAAGCCACGTCACATAACTTTTGCCATAGTGGTGAACCACCTGTAGCACAGAAGAGAGCAAGAGGCAGGATGTGAGCAGTGCATACATGCGAGTGATTGACAGCGCTAAGACCCTCCTCCTGGTTTCTAATGGAGCAGTGTATTTATTCAGATGACAGCAGGTCCATAGGAAAGAAGCAGAGGAACAAAAATTTTTTTTAACATATTTTGTGTCTCATACATAATATGAGACCCATAATACAAAGTAGTGATAGTTTTAACAAATACATTAAAAAAAGCATTTTTTTAATAAATGTTAACTAAATTAACTAAATGCTAAATTAATTTATCTGGTTTTTTTTTATGCACGCAATTATTTATTCACCAGATTAAAAACTACAATGGCAGAGAATTATGGGAAGAGCACAAAACCTTAGCTCTTTAGCTACAATAGATGTTGAACATTTACTAATGTTAACAAGTTAGTAGAGCTGCTTTTAGTATCAATAAATTATATATCACAATGTAAAAAATTTATAAAAACCACATAATACTTACTACAACTGTTTTTAATACGTCAAGTAATACTTGTACTATGCAGCAGCTGCACAGTACAAGAACAGGTAACTTTAGGCTAAAGTATATTAAAATGGAATACCAAAATATGCTTAATAATTTTTGACCCAGAAAAACTACACTGAAATTATATAACCTATATTTCATCTATTGACTTTGGCATAAAACCATTAATACTTGACCATGTAAAATGTAGTAGTGAGGGAATTTCATGACTTTAATGCCTACCTGCTGGGTTCTATACATTTGTGATCATAGAAGTGACTAGAACACACAAATCCATATTGTATATTTTATTATCAGCTTGCAGTTAGTTTCGTCCCCTTGTATAGTATTTATCAACCTCTCCAGGTTTTCCGATTTGCACCATGATTACGGTTGATTGACTGTAACATTATTGCTTTTTCTGACCCACAGAGTAAATGGAGCAACGTGTTGTTGTAACATGAATTAAGCAGCTGGTCCGCTGCTTACTGGACAAAGGAAGACATTTTCAAAGCTATTAAATGCTGCTACATTTATGGTGGGACAGCTGCTGTAAAAGGTGATTTCAGCTTCCTGCTTTGCTTCATTTATATGAGACAAATTGATATTATTATGCGATGCAGATATGCCTGAGAGAACACATGCCTTGCCTGGCCTGCAGGGATAAAACTACTTGCTGATGTATGCATGTCTGCGGAAGCACAAACAGGTGCTTTCTTTCCATGCTTGTGCATTTGTGTGGGGTAGAGTTTTTCTAAATAGGCCTAACTGAGAGGGGGGGATTGTGAGCAAGAAAACGCCTCCATAAGTAGAAGGCAGCGGGATGGTTTGACTGAATTGACTTTTCATTTTTGCCATAGCATGGAGGAAGCAAAAGATGAATGCAAAGAAGCGCTCGCATGTTTATCTGCAAGTCTTAAAAGGAAGAGGATGCGCCTCTAAATAAGTATGAGGGGCCGTTTAGGACAAAATTTACGTTTTGTCTCTCACACACTACCAAAAAGTCTCGCATACTCCAAAAAAGTAGCCACGCACACTCCAAAAAATTACGTTTTGTCTCTCACACACTACCAAAAACTCTCGCATACTCCAAAAAAGTAGCCACGCACACTCCAAAAAATTACGTTTTGTCTCTCACACACTACCAAAAACTCTCGCATACTCCAAAAAAATAGCCTCGCACACTCCAAAAAATTACGTTTTGTCCCTCACACACTACCAAAAACTCACGCATACTCCAAAAAAATAGCCTCGCATACTCAAAAAAATTACGTTTTGTCTCTCACACACTACCAAAAACTCTCGCATACTCAAAAAAATTACATTTTGTCTCTCACACACTACCAAAAACTCACGCATACTCAAAAAAATAGCCACGCACACTCAAAAATTACTCACGCACATTCAAAAAATACTCAAATTGCGTATACACACACTACTAAAATGTCACACACACACACACAAACGTTAACTTTCTCGCTCACATACACTACTATCAGCTCGCTCACATACACTGTACTAACAGCTCGCACATTCACAAACGTTAACTTTCTCGCTCACATACACTACTACCAGCTCGCGCACATACACACAAACGTTAACTTTCTCGCTCACATACACTGCTAACAGCTCGCACACACACAGACGTTTATCTCTCACATACACAAGACTAAAGTTGAACACACACACAGTACTAAGACTCGTTTTATGTATGTGTGAGAGCGAGACTTTTTATGAATGTGTGAGAGCGACACTCTTTATGAATGTGTGAGAGCGAGACTCTTTTTGAATGTGTGAGAGCGACACTCTTTTTGAATGTGTGAGAGTTGTCACGGAAGAGGCGGGGCATAATTTTTGGATCAAACTGCGCATGCGTAGATCCTAAACTATAAGCTTCGATTGTTGACTCACTGTATGTTCTATTACTTAGTATATTTGTGCTTTTAAATATATATAGAACGTTTAACTTTCTTGTAGATTAAATGTGCTATAGAAATAAATGAATCTGATTGATTGATTAAAAATAGCAAAATTGCTGTAGTACAATCTGTCCACTGGGTGCCAGTATTACAGGAATTATTAACCGGCGCCAACTAGTGCCGAAGAAGAAAGAGTTTGCTATACCGAACATGGCTAACTCTAATTCGAAACGAGAGAGAATTGGTCAGGCAGCTGCCATTTTAAACACCATTCTATCTTCTCCGGAGGCAACCAGCACTTTGACAGGCGCATTAAACGATTCAACGACTGCCCGCAGTGCTACAATCTGGCACCCAGTGGACAGATTGTACTACAGCAATTTTGCTATTTTTAATCAATCAATCAGATTCATTTATTTCTATAGCACATTTAATCTACAAGAAAGTTAAACGTTCTATATATATTTAAAAGCACAAATATACTAAGTAATAGAACATACAGTGAGTCAACAATCGAAACTTATAGTTTAGGATCTACGCATGCGCAGTTTGATCCAAAAATTATGCCCCGCCTCTTCCGTGACAACTCTCACACATTCAAAAAGAGTGTCGCTCTCACACATTCAAAAAGATTCTCGCTCTCACACATTCATAAAGAGTGTCGCTCTCACACATTCATAAAAAGTCTCGCTCTCACACATACATAAAACGAGTCTTAGTACTGTGTGTGTGTTCAACTTTAGTCTTGTGTATGTGAGAGATAAACGTCTGTGTGTGTGCGAGCTGTTAGCAGTGTATGTGAGCGAGAAAGTTAACGTTTGTGTGTATGTGCGCGAGCTGGTAGTAGTGTATGTGAGCGAGAAAGTTAACGTTTGTGAATGTGCGAGCTGTTAGTAGTGTGTATGTGAGCGAGCTGATAGTAGTGTATGTGAGCGAGAAAGTTAACGTTTGTGTGTGTGTGTGTGACATTTTAGTAGTGTGTGTATACGCAATTTGAGTATTTTTTGAATGTGCGTGAGTAATTTTTGAGTGTGCGTGGCTATTTTTTTGAGTATGCGTGAGTTTTTGGTAGTGTGTGAGAGACAAAATGTAATTTTTTTGAGTATGCGAGAGTTTTTGGTAGTGTGTGAGGGACAAAACGTAATTTTTTGGAGTGTGCGTGGCTACTTTTTTGGAGTATGCGAGACTTTTTGGTAGTGTGTGAGAGACAAAACGTAAATTTTGTCCTAAACGGCCCCTCATAAATAAGAGCTGCTCCCGTGTAATTATTCTTGTGCTGAAACTTATGAATAAACTCTAACTTTATTTCCATATTGTCCAACATTTGTAGACACTCAGCTGATAAATAGGCGTGTCCAAACTTACAAACTTTGCTGTATGTGCAATACCAGAGGGAGTTGATGATCCCGGTTCTCACACAGACAGCAGTTCTCCATCTGGTTCCCTGTTTTGTCAAGCTGGATTTTAGCAGGCTTTGTGCCTGTCTGTGGGTGGACAAAACATGCCCTGTGATAGGCACTTACAGCATTTAACAATGGGTAGCGATGATGGATGGATCAAGATGTTGATTACAGTCAGTAATGGCAATGAGCCTTGAGACTGTCGCAGCCTTCTTTCATCCAACTCTCTTCCTCCCACCAGTGTACCAAAGCAACACGGTAATCATCCTCTCCTCCCTGTCGTCGGCGTTGCCTCACTGAATGCTTGATGCCATTTTGAGGTTGCATGGTCACGTGTTAGAACGGGACTAATCCAGCAGTGCTGGCAAATTAGTTCAAGCAGGTTGGCAGGGATAATGTGTTAACATACGGTCACACCTGTGACACACCATGTGATTGGTTTTATTTTCAGGTAAATTATGCTAATTATATGGGAGCAAGATAAATTGCAGGAGCTAATCTGTTAGGGTGGGGGATGTCATACCATGAATAATGTTTCTATTTATGTTTTTTTTTTTGTATATTGTATGAAATACTGGCCAAAATAAAAAAAATAAAAAAGGTTCATTAAACCTTTTTAATGTTGTATGTTTTAATAGTGTCTCTAAAAGAAATCTGACACTGACACCTCTGAGGTAGAATGAAGGCAGCACGGTTTGAAGATGGAAAGACACGGAGACAAAGTAATGAAATGTCTTCCTCTCTCAGCTCAGGAATTGACACACTTTTTCAAAAGTCAGAAGAACTCATTATAAAAAGATTTTCCCCCACCAAATCTAGTGAGCCTCCAAATTAGGTGGTAGAGTTGTGTTCTAAGAGTTGAGGAGACTATCATCATGAGACAAAAAGTTTTGCAAGGCTCTTTTAAAAAAAATAAATCTAATTTTAGCTCCCAGCAGGTGACTAGAAATGATTAAAAACAATTTATAAATAATCTAATTTCAACATTAACACTAGAAAATCCCAGGATGTAGCCCTACTTTTTCCTCACATCTACTCTACATTGAACAATTATTATAGCGTGTGGAGAAACCAAACATAGATGGACTTTGCATCTTTTTTTGTATATTTTTCAGCTTTCATGCTAACTTGCTGATTGCATGCAAATCTTTCTCCTGCCCTGACAGCGTCTTAACTTCCTTTCGCAAACTAACCCTGAAAGGTGCAGTCATGCCTTGAGCTCCCTCCAGTCTCCTTCATGTTCCCTCTGCCACATTTATCTCTCTCCTCTGATAAGGTATAAGAGGAACAAGTGGGGGAATGGAAGCCTCAAGAGGACATTGCTCTTTGTGTGGTTCGTGACCAACATTCATTAGCAGCGCCATGGTTTCGAAGAAGTGATTTGGAGTAATTAAATGTAATTAGTTCTAGATGGTTAGTGATGTGGCATATTGGTAAATAAAAGGGAAATTGGGGATCTTTCAGAGGACTTTTCAAAGTTAGTAGATCTGTGCAAAGCTGTAGAAATATGATGCCAAGAATCTGTTCAATCTCTAGCAAAGACACACACAAAATAAAGTGGAACGTTATCGGCACTGTGTACACAAAGATGTAGCACAGCATCAAATTAAGGGTTTGGTATGTTCCTCTGTCTCACAGTCATGGCTTAAAACATTTTCACGCCAAGATTTCGGTCAAAAACAGTTAAAATTTTACATTCTTGGGTCAAAATGCTTTAATTTGATGCCAGAGATAGAGCAGGAGGGAGCGAAATTGTCAGAGTGTAGCAGCACTGTATCTGTCCAACCTACTGCTGCACACTGCACGTCAGCTGGCTGAAAGGAGGCTACTACACTTTGGTCATTTGGATACTTTTTTGTAGCAAAAAACCCCCACAAAAAGCTGCCCTAAGAAAATCAAAGAAGAACCACCAATTCTTATGATATGTGTCTGGAATCTGCAGATGATGAGCTACAGTGCCTGTTTAGCAATTACCTGCTGATAAGCCCAATAATTAACCGAATGTCAGCTTCATATAAAGAGTAAAATGGCAAAAACATACAGCATGCTGTAAATTTTTATAATTTGCTTTAAAATTTTTACAAAATGTATTCCAAATATCTTGATTTAATTGACATATGAAGATTAGGATCCCAATTTCAAGCAGCGTTAATGCAGTTATGGGTGTGGCATGTGGTGACGGGGGGAAGTCTTCTAGTAGTGGATTTCTTTGCATTTTGTTCATTTACATACTGCAGCCACTCACGTGTTGCGCTTAAAGACTGAGTTTGGTGAGAGTCTTCAGAACTTCCAGGTTGAAGCTCCATGTCTTAGGAAAGTTTTTTGGGGAAAAAAAACTATTTATCAAAACCACAAAAGATGAATAGAAAGTCTAAGTTCTGGGAAGCAAAATTATAAATACCAAATAGACAGACTAGGTGCTGCACTTGCATGTGCAATGCTACAGTACAAGTCAATTAAAAAGTGGATTATTGAATGAAACACTTATTACATAGAGCAAGCCCAATTTCCTTCTCATGCACGTAGACATGTAAATGTGTTTCAGCCGCTCTGGGTGATTGCGCTAAATATTTTCCGAGATCCACTTTTGTGCAAGAGATTAAAGGGTAAATGCTGCTGCCCTTCGAATTACCATCACAATGCGGCCGTCTGGTTATTATCTCTGCACTGAGTGTCAATAAGGGAGCTACTTCAGGAGTTAATGACCAGTAGAGAAGTAAAAAGACAGTGTTAGGGTTGCCACAATTCCTTCATACCAATCAGGATTCATCTGACTGGGAAGTCTGCCCATTTGTTTCCACAGGAGAATTCTCAATGAAAGGAATTACGCTTAATATTGATTATCTTTTGTTTCATCAAGAGAAAGACAGCAATCCATGAAGACAACAGTAGCTGTTTTTAACTCTTCAGGTCAACTGTGATGATTTCAATCATTGATGTATTTGGAGTTTCATGAATCCAGAAGTTTACATTCTCACCCGGAGTACACATGTAATAATTTTCAGGCCTTTCTTGAATCGTTCTTCAACAAATACATTTAATGAATTTCAAAAACAAGAGTTGGATCCACAAGCTTGAACTCAGATTTTCTCTAATTCACATGTAGAGATAAATATAAGTTCAGACCTAAGCTGTGAATATCTCAGTAAATCATTGGTCCTTTACTATTTGCTTTCCACTCAGAGTAGATAGAGTTATTTTAAGTTAGTTTGCTGGGACGGACTTCATTCTTACTCTTAAATTTAGTTTCAAAGATTTAAAAAGTCACTGCCTTAGCTTTTTATCTGGTATTACAGTAACTGTACTTACAGCTTGGTGTCAGGGTTTTAAAAATGTTTAATTTATAAAAATTTTTTGTTTTGCTTTATTTCTCAAAAGCTTAGACAGGGAATGAGGCTGAAGCTTAGCTTGGAGTTGAAATCGGTATGAACAATATCCACTTTCTACTATACTTATGGAGCAACGTTCACAAATCTGAAATACACAAGGCCACCAAACATGTAGCAAAGTCTCTGCTCTTTATGCCCGATTGAAAATTGCTGCTTGTCACCGTGAGTTTATATAAAAAGACCATAATCCATATGACTGAATTGTAACCCATGTTTATTTTTTTATTTTTTTGTTACATTGCAACTTTAGGTTCATGAGAGTCATCACACTGAGCTAGTATTATGTATATGGTAATTATGTATAGCTTTCAAATCCCCATTTTTCTTTCTTTCTTTCTTTTTTACTATAATAGCCACTTTCTCTGTAAGTAACTCAGTCTGTGCATGGTCACATTTTGTCTCTGTGGACTGTTGGCAGCTTGTTCAGCGATTAAAGTGGGAGGTTTCAACCACTTTTGCAGGAGCGATATCCGTTGTAATGAGTTTATGTAATAAAATATGCATCCTTGTTTCTGTTGAGTTCCACAGCCACACTTTCATGAGAGGAGATAAAGGCAGACAAAAGAAGACATGTGTTTCAATCCTGTGGAAGTTAAAGCACACACAGCATCAAATGTTGTTTACTTTTAGCACATTTAGGTCCAAACTGCCTCAGTGACTCATTAATTACATCCTGTGGTTTGGTGCTTGTTGCTCATTTTAAGACGTTCTGCACCAGAGCTGGGAAATGCAACCAAAGAAGAAAAAATATATATCTTCTTGTCTTCTCAGTTTCATTGTTATTGGGAAAATGTGCCTCACATTCAGGGTCTGTATCTCCGAATTATTTACCCCATCCTTCCAAGCACCTGGATTCAATTGATTACATTAATCAGCTTGTAGACGCACACTCCATCTCTCTGCTCTACCAGCAGAGATCTGCACTTTTCTTCCCTCTTTTCTCTGTGTTTCATATCTGCTGCTCTGCAAACGGGAATCTAGTGACAATTCGGATTTGCATTCTCACATCCAGCATTCTCATTTACTACTATCTCTCTCTTCATGACAATCTGCTTTGCAGTTGGATGTGTGCTTTCTTTGACACCATGCTGGTTTATATGAGACAGAGGCCATTTACAGCACTGTGGCTAAATGCTTTGTGAACAGTTAAAACAAATCTTAATGTAACAGCTAATAGTTTTGGCTTGACAGAGATTTCTTGCTTACCTGCTCCAAATGATCTTGCTCCATCATACTCCAAAATCAAAAAGCTTATAAAGGATTAACAGGAGATGGATAAAGCTTCCACAGACTGGATTAAAATATAGAGTTGTTCCTTTTAAGTAGTTACATTCAACTCTTTATCATTGCTGACACTGTTGAGATGTTTAAAATAAAGGTAATATTATTATATAAAACCAGATTTAAGGCTCTTTATTTTCTTCATACATATATTCATGATTTATTTATTGTTTTTATTATATTCTAGAGATAAGGATTTTTATCTCTAAAAAGTGCTATAAAAACTAACTTTGCTTATTCCAACTGCTCAATAATGTAAGTGATAATATCAGGTAAAATAAACGACTACTTTGAGTAATCGCAGCAAAAAACCTGCTGACTCCTTAAGTTTTTATTAAAGTTTGTGTTTCATTTACGAAAATAATCCTTGGGTGTCGACCAGATTGCACTGTGCACTTCCAAGTAAAATCCCTGAAAACAAAACACTGTGCTAACATTTTTGTTTTGTTTTACAAAAGTTGTTACAATTTACACCTTATGTGAATGAACTCAATTAAAAATCCACCCGTAATTCATCTGTACCTGTTTATTCTGGAACAATGACAGTCGACCACTGTCTATAACCAGTGGCTAATGGGCGAGAGATGGGGTAAACCCTGGACAGGTCATCCAGCACAGGACAAACACACACTTCCACATGTTCAAACATGAGGGGAAATTAGAGAGACCAATTAAGTTAAATCTTCATGTTGTCTCCAGAGTACCTGGAGAGAATACCAGGGAGAACATGGCAACTCTTTTTTTGCCCTACTATCTAGTCCCGAATTTAAAAAAAATACACTATTTTTATTCACACTTGCTATACTGACAACTGTGGTAATAGATAAGAAGTTCGTTACCTACTTGTTATATTTTTTTGCAATGTAAATTTTTTATTTGAATAAATATAATTATTGTTATTAACCTAATTTCAGCCAAAACCATTAGCAAGAAGTCAAGAAAAAAAATAAAGTGTAAGCATTAAAATATGCCCCACTGTATGTTATAAAGTAAGAGGTGCATTACCACGAGAACACAAGGGAACATTTACAAAAACATAAATAAATATGTGGTAGGTAAGGTTCTGGTGTTATCTTAATCACTGTTCTCACTTTTGCTGGAAAAATGTCTGTCAGCAAGCAGAAAATGTTTCATAATCTGTCAAAAGCATTTAGTCCAGCGATATGTTTACAAATGTCAGCTATTCACCTTGAAACTCTGCGTTCAGTCGATTCCAGTCATTTGGTATTATTCTCACTGTCCAGCATCAGTTCTTGCTTTCTCCTAGGACATCAGCACCTTGAATGTTCAGTATGTGGGAAACACTTTTTTCTTTAGCGTTTAAAACATCATATTTTTGTGAAATCCTGTATTGGATATTTTTAATTTATAAACCTGCCATTTTTTTTAGGACTATATAGTTATAAAAAAAACCAATAAAAATTCACCTCTGATTGCTTGATTTAAAGACTCCAGCAGACAGGCATTTGTTTCTTTTCTTCCTCTACTCCAGCAACAAACTGTTTTTCTTTTCTGTCATCCATGTATTGTATGGATTATACATCTGCACCCCCTGTTTTTTTAAACTCTGCTTTTCCTTCCCCTTTTCTCTCCCAGCTGCAGGCTCCTGCTGCCTGTTAGTCCTGTGAAACTTGTTAATTAAATCGGCTGATTGAAAGACCCCCGGGGAACAATGTTTAATCGATGAGCACAAATAGATGACTTTCATTTCACATGATTCCTCTCCTGACACTTGGCTGCTCCTTGGCCCAATTGTGAGCAGTGTGAGTGCTGGCTGTTGGACAATAACAAAGAGGCCGTCCAAACAGAGTGGGAGCCATCCCACTCGATCACTGCATCCAATAACAATCTCTTTCTACAAGAAGTTTCACATCCAGAAAATTAATAGTTTTTCTACTTCTTTATATTTTTCTTTTGATATCTGTGCTCAAAATTGTCTTTTTTTTTTTGCTCAACCCTTGGTATTCTATCATCTCTCTTAGTATCTGTTGAATGAGTACCGAGGCAGTGCTCCCTTTAACTGGTCTCCTTCCTCTTATTACCAAAGCCAGACTGATGTTGCCTCCAATTCACAAAAAGCAGGATTCAAGGCTGCATGCAAATGAAGTGGCTACCAATGCACAAAAGGAGGATAAAATATTCATGCATTAAGATTGGCGGGAACACATGTGCGCACAGTAGGGAGACAGAAGGGGGTCTGGCCTTTCTTCAGCTGCAGGCGGTATCCTGTTTCACCCAGCTGTTCGTTTGCCCCTGCAGCTAACTCTGAGTTTGACCTCCACATCTCCCTGCAACAACAGCCTGACCCAGCTGCCTCAAACATCATCGGCAGCCAAAACATCATAGAAAATGCAAATTCACAAAGAAAAAAAAAAAACCCTCGGCATGAGTCATCACACAGGCACAACAAGCTCTTTGGAAAATATGGGACTAAGGTTAGTTTAAATGCACCAGGAGATGCAGACAAGAGTGTTTTACACAGGTTACATCATTGGATCTGTCTGAGTGTAGGACCGCGTTGAGGCTGTAAAACTCAAAACAGAGCTCTTTAGGCATGTTCTCCAGTAAACAAGATACTCACATCACGGCAAGCAGTTATGATGTAAAACTTGCAAACACCTCCTAATTGGAATCTCACTGGCTTTTGTCATGAACAATAAATTTAAGAAAATAAATGGGAGTTTGTCCAGCTATCGAGATATTTTACAAAGAACTACAAATGTCACCCTCAAGGGAGGATAGAAAAAAAAATTATATACATATATATATACATATATATATATATATATATATATATATATATATATATATATATATATATATATATATACATATATCAAAGAACTGCCAAAGTCTCTGGGATTCCTCTGGGTGGTCTCTGAATGTCTCAGTTGAATGTTATGGCCATACATCAAATAGTCATGGAGATATCTCTGACCACACTGGTGAGCTCACTGAGGATGATCTTTCCTAAGTTAAAGCTGATCAAGAGGATTTAAAATGGTACCACTAAAATAGTATTGGAATAAAATTTTAAATATTCTTGGAATGTAAAACCGCGTTGACGATCGACTTTACAGCTGCTATGAATACTTTTAACAACTTTCTGTGTAGCATGTAAATGTGTAATTCAGGCTCTTTATGTTACTGTTAAAGCTTTTTTAATATATCAGAAAATGCTTAAGATGTTCTAAAACAGTTATTTAAAAAAAAGAACTAAGAACAAAAATAACGCTGTTTGGTCAATTAGTTGTTTATTTTTTGAGAATCTTATTGATATTTTGGTATTCACCAGCATTGTTCCATTTCACATGTTTTTCTTAATATTGTGCAGCCTCTAATTACATGAGTGGGCACCGGATTGAAACTGAAACAGTATTTGATGAGAAACTATGTATTATTTATAGAGATCAAGTGTTTACACAAATTTCCAGTTTTCATTGAGATTTGGCTGCAAATTCCAGTTTTGACCAATCTGACCTACGGACTGTCTACAGTAAATTAAAAAAATAGGATATTATTGAATGTTCCATTTAATAAACTAAATTAAAAATATTGCAGAGAATAATTACATACAGACTGATGTTTACTTTAATTATGATGATTTTTCTACTAACAGCTAATGATAACATAACATTTAATATGAGAATAGAATCTTAATTAAGAATATGAACTTAATGAAAAGTATGTTCAATATCTGCTAAACGGTTGCTATTTTTACATAGTCATTTTAATGACAAATGAGCCTCATCAGGACCTGCATCTCAATTTACTAATATTGCATGTACATACACAGAGAAAATGTGCTGCACGTTCTTTAATAGAGGTTTTGAATCCTCGTGTATTTTATATATTAAAGTATACGTCTGATTTTTCTTAAACTGAAACAAGTGCATCAGGGTATATGCTGTTGGTTGATGCCTTTATCGACTGATCATAGTCGTATCTCCTAGTTTTGGTACATTTAATAAATAGGTCAAATAAACTTTTTCAGTATGCAATACGTAATCCAGGAAAAACTGTCCAATTCCAAGTTTCAGGCCGACTAACAGTAGAGTCCACAAATGCGTGTTCTCTTTGGGTTCAGAAGTCAGATTTCAAACACAAAATAATTTTATGCACCGAAGAATATTTTCAAAATGACCCACAGTTCATTCGTAACATTTATTCAGTCTAACTGATGAACCCATAACTTTTAGACTCAACACAGAACAAAGCCCACTTTTGGAACCAGAGTCCCCAAAAGTCCAAACCTATCATCTATCAACACAATCTTATTTCAATCCATGACCTTATTTGCCCTCCACTCATCTTTCACATACTATCTCTGATTTTTGTCACTACATCTCCAGTCTATCTCTAACCACGTCCTACGTTTGTTGGCTTGTCAGTGAAAAGTAAAGAAGTCTATTGCCAAGACTCGGTGGATTTAGAAATCGTCCCTTGTGTAATGGTGACAGAACCGCTTGTTAAGGACGGTATCTAAGAGATACAAGGCCTTCGGGACCAGCAGCTTGAGATAATAATGTTCCACTCTTGGTTCAGTCTCTGTACTATAAGCTGTTGTTGTAAAAATGTGTTTCATTATGTTATCTTTTCTCAACTTCGATTTCTTTATTTTAAAAAAAAGAAGTATTTTTTAAACTAAACTTCAAATGTACTAACAAGTCAGTAGAACCATGGTATCCCTTTGTTTGTGTTGTTTCTGTAAGAACCATTCAAAAACAACAATGTGGGTCATAACCTTTCAATAAACCTCTTTTTATTCAACAACCTCTCAAGTCCAGAGAGTAAACAATGTAACGAGCACTAATGAATGTTTCATGAAGTCCCACCATGCATGTGTGCATAAAGCTGATCATTTAACGTCAGAAACATCACATTGACTCAGTGAAATGGTACTGATTGCACATGGGTATACCGCGGCCCCATAGTATGCATTTCAAATAACTTGGGCTCTGTGTGGGAAAAAAATTGATGAAACTCTGAGTTTTCTCATCTGTCCAACTCATCTGAGAGCAGGAGTCATTTCTCTGCTGAACCTCCCTGGTGCTTTAGATTTGTGGTGTGCAGACGTAGACAACAGGTGAAATTTGTGTGGACTCGTGGCTGTCTGACAGCCTATTTGTCAACACTGACGAGTCTTTGGACTGGTGCCAGAGTATCTACGAGTTTCCAGTGAGTGTTTGGATCCATATTTCATCCACTAAGCGTGCTCCCTTCAGTCTGGAGCGGTAGCAGCATTCCTCTCTCAGACCGCATACGCTAAAGAGAAGCTCAGAGCAAACAAAGAGGAGACACAGGTCCTATCAGCCCAACACGTTGCACGCATGTCTAAGTCCTGGGGACATCTATCTCCTGATTAAATCAAGACACGAGGAAATTGCCTTCAAAGTAAATGCAATTGAATATATCCGTCACAAAGACAGTTTTAGTGACAAAGCATGTTTCCCAAAACAAATCGAGAGTCGCTTTTCTTCAAGAAGTGGATTTTTTGAGTGCTCCTTTTTGTACAGTGGATGTAAAAATTCTACACACCTCTGTTCACATCCCAGAGTTTTGTGATGGGAAAAACATACAGTCTTTAAAAACTTTCTCTGTCTTTTTTTTTATCACATATCCCGTACAATTAAGCAATGAAAGAAAAGACATCTCTTAGAGGGAAAAATATATTTCATAAAAACTTAAAAGCTGGAACAATCTGGCTGCTTAAGTGTTCACACCTCTAATGAAATAATATCTGTTAAATCATTTTTTGATTCAGTTTCAGCTTTCAGTGTTACGAATCCAACATCTAGACTTGGCAATATTTGCCAACACACAGAAATCCTCCAAATATTTCAAATAAGAAGAATTGTCCATGGTCTTCTTCACCGTTCTAGCAGATGTCTAAAAACTTTGGGTCACAATTAACCTGCATTTAGAACTGCTCCTCATTTCATCCATCGTGACCAAACCTCTTTTCAATCATGATGCTGTCTCTGTTTGAATGGTCTTATTTTGGTGATGCCCAGTGATGCTCTTGTGCCAGACTCACTCTAATTTTGAGCTTAAGCATATGGAGGACTCAGGAGACTGTAGTAACATGTAGAACACAAGCAGTGCTAACCAGAAATTTCTTCCAAAATATAAAAAAATAAAAAATCACCCATTGCTTTTGTAAAAACAGATGAGAAAAAAAAAACAGCTGAACTCCAGTCTCTCACTGGTGGCAAAAAAAGACTGATTGGTGGAGGTTCAAGATAATATTACTTTAAGGGTGTCACCCTATGTGGTTAATCTGAAATGAAACATGAAGGTTCAAGCTTAAACTGCACACCAAATTCATAAACTTATCTCTACTTCTTACCCCCACTGCACTGTAACAAATTAGATTTTTTGGGCTGACAATAAACTATTATGTTGTATCCTGAAGCACAAATATGTCAGAGTGGGTGTCAGTATTTATTTCATAACATAAACTCTCTAGAGAAATCTTTGTTGACAGGCGAGGACTTTGTTTTTCGGTGCTCATTCTTTACCAACATTAGCACAGCTGAGTCAAATGGTATGTTTAAGACAAAGTTAGATGGGAATCTCTTCAGCACTATTCAATTCCTTATATTTTCTTTGGTTAGTATTTTTTTTTTTTTTTTTTGCTTAATGAATTTCAGAATCTCAGAGAATGGTGGCAACCATTTGAGACATGGTCCATAAATTGTGGTAAAGTACCGTTAACACTGTACCACAATTTATTTTATTAAAGTCTAGAATCTTAGAGTATCTCATCGGATTTCATACTAACACATACTGGAAAATCTAAAAAGTGTGGCTTGTATTTAGTATTTATTTGTATTTTATCCAGGACAGCACAAAGAGGAGATGTTTCAGATTTATGTTGCAGTTGTCTTAAAATGGTTTATACTGCTGAGGAGGAGGTAAGTATAACCATAGCAACTGAGGTTGGCAGGGGACTGGTGAATGGATTTATTGGTTGGAGTAATGGAGTGCTGAACACTGGCAGGTGAGTGAGCATGGAGGTGAGGAGAGTCAGCAAAGGTGAGTGTCAGAATTCAAAGAACATTTATACCGAGAAGAGGGAAGCCTGATTACTACTAATGTGAGCAAAAAAAATCTGGCGTGTGTCTCTTGATTGGCCTTAATGAGCTTCAGCTGTGAGGACACACATTCTGGTCACGCCTTGCAATGAGAGGAGGTTCAACAGACTTACACACACAAACTGTGTGCCACTTTCTATGGCCACTTCCAGTCAAATAAATGAAACTTTCAGTGAATATGTGCATCAGTGGCTTCAAATGGCACTGCATATGAGAACTACAGTATTAAAAGGGAAACAAATCATCCGAGCTCATTCATAAACATAACGTTGAACTATTTCCAGAAGAAGCATAAGGGTTACTGAGGTCCAAGTTGCAGGAGGAGACAAATTATAGCGTAGCCTTAACCCTAAGGCTGCTGCATATGTAGAAATTAATAGAAATTATTGGTTTTAGTTCTTCTGTTTAAAAAATACAAGTTTTGGAAAATGTATTTCAGACAAAACAGACATTTTTGTGAAAGATGTCCCAGTGCTTTTCAAATTGAGTGTGAAGTGGGAATACTTGTGCTTGAAAACAGCTCCCTGAGTGTTTTCCATGCTCAGCTGCAGTAGATATGTGAGGTGACTTGAAGCTCGACAAGCGCATCGGCTTTTGAAGTCCCATCGACTTCGGATGAACTTTTAATTCCCTGCTAACGGCAATCTCAACTGCAAAAAGGCGAGAAGAAAGAAAAGTTCGTGTTTAAGAGCAGCAGCGATTGGATTTCTCTCCACGCTTTTCATTCTCCCACTTAAGATTTCTCTCTCTGCACTGTCCGTCTGTTCACCTCAAAAGGCTGCTGTCAGCTTTCATTTCTCTGCCGTCTTTCTGCTCCCACATGTCTTCATTTCTTTTCATGCCACAGCTAGACCTGCTGAACAGAAAGTAAATGATGACTCTCCGGCTGACAATCAGAGCACATAAAATAATGCAGAGGAAATACTAGCAGCTAGATGCAACTACATCATCTCGGAGATCTTTAATTTTCTTTTTTGTCAACATTTTTAAAACAAAGTACCCCTCTGTGGATTTGATCAGCATTTAATCAAGATGTTGAATCTTGATCTTAAGGTCTCTAGCAGTCAAATTAATCAATTTTAGGCGAAGTGTCATGGCACTGTTTGGCCTCTTTTTTGAAAGAGCAACTCCTGCTTTTATGTGTTTAAACTTCAGGACTACCAAATGTTGCAAAATAAGTTTCTTATTATGCACATAATGACCAAAGGTCCTAAGTGAAATTATGATTGATTTCTGCCCCAAATTCAAGGTTGTAGGAAGTTGTCACCATAGCTTCAAAGAAGCAAAAATATCACTATATTTACACGGAAATATGAAACAAAAGGTAAACTTGATTCAACTAGTTATTTTCAAAAAAGTGCGTTCCCAACAAAAATGTCAGATTTGACCTTTCACACATTTAGCTGTTTACTCTGAATAGCCCAGGACTGTCCTTGCTGAACCTGGAACAATCTCATTTTGCTCAAAGGTGTACAGTTTTCATTAAAGCATCTTAGGCAGCCATAGGCAGCTGGTGTACACACTGTTTGCTCAGACAAGGACAAGAAGAAAATCATTTTTAAAAAGGGATTAATCATAAGAACTCCATTCGGCTTTTGCATCCTTGTTTTATCTGATAGATAAATGAGCCGCTTTGGGAAACAGCAGAAATCTGTTGGCTCTTGTGTTTTTTGCTCATGACCTGAAGTGTTAGTTTTAATGTCCGCTTTTTGTTTGGCACCTTCTCTGGTTGGGACTTTTATAATCTCCTGCTGGTATTTACAGGCAATACATGCACAAGTATGTGGGCTACATAACGACGTCCAGAGACCCCTAGCGGGCAGGCACAAACCACAAAATCTGAGAATGGGGTGAATTAGGCCTTACAATTAATTGTACCAACTTCGTTTCCCATGCTAATAGTGTTCTAAGCCTTTAAAATTTAATTTTGACCCTGAAGTATTAGGCTTACAAATGTTGTCTGAACATCTGTGTATATGCGACAAATTCCTTCCTGAGTAAATGGCCCATTTAGAAATTAGTTAGAAATTAGGAAAGCTTTAAAATAATCTGTACATGCCATTTCAGATTAATACATTAATCTCTAAATGTAATCCCTTTTCTATGCCTTAGAATAATTAGACTTGTAAAATCTTGAAGGGGTGGATGCAGCTCCAACCTTTTCAAAATTTGTAAGTAGCAGCTTAATGTAGCAGTTTTGTATATAAGCATTGTCTGACCACTGTTTTTATTGAAAAACTCTATAAGTAAAGCAATGGAGGAGAATTTGGCTCTTAAAGTACATCAAATCACTTCAAGTCACACACCATAAAAGTGAAAAACAGAGGAGTTTTTCCTACACCAATGGGCCACAGTGACTTTCAGCATCACCTTCCATAATTCTCATTTCCTTCAAGCATCACTCCCTCCTAGAAAGAAGAAGAAACGGAGACTTAATTTTATGCTGAGTGAGGATTTTCTTCTCTGTTTCCCTGCATTCAGCAGTAAAGGTTGAATCCCGTTTGTGACCTTTTCATTTATCCACTCTCTTACAAAACTGAGCAGATTTGACCTTTTACTCAACTGCAGCTGACCTCTGAGGCAGCAGAGCGATAAATATGAAAAGAAAAAAAGAGGAACACAGTGCTAGAAACCCTCTGCTACATTTCATCGGATTTATTTTAATAACCTTAATGCCGTGTCTCCACCCCATTGCTTTAAGAGTGAACGTTTTTCTTAATTTTAGGAGATTCTGTTAAGGGAAATTATTCCTGAAAAGAGCAGCTGTTACATAATAATGACCATGCTTTCAGGAAATGAGTAACTGTGCCGACAGATAATCATTTCCGCTATTTTAGAGAGACAGAAAAATAAAACGGACGGATTTTACCCATGAGTCCCAAATATACGTAGGGTCAAACTGAATTTTAAAATACTGCCTTACAATTTCACATAGAGGACTACTTCATGTTGACACAGAGGTAAATTGAACAATAATATTTGATCGATGTAGTCAACATTTGTTTTGTTGCTGCACCTGATTTTACAATTTTGTGATTTTTTATGTCATGATCTGCAGATATTTGAATTTTAAGTTTCATCTGTGTTTCCAGTTTTGATCATTTCTGTATTGCTTATTTACTGAGATTTGATCTTTGTTAATTATTCTGTGTGTTTCCTGATTGGTCATTTTTTTGTGCATGTAAAGTTAGATTCCTCAGATTGGCATTAATTTCTGCTAAGTTTCAGGTTTTAGTTCTGTGGTCCCACTTCTGTTCATGTTTGCCTTCTTTCCTTCACAGTTGTTTCTGTTATTTAATTTCTTCTCTGCCTGTGCTTTCTCTCAGCTGCTCCCCCTTTCATCTGATTAGCTAGTTCTGGTTTCCTTTTTCACTTCCATTTCTCCCTCTGTATTTAAGCTCTCCGGTTTGATTTGTTTCCCACTCGCTCCTTCCATTACTTCCATGTTGTTCCCAACCTTAGCCTGTAAGTTATTTACGTATTATTCATTAATCTGTTCACTATGAAACGTCCTAATTCCTGTCTATATTTTGGTTCGACCTCCACTCTTATGAGCTACTTCCGATATACTAGGGTTCATGTTCCTTTTTGACAAAGTTAAATTTTGGGTATGGAAATAATCACTCAGTAAAATCCTCACTAAAGTGAATGCAAGACAACATCCTTGTTGTCATTTTTGGTTAAATAGTCCAATGTGTCATTCAGACGTAACATAAAGCTGTGCTGAGGCTTCAGATCTCCAAACCCATATAAAACAGATGGTACAGAAAATAGAAAAAACAACACTTTGCTGCCAGCAATTCTTATAAATTTAATACTTCTTTTTCACTACAACAGCATCTTTTTGTATCACCTTAAACTCATTTAACATTACAATTGACATTTTGATCCATGTACAGTTTCCAAGTTGGCATACATATTTCTTGAATGATTTAAAATTTTTAAATCAGACCACATTTTAAAATGTAACTGGCTTCACATTGCAAGCTAATCTGCACAAAAATGTTGTCTTGCATTACATATTTTCTTTCCCATCTGTCACACTGAGGCACAATTCTCCAGTAAAACAGGCCTGGCATCATTAATGGTGAGAGAGAAGTTAGAAGAAATAGAATGCATTAAGTTGCGCCTTTATTCCACTGCTCTCATATTTGCAAACTGTGCTGCAGTCTGGTCTCACTCCTGTACTACAGCAGACTCCTGTACAGAAATTAACAGAAACTGGATCCAGCTGAACATAATCTGTAAGATTTTATGATTAGAGCCGGAGACTTCAGTTTATATTTTTAGATTTAAAGTGGGACCAAAAAGACAAAATGTGGAAAAAGTTCACAGATGTTGAAACTGTTGAGCTGACATGTTTACTGAGCCACTTAAAAGACTAAAGTTTGTTCTTAAAGTCTCAGTTTAGCAATAGAGTAACATCTTAAGATGGCTGTGACAGTAATGCTTGGATCAAATTCATCATGGAAATGGTTCAAAGTTCTCTGAAAGGGTTAATGTACACACTCAATTGAATGCAATTTGGCGCAATACAGTTTATCATTTTTACTGATACAGCTCTAGAGAGAAAATTAAACTTATTGATTAAGTGATGTAGAAACCTGTTGCCCTTCATCACTTTTCCCAACATCTCAGCATTGCTCTCCCAATCGACCTGTAGAGCTCCTCTAATAATACTTTTAAATCCTGGGAGAACAATGATAGCTGTGGGTGGACAGCATACAATCTGCATAAAAAGTGAAAAAAAAAATCACAACAAGGGTCTGTAACAACAACAGTTCAGATTTCAAGAATATGTTATTGAAGTTTTAAACACATCACAGTGTGCCAGCTATCGATGTCAGAGTTTATATTGAGCTGCAGTTTAATCACCCCACGGGAAAAGTCTCTGGCTGTTTGCAAACCAGGCAAATCACATTTTGTATGACACGCTTGCAGAACAAAGCCATGGAAAACAACTGACCTGGATAACATCTTTAAATAATGGTTTGCTAATAGAAGCAGCTCGATATGTTGACAGACACATCTGCGGTCTCCTTGAACACCTGCTTTCAGTCCACCATCATTATCCTCCCTTCCTAAGGAAAACAGTGTGTTCTGTTTAAATGACTACTGTCCGTTTAAATGCCACATTTGTGATAAAGTATTATTAAAGGGAAGTTATACCTCACCTTTAAAGGATCACCGTCCAATAATGACGCTTTCATTTATTCAGGGCTCCTATAATAGAGGCCAAGGGTATTCATTGGCTTAAGCTGTTTAATGCCTTTAGTTTGTCATTCAACATTATTGTATTATGGACTTATAGAGTAAGTTCCCATCCTCTCTTTCTCTGAGAGGCAAAGACCACAAGCTTGGGGCAAAGAAAATCACATTTCCCATTATTTATCCTCAAAGGAGCAGCAGGAGGTGAGGGGGAACAACACCAGTATGTAAACAAGTACAATAAGTGTCAGGATCTGTGTTTTCTGTGTTCATTTAGAGTTTTTTGTGTCCTTGAGTCTCTTTGTTGTCCTGTCCTCCCCTTGATTGTTCCCAGGTGTGTCTCGTTCTGTCATTACCCTCCCATGTATTTAACTCCACCTGTGTTCCTTGTTCCTCGTCGGGTCCTCGTCAATGTCTAGTCTATTCGTCGTCAGTGTGTCCATGTGCCCGCTGCTTGGACTGTGCTTCCGTCATTAAATTCACCATTTACCTTACCTGGGTCTGCTGCATCTGCCTCACCATCCCCTACACAGCACCACTTCATGACAATAAGTACTAGTGCTAAACATTTTCTGCCTTTGCCATTTGCAGTAACTTGTCTTCAAGATGTTAAACTTTCAAAATATTAATGTACTTCATAGGGTTAGACTTTTAATCCACGGAATTAGTAATCTAAAACATCTGATTTATCATGGGCATTTCTCGTCATTTTTTATATTGACTTGATACTTTATGGTATGATTCTTCAAATAAATTATATTTTTGCTTAAACTTACATCTTAATCCCTATTTAAAATAGGGAATGGGATAGATCTTGAATATAAGAATTCACTCTTCAGAAGGATTTTTCAAGATTTTTTTTCAACTATCAGGCAGATGGTCATAACATTATGTTTGATCAGTGTAAATTAGTCAGACCAAGATGAAAGTTAAACATTCTTTGAATTCTACAGAAACCAAATTAAGGACTATCTCGTACTCACAAGCTTCTCAATTAACCTCAGATGAGATATTTATGTTCTTATAAGGCCGAGGGAATTGGCATGTCTGTGAAAATCCTCAACAACTTCACCAGAAACCAACATGTTATCATCAACACCATGGTAGTGTGGCACGTAAATCCGGTTTTCATCCCTGCAGGGACATCTAGAGGGTCTACAACAGGACAGAATACACCCCACTGTCCCATCAGGTGACTGCCATCAATAAACAGCTACAGGAGTGTAAAGTCAAGGTCGATGAAGCCCACAGCTTCCACCTTCAGGCTTGTAAACAATGAAGCCAACACTGTTTATCCAGTGTCCATCAGTCCCAGTAACTGTAACTGGATCTGTGTTGTTGATGTTCATCTGTTACTTAAATTTTAGAGACAGACCCCTGTACAGAATCTTTAAATGTTATAGGAACATTTAAAGATCTAATAAATACTCTCTCTATCATCTGTTTTTTAAACTATTTTAATTCAAATATAGTTAATTACTAATGATCTTCGGAAATAAACAAGCAAAACAGGCTGCAGAAAGGTCTCTATTATATGTTGTATCCTGTGGTGCCAGCCACAGCCAGCCCTGCTGTGCGGATTGCAGTGAGTGCATTTTTCCATTTTCCACTAGTGGTTAAATTACAGTTGGTGGGCCATAAAACGCACACGAAGACAGCATTATCAACAGATTTTGTTTTGTCAAAATCCTGCAAATTATTGACTTCCTTTGTTTATTTAAAAAAAAGTTGCCTCTCAAATTACTGATGTCTTGCAGCAATATTTTGCCAGAAAAATAGCAGGATTATTTTATTGTCCAGCTTAAAATTCTATTTACCCCTAGATAATTTACTGTTATTCTTTTTTTCTCACCTTAGATAGAGAGCATTTGACCTTCAGCAATTTGTTGATGCAACTGGGGCCATCTAAAACTGCATATAACTAATTCAGTGAAGAAACATATTCTACCCAGAGGGCTGCAACCTAAGAAAGTCTGATTCTGAAACTGTTTCAGGAGTTTAGAGCAATGTATGAACCATAAAGTACATTTTGTTATAACAGTAAATTACTGGAATGATTATCCACCAACTCCTGTATTTCAATCTTATGGTAAAAATCACAGATAATGTGATGTACATTAGCGCATCAATACTGTATAACAACATGAAAACAGCTTTGCTGCCAATAAAAAAAAAACTTGTAGGATGCAGTTTAAAAATCTGCACAAAACGTATTACTTATCTCACAGCATCGACATTTCCAGTCAAAGTACAGGACAGAATGGTTCAGGCAAGGCTGGAAGTAGCTGGAGCCTATTTAGGGGTGTAGAGCCACCATCACACAGAGGACATCAATTTCACATCACATAATGAACATGGTAGCTTCTGCAAATAGGAAATTTAAGTCTTTCATCAAAAGATGAAGGCTTTGAGGTCACGTAGAATAGTGTATCATTTCTATAATTATGGTGTCTTGAATTATTTTTTTAATCATCTGAGACAGCTGAAGACTGCAGATATTAATCAGAAGGGGCCCAAGATGTAGCTGTGGGGTACTCCACATGCAATGAGGAACAGGTTTTACTCCCAAGAAATCTTCTAACAGCACAAAAAATTATCGACCAAACACCCGTTTCCAGTTTTTTGTGCAACGTTTATAAATAAAAAGCTAAGCTAAAATTATAATCATTTTAATCATATCTTTATATATATATATATTTTTTTTTTTTACTGGAATCCAACTTTTTGGAGCTTATGTACACACTTTGTGTTGCCATGAGAACATTGATTGCAAAAAGGAAAATCCCATCAACCCAATTCCAGGGAAGGCACATGCAAACAAATTGGATTTTTCACAACATAAATTACAATAATCAAGCATGACAACCAATCAGGCCTGCCCCTAGCACTGTAATATCACAAGTTCACTGTGATGAAGAGTGCTACAAGCTGGACATAAAACCATTTATAGATGGTGCGGAGACATAGCAAGAATACAGAGTAATTGACTTCCACAAAAAGAGAAAGTTATTCAGTCTTTTAATTCCCCCATGTCACCTCTGATTACAATTACACAAAACAGGAGGGAAGGTCATGATGTTAAGCAATACATCTGAGTAAAATGCTGTGTAATGACCCCTGTGTTTCTGCAGAATACTTTTACCTGTGCTTTTATATTATGATGCTCTGAGCTGCATGCCTGAAATCAAAAATTCACTCAGTGCGTCCACCAGCGCCGGTAGTGTCGTTTTTAATGCAGCAGACTGCCAGCTGATAATTTATCTTGTATAAATGAATCCTGAGATACATCAGGGAGCTAATAAGGCATTTGGCCTCCTGTTTAGCGAGCAATCATTTATGGCCGGCAGAGAGCCGAGATCCCTGGCTGCTGCTCCTCTCTGGCGGTCAGAGTGCGTTTCCATGGGGACAAAATAGAGGGTCGGGAGGTACAGATGGAGTCACATCCGTCTCGGTTCAAGTTGTCCTGATTGTTTTGGATTGGGTGAAATTGAGGTGAATCTTTTAAATGAACTGGTTTGGTGATGTAAGCACTTTCAAGACTTTCTGTGTTTTTCATATTGTCAGCAAACAAAATAAAATCCAAATATAACTTCAACTAACTGCTATATTTGTGTCAGAACCCTAGCTTAGCTTTTTTTTGTGTATATATATCTGTCAGAGGCCGCGCTGGGATCCGGTACCAGTTTGAAACACATCAGAGAGCCTCATAAGATGCACTGAGTGACATATTTCTCTTTCATCAAAAATTCAACTTATTTACAGACAGCTCTGTCTCTGCAGGTCCGTAACTATAACGAATTCAGCATCTTTTGAGAGTTTCTGCCAGGCACACTGCATCTCCAAGATGTCGTGCCAAAAATGACAACCTTTTTATTTTGTATCAAAGCTATTTTAGTCATCTAAGATGTATGTAACAGAGACAGACCAGCAGATGTGTGAATATATATCCGATAAACAACATAAACCACTGGGTATCACAGTGACCTCAAACTTCACCGGAATGAAGTATCAGAATGCATCTGATCAAATACTGGACACTTCAAGATTTTTTGCATAAAAACTCCTAAAATAACACGATTCTTATACTGTGGCAGCATCATCTCATGCTCAATATTTTTGATTAATTCAACATTTATTTGAAGGATTCTCAGTTCTCCTTTAGTGGGGGAACAATCTCTGCTTAAAAAATAATTGTTTCCACTGAGAACCTAAACAAGTCCTATCTATAAAATAAAGATAGGAAAAGCACATTTGCAGTTTGTACTTATTAATAGTGCCATTAAAAAGTATTTGCCTTATAAAAGCTTCCTCAAGTTAATTTCCAATGTTGTCACAATTTGTTCATTATTACTGGGTCACGGTTAAGCCATTATTATATCAGCCATTAATGATCTAATAATAATTATTACATTATTATTAGATCATTAATTTGATGTCATTATCAGATGCAAATAACCTGAGTAAATACATGGAACTGTTTTATATGAAGATTTCATGTATTTGGATGTAAAAAATCTATCCAAATCAATCTGGCCGTTTGGGGAATCATATCTGCTCCTCTTGTTAAATCGTGACTTAACCATGATACACTTGATTTTGTTTTTGGTTCAATTTCTCCAGCATCTCCCTTGCCTGATTACTGCCAAGAAACTCTTAAAATAAAAATGATCTGGCAACTTGAAATGGGCTGAAAAAAACACATCAAGTCACAATTTAAACAAACATAAAAACAAATGAAAAACATTTTTAAAAAAATTCTGGAAATTAATAAAAGGTGATTTTCTTGTAACAAATGTTTCATGACAGTTATGTGGTTTTGGGGGCAATCACTTTTCAACAAAGGGCCATGTTGGTTTGCAAAGTGTTTCCCTTAAAAATTAAATCAATATTTTTGCATTCAGCTTATCTATACGAGAGATTTAATTGTATGTTGATGCTCTGAAATATTTAAATGTGGCAGAAAAGCAAAAACAAAAAGGAATCCTGAAAGGTCGCAATTACTTTCCAGCCGCACTATGTATTGATTAAAATGTCTAAAACATTTAGTTATGCAGACTTCCTGTTACTCTGGAGCATAAATAACCTCTAGTTTCTCAGCAAAATGGGAAAACATTAGTATGTTGCCATTCAGACAAGACAGATGTATTGATCTTTATAATGTCTACTAGAAAATAGAAACTCCTACATTTGCCCATCTACACTCATAGGATCAAAATATTTAAATAACTAAAACTGTGACTCATAATACTGAACAGCAACTCAAGTTTATACTAATTTAATCCTTTTAATGTGCATTACATGAAAGCCAAACAAAACGTTGAAAAGTTCAAGAACATTTTTTTATATTTTTGTAAGGCACTCTATGCTTCAAAATCAAAATGAGTTAGGAATAACTAGTTACTAGATATGAAAAACTTACTAGATAGAAAACTGTCACTTTTTGAGATTTGATTAGAAGAAGAGTTATTTAGATGCAAATAGGTTAATTACTGAGGTTCCTCTGAACATTTTAACTGAGTCAAATAAAAAAAACAAGCCACAGCGCTGAGATGAAATTGAAAAACTTCATTTAATTTGGCGCAGTGTTAAATATTCATGAAAAAAGTTAAGAATAGAGCCAAGATCTTACAAAGTTCTTTGAACTTTTCATTAAAATCCATGCCAAGAAGAGCGTGGGTTAGTTAAGTCTTTACGGAAATCACCTAGTCTTATCACTTTGTACAGGGAAGCCAATAAAATCTGATCTCTTCCGACTGAGAAACATTACGACAATTCAGTGATGCCTTTTGGCTAAACTCTGTGGTGAGGGAAAATTAAGCTGAACCAGGCTGGGTTTGCTTATCCTGATGGAAAAAATCTGACTCATAGAAAAAGTTTTACGAATAAGGGTGAAATATTCAGATTTAGATTAGTTCTAAAACAAAGCAGATTAGATTAAATTGAAATGATGCAAAAAAAATTTTTTTACACATTTATCTTTGGATGACGGACAAATTCAAACAAAAAACTGAGGTTCTGTAGCAAAATCCTTATCACAGAAAAGTAAGCCATAAAATCGACAAGCATCTCTGCATCACATGTTTTAGTGTTTGTTTTAGATTATGCGATCATTCTTAATTCCTTTTCATTTTAATGTTATTTTTCAGTTTGATTTTTCTGCCTCCTCTTGCAGATCTTCAACATTTTGTGAAATTTTAAAGCACTTTCTCTGTTATCAGTATTTTATCTGGTGTTTTGTAAAATGTCTTTATTTCATTTTAATCAAGGCATTATGTTTGTTTTCATTCTCTATGCTCTGTGCTGGTGTGTTTTTCTTTCTCCTGTTCACAGACATTTCTCATCTTTTCATCATTTTATTTTTTGCATTTTAAAAGTTTCCTCTCCACTGTTATCAATGTTTTGGAGCGCTGCGGTCATTTGGTATTCTGCTTTGTGCTGTTTTTCTGTTTGAGCCTTGAAGCAAAGTAATATTATTCTGTTATGCTTTTTTTTTTTTTTTAAATAAACCTTTCTTGTTTTCTGTCCTTACCAATTTTATGAAATTTACTGCTCTAATGTATTTTTCAGTTGTTATTTATGCTGTTTGCATGTCTGTGGTCATTTTGCATTCCATTCATATCTAGTGTTGTTTTTCTGTCTTTTTTTGTAGATATCTGACATCTGCATGGCCATGTTATGCAGTTCTTAAACTTCAGATTGCATTTTCAATCTCTGAAGTTCTTTTGTGTTTCCCTTTCAATTAACTTATATATATTTCTGCTTGTTTTGGATACATGAATTCTGTTTTTGATTTAATGCTCTTTTCCTGTCTTTTTTTGCAGCTACTTCACTTCTCTGAGGTGATTTTGTGCTGTGTCTTTGCTGTCCTTTCGTTCCATTTTCGTTTTGGCTCTTTTCATACCTTTTGGACGAAATTGTAAGGGAAAGACTCCCGGAGGCTTGCCCTGGGCAGGTCCCCAGTGAAACTATCTGCTACGTCTGCTGCTGCAACACCTTGTCAAATCAATGATTTAAGCTTCCAGCACACTGTCTATGCTTCCCCACAAAGTGACAAATACTTGCGCTGTCTCCCGTCTCTGGACAGTCTGCTCTTACAACAGAATCCCTCACAGTTAAACCCTTTCACAGGCCATCATTTCCTCCCCAGTGACACCCACTGCACCTAATACCACTGGCTTTTAAGATGTTGTCATGTAGTCAGTCTGTTTTGAATGAGTAGCTGACCCCATTCCTTTTTAAATGTTGTGCTGTCACAACATCAGATAGCCATCCAGCTGCCATCTGAAGAGGGAGACAAATGTGAGACTCAGCTCACGCCACAGACTGGACCATCAAAAGGAAAAGAGAGAACAGAAAAAAATAAAAAACTTGCAGCGATCAAGCCTGAAAGGCGCTCTCCATCTGTATAATTGGTTGAAATGAGGAGTGAGGGCCACCTGCTGACTGTGTCATTTAGAGCTCTTTTACATGAAAAATGTGCACTGTGTCACTCAGTGCCACAGAGAAAGAGGCTCAGAAAATGAGCATGAGCTTCACTGATGGATGCTCTCACTTCTGCTTGATGTCTATCCAACAAAGAAAGCTCATTATTTGAGAGGACTGGTGTTGGAAAAAGAACTAATAGTGACACAGTGACGTCAAAACAGCAGATAGTTCCAACAATATTTCCCTGTCACTTTAAAGTTGTGCCACGAAATAATTTTACAAAAAAAGAAAAGTAATAAATTATGCTATGCAATCAAAAACTTTTGTTCCCCTTGAACTTTTCCTCAGTTGCTCACATTGAAACTCCATAGTGAGGCCAGATTTAAGAAGTGCATGAGTAGTTGCTGTGTAGATCGATGCAACTTCTCGTGAGTCACTATGGGCTTCAAACCTGCTTTTCTGATTAATACGCTCCTTTCTCCAGCTTTTCAATTCAACTTTTCAATGGCCCAATGTTTCAGTTGGGACATTTTTTTCAATTGAAGATGGTTGACTGAACAGTGATGTTTTATAAACCTGCTCTAAACTTCTCCACAACTTTCTTCCTGATCTGTCTGCTGTATTTCTTGGTCTTTGTGATACGGCATGTTTGCTGCTGTTCTTTAACAAACCTTCAACATCTGAATTTATAGTGAGACTGCATATAGAAGTAGATGGACTATTGAACGATTTGGTTACTTCTGAAGGTAACAAATATATTGGGTCTTATTTAGAGAAAAGGGAATTGGATACAAATGCAGGCTGCTCTTCTTATTTTCTAAAAAAATAAATAAAAACATGTCTACTTTTTCTTTGAATTTACAATTATTAGGTGGTTTCTGTTGGTTTTTCTCATAAAAACCCAATAAAATGCATTGAAATATGGGGTTTGTAATGTGACATAAAACCTCAAGGGTAAGTAGGTGTAAGTGGTTTTTGTATGGTTTGTTATTTCTAAATAACAAACCATACAAAAACACATTCTAATAATCAAATTAAGGAAGTACTAAAGATGTGTGCTATTGGTTTCAATAGTAACAGAACTGTGCAAAAGATTTTACAGACTTCGCTCAGAACTAGGGGCTAGTTATGATGCACACTGCAGCACAGCCACACACACAGACCCCCCATTTCTCAGTTCCCTTCTTTCTGTTATCATGGCCTGCTATGAGGCTAAGACATGAAATCCATTGCAGTATGTTACATAAATTCCCCATGCTATACCCTCTGTTATTGCTATGCCCCAAAGCTGCTGCTAAAGCTGAAACTGCAGCTGGCAAAAGTTGGAAAAAAGTACTTCTAATTTATATGAATGAAATCATCTGTTTGGCCTTAAATTAGAAACATGACTTCATATTTTGAGGAGCAAAGGAGAAACTCTGCAGCTACATGGGAAATAAGTATGAAACCTGGGGCAAATAACATTCCAACACAATATTTTAGTTCTTTCTGTTTTTTGTAGTCTGCTTTGCTCCGTCTTGCACCTCAGCCATCTCAGTACCTTCTATGACCTTTTACAGCTGCAACCATTTTCTGATTCTGCAAGATATTTACATTTTTCTGTCTACTTTATCATCTGGTTCCTTTAGTTCTTTTCTCAAACATTTATTTAAAAAAAAGCATAAAAATGTGACATGATCATTTCCCCAGCCTAAGGAAAATAAGGGAAAATTTTGAGTTTGGAAAACTTTTAATGCTTTCAGACTTTATTGCATATTTATTTTATAGAACATGTAAAAGGATGTTTTGTTTAATTTATGACATCAATCTGAATTGTCACCAACACAATAAAGGTATTAAGAGAAACTGTGCTTTAAATAAATCATGTTTACTTGCAGGATAGATTAAGGCAAACTTCATGAGTTGTTGAAGATATTAAAGCTCAATTAACCTGAGTTCATCCAGATGCCAAAATGGAGAGAAAACAGTTAAAAAGCCATCTACCAATTCACTGGATAAGCAGCCAACTTGAACAGTTTATTGTTCAAAAATTTAAACCACAGAATCTTGTTTTTAAACATTATAGAATTTGTATGTCAAAAAGTGTAGAAAAATAGCCTGGAAAGTATCTAATTGTAATATGTAAAATACTTAGGAAACCTATTTTGTCATATTACAACCAGCTGGTGTATTATCTTTGGTTTTTGAGTGGTGACCACATCACAAAGCAGCACTGAATTGGGAAGAAGCTTATAGATTTTGCCCATTAATAAAACTCTGCAAAAGCTGGTGTGATTACTATGCAGCCCTCTTTATAAAAAAACTTCCAAAAAACATTAATTTCAGCCAATTGCTGTCAGAAATCACCTATTTAGCTGTTTGTGATCATTCTCAATATAAATCCAGCTGTTCTGTGCAGATGTTGTGTTAGAAAACATCAGTGAACAGAAAGCATTATGAGCACACAATCCTCTCTGTAAACATGGGCGGTGGCAGCATCATGCTTTTCTTTAGCAGGTATCAAAAAGCTGGTCAAAGTTGTTGGAAAGAGGCTAAATACAGGGCGGGCCTAACAGAAAATATCTTACAATAGTCTGGAGATTAATCCAATTGAAAAGCTGTGGTAAAGATTGAACATGTTTACTGAAAATCCCCATCCAACCTGCCAGATCTTCAGCTATTTTGCAAGAGAGAATGGGCAAGAAAATCAGTTTCTAGACGTAAAAAGCCACTAGAAATGGATTCTATAGAAAAATGCTCAGAATAAATAGCTTATCTATGAGCATTTCTGTCATGTTTTTTACATATTATAGTCACAAAAAATTTAAATTGCACTTAATGTTAGCATCTTTTAGTTTCAAACTCCTAATGTTGAACTCAATCCTCAATCACCCACAACCTTCTTCTGGGAGAAAACATCTATATTTTTCCCTGTCATAATTTTTTTTATTTTCTTCACACTGGCAGCTTCTACAACTCCAGTGTGGGATTTTATTGGGACGCAGCTAATCAATACTGAGGAATGTGACACTGTAAAAGGCCCGGTGATGCTGGTGTCTACAGATTTACAGCAATACAAGGTCAACTGCTCAGATTGAGTTCAGAGTGTCTGAAAGATATTCTGCTTTCTGGCAACATGCATTTCTCTTACTGCAAAAAAAGTACACAGTGGTTTTAAAATGTGAAACGTTAAGGATTTTGTAATGTGACAAAAAATGGTACATTTGAGCAAACCAATGGGGTAAGCATTGAGCCGTCACAGGACCCGTTATTCAACCAGCGCTGGTCTCATAGTGATGGGACACTGAGAAGTGATTATAATCGACTTTTATCTTCACATATCCTTAAGACTTTCATAGTTCAGAGGAGGAAATTTGTGTTTTAAGGCTGGAAGTCTTTTTGTAGTCAAACGGTTTTGATTTGGGGTTTTTTAGCAATTCTGTCAGGAGTTCAGAAATGTCTCTTGTCTCCCGGAACTCAACCAGCTTTTCTAAACCACTTTAAAATCTTTTTACATTATTTAGCAGCTTTTATTGCATTAATTATTTGCATTTCCATAGATGCTTAAACGAGCCCAAAGCTGCTCATTGTTGGACCGTGGAAGTTTTATTAAAATGGTTATAGCATTTCCAAAGGAGTTTATAATATTTGGCCATTAATTGCCATTACCAAAGAATACCCTCTCTTTAACAGCTACATGTCTAACATAGCCACCAAATCTCAAACCATATTCGACCTTTTTTCTAATACAAGTATTAAACTGACACAGTTTTAACTTCCTTTATCAGCTAGCGGGTGATACATTGCAAGTTCAATACATTCAACTTTCAATAAAAGTTGAATGTATTTAAAGGCATTTTACACCGTGCATATGTGTTTTCCTGTACTGTACAACGGACAACCACAAGCTCAATAAATCTATGTAAATAAACTGGGAGGAGTTCAGACCCCGAGAAGCAAATTCAATCATCGGTCAGCAGTAATGTCTTCTAAAAGACCGCATTAATGCTATAACCAGACGAAACCACAAAGTGTGGATAATTTTGCAGACCTTCGTTCCAGTTTGTCACACGCACTGGCGTTCTTTTTACTGTTGAAAACCTCATCTGGAAATGTTTCAGGGTGAAGAATCTGCAGCAGCTTTTCTGGTGAGGAAGGGTGAGATCCAATCACTTCTATTTTTACAGACTAATATGGCGGATTGCCCTTCATAACCTCCCCTGCAATACCTTTAGTCTGCTTGTATCCCACAAGACGTTAAAATAAACAGTTTAAAGGTCACTGCTTGTTTTAGATTTTACCCTGCTTCCCAGAGATTTTAATACTTTTTTTCCTTATCATTCCTGGCCAATCCTGTGCTTTTATTACTCAGGCACTTACACTCAGCTCCCACCTACTTAATGACAGCAAATCCCCCAACCTCCTTCTTTACAATGCTTGATGCAGTTTGGGTAACTCACAGTGCAGCGGGGGGGAAAAAACTTCCCGTTGCCGTTTCATAAATCTGTCACACTCTTCTCTTACTACATCGGTCCCCTGTTCCCCTCCCACAGGCATTGGCATGCTCTGGCAGTCAATTATACCCCCTCACCTTCACAATGAGCCATGCTCCATCACTGCACGGGAGGCAGCACAAACCCGTATCTGTATCTGATCTTTATCCTTTGTCAGCAGCATGAAGGGTGGAGCTGTCAACTCGCAGCTCCTGTTAGCAGGGTGAGAGGAGTGGACGGTCGTGAAACACTTTAGCAACACACTGTTTGACTTAACATATAAAGATGGACTGTTTATACTGCGTAATATATTACCCTGATTTGTTCTTCTAATATGTGCTGCTATGTAAATGAGTCCATTCGACGTCTTATCTCCCAGTACTTAGGCCAATGCAAGGATTCCCAGCAACATCCTCTTGACCCAATTATTCAGCTCTAACTCTAACAGGCAAAATCTCTAGATTGTCGGCGTGTGTTATAGGAACCATCATCCTGTCGCATGATTGCCAGTGGGGATGGACCTAAGGGGTACTGGCCCTCGTTGAAATATCATGGGCCACAGTAACTTCCTTCTTTCATCAACAGTGGCTCGATTTTTAATGCTGCAAACAGACCAAACGCGTTTTGCACATCCGGCACTGCGCGTTTTTGGATTTCAAGCGTTTGACGCATGTCTGCTGGAGTTTCAACCAGTCAGAGAGACTTTACTATGTGGCCTGTAGTTGGAGTACTGTCAGGAGATGCAGGCACCGATATGGTCAGCAGGTTGTCAAACTGGGCCTTCGGAAGATGAAAGTTGCGCTGAAAGCGACCTTCGTCATCGCACAGCTCCAGTAGGTAGTGGAAATCACCAAACTCAGAACGCCTCTAAATTATCTTAATTGCTAAATACCCAAAATATTTGGTGATAAATTGTTTTGTTATTTTAGTCATTGCCAGCAGTTTGAGATATAAACCTGCACTGTGAACTTGAGATGAACTGAACACACAAACAGAATTCTCAATATTTATCTGCTCCTTTTCTTCTTTATTTTTCAGAGATCTGGGTTTAGCAAACATAAGTCATCTGAAGGTCTGTGCAGCATTACAGTAACCTGCGTTGTGCCAGTTTAGAGAAACATTTTCTGCCTTGTCCCCTTCCCGTCCCTCTCAGTTATCCGCTTTACTCCTTTACTGTCCCAAGCACACGCCTCCTCAGGAGGTCCATTTTGTCATTGGCCAAAGCTTCTCTGACTGCCCTGAAGAAGCTGTTGTAGTGGCTTGTGTTGTGAATCATGAGGAGAACTCCAGCCAGCAGCTCATTGGTCACCAGCAGGTGGTGCACGTACGCCCTCTGGTGGTTCCTGCAGCAATAGCAGCCACACCCTTCCACCAGGGGCCTGAAGTCGTCCTGGTACCTGGACAGAAGTTCATCGAAAGCTCGAGCTGACTCGAATTTACAAGCAATGAGCGTAAATGTAGATCAAACACATCAAAGCGGAGAGTCTGTGAAACCCTGTGGGGTTCTCACAAATCCCTCTACAAACCTTTTGTCTTTGAGATCCATCTCGAAGCGTGTCATGTGTGTTTGATCATCACAATTAAGATATCCGTTCGGCTGCGTCTCCCCCGCTGTGTGCTGCTCTTCATCAGCCGCTGCCAAAACACACATGCACCTTATTAATTTCAACAGAAGCCATTCAAGCTATAATCTTACCCTGTGGCAGAAAATAATTCCCTATGCACACAACCACCAGTCTAAATAAATGCCAATTATGCTCTGACCTACAGTGAGGCCATGCTGAGCTTTTTATTTTCTCCCCTCTCCATATTAGAAATGCTAACTGGTTATGTTGTGAATACTAAACTTTGCTTTATGCAGATAGCTTCTCCCTTTGGGTTTACTCCAACTAAGTGAACAAGAAAGAAGAAGAGTGAGACGAACCGAGGAGGAGCACGAGGGATGGTGAGACAAAGGAAGGATGAGGAAACGGTCCAAAGTTAAGCACAGGATTACAAACTGAAATCTACAGTCAATACAAAATGGAGTCAAGTTGAACATGAAATAAGCAAAAAATATTAGCCCAGAACTGAGGGGGAGGAAAGAAATCATATAATTGGGTCTGTCTGCAAAATAAAGCTGGGGAGGTAATAACCATGAGAATAAAGTGGGACAGAACAAAACTCAAGCAACGACAGCAAAATGCAAAGCAGGGAGATGCCACCTGTGCTGAGGATAAGTCGTGCATTACAAATATGGAGAACAGCAGCAGATACAGAAACCAACGGGGGAACATGACGAGTCTGAAGGCTTGGAAACAAGTAAAGACGACTTCTTTTTTGTTTTTTGGCAGAAAACTGAGAAGTGAGCTACAGCATCATCTTTCCATCTACAATTAAACTGGCAATGAAACATAATATGAAGTAAAGATTTCTACACTTGGAAACAAAGAGATGGGAACTACACTTTCTCTCACAAATTTGAATACTTTGTATTTAGCATACCTTTAATAACAACCAACTTCTTGTTCAATTAAATTTATATTTGTATCATCCCATCAAGGGTGAAATGTGACGCTCTCTGCAGAAAATAAAACAAAGTTGCTGTTTTAAGCTGCAGTGCTGTCACGCTAAGTCTTCTGGTTGTTGGTTTAGACGGTGAGTGTCAAAGCTTGCAGATGTCCAGCAGACAGCTGACCCAACAAGCCAGCTGCTTTGTAACACAGAACCATCTGGAGAGTCCCCAGCAGATACCGCGTGCTTGGCAGAAAGTTATACACAGATTCTGCACTAAATGAAGCACCTGTCACTGTCATAAGCAAATTTTACCTAATCATATCAAATAAGCATTTAAAGCAGAGCCAGTCAGTGAAATAAATAAAGGAACTGTAATTGCAACTAAATACATTTAATTTAAATGTTTGCATTTGGGCCAAAAATCTCTAATGTTTTGGGGATTTTTCTTAAATAGATCATAGGTATACAATTAATTTTATTTTTCCCAAAAGATTGATTGTAAAAGTTTGAGATTAATGAATTAATGTTCCTACATTTTATGTTGTTCATTATGTCGCCTGTAAAATACACTAAAGCATTTTCAAATAAAACTAATTTTGGAACTGGATACAGAAACTGAATAAGTGCGTGCTTGAACACTTGAAGTGTGAGGGTTTGCACACTTATGTAATCAGGTTGTAGCAGATTTTCCATCTTCTTCCTTCTCAAATACTTGTTTTTTTATGTTCACGATAAATGATACATTTTTGAATTAAAACAAATCTGGCATTTTAACAGGGCTGTGCAAACTTTTGAGAGCCACTGTTGCTCTAATACAGCTCTATCTCTTTTTTTTTTTTTTTTTTACCAATTTCTCTGAGCACTGCATGTTCTGACCTTTGGATGAATCTGCAGGGACAGCCACTGCTGGGATGTTTGGAAAAAGTCTTAAATGTCTTCCTCTTTTGAATATTCATTCTTGCTCAGAACAAGGACAGGATGTCTGGACCTGGCCTTATAATCCTTCAGAGATTGATACACAGCAACAAATGTTTCCCTAAGTGGCTTTCATGGGGTTCACCTGAATTGGCTTCACCTGACTGCTGCTTTTCTACTTAGTCCTATACAAATATGTTAGTTTTTAACTTTTTCTCTTGACTTTTGATCAATGAAAACATTTAGACCAATAAAATCAAGGAACTCTGTGCATCTTCCAACAAGCAAGCAGGTGCAGTGCAGCTGAAGGAGCTCACTAATCATTTTCCAGCTTTATTTTGTTTCGGAATCACAAAACATAAGCATCACAAGATCTCGGATGAAGACACAAAACATTAATTGTAAAGTCGTAAAGCTTGAAAATGATCCGTGAGGTTCAGCCCCTTTCTGCTTTTGCAACCAATGCTTAGAACAAGTTGCAACGATAAACAAAAACTTCAGCTAGTCCATTCAACAAAGACTAACTAATAAAAAGTGAACACTTTTTGACTATTTGACTGGATATTTGGTTTGATTTTGTTTTTATCAATAAAAGATAAGCAGCTGTAGCCACTGACTGACAGGCAGGCAAGTGAACGGAAGATTCAATAGAACCATTTGAAAATGGTCAATGTTGTCGTCTAGGAACCTTTTACAAAAATGTTAAATTTGAGTGCAAAAAAGAAAAAAAGACCAAACAATAAAAGAGGAAGTTCAGAAAATTGAGAATACCCCATGAAAACTAGAAAAGGGTCGAAAAGGAAGCAAGGGGTAAACGAGTAAAAGATTGGATGTGTCAGGAGGATCCTAGCAGGAGGGTGAGGGTATTTTCACCCCTTCCCAGGGGGTATCATAATTGGCTGAGAGAGGGGAGTCACAGTTTCTCCTTGGTTTGACACTATTACTGCTCTCACCTCAACTGAACTCTATTATGCACCCTGCGCAGAATCGATTACTCTCTTTTTGACACTACATGCCAAACTCTGTCAGGGGAGTTTAACGCAACTTTTTAATTAACCACAAAGTCGAGAGTCAGACCAGTTCAGTGCAGCTCTTCAAACACAGCTCCTTCTGTTCTATTTCTTCACTTCCTCAACAAGGACAACAATCACTGTGACAGGGTCGAGCCTAATTGTTACCTCGCTTGAAGCTGTTCAGGAGACATATTATTGATTTTTTTTCCCCACGTTATCCACCGAGTCAACTAATCTAACACTGATTTCCACACACTGCCATGCATGCATAATTTTAGAGCCATTATGTGAATCTGATCACTAAATCCACTTATTTCCTATTCATCAGGAGAAAAACGGCTGTCGGACGAGGCTGTGCTGTTCACCAGACTGAGACTAAATGAGGGGCTGTTTGTGTACCAACAACTCTCTGCAGGGCCTTTAAACTGAACCACTTAGGTCTAATTGAACGTGTTGTAATTCCCTGCTCAGAGGCATGAGAAGAATGTTTCTTTGCGTTTCCGTTAGAACCAAGAGTGTTCACCCTATGCTTTTTTTTTTTTTAAACTCCAGATGCTCCTCCTATGGAAATTAAAGAAATCCTGCTAGGTTCATGAATCAATCATGAGTTTAGTTTTATCAGCACAGTGCAACTTTGTGCAATTAAAAACATCAAAGCTGATTACCGTGCTTTTAAATGTGCTAACATCACCAATATTTCCTTATATATTTGCATATTTTCTTACTGCAATCTCATCTCGACTCTCCATTTGCATGTCTTTTATGAATTAAATTAAAGCTAAATAAACCATTTTATGCAGGAGGAATTGAATTTCTCATGACATCCAACTTCCATTAAAGAGTCATTGTAGTCAGAAAAATGGGAAAACTTCAAACTTTTCAATGATCTCAGTTTGCTCCAGGCACATATTATTACAAGCTGCTAACATTAACATTAACAATGCCAGCATTTTGCATCTTTTCAGGAGTCTCACTTTCCCAATCCTAGTTTCATTAAAAAGTGTCACCTTTTTGCTTTGGGCAAGGTGTTCTTACCTGAAAATATCATTAGCATATAGAAAAGAAGAACGAAGAAAATAAAAAAATAAAAACTATAAATGCAGCAGAGTTTGAAAACGTCTTAAAGTGAGTGGCATTTACAGTGCGCTGCTTAATGAGTACAAGACAACAGCTGTATGGGAAATCTGGGTCCTGCAGGGGATGAGACAAGACATTTACAACAGAGGTTGATGGAAATTAAATGAAAATGATACACTGCCACTCAAAAGTGTGCATTCTTTTGCATTTTGTCACACAAAAAGCTTTGATGTATCTTATTGGCATTTTTTGTGATAGACCAATGAAATGTTTTGAATTATTATTACAAAGAAGGAAAAAATTATATAGATTGACAACTTTTACTCATAAAAATTAAAAAATTATATAGTCCGTTTGTTTTCAGTTCCTAATAAAAATCCAACGCAACTAATTGCAGAGGTCACCTAAGCAGTAAGTAGAGTTCAGCTGTGTTCACTAAATTCAGCGAGGGCTAAGAGACACATTGCAAAACGAAGGAACACAGCAGACAAGTGTCCTTTGTCCTCCACCTAATTTTGAAAAAATGACTTTGTAAAAATGAAACTGTTGAAGGCTGGAGTGAAGGTTTACCTTCCAGCAGGACAACAATCCCAAACATACAACCAGAGCTACAATAAGGGTTTAGTTTGACACATATTAATGTGTTAAAATGGTCTACTTAAAGTCCAAGTTAAAATTAGAACTTTTAAATTATCATTCACAGAAGCTCCTCATTGATACTTATGTGGCTTGAAACCAATTTTCACCAGTGAAAGGACGAATATCTCTAGATTTTCAGCTAGTAGGACTTTACAGCTAAAAAAAAGTACAGACTACATGGCCTGACCTAATACACATAAAGCACTCTTATTTTTATTTGTAAAAAGTTGCAAAACCATCCTTCTACTTTAGGATAATATGCTACTTAGTGTTGGTTTACAACATAAAATTCTATAAAATACACTTAAGTTTGTCAACGTGACAAAATGTGGAAAAGATCTTTTCTAAACACAATATGTTTCTTGATCTCCACTGACAAAGATGCTCACGGTGCATTACTGAAGTGAATTAACATGTAAAAAAGTTGTTTTTTTATTAAGAGGAATTAATCAAGTGTAATAAAATAGAATAAGGCAGCAAAATGAAGAGGTAAGACTTTGAGCCATCACAGAGTTAAAGTTTGACCGATTTTCACCACACCTGTGAGGCGGGCTCTACCTGCGCTCTCCGAGTCCGGTGTGATGTCGAAGAGGAAGCAGAGAGCGCAGCCCCGTTCCGTCACCTGGAAAGGGAAGAAACCCTCGAAAAGGTCTACGCCTGCTTCGACGCACGCCAGCACCTCATCAGGTCGCCCCACGCCCTGCAGCAATCTGAGTTACATGCAAACAGAGAGACGACAAACACGGGGACACAAAAACAGCAGCAAGTATTAAACATTAATGCAACATGTCTGAGAAACAAGACAGGTGATGTGCACAAACATCTGCAGGATATTTGGCAGGATGTTGTGCGCAAGCTGATGTTTCACCACATCAGCTTGCGCTCCTCTTGTGTGTTTTGAGCTTTCCGTAAAACTGGCTGCTTCTCACTCTCTGCCTACAGGCATCAAGGTCAAGCCCAATTTAGCATCTGATAATGACTCCAATCCACTTTCTGGCTGGAAGCTGCACCTGCCTCCAGCATGAAATACCAGCAGGGGGGATGCCCCATGGTGTTCCAGATGAGCCAATGAAGCAAAGCTCTCAGGGAGCCCCTGGTAACAGATTATTGTCGCTCGCAGCTCCACTGCAACGCTCAGGGCCTCTAGCAGCAAGCACAACTCCTCCACCACTTCCAGAGCTCATGTGAAACCGACTTCTTCAGAGGCAGAGAAGTTTCCAAAACGCTAATTTAGTCCAGAACACAACTATTTCCAAATAAAGTTTTGTCCTGGTGTTGTTGAAAGGCACAGAGATCTATTTGAATATCTTCAAAAGAATCTGGTTTTTGATCAAAAGCCAGCTAGTAAAATGATCATCATGTCAAAGTTTCTTTTTTATCACAACATCCATCTGGTAGCTGTGGTTTGCTGAGTCATGGCTGATTTATGGTTGCACATTTGCATCTGTCAGCGCAGCTCTGTGACCTTGCGGAGTGAAGGATTAAAGGAGGTTTGACCAAAGCAAAGGCTACACAGAGAGAGAGGAGCGATGACAGTCCATCAACAAACTAACAGCATGTACCCTCTGGCTGCATCAGCCAATATTCTGGGCCTTCTGCAGCAGCCGGGTCAAACTCAGGCAACTTCTAGCATCTACACCCAGGAAGAATGCTTAAGGCGATGCAAATTGTTGGAGAAACAAGAGGTTTTAAGAGCGGCATATGTAGAAAAAAAACTTTTCTGTGCTTGAGAATATACATTTGAGAGTGAGAATCCCTTAGCAATTCAAAATTAAAGCCAAATGCTGCCACTTTTTAAAGCCTCTAGGTTTGAAAATATCCCACACAGTGAAGAAGTTCAAATTTGAGATGGAAAATTGCTGCTCCACCTTAGAGAAAAAGAAGACTTGTGCCGTCGTTATCTCCTCCCAGGTTTCACTTCCAACCATGCCAGACTGGCACCCCTGCCTAGGTAAGGATGTGTAAAAAGCCTCAGAATAAATTTACCTTTCATTCCAGCAGCATAATCTCACTCTGAGAAAATCTAGGAAAATACAACCTTTAATTGGTGTAAAACTTTGTAATATAACTTTTTCAAGTGTAGTACCTTTATAACAACTTTATGCTCTCTTCAAAACGGGGAAGAAAAATATAACTGGATATATGAATACAATTATAACAAGAATCTTTATTTATTTTTGCCACTATGCATAACGTTAGAAACAGTATTCAGTAAAGTAAACACTTTTTATTAGAAAAGTGACATTTTTTTCAGTGCAAAATTTGAAACTGCAAAACAATGAAAATGCAAGCTATTGTGCCGCTCCAACAGGGTTGCCACTAGTTGTGAAGGGCGCCGTCGCAGATTTTGTCTTCCATAATGAGGATGGAAATTAAGATTCCACTGGAGAGCATTTGGACACTACGTAGAGAGTATGCTAAATTGCATTTGAAGTGATGGAAATGGAAAGAGAGACAAAGAAAGTAAGAGATAATGGAGAATGTGGAGTTAAATCGTGAAAAGCACAGCTGTGCTTATTGTGACAAGCTTTTGAAACAGACTGGGCCCGTTGTTATGAGAAAAGGAGGCTATTAAATAGGTTGAATCTGCAGGAGATCCCAGATGAGAAGTGAACCTATGACCCCCACATTCTCAGATGATTGTTCAGTCTTGTTTAGTCGTTTCAATAGTTAGATGATGTTGAAATTTAGTTGTTTGTCTATAAAAATGTAAAAAGCTTTTTGTTTATTTCAGGTTGTTTCAGAGATGAAACAACCTGAATGTGTTCCAGAACACATTTAGATGAATGTGAGAATAAAAAAAATTAAAAAAGCACATAAAGCCTTTTTATCAACATTAGTTTGTATTCTTTCAAAGTTAACAGCAAAACAATAATCGTTTTGTGGAGGAATGTCATGAAAAGGACATTGGACATTTCATGACATTGAAGCACCACAGTTATAATATGTACGTCTGCAGCTAGCAAGATGTACTTTGATGCGAATGCTGGTGATAAACTCTCTGCATAAGGATCTAACTGAATATATATCCTTCAGTTGATGCCGCCACACAGAAATATTCCACTTTATCGGATGTCAAAGCACGGATCTGCTACAGTCTTACAAGGTGGAGGCAAAGTGGATTTCAATGGAGAAATGCAGTGTGGTGTAAGATCATAAGGTCATTCCTTATAAAAAAAAAGAGAGTCAAATTGCAAAAATATCTGAATGCTAGGCTTAAAATCTTAAGAGAAAATAAGTGAAAGGAGCTGTGGTGTAATATAAAAATTTATTTCAGCAAGACTGAGGCTTAGAGTTGGATTTCTACTGAAAGGCTGAAATGTAGATGCAGTTCTGTGATTCTGGTTTGCTTTGTGATGTAATGATGGGAGTTTTATAAGTCAACCAGATTTTCCATAACATATCTTACGTACATTTAGCTACATCTCACATTGCTGCATTTATTCCTTCATTGCTTTTCCCATCAAAAAGCTTCCTTTTGGGAGAAATTTCAGGAACATTTAATCTTCCCTGTCTTTGGATTCTGCTCCTAAAACTGATTAATTGTGTGTTTAAGGGGGGAACAATATGTTCTTGTTACCCTTTTCCACTGTCAGTTCCAGTCAAAGTTTGGCTTGAAAACTGGGATTTCAATAGCTCGCTGAAATCCATCATCAGTGCCTGAAACTCTGTTATAAAAGGAGGTGAGGTGTAAAAGCATAATTTAAGAGTTCAGTGGTATGGTTAACTGATTAACTAAGTTCAATTTAAATTACTTGGTACATTATTATTCATTATTAAAGTATGTCTTAAATTTACATCACAACTGACTCAAAGAAGGTATTGAATCTAATTTACTGAAGCTTGTAAAAACGTTTTTAGTGGAGTTGGATTAGAAAACATCTTGTGCATACAAACGCCTCCAAATTCACACACCAACTACACCCCCAAAATAATTATAGATAAGAGGGCCTTCATGCTGTAATCCTGCTGTTCGGTTTGAACCAAGCCACCTGTTTCTTTAAAATCTCACAAGATGTTATTAACCTTTGAACAAGCGCTGTATGTGATATGTTTCCTTTAAGACTGAGCTGTGACTGCTGACAGGATGACACTGAAGCTGAGCCACTGGGTTTCATTTAGGATCAATAAAAGCAGAAGATTTACTGACAGGGCGAGATCAGCCAACTGGGAGGCGCATTGTGACAAACTTTATTAGTTTAAACAAAATAATCAGAAATAATAAACTCCATGAAAAAATTATATTTGATGTAAAAGTCATTATCAAAACTTTAAATGAGAGTTTGAATGACATAAGTATTAAATGATTTGTAATCTGGTAAAGTAAGAAACTTTTCATATTTTGCCAGATCAAATCCCCAAATCTAAATGATTTTTATTTGGATTTTCTGTGACAGGCCGAAACACAGCAGCAGATCTTTGCTCTGCATCTTTTCATTTGTGAACATTTTGAAAATCACTTATTTTGCTTTAACTTTGTGACAGCCTGCCAAATAAAATATCAATAAAACCACATTGAGGTTTCTGGTTCAAGTTCATGGGGCATAAATACTTCAAAGGCACTGCAGGAATTTTGTTACTTTGTTGTTACTGGCATCACAAAATGATCCCCAGCACTTTTCAGGGCAATGTTTTCATGTTGCTTTCTTTTTACTTACGTGAGTTTTACAGTTTTCAATAAATTATTTTTACTTAAACCCTAAAAACCTGTTAGATTTCCTGGGGAAATAAGAACCTGGTATCAGAGTTTCACCTGGGTTTGTCCTCAGGCAGCTCCTTAGTGACAGCAGTGATGAGCTGGCTCCTCAGGGCCTGATCCATGGCACCGTTCTGGAAGCAGTCCAGGCAGAATCCCGCTACGGGCCTTTTGGCCGTCTCCCTGGCCGAGCGCAGCCTCTCTTCCAAGATGTCTCCTCCCTCCACCACCCCAAACACACTGACTCCATCCAATTCCTGACAGCAGAAAGACACACTTGTGATCGCACCGTGAAACTGCTACAAGATTCAGAGAGATAGAGGCAGAGAAAGAAAAAATAAGAGGAAAAACACTAATTGTTTTTTAACCAATAAGCATGATGCATGAAAATCTTGAAGGTAATTTTTTTTCTTCTTCTTAAGGGGGAAAAATAAATAAATAAAGACGATTTCCTCTGCCAGACTCCATTTGGATTTTGATTACTCAACAAGCAGTTGCACATCACGAGGAGGACAGACACACTGGGGGGTTTGGGGAATTTGGCAGCAATCTCACAGCTCACTGGGTATATGCAAGATAAAAAATAACCTGCAGTAACTCAGTTCTCTTTGCTCGACATGATTTCTCACTTTATTGTGTCAAGGAACATTTGCTTGGCAGTCAGGTAAAAAAAACAAGATAAAGACGATGGAAAAACTTGCAAAAATGACATTAAAACAGACAAATGGAAAAGCTTTGGTAATCATGGAGAACTGAGAGAATGGGGATCATTTATTAGGAGGAAAAAGTAGAATCTGATCAGTCGCTCTTAGTGCTGCAGGCTCGCACATCTGCTGACAATGTGTTCACCCTAATCTTGCCTGTTTTTCCAGCAGAAGCTCAGCTGCAAGGCAGTGCCAGCGACAGCCACCGAACAATCAATCCATGTCTGATGTTTTTAACTTCGCGCTAGACTGACTCCAAAAGATAGTGTGTGTCAGTTGAATGTGTATGTACCTGTGATTTCTGATGCACCAGCAGACATTCGTCCAAATGAGCCAGAGATCGGTCCACCGACTTTCGAACCCTTTTCCGTGAGATGCCGGTCTGCCAGGTCTCCCCATCTGCCATGGTCTGGTACCAGTCTGGCTGCACCGTCCTCTGAAGGGCCATGAACTTAGCCACTGTCAGCTCTATCCGCCCACCGCTGCCCCAAACTGACACCGTCTAATGGTGGATAATTACATTCAAAGCCCGAATGTGCTTCTATTTGGCACCTCAGTGAGATACAACCTCTTCCAGGAGACGCAGCTCACCTTGTTGGTGGTGTGGCCTGTCGGGCTTTGGGCTGCAGAGTCGTGGAGTGAGCAGTACAACACAGTATCATGGAGACCTGAAAAAACAGCAGAACCCCAGAAGTCACACAATGAGAACAAACTTCAAATCCCACAGCCTGCGGCAGCTGAGCCCAGAGCAAGCTGGCGAAGCGAAGTGCTCCATTAGTGCATGCTAATGTGGCGACTTGTACAGTTATCAGCAGAGCCAGCTGCAGCAGAAGATCAGAAGGTGAGAAAACAAAAGGGCTCTAATTATTATTTCTAGTAATTAAATCACTAGTCTTCCTTTCTGCAGCTTTAGAGACAACACTGAAGTAATCCCTGACAGTTTATATTAAACGAAGCAGCAATTACATTTCTAATTTTAAATGTGGATCCCAGGGTGTGTGGATAGTGCTCAGCGCCATGGTGACGGAGGTGCCGCAACGTCAAATAGGGTCACACTTCTAGCAGATTTAAGGCAAAGTATTAATGAGAAATTAACTACTTTTAGTCAAGCTTAAAAGAGTTAATTAGATTGTAAATATTCCACTCAGATAATTTGTTAGAGGCATCAGATATGAGATTTCTATTAATGAGGTTTCGTCATATTTTATATGTACAAAGTTAACACTTTTTGGGTTTTTTATAGTACAAGGAAGGAAGGGTAAGAAGTTGGAAGGCTGAACAGAAAGAATTGACGTAGGACACAAGGAAGTAATGAAGGAATGACAAGCAAAGGAAAGGAAGGAAGGAACAACAAAATAAAGGAATGGAATAATGACAAGCAAAGAAAAATGGATGGACAGAAAGAAAAAAACATGGAGAAGGCATGGAAGGTAGGTAGAGAGAATAAATGGGAGGAAAGACACATGCAACATAAATGAGGGCATGTGGAAGGAAAGAAGGAGGTGAATGAGAGTAAGGGTGGAACAGGGGGAACAAGGAGGAATGAAAAAGGAAGTCAGGAAGGACAAACACTCAAGGAAGGTTTAAGAAAGAGAGACAGGTCGGGCAAATGGACACAATGGGAAAGGGTACATAAGGACAGAGGAAATTGTTGATTACATTAGGTCTAACAAGGTAGAAAAGGACTTATGTAGAAGGTTATATGACAGCCTCAATAAAGTTGAACATTTCCTTCCATCCTTCTACATCAGAACAAAGTTGTTTTTCCCACAAGACAAATGCAGTAAAGAAGAACATATAAATTGTAATGTCGCTGCTTATGCCCTGAAGGGTTGTGAGGGGCTGGTGCCTATCTCAAGCATCAGATGAGGATAATTAATCACATGAAGCCAGATGAAGAAAGTGTTCTCCCCAACCACACGTGTGCTTTGGGTAAAGCATATACCTTCCGACGTGTGGAAAGTCTCGAGGTTACTCCCTGAATATCTACCAAAATGTCCTGTTGTTACTGTTTTTTGTCAACATATGTCAAACTGTTGTTTTGCCCAAGCTATGGAAACATGGGAAAGGATGGAGCAAGCACACACACTTTTCTAAAAGATGCTTTGCACAACTGAAAAACTGAGATTTCTGGCATTCCAATTGAATTGAATTGAATTCACAAAAGTATTTTATAAATACTTAGCAAAGTATTTATAAAACACTTTAAAAAGCAGCATGCAGTGAACCAACTACTGAACATAAAGGATTATCAAATCAAATAATAAAACATTAGAATTAAAACAAAAATAAAATGATTAAAAGCAGAAATAAAAAAAACTCAAAGGTGGAAAAATATACATGTAAAGCTAAATAAAATAAATTCAGTCTCATAAATTCAGTCTCTTGGCCCTCTTCTAAGATAGGTATCGAGTTTTTTTTAAAATAAAACCCAGTTAAATTTCCTGATTACCTCCAATGGTATAACCATTAGTAAAGGCAGTAATTAAAACAAAATTAAATGTGATTTGTACCTGCAAACTTCTTAAATCCGCCTTTAAACTCCTCCAGAACTTCTTGGTGCTCTGCACTGGAGAGAGATGATCAGCTTTAAAGAGGCAATCAGGATGTGAAATGGAGAGTGTGTGTGGGTTCCAGCTTACATGTTGGATAGAGTGACCTGGGTGACAGTGGGGAGGCTGCTAAGGGTGTGCAGGGTGTCCTGGGTGAGGTGGGGAACGGTGCCAAGGTGCGTGTACAGAAGACATCCTGGAATGTCCAGACAGTGCTGCCCCATCCTTCCTATCTCCTTCAGTTGACCCAAACGACATCTTCCCTGAACCACTTTGGACAACTCCAACTTCATCCTGCTGCCAGCCATCACTAGCAACTCCTGAAAAAAGCATGTAAAAATATTTCAAGGAGCAACACTAGTCAACGTGAAACCACTTTGCTACCACAGCCAAAGCATAGGGTATAGCCACGTAGCTAGTTAGCTTTATCACACAAAAGTTACGACACGAGAAACCCTTTTAGATACTTAATATGTTTAATTCAGCGGACTAACGCGTTATAATAGACAACATGCGCAAATAGTTATGCTCAATGTACTATTATTGGCTTAATTTATAGACATACTTTCGGCTTACCGCTAAAAACTCGTGGGAACTACAAGTCGCGGAAATATAACGTCAGAAGAAATTATACGTCAGTACGTCCGCCATATTGTGAGTGGCATGTCCTGATTGGAAATAGGCTTTTCTGAGTAAAAGAAGCATTTTTGCTTTGAGGTAGTTGTAAAAGAAAAAATCCGTTTTGTACCCAATTATGTGTATTCACTTTATTACCAATAAAAGGCAAAGGTTTAACACAATGTGCAGAAAAAGTATACATTTTCTGCACTTTTTCTGCACATTACAGAAAAAGTTTCTGCAATGTGCAGAAACTTTCCTTTTTCCTTTATTAAAATATTCCAAAAAATTAAATAAAAATTGTTTTACTTATAAAAACTAAACATTATTTAGTTAATCTAATCTGTTTTGCAAATAATGTAAGGGGTGCACGAGAGGTTCTTTAAAGTCAATGTTTTAGATGTTAAATATATATTTTACCAAACTCTCGTTAAAGAGTTTAGCAGATAGCAGAGATAGCATCCTTGCAAGTTTGCAGTAGTTTTGGTTTTCTTTATTGATTTTATGTAATGACTGCTCAAAGTCTATTTGATCATTTGTGCTCCTGCAGAAAGCAAATAGTATAGCTTCCATCTTGTGAGAGACTGGTGATCTGTTCAGAATGTACTTGTGTCTTAGATCATAAAAACATCTAAACAAACCCTCTGTTAAACCTATTTATTCGTACTAATTAATTCTTCTAACCGATTCTAACAGATTTAAAAATCCTTCATTTTCTTTCCGTTTTCAGAGTCGAACATCGTTGTCATGGGAACTTCTCCACGCCTCGAAAGCTTACTGGGACACGTAGTTTCGAACGTATTTGTGATCCCTAGATTCAGTAAAAATGATAAGTAGACTCACTCCATTACCCAGAATCCTTTGCCGTTCAAGGTAGCGTTAGTTATGTTGACACGTTTACGGCGTCCCCGTTTTACTCTGTGGTAACTTTTCTACACATTTTTGGCTTACCCAAATTTGGTATCGTACACGGTGGAAATAATAGACAAGTCTATAGTGGGATTTAAGATTATATCGTAATTTTATGCAGATGCATAAACAGTGGAGATGGCATCATCAGGGTTCAATTATCACCTGTTCAGGTGGAAAACACTCGGGTCTCCCAAAAAGGTAAGCTTGACTTACACTTAAAGAGAGAGTACATATCTCCAAGATAAATCTAGAAATTATTCTTAACAAAAGTAAATCAAAAGTAGTGACTTAATATTTTTTTAATACCAACTGACCAAGTAAAATAAATGTGTTTTTAATTTCAGAGCCTTTACATCAGGCATAAAGTTACAGTGCATTACAATAATATTACCTTTTATACTTTCTAACATTTTTCGAAAATACTCCTTTGCATTTACTTCGATTTTTGTGTGGCATCAACACATAGTGACACAAGGTGGAACAAATGTTTTACCTTGTTTGAAATCTGGAATGTGTGGGTTTGTCTTCAGCCCTTACTTCACAAGGTTACCCCTAAATAAAAACCATGGCTAATACTTTCAGATGTCGCTTAATTAGGAAATAAGGTCCAGATGAATGCAATTCAAAACATCACCCTGAAAACTCCATCTCTATTGGAAAAACATGGCAGTTTAATATTCATAGTATGGGGATGCTTTTGTTTAGTAGAGAGAAAGCTGGTAGGTGTTAACTGGAAGATGGATGGAGCAAAATATGAGGCAGTCCTGATTGGAAACCAGTAAGATGCCTTTAAAGACTTGAGACTGTGGAAGACTTTCAATTTCCAGCAGGACAACGACACTAAACTAACTGCAGAAACTACAATGGAATGGTTTTGTAGTTGTAATCTGACCAAATATGAAAAGGTTATAGGAGTATGCAACCCATTTTATATGAAGATAAATGATATATGAAGGGTACACACATATAGCCAGAGTATATGCATAGATGTGGCTTCTTCTAAGTCAATGGTAAATATCATCCAGGTCTGTTGTCAGATATTCGCACGCTTGCAGCTGTACACCCTTGCAGGCGGAGACTGAGATAGCTGAATTGCTACCGGTAAACCGCTCACCTTTTGAAGTCTGGGAAATGATTCTCGGGGTAATCTGCGGATTTAAGGCAATAGCTGAGCTTTCCTGTGAAATAATCCGCAGACATCAGGCCCTCGCCTCAGCCCACAATTTTCACACTGCATCAACAGCTCAAGGTCCCTCTGAGGGGATTTTCAGAAAGGCAAAAGTGACAATGTGACGTGCATCTTTCAGTTCTGCTTTTACCCAAAGGTATATATTTATGTCCTTTAATGACAGAGACCTGTGAAGAATGATGACATTGATGAGTGGAGAAAGGTGAGACTTTACCATCTCTTACATTGAGCTGGTAATAAAAGCAATTTGCTCTTAATGATATTTTAGACTTTCTTTATTTTTAGCTACATTAATGTGTGTTATTGTCCTTGTCTCTGTCCTCAGCGAGTGGAGATGGCCTCTGAGTTAGCCGTGTCTGAAGTCTTCTCCCATAGGAAACCTCAATCAGCAATAAATAGAGTGGCTGTACCTTTGGAAAGCTCTGAACAGTTGAGGGATCATGATGACGCTTATAGTGAAGGTAGGTCAGCTCACAGAAAAAGCTACCTTCTATTAGGTTACTAACGTAAAATGTTTCTTTGTTTTCAAGCAGGTATAATCATTAAGTAATGTGGATGCTGACAGATGATCTCTTTTACTGCACCATTCTATATTATTATATTTATTTCTAATGTAGAATAAACACAAAAGCTTTGCAAATCTTTAGATTAAGGTGTTTAAATAAAGCCAGACTGTAACTTGAGAGTAATTCTCACAAATTTCTCCTTCCATTTTTCCTCCATAAATTTTGGTTATGGTTATGTTTAGGCAAATAGGTATCTTATGGATAGCAATAAAAATTTTTCAACATACATTTCTTACTTGATTTGCAAGTTTTCTTGTATTTTCCAAATGAAGATTGACCAGGAAAACAGGAAGTCATTCAGTTGGATTGGATTCAATTCAGTTCAGTTCATGGCCGCAGAAGCCATGTGATACTACTTAAAATTGAAGCACTTTGAACAGTTCTAAAACTAAAATATAAATAATAAATAATTCACTTACATTTAATTATTAAAATTTGCCAAGGGTGTTAAATATCTTAAATAACATTAAAGTCATTGATGAAAACCAATGAATAAGCTTAAACAGAAGCTTAAAAAAGATTTTGGATTCCACCAAATGTAGTTTGTTGTTTATGAACTAGAGAAAATTGGAGATAATTTCTACCCACTTAGGAAAGTTGTATTAACAAAAGACATCATATTATCCCAGCTTTATCATTTTACATTGTGGCAGTTGAATCCTAAAGTAAGTTTCCATTTAGGAAAACCTGTAATCTTGATTACAGCGTTCATGTGATCTGTTCACCAATACACCGACAACATTACTAATTCCATCAATTTTTAAAAATCCAAGTGTCCGAAAGTTTGCCATTTCACTTGACTCACAATCTGCTCTTTCTTGCAGCTCAGGCTCTTCTAGATGACTGGCTGAGTGATAAGTTACGGAAAGAGCTGGACATGGAGGATGACGCTGAATTGAAGGACCATGTTGAAAACACACAACCTACTGCCGCAGCTAGTGCCCAGCCTACTTACATCGATTACAAAAAGTTTGACGGTATTTTTTAAATTCTTATTCAGCAGGTCTAAAGATACAAATGTTATATTGTCGCCATACTGCAGCTATTCACTGGCACCAAATGGATGGAAATCCATTTAATTAGCTAAAAAGGATAAGTTGTGAAAAGGTGAGGTTCATCTCTCGATCTTATTTCAGATCTTTATGACTGTCTGGTCGAAGAAGAAGAACAATTGGCTGTTGAGAGCTTCCTCCAAGATCTAATGAAGCAAGAGCTGCTGGACTGTGGAATGCTGGAGGAGTTGTCTCGCGATGATCGAGAAAAGCAGAAGAAGTTTAGAAGTCCAGCAATCACCATGGAAGCGCGACACCAACAGGTTTGTGGCTGTGCATTCACTGCTGTGCAAAAGTATTAATGATCCAGGGAACATTTTCACATTTTGTCACATCAGATACAAACACCTATGTATTTTAATTGGATTTTATTTAATATACTGGCACAGGGTGGCGCATAAATACTCCACTTCATAGTTATGAAGTGGAAGGAGAAAAATATTTATGGTAATAGGGGAATGTGTGTAGTTTGAAATTGGTATAATTGAAGCTGTTCTATGAAGGCCATAGTGGTTTGTTAGAAAACATTAATAAACAAGCAGCGTCACGAAGGCAGACAGGTCAAGGGAAAAATGTGGAGAGGTTTAGAGCAGGATTTTTTTTATAAAACAATATAACATCTGAAAATTGAAAAAAGGGAGCATTAATCAGAGAAGCAGCTAAGAGGCCTAGCTGGAAAATCAGAATACCTGTTGAAAGAACAAACTTAAGTCATGAACTCCACAAATATGGCAATTATATGAAAGTGACAAGAACAAAGTGTCGACTGAAAGTAAGCTAAATTACGTTGAGACAGGACCTAAAAATTAATGTTTAGAGTTGTTCTCTATAAATCTGATAGCACTGATAGTACTTGAGCTTTTTTGCAAAAAATATTAGGCAGAAAAGACATATTCTGGAGATGTGTATTGCTGAAAAAGACATGCAACTTAACTCCATGTTAAAGTTGCATCACAGATATACACAGATATGGACTCACAGATATGCACTACTTTGTGTAAGTACAAATAAAAGATTTTTGTTGTAACATAAAGTGTGAAAAGGTTCTAGTGGTATGAGTACTTTTCCATGGCACTGTAGGCTCAGTTCCTCAGGTTGAATTGCAGCTATGCATGTTTTGAGTTGGAATGTGGCCACAAAGCTGCTGCCGGTTTCTGCTCAAGGTGCGAGAGAACAGGGCACAAAGGGAGGCTGAGAAACAGAGGAAGAGGAGAGAGAAGGAAGCTCAGCAGGATGTCAGAGAGGAGGCAAAAAAGAAGGAGCAAGAGGGGGAGAAGAGGAAGAAGCAGCTGAAGCGTAGAGAGGAGGAGATGGTGCAGCAGGAGATGGTGAGACTGAGGCGACTGATGGAGGAAAAGAAGGCCTTGGAACATGCAGCTCATCAAAAGTAGGTCATTACCTGATTGGATAATCTGTTCTGACTCTAATTCTATAACATAACATTCACGTATTAGAAATCCTTCCTTATTGTTCTGATGTAATATTCAAATATCTATGAAACTGAATTAAGGGTTTTCATTACCTGTAAGGCTTAATAATTAAACTTAACAGAAATAAATATCACTCTGTATGTAATGAATATAAATGAGTTTCATATTTTTGAACTGAAATTGGGTCCCCGAATTAAATTCTACTTAAATTTCTTTCTCTTTCCAACTTGAAAAAGAAAAATCTTTACATGACATTTTTATGCTGTGTTATGGTTTTAAAATGTTGTGGTGAAAAACCTGATCTTAACCTAATCACTTTCCAGAGCTGCTGCCTCTAAAGCTATGTTGTTTTAAAATTGCACAGCTTTAGACATTTCTAAATGAAATAGAATAAAATATATAATAGAAAATTCCAGATTTTGCTGTAACTGAGAGTGGTGAGTATCTCTGCTTTATTTAATATCCTGACAAATTCGTGTTTCTGCAACAAACTCTTGATGTAATTTATCGTAAAAATTAATCTTTGGCCTTTTATTTGGTTTCTAGAGAGAAAGAGAAACAGGTGCAGAGGGCAGTCAGAAGCCTTGAGTCAATCCCTGCACTTCCCTCAAAGCAGCTGCTGAAGGAGTTTAATCAACTACAACAACAACAGAAGATTCAGGCAAAGATTAACATGAGCAACCTCCAGGTTGGTGCACATACTATGCAGTAGATGAGTTCACTGACTGGTCTGGGATTTCAGGTTGTAATTTCACCTGCAGATGTTAATGCAGTTGTGCAATTGTTGCAGTGTCTGCACAAGCATCTGTCTGGATGGCACTCAGTGGTGTTAAGGCGAAAGTTACATATGGGTAAGGCGGTGGCCCTCTGTGGTTGGAGGAGGCAGCTGAGAGCATGGCGAGCGTGGCGAGCTGTGGTGTGGGCGGAGCGCAGTCGGCGAGAGGTGGCGAGAACAGCGGAGCAACTGCGAATAGAAAACAGGCAAGTCAAAGGATCTGTATTAACTTTTAATGCAACCGATAAGTTGCACAATACACAGCTCTTTGCAAAAGTATTTTGGCCTCTGGAGCTTTTTTGTGATTTTTTAGAATCAGTTTTTTCATGTGTTTAATTTGACTTTGTGAAAATCAAATTAAACACAAAGTAAAATGATGCATGATTTTTTTTTTTTAAAAACCTGTCTGCAAAGACAAAAGTGCATATGCATTTTGCTTCCCTTTGCTGTAATATCCACAAAACAAACAGCAACCAGGAACACAGCAGATAACTTTATAAAGTTACAGATACCTTGTTTTAATAGTTTTAAAGATAAAATATGAGCAAATCTTCATGTTCCTTCAGGCAATTCCAGCTGGCTGTGGAAAACAACCATAGACGGTTGCTACGGCGATGTCTGAATGAGTGGCAGCTCTGGAGCCAGAGGGCGAAGTTACAACGGGACCTTTTGGCCCGGCAGCAGGAAACCAAAGTTAAGATGGCCGCCTTGATCGATGCTGCAGCTACAGGCAAACTCACAGCCATAGAAACTCCTGCCAATTTACCAATATGTTTGGCCCAGGAGCCGGCAAGTCAAGAGGATACAGATGCCAAGGTGAGGGATGCAGCCTCCTTTACAGACTCAAAAACTACACATTTCTTTGATGCTTTCAACTAAAAAGTACTCTATGATTTATTGTTATTAAAAAATGACTCTAGGATCACAAACATGACCAAAACATAAGTCGATCCCTTATGGGCAATGCTGAAAGTCTTTAAAAAGCAGGAAAATGTGTTGTTTTTAAGACAAACTTCTGAGAAATAAGCAAAGTAACAATATTGTTCTGGAACATGTCTCTGCACATTTAGAACATGAAGCTTTTATTTCTAGCCAGTGAAAAGAAATAAATCTATCTAGCTGAAATATTTTCTGCTCTCAAGAGAGGATAGAAAATCAAATTGGCAGCAACAGAATAAAGTATAGCATTACTGTCTAATAAATAAAACAATAATTTCTAATCCACAAAGACCAGAGACTTAACTTAGAGTGTCTTTTGCTCAAACATTAGTTTTATCTGTCTAATATTGTAGATTTGTAATGGCAGTAAGCCATTATTGTTGAATTTAACATAAATAAATGCCTTAAGTGTCTCATTTCTGTGAAGTAAACCTATAAAAGTGCTTTACTTTGAACTGAAACTTGGACCATTTTTAGCCGATGGTTTCTGCATGTCTAATCTTACCTTCATTTGTCCATCATATATTCAATAGAAGGGCTGCCATGCAGCAGAGAATGAGGTCCTAGAAGCTTCTACAGGACATCAGAGTAAAAACTCTGTGGGTGATGGGGGCCAACCTCTTCAGCCTTGGCAGGTGACCAGACGCCACATTGCACCCACTGCAGAAGACCTACACAATGCACGGCAGAGGGTGACAGAAAACAGGGTTCTCGGTAACAAACGCACGGCATCACCAGCTGGCAGGTTCGAAAACAGACACGCCGTCCAGAAGCAAATCATCACACAACAGAGGAAACTCCTGAAGGAGCAGCAGGAGCAAATCACCCGGCTGAAGGAACAGCAGATCTTTACAGGGTTGGAGTTAGAAATGGAAAAGGCTGCGCAGATTACTCAGCTGTCAGCGCTACAGGAAGCGAAGAGATGCAGTTTTGCCCCCGGGGAACACAGGTTGGCTCACTGAACATCATTAAAAATTTAAGCGACCTGAGATCACTTTCAAAGCAACACCAGTAAAGAGATTTCTACTGGCTTATAGTCAGTATAGAAACCCTTAAAAATGATTTCTAAACCACTTATACACCACATTTAATCTTTTAAATTAACAGTGTTCTTAGGCATTGATAAATATCTGTACTTGTATATTAGTGATACGTTAATATATAACATTTTAGTTTTAGTCAAGATTGCAACTTTTCATCACTTTTCTATATTTTACCACTGCAGTGTAATGGGTTTTTTTTTGTTGTTTATTTACTGTGTTATGTTTTTATCATGTAAAGCACTTTGAATTGCCTCGTTGATAAAATGTGCAATACAGATACACTTGATGATGATGATGATGATGATAAGAGAGGTCAAATATCTAGACTTGTATGTGACTTCAAAAAGTGTGTGCTTTCCATGCAACTTGCTAAAGGAAATTTAACAAAATTTTGATGTGGGTGTTTGCATCTCAGTCATTAAACACGAGATAAATATTTAGGCTCAAAATGTGTAAATAACTTTAATTTTTAACATAGATGCAATGTTTTAAACCTTTACAGATCATACGGAGTTGTTGTTCTTTGAGAATTTAATGTGAAAAGAAACAAAGTATATTTTGTGAGATAAAACCTGTCCGCAGTTTCAGATTTATGGCCAGTCTGACATTACTTCTCGCCGCTGGACATTCCCTCCGCCGTCTGAAATTTGTCAAGCAACTATCAGGATGATGTGAGCACGCAAACAAAAGTTGTGACAGGCTTTCTTTCTTCTGGCTGTTATCATCACAGCTGCAGAGCTCCAAAGGCTACAGGGGAGCCGGATAGTCAGAGTGCACCTTCCAGGAAACCTGTCAGGAAGCAGACATGCCCCCATCCCATCATCGCAGGTCAGTCTGAAAGCTTAACAACAGAGAATGCTCACAGATGCATTCAGTGTAAAGAGACACAGGCAGTACAATATCTTGATCCAATCATTATTTTACTTTCTCTTTTTCTGAAATTACAGTAATAAAATAATATATTTAGTATCGCAAAATATATGGTGTTTTTTTTTTTCAGTTTTAGTAAATGTGTAAAGTTGCAAAACAAACAGTAACAACAAAGAAAATGTGCATTTTCACTTTGCTCCTGGAAACTTCATTTCCACAAACCTTTTTTCCTCTGGTTGCGTGTTGTGTGCTTTTTGACTTAATCAAAAATCTTAAATTACCAGTAAATTATGTAAAGTCTAGCTGTACCACAGCACTGTTTGTTATTGTTTGGAAATATAACATTCAAACTTATTCATGGAGCTTCAGTAAGCTGAGAAGGGGTTAAATTCAGGACAATTCAATCCCAGATTGTTTCATTGAGGCTATAGTAAAGAAAAATCTAAAATTTATTCGCATTTTTAGAGAATTTGAGTCAGTCGCATGAAGTTCACTTAACTGATTTTTAAAAAATATATACTTGCATGTAAAGATGTGCTACGCAAAATGAACTACTTAGTTTGGATGTTATGTTTTGGATCCAATAAAAAACACTTAGCCCCCACCCACTAAAAATCTTCATCCTGAAGGTGAAGTGCCATCTGGGTTAGATTTCTACCCTGATAATCTTTTTTTTCCTGGTTACTGCAGTCAAATCAAAAGAGGCCCAGAAAAAAATACCCCTGTTCTTTAAAAAGATTCCTGAAATAGAAAAACACCTAAATATATATACAAACTGATATATAGGTAGACTTAATGGTTCAACCTCAATAATATTAGTTGCACCTTGATCACGGTGAAAGTCAAAAGGAACATCCCACAGGATAATTGCACCTTGCCGGTCACTGTTTGCGTTCTGCATACTTAAACCCAGTTTCGCTCTATTAATAGATAACATTTAAAAAGATGCAGATTGATGAAAAAACACCCTCTGTCCTTTAATGGCACCATTTTTAATCTCATGCTGTTACTCTGTTGGAATCGTTCTCGCCTTTAAATTTAACAGCATATGTTTTTAATTGAAGAGAGAGAGAAAAAAATGAGTCTAAATAACTAAGCACATCAAATGCAGAACCAAAAATGTTTAACGTAATGCTGCAATCTGTTACCCCAACTTCTTCTTCCACCAGCTTCAGCACTTCTGACACTAAACCAGATGAATCATGCCTCATTTAAAAGTCCATCTTGTGACCAGATTCAGCAGATTGCTTTTATAGATTATAGCTTCACACCCTGATGGAAAATAAATGACCTTCATCTGAAGCTGCCTTTTTCTTCTCCCACTTCTGTCTGGCACCCGTCCGTGTCCCCTCATAAGAGGATTAACCTCCCCAGGGTGTCCATTGTGTAGTAGCTGACCTCCGAACTTCTCATGTCTTCATGCGTCTTATCCCAAGCACCGCTACTGTCTGCGCACACAGTTGAAATGAATCAAGAGAACAAAGAGAGCCTGTTTTCGTCACCAGTGCCCATTTATAAACACGCAGCAGGACAATACTATTTTATTACCAACAGACAGACTTTAAAAATGAAGGAGGGTTTCCTGAAAATTCCCTTTTGGGGACCAAAACTATGAACTATTCTCCCTTTCACCAAAAACAGTCTACGTTCAAGTTGATCAGTTGGTGGATTTACAGAAAGTAAACATCAGGCTGTGCAACCTTGTCAGATTGGTAATTATTTCTTGTCCAATGATTTCCTTTTACTGCGCTGTCTATCCTACTGCTTCTGATGTCAGATTAAACACAAAAACTCATAAAATACTCACACTATTTGCTTTCAGAGGTTGGAAAAATAAAGAAGAGTTACCAGTAAATCAATGGATTGCATCAAGTAAACAAAAAATCTTCATATAGCTAAAAGGATAAAAACAAGAAACTGATGTTTTTCCATGACACCTGCTCTCTCTCTCTCTCCAGTTTGTATAGATTTGTTTTCTCTTTCATTATTTCACATCTTTACCCAGGTGTTGTGACTAAGACTCAGACACAAACATACAATTATATGCATATTTAACCTTGCCTGATTTTCTGACCTTTTTGCAAACCCACACACACCCTACTGTTTATCTCCACTTTGCGAAATGCCCTTGATGCAATTGCTTCTTTTTTTCATTTTATTGCTTAAAGTGATGCCATGCCTTCCTAAGAACCTCTATTACTTTCAAGGTCTTTGCTGACCTACAGAATTCAGATTTTCTTTTTCCAAAAAAAAGCATTTCCTTTGCCTTAAAAAACTTGAAACTCTCTTTCCCTCTCCCGAGCCATGGAAGTCCGAGCTCGACAGCGTGCCGAACGGAGGCAGGAGATCGAGGAAATCAAGAGAAGGAAAGAAGAGGAAAAGTTGGTGAGACTGACAATCCTTCCAGAGTAACCATATTTTCAAGCATTGATTGTACAAATTTTAATGACTGAACCTTCAGGTTGAGATGAAAGCTGCTGAGGAACAAAGGGAGAGGGAGGAACAGGAGGAGAAACGCAAGGCTGCTGAAAAGAAGAGGGAGGAGAAGAGGCTGGAACGAGAGGTGAGGAGTATTTTATGTTTTATTCACCTGACACAAGTTTGTACAAGTTACACACAAGATGTAAATATTGCTTCTCTGCGTCCATCCAGAGAGAAGCAGAAAGACAAAGACAATTAAAAAGGCGCCAGGAGTTCATGAGACTGGCCTGTCAACACCATAACAAAACCTTGTTGTCGCATCGAGGCCTGGCGCCATGGAAACACCTCATGCAGTTAAGACGTGAAAACATGGAGGTAAACACCCCGTCTTGTGTAATGCAGTGACATTCAAAGCCAGCCTGTCTCAAATTCACAATCACATAAACACAGAAAACACTTCATTCTGGCTCAGAGGAAGATTATACTTATCAGGTGGTTTTTATGACAGCAGATTGACAACAAAGCATAATGGTGGCTCATAACATAAACCATTTATAAGGCCTATCTTGTTGTGGACATGTTAAAATGCATAATATTCTCGCATCATCTTGTATGTTCATAATATATAAGTAGAAACAAAACTAGTGACTTTCAAAACTATCCATACTCTGAGAATTGACATTTTGTCATGTTGCTATCTTTAGTGTTTTGGGATTTGATGTAATTAACCATCACTAAGTAGTGCATAATTGCCACACAGAAGTGAAATTACTTTGTTGTTTAGTTTTATGCAATATAATAAATGAAAGCGCAGAATGTATTTGTGTTCATTCCCCTTATAGTTCAATTGTTAGTCTGTGGCAGTCGTTATTTTCAAAAGCAGTTTTAGTTATTTTGGACGTAAAAGAACACATACAGGTTTTTGTTTGTAGATGTGCAACGACGGTTAGAGGCACACCTTAAAAGACGTGCAGCAGTAATAGAAGCCAAATGTAATTTCAAAAGGTATTGATTTACAAGGCTTAATACAAAAGCACAGCCTTCTTTTCAGATCTCTGGTTGCACAAAAAGTATTTAGCAAAAGCAAACACTTCATGGTTATGTACTGCTTAGTATTAGTGTATCACATAAAATCCTAATAAAATGCACTAAGGTTTGCTGTAAAGTGTCAAAATTTACGGATATGAATACTTTTGTAATTCACTGTAGTGATCATACAGTGCGCTAACATCTTAACCTCTCCTATGGTGCTTAGATATTGTGTGCAAAGCTCAGACGTGTCTGTGAATACATCAATCTGTATGAGAAACACAACCACTGTGACACATCGTTTTATTTATGTAAATAAATGCAACAATCTGTCCTATATTGCTTTGTTTCGGAAATTATAGGGAAATTATAGAGAAATTATAGAGTAGTACTAATTTATCTCCTCCCATTTGTTCCCAGCTGGCCGAGAGTCATCACAACCTCTTCCTCCTGAAGCAGTGCACCCTGGGATGGCTACAGTATGCAAGAGAGACCCAGTGTGAGAGAGTGGCCAGTGCTGACCAACTACAGAAGCATTTTTTGCTTCGTTGGAGTTTAAACTGCTGGAAAAGAGTGAGTATATCCTTTTATACACATTATACATTACCTTGCAAAGGTTTCTGTGTGTAGTCTGTAAACTTGCAACCAAAATGTATTTTATTTAGATCTTACCTGGCAGAGCAACAGTTTCGAGATAAAAAGCTATTAAAAATTCAAATTAAAGCATAAATTCAGCTGTTTTGTGAAGGTTTCGGGGGAGAACATTTGTGAACAAACAGCATTATGAAGGAGCACACCAGACATCAAAAGAAAAGTGATGAGAAATCCAGTTTAAATTTTGCCACAATCTGTCTTCTATACTCTCTAGCTTACACAAATCAGTATGTAAACCCTATTGCTTCATATGTAATGGATAGAATAACCGTAAACGGTTTTTTATTACCTCATCAGTCACAACATCCTTATCTTGGTTTCAGCTGGGCGACCTGCGGATGATTCAGGAAGAGCGAGCTGAGTGTTTTTATCGGAAGCGGACTCTGAGAAGGTTCCTGCTTGCTCTGCAGGACCATGTGACCCTGCAGAGGCTGACGGAATGGGACCGTCAAAAACTGGCTCAGGAACACCGGGACAGGTCTGCTCCACCTGATGCTGCATTTTGTTCTGAAGTAGCCCTGATAAAACTAACTCTTTGCTGTGTTTCTTTCGTGAGACAAAATTAATCAGCAATATCTAAAATCTTTTCCTATAAACTGCAGTATATCCACTATTTTAAGACCTCTAACAAACAATCTAAATGTAGAGACTTAAAAACATATTCTATGAAATGTTTGCTACTTTAGAGCTTTCTAGTTGCCTCAGCAGGACTACTTTTTTTGTTTTTTTGGTTATGTGCAGGCTTACAAAACCTTCAAGAACACGAAGACAATGCGTTTCTTTGTCCTGGTGTCCCCCAGTGTTTATAGGTAGACTAGTAAACAAGAAAACATAAAATGTGTTTTCATTGAATCTCTTTTCACAAAGAAAGCCGTAGACATCTGAAATGAAATGTGGACTTGCCTGACAGAGCGTGAAACACAAGAGAGCGGGTGTGATTGTAGAGGAGGCACTTTTCCTGGTAGAAACCAATGTTTTTCCTCCGCAGCCTGTCAACAGGAGTGGATGAGACTTCTTCAGGACGGTTTTTTTATTTTTCAGCATTTGTATTAAAGGTATATACAATGTCACGGAAGACACACAAGTTCGTATAAAACTGAGTCAAACTGTAAAGACATACGGTCACTTCCAGCTCTAAAAGCCTAAGTGTATTTTTATGGTTTCAGATGAGTTAATGGATTTTTCTGTACTGAACAAACTAGAATCATTTGATCTGGTGTCTAGAAAAGCTCTTCTCAATTTCAAATATTTTTCCAACTTTTTGACCTCCGAAAACTATTTGATGACCTTCTTAACTTACAACCATCCAACAAAGTTCAAACATCCATTATTTACGCAGCTGCTGCTCTCTGAGAGGAGAAAGATGTAGCCTTTTATATGTACTTTGCAAAAAGTATTCACATTGAACTTATGTTTTGTCACAAACATCAATGCATTTTACTGAGATATTCTGGCAAACCGACACAAACATTGATGGTAATTATTGAATAGAGTCAATATGAAGCAATAGTGTGTTAAAATATTAACTGAAAGCAAAATAATTTTTTGATCCTCATTTTTTACGTAATAATTTATTAAACATTTCTACGTAATATCTTTATTGTCCACCTCAAGAAATATTTTTAAGCGCCAGCTGCCTGGTCTGGTACTGCTAAATGACCACAGGCTACAGGTGAAGCCCCAACAGCTGCCTAGCTGCCAAACACCATGTGAAAACTAATTACATGTTGTCTAGCCAGCGGTCCCTCAGATCCACTTCGTTAATGCTCACTTGCTCCGTGTTCGTCTGTCCTTCCATCTGTTTGTGTTTTAGGCGCGTCCTGCAGAGGTGTTTCCAGGCCTGGAGGCAGCTTCCTTCTACGCTGCGGAGGGAAAGGGAGAGAGAGGTGCGACGGGAGAAGCTGAGCAGGAAAGTGGCAGAGCTTCTGCCGGATTTCTGCTCCCGTCCATTAGGAACGTCTGAGAGAGAAACCGTCTGATAATGACAAGCTGCATATCCAGACAAAAGCATCAAAGCGTTACTCCAGCAGTGACAAGTGATAAAGAAAAGGCTCGGTCATTTCTCACTTTCATTTAATAAAATAAATAAAATCCATTCAAAATCCACAGATGTACAACAGAGAAATTATTTAAATACAAAAGAGTTTATATTTTATTAGAAACTAAAGCGTAATAAAAGTGGAAAGTTACAAAAACAACTTCCCCAGACTCAAGCTGACAGTTGTGCATTTGAGCGAATATATTATAGTGCTTTCATGCGGAATTGAGACAACAACGTAATACAAAGTAGCTTAAATTATACAAATGTAATCATCTACCACAGTACCTAAATTAGTCTTGTGCCAAGATTGTGTCTTGTGTCTGATATGAAAACCTAAGATGCAATTTGCAAGGCAAAGTGGAAACAAGTGGTATCAGTGTTTGAGAAAGATAAATGAGGTGCAGAGTCTCACAAAGATGATTAAAGTTTTTCAAGTGGTTATGTTAGAAAATTCTCAAACTTCAAAGTAAAGGATTAGGATTTTATGTAATAAACAAACACCTGCTATACAATTGTGAAATGGAAGAAAAATGAAACATGATAAGTTATACAAACTGAATGCAGTTCTGAACTTTGACTGGGCCATTCTGGCTCATAATTATGCTTTGACTGAAACCATTTCACTGTGGTTAAGGCTGGAAGATGAACATTGCCCTCGGCCCCCAACAAATTTTCTTCCCTGAGCTGTCCCTGCACTTTAACACAAATAGCATTTTGGATGTAGAGAAAAGGATTTAATTATGGTCTCATCAGAATTGCCCATTTTTCCACATTTTGCATCTTGATCTGTAACAGAAAATCCAGAGGAATATTTCTGAAACTGTCCTATTTCTTTGTGAGAGTTTAACTTTCTTCCAATTGTGTACCGAGGCACAAGTCCGAAGGAAGACATTCGCAGTGATGGTTGTGTGTGTGACTAAGATGCCATGGGTGGATTTGGCTGCATAGATGAGGTCCCAGGTGTCAGTCACTGTAATGGCGGTGAATTCACAACATTGAGATGTTAAGTGGTTATCGCTAAATGTCAAAGAGCAACTCCAGAGCTGCAGAAACACCTCTAAGCAATGCTGACTCTGCTTGAGACTGAAAGCAAACCTACTGTGGATGAAATGGCAATGCTGCCACCCAATGGTCAGAAGCTGTTTTTACCACCCCTATATTGTGTCTCACACCAGGTCTGTTGGAGATGAAAGCCTCAGTTTGTCTCCCATGGACATGAACTCAGACCAGTTGCTCCAAAGACCCCGAGAGTAAACGCCGGTGTCCACGACGAGTCCCCAGCAGGCGCTGCGGGCGGTTTTCTCCCTCAGTGCGACTCGGGCTTCCCGCTCTGTCACATTGTAGCTGATATTTATAATTTGCACTAGAAGGAGATGCAGGAGACCACCGGTCACAATGCTGCAGTACCATGCGCAGGTGAAGCAGAGAGCAGAGCTAGAGAAAATAGAAAGGACAAGGCAGACATTTTAAGATAGACCCAGTACAGAAAACAAGACTGAGGGGCATAGAGTATTCTCTGTGCTAACATTGGTGCAATTTTTCAGTAATTAGTTGGAAGGGATTTAACACAAGGCATTCTATAGCAAAGTAAAGTGAAAAATATCCTAGATCTAACATTCAGAATAGGTGATTGAAAGTCTCCCAGAAAACTGATAAGTCTTTATTTTAACCGATAAAAACAGGAATAACTTGATTCTGAGAAATAATAAACAATACAGAGGATTTAACAGGCTCATCAGTAGCTGTGGAGTTTTACATTTTGGGAACTAAATAGGACAACTTAATATTTGTTCTACAATCTTCAATCATCTACTGCAATAATTGGGAATGCTGCAGCTTTTTACATCCGTTGGTATGACTGGAACTCCAGAAGAATGTCTTTTTGACTGGTATCAACCAAAATCAAAGTTAACCCAGAACTGTTGCAATCTGTTGTTAACATTAGGAATCCTACACATTGAATGCCTATAATACGAGTCAAATTTTAGTGTACTGGTATAAATCACTTAAAATCCAGATACAATACACTAATGTTTCTAATTGTAAAGTGACACTACGTTCAAAAGCTCAAAAGGTATGAAGACTTTTGCCTGCTATTGCATATAGGGTTTTGCATGGTGTACTTAAGTTCTGGCAAAACTTGTACCTTAAAATGGTATCATATCACATAGATGAAATTTAAAAAAATAGAGCCAAGTGGAACCTGTAGTGGGTGTAAACTCCAGGGCAGTAGAGTAAGGCAGTGAGGACGTTCTGCTGGGGACACACACTCCGCAGCACCAGGCCAATGCCGTACAGGGACGTCAGCAGGAAGAAGATGAGAGTGAGCAGGAAGCTTACGTGATTGGCCTGGCCCACACAGTTGTTTATCCTGGCCCCGGAGGCAAACACAAATACAGTAAAGACACACAGACAAATGAGCAATGAATGCAGACTGCAGATATGAGCAGAAACACTACCTGGAGTGGACTGGTGTCTGTAAGGAAATACTTTCCTTGGACTATTTCTAACTTACTAATAATGGGACTCAACAAATGGCAAGAAAACTAATTATACATTCAAATTATGTGTGCAGTAATTCTAAAATATACAGCTTTAGAGATTTCTGGAGGTAAAACTTGCATAACACTATTGCATAAAAATGGCCTCTCTTCTTGGCAGAATAAATAGAGCCCATAGAATATGGGTGATTTCTTGGTATCAAGCTTTTTTTTTTTAAGCAAAGTTTACAAATGTTCAACAGATTTGAGATCAGAAGCCAAACTGTATTAAAGTAGGAACAACCAATTGTGTAACATTTCTCGCATCTGAAGCAAACTGTTCCTACTAGAGGAAAGAAATTAAGTTAGGCTGTTTAAGAACAAGGCCCTGCTCCAAAACTTTTGAGTAAAAAATAAGTTTTCTGCTGCCTCCAGGAAGAAGCCAAATGCCTTCTGGCTATCTTCCTGTCAAAGATCTGGAGAGAGAGATCCAAGCCTTTATCCCATCACTGTATTATAATTATTCAATTGCGGCAGCCTGTCTTTACACTGGTAAGCAAAGGCATGACCACATATCATATTAGTTTCACTTCACTGCCTTCCAGTGTAATATTTTTTTTCTATTTGGTTCCTAAATGTCTAGAGAGACTGGTATGCCAGTACCTCCTGGAATTGCTATTTTCTTATAATCCAGACAGAAAGCTCAGATGAGTAAATTACTGCTGAAAGTCTTCGAATTTTGGCTGAAGACTGGAGGTGACAGAGCCTTTAGGGCAGCTGCTCCTGGACTCTGGAACAGTGTGATGATGTACATTAGAACGTCTTTGACCCTTGAGAGTTTTACATCTGTTATAAACACTCATTATTTCTCTTTGGCTTTTCATTATATTCATTAGGTTAAGCATGACTCCTACAATCTTTTTATTTATGTACTTTAGTATGTACTACGTAAAGATTCTAGATGTATGCTGACTGGACGTAAACTTTGTACATTTGAGATTTAGGATAAACTGACTGAAACCCACCAGACACAATGGTGGTCCAGACGAAGCACGCAGACGCCACAGATCCGACAATGTCCCGCCCTCGGCGGCCGCACAACCCTGCACACTGAACACCAGTTCCTGCGGCCACTTTCCTTCAACTCCAACCCTTCTTGCTCCGAGGATCCGATCCGCTGGACTGCTGTCATTGATACTTCCTGCATCCCCCCATTGAAAGAAGAGTCTTTGTCTGGCAGGGTGCTGTAATATGTCACCGTGCTGTGGACGGCCTGTTGATCCAGCCGAACAATCCCAGGATCTCTCTTGGTGTAGATAAGGGTCAGCAGGGTGAGGCTGACCCCTACACTCACAGCCACCAGCTCACCCTGACCAACATCCCCACGTGGAAACACCTCTGAGACGAACAGGTAATACATGTACCCCAAGGAGAAGAGGGCCAGGCTGAGGAAGAAGAGTGTTCGTCCCTTCTTGCGGTGGGTGAAGAAGTAGTACCACAACACAAGGCCAGGCAGAGCCGTCAAAACCAGCACACCGAGCAGAAAGTGGAAAGCAGCGAGGTGAAAAAGGGCAGGAAGGAGGACGAGAGGAGGAACGATGGACAGATCCAGTTTACGGGCTCCGCCCCAAAACCAGGGTACACGGATCCGGTCGGAGACGACTGCAGATACATGCGACAACGATTCCGGTTTCTGAGGCTCTCTCTTTAGAAACCTAAAGAAACAAAAAAAAATGGTAAGGTAACTTTTTTTTTTACAGTCTCCATTAGGTTTGAGTTTATCACATATGGTTCAATGTATCTCCAACAAAGTTAACAGCTCCAGCTTTTTTATTTAGCACACATCAATACATTCCTTTTTCTCCATTTCCTAACACGTTTTCATGGACTTTTGGACAAGAGATAAAGAATAATGTGTAGCCATTTTGTTTGTCTGATTTCCTACAAATGTTTCTGCAAAAGGGGCTTCCTCTGATTGTTGTCAGACCTTAAAATATATCTTAGTATTTGTAGGAAATAATTTGTGTTCTCAGATTTCACAAAATCTCTCAAGTTCTCACAGTAAAAAAATCACAACACAAATACTCTATCTTCAGTCCGAGTAGCTTTTCTTTATATTTATCTCCTCCCACCTGTCACAGGCGTCGTCCAGGTCCTCACAGTCGCAGCAGCAGGCTGCGACGTGGCTGCGCTCCCCGTGTCTGTTCACATACTCGCAGCAGCACAACACTTCCTCCTTCTCCTCCTCCTCTTTCAGCTCCCTCTTTGCTCGCTTCTTCATGGCCAACGGCACTGCAACCTGTAGGAAGTTTCAAAGAGGAAAAAAATAATAATTTGCTTTTGTCAGCATTGAGGTTATATGTTGCAAAAGTTTTCATGCCCCTTGAACTTTATCCACATGTCACGTTGCAAAATCAAACTTTAATATGTTTTGTTGGGAAAAATTGAGACAGAGAAATCTTCAGCTCAGAGGGTATAAATGCTTCTTCCAGCCACTGTAGACGAAATCAGCAGTTATATTACGTGGAAAGTGGAAGATGAGCAACAGTTAGGAAAACACAATAAGTAAAAATGACTCCAAGCCCACTTTGCTGAAATAATCTCTTAATGCACCAGATTATCAAGCACTTGCACATGTTTTAGACGATGAAGCGCTTCTGATCTCATTTTTTTGTCCCCCACACATCGCTGCAAAGCAAAGCCTCTGCTCACTTGACCTGACCCGATCCGTCTGCTTTCTGCACATCTGCCACACATCTGTCATGTTTTAATGATGAGCCCTCCTCCCACCCTCTTCAACCTCGTTTATAGTCCAGACGGATTTAAGCTGAGGTGTCGTGAATATTTATGACAATCCCACAAGTGTGCAGTTAGATGGGATTAATCATCTGGATGAGTCTAACCTTTCCCTAAAGTGGGAGATCCGGCTCTGTTGAGGAGGTCTGAATGAGCCTCTGAATGCACGACAGTGAGCTAAAATAATTAATAATCCGGGCAACATGTTTAATGAGGATGCTGAAGTCAGCGACTGAGCCTACAAGCAACTCCCTGCAAGCTCACAGGAAGGGTACTAAAAGTGGACAAGCTGGCTTACACCCACTGATTAGTGGACCCGAGGCAGCATCAAACACTACATCTGCTCTCGTCTGCCAAAAATGAAAGGATGACTAACGCAACAATTGATAGCATTACTGAGGCACACAGCAGTTTTCAGCCTGTCCTGCTGTGCTCTGACAGCTGTGGTTCTTTGAGTGCCTCTGCAGGTGGGATTAAGATTAGGAATCTCTGCAGTTGATAACATCCATGAATCTGCCTTCTGTGTAACCATTAGACTCCCAACTCTGCAGCTGGGATCCTTGTGGTATGTTTTTAGTAAGTCAAAAACTTTTTATCTTTGAATGTAAAGCATGAGTCTTTAAGGATTACTGTCTCCAGTGGCCGTTGGGCGAGAGGCAGGGCACACTCTGGACAGTCCATCACAGAGCAAGACAGAGACACATAACTATGCACACACTCATACCAAAGGGAAAGTCAAAGAGGTTTACATGCATGATTTTATACTTTAGGAGGAGACTGGAGTTCCCAGTGACAACCCACTCTGGAAAAGTGACAACATGCAAGCCTTCTTGTCCCAAAGCAACAGTGCTAACCACTGCGACACCAAGCAGTGATCAAAAGAGTAACCTGTATCTTGACAAGTAAACATCTGTATTTGTGTCAAGCCATAAACAAGCAAGTATTAAACAAATAAATTAACTCCCACATTTTAAAAGTGGCAATATTGTTAGCTCACCTGCTGCTTAATTATTACGTAATTCCAATCTCACCCACCAATTTTAAAGTAATGGTCTGAAACACAGATAGGATGCAAAAGCTAAGTGCAAAATGATTAATTTTCCAAAATGTGTTTGTCTTTTATATTGTTTTATCTTCTAAGAGATGCACATCTCATTTCCTACAGAAATACATAATAATCTTAGTGTATGTAAACTTCTAAGTTTGAAGAAAGAAGTAACTAAGAAAATAAAAATTAAGTGTGATCAATTTTTCAGTTTTGCTGGCGATGCCAAGTAAAAATAATTTTGGTCTGACTTAACGAAGGACGGTAACAAAATTTATCTACTAGGAATTCAACTTTTTTTTTTTTCCATGGCAATATGCTGTTTTAACCAGAGGGGGTTGTCAATGGGCCCTTCCTTGCTTCAGCTGACCATCCCAACCGAATAAAGTTGGAAAATGAAATGCAGTGGGTTCAAACACCACAGCACATTGAGAGCTTTATATTCAACAGCAAGCAGGGGATGCTAGCACTCCACTCATGAACTCATGCATAAAACCAATACAATCCCTCCCTCCTTCTATTGCTACCCTAGGCAAATAACCACATCAAGAGCCACCAATAGCTTTAACAATTAGAATGAAACTACTCATATAGACTATTTCATGGAAGAAAAAGGAGAAAAATAAATAATTAATTTCTATTTTGTTTCCCAGGAAAGATTTTGTTTGTCAATAAATATGTCCAATTTGATATAGGTTGACTGTTGTTTTTTATAAAAGAAGAAAACAAAATTGAGAAAGTAAGATAAGCTTATCTTTCTAAACTTTAATGCTGTTTTTCTTTTAAGTTAAATACAATTATTGCTCTTCAAACACGTCACCCATGCAAGCTGACTTTACTTCATAAACATTATATGAACCTTAAAGATTAAAAGGCTTGAATGTTGTGTTAGTGAATATGTAATGTATGCACATTAAGGACGCCATAAAGTTTTATTAAGTCACTAAGTTAACTGCTTTTCTTATCTTAAAAGCAAAAATGAGACATTTTAAATGCAGTTTGCAGAGCTAAATAATGCCGAGAGCCTTATTTTGCTATTCTCATCATAATGCATTTTGTACGCACCAGCAGGTCTGTCCACCTGTATGCCCGAAGAGAAACAGAAACAGGGGTAACAGACATGAACACCGACCTGCTACATGCTGTTTTTTCCTTTCACCTCCATGGGAACATCGGCTCGGTCCTCCTCAGCGGAAGCCTAGGTTCGTATCCGGTGTTTATTTCCGCTCCATGTGCGGCGCAGGACACCAGAACACCGGTATCATAGGTGTTCTGCAAATATTAAAATGTCAGAGTCCACAGAGAAGTTCCTTGGGGCTCCGTTTCCTGGTTCTGGCTTAGTTTTTGAGCGAAGTCCCCGGTGTGTGCAGCAGAGAGGAGATGTTTTCTTTTCCTTCCTGGTGTTGAATGAAGCACTTTCCCCGCCCAGAACTTCTACAGCCGCATAATTACATATTATACAGGCGAAAGGCTGTTCACGGACGAACAGCATGTAGCTACATCTCACGCTTTTCTTTGCACACTTTAGGAAATTAGGTCTTGCATGTTTTGTTTTTAATTTAGTTCGAGTATATACCGCTACCACCAGAGGCGGTTCTTATGTGAATAGGGCCATGGGCGCCTTTCTATCCAGCCACTCAAGATTATTTCTGTTTGTGGAAATAATCTTTTCATTTGTAATTTACTTAAAAATTGTATAGACAGACAATTAATTCAAGTGTTTTAAGGAATCTATCTTTGAATCATGCATTTAACAACAAACAGCATTGTCTGGAGACTAGTCATATTCAGTTAATTAGACTATTGAAAAGGCTAATTTATTTAAATAACTAAATTTTCCAAGTGAATTACATATGCAGGGACTGATATTTTCAAGCCTTTACTTCTGTTTATTATGATGATTTTCAGTTTAGAGACATGTTTAATAAAAAGTATTTTTAACATCTGCTTAAAGTTTATGTTCAAAAGGTACTTTATCTGAATTTGTTTGATAAAACATTTTTGAATTTACTCGGGACTTCCGGTCATGCTGGACTTGGCCAGTTGGTGGCATTCAATGGTTTGACACAAAAAAGCCCAATGAAGCTGCAGCACCCACAAACTGCTTTCCACTGTAGAGATCAATATGTGTGAAAAGACTTGTACTATCCAGGTTCTATCATGCATCAATAAGGTTGGACTTGCGGCTTCATACTGTAGTAGCATACTATAATGTTATCTGCAAAGTAAGGGTAAAAATTATTTAGATTCCCCTTTTAGACCTTTGACTTCACCTAAACTGTCAGTTAAAAATACCAGTCATCCAAACGCATTTTGCTGCCATCTATTGCCTGAAACAGCCAAAACAATGTGCTATTAAAAAAAAAAAAAAAAAAAAAAAACTCTACTTAATTTAGACTATAACCATTTTCTTTCACAATTGTAATAAATTAAGGCAATGGGCTAAAGTCAGCCAAAAATATAGATTTGTGACAATCTCAGCTAAGAAGTTAAGCTAAAAAGCTTCTGTTTAAAGAATGTAATAAAAATAAACATGCTTATGCAGTCCATCTAAAAAAATTTGGCATCATCTGTTCTTTTAGTAATAAATGCACTTTTACTCATGTTTGTAACTCCCCTTCATGATGATGAACAATATTCAGATAAGCCTCAATACACATTCTAGTAAGGATAATACATTTAACTGGGTAATGGGAATATGCTGTAATGCAATCCTACTGTAGATGCCTTATTGTATTGTATTGTGTTTAGTCCTTTTGTGTTCAGTCAAAGGGACTAAACACAAGGAGCAATATGTACTTTAGCCAAGAGGACGCAGGCTTCTGGTCAATAATTAAAGACCAAGCTGTGTGTTGGTTCTGTGAAATGGAGAAAAAAAAAAAAAGGTTCAGTTTCATTGAATCATTTATTCGTTCCCATTTCAAGAACAATATGAAGTCCACCTAGCATTCAAGAATACCACAGAGTCCAAACTATAAGTCCTTCAATCAGCTTGATTTCACTTTGAACACTTAACATCTGCAGTGATAAATATATACAAAAACAGAGGGAAAAAAATCATTTTAATGTAAAAAGCACAGATGGTTTAATATAAATACAGGCTGTGAAAGAGCAGAATGAAACTGCTGTTCCTTTAACATTCAGGATAAAAACATTGTAAACAATAAACCTGGCTCAACTGTATTGTGCTTCAACAACTGATTTAAAAAATAAAAAAAAAGAAAATATTTTTCCTTTACACTTAAAAATCAAAACAAAGAAAATAAATCTAAATTATACACAGTGACATTGGCCCTGAAATATAAATTAAATGTATACAATAAACCAAACACCTGAGCCAAACCTTTAATTTACATGATTTATGTTTGCTAAAATTAAAATAAAACCTTCAGGTTTAAGTCACAACAGTTTTATTTCAGTTAAAGATTCAGAGATATTCACAAGACTTGTGCAAAAATTAAAATTCTTAAATAGTAATGCATGTACCAACACTAAAAACAAAAGTAAAATAAATATTTACACTAGTGGTACATCTCTGGGTAAAATGGAGGAATAATATGCCACTGCTTTAAAAACGGAGAACCCTGAAGAAGTTTGCACCTGCTGCACAATCTTTCCCTCAATAGCAGCTCAGTTTAAAAATAAAAATAAAAATCATCCTGGCTTGTAACTCTGGCAACACATGGTATGTCTGGAGTCTGGGGACGCCAGTGGAGCAACAAAGCTTTGGATACCAGGCCTCCTCTGAGGGAGTCTGCTGCAGCAGTCTGTTGCTCTTTTAGCACAGATGTGAACGCAGCTTCTTTAAGTGCAGTTGGGACGAGGATAAGGTCACTGCTGAGTTGCTGTTTGATTGGCCATAGCAAAATTCTGCTGGAGCACAACTAGAGAGGTACGGAGCTGTGGAGGAAAACATACGACTAAGTTTGTGTAGAAGGTGCTTTTTGTTTTAAAATCTATATAGAGACAAGTAGATATACATAGAAACAGGAAAGCCAGTTGTTTGAGATGGGAAGATGGACCAAAGTACAAAGCAATTCTAAGAAAACAATTGCAAAAGACTTGAGATTGACACCAAGATTTCCTTAGAGGCAGAACAAAACTAAACATACAGCCTGAACTACATTGGTTCAGATCAGGATCAGCAACTTTTTCCAATTCAAAAATTTAGTCTTTGTTGCTACAAAATAAAATTTGGCACATTTTTTTTTTTTTTAGAATATGCACTAAATTAAATCTTACTTTGAGAGCCAGGGGAGTTAATCTAAAAATATATATATTTTTACAAAGGGAAAATATATTATTTTGAAATATAAAGCACAAAATTCTTTGAAGCTATAACTCATTAAAATTACTTCTAAAAACCTTATACTACTGGTTTCCTTCTGTTGTTGATATTCTATGCTGATGTTGTAAAACTGCTAAAACCACAACATCATATTCCCTTTAAAATTAAAAACCATTTCTTACTTTGTTTTGTAAGAGTCACAATGGAGGGGCCAAAATGGCTCTGGAGCATATTTATCTACTAGAATGGCCTAGTCCAACTCTAGACCTAAATATAATTCAGAATCTGTTGCAAGATTTGAAAATAGAGGTTTACAAAGATTCCCAATTTAATCCGACTGATCTTAAGGTCGAAGAAAAATGCAAAAAAAGAAAAATAAAATGCCTTGGCTACTTTAGATTTGTTACCAACTACTGTGATTTCTGCACAACATTTTCCATTTAAAAACAAAAAGAAAACCTTTACATTATTTCACTTTCAATTACAGTAAACTCTATGTCAGTCTACCACCCAACAACCCAATGCAATTTGTGATTAGTTTGTGTTACACATTAGCAGTTCATATCTTACTTGTTCTAGAAGAAGAATGGAGTCCTGCAGGACAGTTTTTAGCAGCTGCATGTCCTCAATTGTCCTGAATCCTGGCAATGGCTTGGGACCATACTGTGGTCCAAAGCTGTCAGAAAGAGACCATTATTTTCCTGCATGCAATAATACGATGCACTTACTGAGTGCAAACTCAACAGCATGTAACTTTAGACGAGAGCTGATGCAACACCTCTTGTACAACCATATTCACTGAGACAGCATCTACATAGACTTAATGCAGGGAACTGAGGTGAGCTGCTTATGCAGAAAAATAATCTGATGTTTTCCTGCATAAGCATCACCTTCACAAACACTTTTCAGATTTAGTCAACTACCAATTGTCCCATTATCTACAGAAATATGTTGATTAAAAGACAGGTTATCCAACCTGGTTTCCATTCGCTCCCTGAGCCGATGCTTTGTCGTGAGGTACATGCGGTGAGCCACGTCTTCCATGGCCCACAGCTTGAAAAACAAGCCCAGATTGACTACCATCAGGATCAGCAGACTGAAACCAGGAGGAAACACAGTTTATGTCACAAGAACAAAAGACAGTGGTATCAGATGATCGACGCAGACACAAAAGGTTGCGACATTCGCAGGTTTGACAGGAAATGACTTTGAATGCTTGAGCTGGGAAAAAAAACATCCTCATAAACAAAATAGAAAAATCACAATATTCAGTTCCCTCTTTAGTTTATCAACTTACATTACACTCATGCTAAGAACTATTGCAGTAGTGCTCCATCTCTGTGGGCCTGTGGTATCCATGGGGCCTGAAACAACACAAGATTTAAATAGGCTTAATCTTTTTTAGCATACAGACATAAGCAGAATTTTAAATTAATAAGAAAACTTTGCACTGGGTTAATGTAACAGGATATGCTCTAATAGGGACAGGAAATGTTTTGTAACAGAACCGTGAGATAAATGTTGCCCCATTCTTCAGCTACAATGATGCAATGTCTTAAATTTTTTTTCAAATCATCTTCCCACGTCAGCAACTGTATGTAAATGGCATCAATTTGCCACCAACTTTTTCATGCAAAACACTACCTGGTTATACCAGCCTAAATGGTAAAAGAAGTATGGTTAGGTATGTCTTTAAGAAATAGTTCAGTACCCATGTTTCCATCTCTGTCGTCAGGATCCCGCACTGACTGCTTGCCGGGCTTTCCATGATCCAGTAGCGTCCGGCTGAACGTTCGCCTCCTCCTGCGGAGCCCAGCTTTTCCAGACTCTCCAACTGCTTGGTTCATCTCTGCCTCCTCTTCCAGCAGTTCAGCTTCTATATCACCACGAAGAATATATAGAAAAGGAAAGTTGGGTTAAGAAGTTATTTATTTAAAAATAACAACCACCTTGCTACCCACTACATTGTGAGCTAGTTTCTTGTTCAAGTGTTTTGCAGACAGCAGTCAAAATTCCTGTTAAACTACATTGGATGACAACTATCCACAGATTCATGAAGTTTTATCTGCAACCATTTTGAAACAAAAAGTTGATACAGTATTGTTTTTTCATACCATAAATAATGGTATGAAAGTTTTCCTGAGCAGAGAACAATTTACCCTCAGTATTAATGCAATATTAGTTTTTTATGTTCATAATCATTAGCTTCATCCATCTTTTGAATGGATTTATGACAACATTATACACTTTTTCACACTACAACAACAAACTTCATATAAGAATTCTATGACAAAGAGCAAAACAAAGAGGCACATTACTGAAATGTAATACAAATTGTGTCATGCATTAGTCATCCACATCAACTCGGATATGCGGGGGGAAAGCAGAGCAACAAACTGCCTAGAAGTTAATCAATAAGTAAGTAGCTGTAAATAATAGGGGACACACAGTAAACATGAAACAACGAATGAAAGGAATAAAACCTATTACAGGCAACAACCGTCTTCAGACTGGGGCAGGACATCAGCAGTAAATATAGAGCAAGGGTTGCAAATCAAAATGTATTTGTGTGTCAAAATGGTTAAATCAAAGTCCAGATCCAAATCTAAATGAAAAATAATGAAGACCGTCATTATTTTTTCCAATCTGAATCAGCTTGTGTAACTGAACACAAGAATTTTCAGAAAAAAACATCCTCTGTTGACAATTATGTACAGCTTTGTGTTGTTCTTAGGCTATTTTGCAACAAAATTACCAAAAAAAAGTCTGCATGTGAAAACCATGCATCTCTCCTGCACCCCCATTGATAGTCACACTATTTTGTGTTTATCTATTGCACAAAAACATTTATAGCTGAGATTGCACAGTGTTGTTCTTATTGCCAGATCGTTTTTAATTCTCCATAGCGATATGACTAATTCACACACAATAAATGATAATGAAGGTTTGCCGTTCCAGCTTTGTGTGACGTGCATTCAGAGCAGCTGATAAGAGTGACTGCAATATCGGCCCTCATATTCTTTGCCCTTCCTGCAGATACAGCAGTAATATGATTCAGTAGTGCTATATGTGTGCTGGAAGAAACTGTTCATATCAGATAAAACATACAATAAATCAAGGAGTGAGAATGAAAAGTAAAAAGGACAAGCCCTTTCTGCCTTTGGACTGTCCCAGAAACACTCACCCAGTTGTCTAAAATAGTCTTCAATGCCACTCCAGGAGTTTTTTGTAATGAAGGTTTTGATTAGACCAAATGTTGGTTTGCTGTACTTCACATCAGAGTACACCCTAACAAAACAAAATTGAGACTTTTAGTTCAAATCCATTCACATTTAAATAAATAGTCTGCACATCAATTAATTCATCACCTTAGTCGACACTTCCGTTTGGAGACTCGTATGATGTAGTAGCGATTCTGTGTGTAGAAGTGATCATGGTAGGGGACGTCATGAGTGTGCACCACAGCATCCACCTGGTAATACTGACCCTCCCTGGATTCTTTGGACAGAGTCTGACGAGGTAAATGAAGCTCAAATTAGCCAAACAAAAAACATGTTTACACATCTAGTCAACCATTCACACGGACAGAACCACACCTGGTACTCTGTAGCGGTGGAGAACTTCCCAATAAGGGGGTTATTGATGGTTATAGTGTAGTTCATGACCCGCTTGTCATTTCCTGAGTCATCCTTCTGCCAAGCAGTAGAGCTCGCATCTGAAGACACAAAAAGGGGAAATCTTTATTAAAAAGCTTCCATGAATATGTTTTAATATGGGAGAAATCGATGTAAGGTCCTACTCGTTATCCTGCGGATTTCCATAAACCTTTGAGTGAAGCTGGAGTCTGTGAAGAGCAGCGCAAACATTTTGCTTGCGCTCATGTGGAAAACCTTGTTGAGGTACAGTCGCCCAGGTTCCTCGGACTTGTCCATTCGATCCTCCACTGGTGGAAGCAAACACGAGCGCAATGTAATTAACAAAAATAAGTAAATCAACCAAGAGAAACAATCTGCGTCCCCATTCTCCTCTTACCTTCTTCATTGGTTTCCGAGCCGCTTTGCTCCAACAAGTTCTCGTTGGCGTTGAGGTCGAGGGACTGAGTGGAACGCTTGGAGAGCCTTTCTGCAAGGTGTCGCTCCAATGGAAGAGTCGGAGTTCGGTGTAGGGACGGGGTGTTAAGAGACTCATCCTGCAGGAAATTAATAGCATTCTAAGAAGATAATTTGAGCGAAGAAAATATTTTGTAATGTAGGAAAAGAAGATGATACCGTGTTGGTTGTCCTTGGTGAGCTGATGGGTGAAGGCATCTCCTCTCCTTGAGGTGTGGAGCTCTGCAACGGAACATGCTCCACCACTGGGAGACGGAGGCTGTTGGGCCGCTCCAGTCTCCCAAGACCTTCATCAACGCCACCGCTGAACTTCTGCTGCAGGCTAAAAAAAACAAGCAAAACCAAAAAAAGCAGATTAAAGCTGGCACCAAACTTTTCTGTAGAATCAACCTTCCTTTTTAGAACACGCTGCCATGGTCTTGTTTTCTATTTTTCTTTTTATTGCCATTCCCTTGTAAATTGTCAATTAATAAAGATAAAATCTATGCCTTCCCCAAAGAAAGTTCATGCTCTTATTTGCCTCTTGTGACATCTTGTAAGGCATAATTCGAATCAGCGATATAGGTCTTCATCTTCTTTTCCCTCTTTGCAATCAAACGGTTGCTGGTTATTTTGCTCCTTCGCCCTTTACGAGATAAATTCAGAGTAATATACACATTCGTACCAGTTAAATTTTTGAAGGCAATTACCACCATCTCCACCGTTTTTCTTCAGCTTTGCCATGATGAGTCAAACTCGGTCTTAAACATACGGTGCTAAACCCCGAACTACTGAGATGAAACTTGAATGCTTCCGAGTCCTGAAATCAGTGAAAGGTCACTGTAATATTAAGAAAATCAGTTGGGATTGGTTGATTATTTTGCCTCTTGTGATGTCATTACCCAAACATGCACAATGCAGGTTTATATTTTTCATGCTTTTTAAAAAAAAATTATTTTAAATTTTTAAGGGAGTTATTTTGAAATCTATACCCCAAACTGCGTATTAAAGGTCATTGTTTGTTGGTCAACCAAAGAAAGAATGAAACCCTGAGGTATCTTTAAAGTCAGGGGGGAAAAAAACACGTTCAAGGTCCCAAGGGCTGAGGGAAAGTTACCTGGTCTGCCCAGTTGATTCTATCAACACCTGTAAACTCTCCATCTCCTCATTGTTCAGGCCCAGATCATAGCCATAGTGCTGTTTGATCATCTGCCACAGCTCAGGGCACGTCAAAGTCTAAAATAAAGATAAATAAACATCAATTAGAAGTATGCAGAGGTCTCCTCCTGCATTCTCTTGGTACCAGAAGGGGAACACAAAAACAAGCAATTATGCAGAGGGTGTATAGCCTGGAGAACTCCATAAGGAATAATTTAGTCTCATCTCCATGGGTGACAACCTACAAATACAATCATCGTCAACTAGGTCAGTCAGGTTGCATTACTGTGTTCTCACTGCAAAAGAAGTTCAGATTACCTAATATCTATTGGGGGGGAAAAGCCAAAAACAAACTTCAAACGTGAGGAGCTAGAAATAGAGACGCATATCTGCTCATTCAGCCTATTAAATGAAAAATAATTCCTTTATTTTAGCGTCGGCGTTAAAAACAAAGTTTCAGTAAACCGGTTCCTCGGGGTTCTCCTACCTGTCAGAGGACATATCCCCCTGCGCGCTTCAACCGGGTTCTGAATGGCTCATACGCCGTGTGACCTGAACGCACCACCGCGCATTAAGGAAGTCCGTAAAGACGCGCCGCCCAAACACCAGTTAGATATTTAATAGAAACCCTCCTCTTCTGCGCAGAGAGAGAAACCGAGAACCGAGCAGCAAGTCATTGCCGTCGAGCCGCGGCGAAGTCCGTTTAGTCACAGGCAGCTTGACGATACAAATCTCTTGGCCACACCCAGATGGGGTCAATGAACTCAAGTTTTACACAGGTGTTTACCTGATTGCAGTCCCCATACTGTGAGAGGGGAACCGTTCAGGGAAAAAAAGGGCTGCAGCAGCAGAGATCAAATTAAAGGGCTGAAGTTCACTCTGACTGAAAGTTGATCATAATAATATACCAAAGGAGGTCACCCTAATGCAAAATGCCTTCTCTGTGATGCTTGTACTTGCTGTTTATTCACAGCCATGATGCGCCTAATAAAATTAGGCACCCTTATCAGTTACTTCCGCCATATTTTATTAATTATTTTTAGATCCCAACATTTTGTTGACAGTTTAGTTTTGATTCTGACTGACACTTTCATGGAGCCCTATAATTGCATTTTGCATTTTATTTTTTGGAATCTCAACAGTAGGTTGAGACTTGTAATAAAAAGGACGTTGGGTTTCTTTAAAAAAAAAAAAAAAAATCAGTTTTATTTTTCAATGTATTCTTGTATAAAAATTTAAAAAAAATCTCGTATTTACTCTAATATCCCCAAATAGAAAACAGATCTGATTCAAGGGCTCAGAGTTTCACGTTTCTATGTGCTCCCATCTATCACACTTTAAGTTTCTACCTGACTCCACCTCTTAAAAGTACTTTAGCTAACATGCTACAGCATTTTTTTGTACAAATTGTGGTTTTTGAAGTGCAGAAATAAACATGTCTGTTTTGGGGGAATGAGATAGGCCTGCTTTCCCATGTTACTTTAATCAATAACTGAGCCAAAGGTGAAAGCCTAGATCCTGTGGTTCCATTTTGAACTATATTCATGACTTCAATGAGTAAACTTCAAACCTTACCCCAACCTGTAGAACAGTAAACAAAAACTCAGTCTGTTGAACTAGTGCCAAAACCTTGCAGTTCTTCACTGATGACGTCAGTCAGTGTCTGTCTGTGGGATTTCTGTATCTGCGTTTAGATATTTGCTTTATAACTGGACACACTGGTCCTCAGGAAGGAGATTAGATGGTAGAAAATTGACTGCAAATGAGTAGCAGTCATTCCTCCTATTGGAGCCTGACTGCTCCACTGAAGAGTCTTACCTTGTCTAGCAGAGTGTTCTGCCATATGCGGAAAACACTCAGGTAGCTTTTCTCTCTTGCCGAGAAGGAAGCGAAGAAATACTGTGGATGAATGACGAATATATTTAGGATTATGTACTTTTCTTTTATATAAAGAAAGTCTTAATCAGGTCTCTTTTTGCTCAAAATACCTTCTCGGTATGTGTGCAGATCTGGATGGCGTTGGGGATCAGTCGAGCCGTTTTCTCTCTGGACATTGTGGTTATATCTTTGAGAGACAGTGTAATCTGTAAATACATTTTAAACAAATAAATAAACCAGTGAGTGCTTTGATAAGTGAAGAGTAACTTCACCCATTTTAGTGCAACTGATGCATACCATCATTTCTTGCTGGAATCACCACTCTCTCAGTCTGATCAAAAACCTATTTTATTTACCAAGAGGAAACATTGGCTTTGTACAAATATATCTTAAAATATGTAAACCAAAAATAATATTTCTTATTTTCAAGGTGTGTTTTATATAAACCAGAATGTTCTACAAAAAAACCCAAAAATATTTATCTGCCTTGTTCCGCTTTTATTTGCCATGTATAAAATCAAATTATTCTATAACCATTTCCTGAATCTAGGGTGTTAGGGTAATGTGGATTGTAACAAACAGCTGATCAGATTAACACAAGCAAATATAGGTACAGGTGACCTTTGACCCAAATAAGATGGTACAACAGACAGAAGGAATAAAAAAAAAAAGCCTACATGACACAATAATACCCATTTGGTTATTTTCATGGAACTGAAACAGAGACATGCCCCAATCTGAGTGTTACTGTAAGCGCTTTATAATTTGAAGATCAAAGCTGATTTACATTGCAACCAACTCAACCATAGCAACTTTGATTCAGACTTAGAAGCATGCAGCCAGCACCCGGCCCCGTCAAAATTTCTTCTGAATTTTCCTATATTTTAAGACTTTTCAACTAATGAATAAAATTGCTTGTCCAATGTTCGATTTGACCCTAGAAGTCAAATTAAAACAACTGCAATTCCAAAACAACTTACTCATCACTGAGCAATTCCATAATTAGTCCACAGTAACCCTTAACATGGATTGACTCCATAATGCTTTCCTAAACTATTCAATATTTTCTCTCAATCTGGAACACTTCCACAAATTTTTGTTTAACTTTATCAGGTAAATCCTAATAAATAAACTAAAGTAGAACTTGTCTGTACTTACCGTTTTTTCATTTATCATAATTTAATTATTAATCCAATTTTAAAGAAACTAAACGGCTCTTTTTAATTAATTATGTTAGAGCGCAAGATGTTTTCCATTGTAATGGCTGTTTTTCACAGGTTTAAAAAAAGAAGAAGAATTTATTCGTAATTTTTTTATGGATAAGAATAGCAACATTGGGGATCATTGTTGAAAGTTAAGACTCATTTCCGGTTCCTCATCCTTTCCCCCCTCAGTCTCATTACCTTTGTACCACGAAACACATAGCTGTAGAAACAGATCCAGTTCTCTGAGAGGTAGAGGCGTCCCTGGAGGAGGATGTCCCGGTGGAGGGCGCAGGGATAGTCTGACGAGAAAACATAAAGCAGACACCCGGTACAGACAGATAAGAACACTTGAAGTTTTACTTTAAAACTTTCTGTTTAATCTCAGGAACTTATTTTAAGACATTGTGGAATAGGCAGCTCAAATATTTGCAAATATATCCAAAACTTGAGAACTAAAGCTTTTTCCCCACCAAATTTAGTCTCTAAATAACTAATGATTTTTAAAAAATAATTTTTTTTCTCCATCCTGAACTTACCTAAAATGAGTATTTCTGAGTCAGGAAGCTCCTTGAACAGCCTCTTAAACTCCTCCACCCTCTGTTTGTAGCTTGGCAGAGGAGACTGAGGCACAGCGAGACATGGACCCAGAGCATCGGAGCTCTGTTTCAGGAAGATTACAGGTTCATATAAATTTAAAACTCAAAGTTTCAGAACATTTCTTCTGCATCTGTGTCTGAAACAGATGATGCAGTTGAAAATAATGCAATACTGCATCTGAACCACTAGAGAGCAGTGAAAGATCTTCATTTTATGTGTAATATTGTTAGTTTATTCTTAGCAACCTTTGTCCTCATGACTAAAGTCTGAGGAAAATAATTTTGAAGACTTTCAGGTCTGTGCTCCAGGTTCTTGTTTGTTTTAAATGTTCCTTACATCTTCATCCGAGCTCAACTGGACGTCCAGCAGGGATCCCGTTTCATCCGTGATATCGTCACTGCCCACTCCTGACCGGTTGGAAAGCTGGTCCATCAGCTCTGCTGGGCTAATTACAACAGAAATATCCAGGTTTACACTTAAAGATGATAGAGTAATAAAATGGACAGCTACAAAAGTTGTCAAGAATAAACCATTCAATCAAGACATCTCAATGTTTCACATAAAACAGTGTAAAAGATTTTTAGTCTGAATGGTTCCTCTATACAACATTACTATAGTTATGAAATAAGTTTCCCCCTTTACTCTGGATTTTTCACCACTCGGTTGCCTTTATTAACAAAAACAAGACCACAATAATTTGGCTCTTTAGACAAGAATTTTAAATAATTATAATAATATTGAACTGACAAACTTTTTATATGGTGAAGGCAGCTTTGGTTTCAACTGGAGAACTGATTAAATTGCTGGCACAACTGAACATTGCAAAATAACTCAAGGTTTGTCAGGTTGCTCAGGTGTGAGCAGCTCTTTTCAGCCACAAATTGAGACCCGGCCTAAGTCGTAATTCTCCAAGAGACTATATCAAAATATTGTCCAGGATTTAGTGATTTTTACTTATTAAATTTATATATACTGTATATATCCATGTTTCCCTCAACTTATACACCTATTCAACATAAAGGGATCCTAACGCTCCATTAACTGCATGTACATTAAACCAATATAAACCTTATTAGGGTGCAAACAAATATATACTTTACATGATTCTTCTGTTTCCCCCCTTCTTATGCCACCCTGAGCAACTGCCCAACAAACCTCCCAGGGTTTAGGCCTTTATATTCATTTTATGTATGTAGATGACAGCTAATGAAAACCCAAAATTTAGTTTTTGAGAAAATTATGATACAAAATAATCCACTCAACTCTGCAATCTGAAGTGCCTGACCTTACGTTTTAATGAGAAACATTACAATTCGACTGATCAAAATAAGTTGGTCTTCAAAAGTGCAAAAGTAGTCAGAAAATCCAAATTTAAAAGTATAAGAGAAAAATCGTAATGCGACAGAGCTATTCAAAGAAGCCATAGAAGTAAGCATTATTGAAACAAAAACTGGTTTGTCTGGAGATCTATGCTTAGGATGGGTTTAATCCCGCTTCTGAATAAACAGCTACATCACCTTTCCACACCACAGCAAAGTTAAAACCACCAGATCCGAGTAAAAATACAAAGCAGCCGTTTTCTCCGATAAGAGCCATCATCAGCTGATCTGTAGGTATGTCAATCAGATAAAGTCGCCCGCTGTTCCCCTTCACCTCTACGTGTCCACGTGTGGGTTATCCAAGCCAGACCTGCAGCCATCGGTCACTTACCTAACACGGAGAGGACCCAGGGTTCCGGTTCTGTCTGGCCGAGGTTTAAAAAGTAGGTTTGTTTGGTTCTGAAACCTCTGAGGTTGAGCCAAATGTGCTCCTCCTCCCGCTTGCTGCTTCAGCAGGTGCGTCTCATCCAGCCGGGAGGGAAAAACGCCTTGTGGGAGTTGACGCCTCACTGATGACGCTTTAAATCAGCTGGTTAGAATCCAAACTTTTTATTAACTAGTCCTCTCGGAAAGCAGGGTGATTTCTATAACCAGGTGTTTGTGGTTTCGGAAATTATGCCCAATTTTAAGAGCAAATCAGAGTTGATTTAAGTGATTTCTTAAAATAATTTTTAAATTATAGACATCTGTGTTTGTATTTAAAAATCTAAACACTTGCAGTACACACCTTAAGTAATCCAATTTAATTATGAACAGAATCAGCTCTATGTTTAAGAAAAATGTCTTTGCTTTGCTGCTGCCATAGAGCTGATGTTCCAGTATTACAGTCATGCAGAAATACCAGTTTAACTGCATAGACACACACAATGAGGTTGAGCAAAACACTCGACACCTTGTTTTTTTTACCCCACAATGATTTAATTCTTTGAGAGTATTATGATTAAACAGTTGGACTTTCACGCAGCAAAGTACACAGCACTACACAGCCGGAAATACAACCATAAAACGTCAACAAAATAAAAAAAAAACAGCAGCAAAAACAACAGAAGAAATGCTGGCAATAAATAGACTGATCTTCTTAAATTTATATTCAATACTCTTCTGTACAGATGGTCTGAATTACAACACATGAACTGAAAAATCTTCAGGAAAAGCAACACAGCTACACAGAAATCGTGTAAATTAAAAAAGTAACGCACGCATATTTAACACATTCACATACACGCACTCACACACAGTCAGTGACCATGCAGAGGATCCAGAGTACGCCTGTATGAGGCGACAAATAATGAATACAGTACATCTTTCTCTTTTTCCCTCCACAATAAGTTTCACACACACACACGCACTCGCACGTTCACGCACAGAGGATCACAGGGGAAGCACACGATGTCTGGGAATACACGGAGGTGGAATGTGCTCAGCGGTGGAGGAGTAGAGATGGAAAGACTGGAAGGGCAGCGTGAGCCTATTCCTCCAACGTGCGGAAGGCGTTCTGCATGTCCTCCAGAAGCTGTGCGTACTCAGTCTTAATTTTGGCCTCGCCGTCCTTAACCGGGTCCTGCAAACACACACACACGCACACAGAAATCCAATCAAACAGTGAGAATTAGGTCTCCAATAAATCTCACATCTAGTAGCTACAAACTCTTAGCATTTTACATTCACTTTAAAATGAAAAACCTCGAACGTAAGGCTGGATGATAAATTGATTTAATTAAATTTTTGGTTTTTGATTTGTTAATTTTTGGAAATCTAGATTTGTTTTTCACCAATGCAGTCCTTGGGTTTCCATAGTTCAGAGTGATGTCACCACAGTCAATGCCAACCATCTTGTTTGACAAGCATGTTTTACAGCTTCTATTTATCTGGACTTTGAATTCAGGCCAACTCTTCGATGCAGTATTAGACCCAAATTAGATTTTTATTACAAAGTCAAAATATTAAAATATTACAAGAATACAGTTGTAATATTAGAAGGATTTTTTATTTTTATGAGACACGAAAAATAAAAAATAAAGAGGAATGTTGGTATAAGTTTTATAGATAATACTTAATCTTTTCACACATGAGCATATTATCAGTAAGAGGAGGATTTTTTAATGATCACGCAAAAAACGGTATCTATTTCAAAGAAAGAGCAACATGAACTGACATGGTCACGTCAAATTCTGATAACTATCAAACTATTTTTCTCATTAAAACAAATTCCTTCTAGTAATTTTAAGATGCGTTTTTTTTCCGGGTAAAATTACATATTTATTTTGCTGATACTCTGACCATATTCTCCTTAAAACAAACATTCTCGTAGCCCAGCCATAATACTCTGTAATTCATCTCACAGACTGAAAGACTGAAGAAAAACCCATTTTTTTAAAAATATTTTTTGTCATTTGTAATTTCTTTTTTTAGAAAAATAAACAAAACAAAACCAAATCTATTACATTCAGAAATTGGATCCAGTATAAAAAAAAAATTAAAAAATCAGAGATTTTTTGTTTAAGCCTCATCGTCCAGCTCTATTCGAACATTCACTTTAAATTTATGCAAGACCCATAAACCTTCACAGCCCCCCCAAATTCACCTTGAACTTCATGGAGCTAATCCTGTAGAGGATTTCTCCCATGTGCTCTCTGATCATGGCCCAGGTGATCTTGTTGTCGCTCTGGGCTGTGGTCTCCACCGCATGCCGGGCCATGTCATAAAAAGCTATCGTGTTGGACAGAATGCCCACCGTCTTGTAGAAGGGGCAGAACCTGCGGAAGTAAATTATTCAGTAACTATAATGGTTCTTTTAGAGTGTGATAGAGGCAGTGCTAAGTAGACAATGCCCCCATGGTAGCGTTTTACCTGTCATATGGGGTGTAACCGTTCTGCTGCAGGAAGTCATCTTTAAGCAGTTTGGCCACTTCTAGAGTGATTTTGTCGGTTTCTGCCAATGAAGCCTATCAAAAGGGAATTCATCTTTAATTCATAGTGAACGGCACATGATTTAGGTGCTTCGACGAGCAAAAGCAGAATATATTTTGTGACTTACCTTTCCGACAAGCTGCACAATCTCGGCCAGGTCTTCTTCCTCCTGCAGGATCTCCTTTGCTTTAGTACGCAGCGGAACGAACTCTGGGAAGTGCTTGTCGTAATATTCGTCCAGAGCGCGAGTGTATTTACTGTAGCTGATCAGCCAGTTGACGGAGGGGAAGTGCTTCCTCTGAGCCAGCTTCTTATCCAGACCCCAGAACACCTGAGGAGGGGATGACCCACGTACTTGGTGAAGCATCTACCACTGATAGAATGGGTGTGTTTGAGAAGAGGACAGATGAATGAGAGTATAACTGCTTACCTGCACAATACCAAGCGTGGCTGAAGTAACGGGATCAGAGAAGTCGCCACCAGGAGGTGATACACTGAGAACAGAGCAAACGATTTATTAAACTACTATCATCCACAACAAATAGGAATGATTTTCCATACTTTCCCATACAGTCATCTACTTCTCAGAATTTCCAGCATTTTATGTTAATTTCAAAGTTTAAAAACCTTCCACTGATCATGGAAGGTCTAAAAGGAAACCTTCCATGATGAAAAGAAAAAGAAATAATGACAAGTGTTGAACTATATAAGGATTGGAAGGATACAAGAAAACAAAGGATGCAGGCTATAAGGAAATTAGAAAGGACACAAGGAAGAAGAAAGGAAGGGAGTAAAGATTGGAAAGAATTTCAGAAGGAAGGAAACAAGGAATGAGATTGGAGATAAAAATAAGAAAAAATGGACATGAGATCAGACACGGAGAAGGATACACACAAAAAAGGAAAGATGGATAGAAGAATGAATAGAAATAGAAAAAGCATAACAAAAGAAGAAAGGAAGGAAAGAAAATACAGGACTAAATAAGGAAATAAGAACAGAAAAATTGGAACAAGTAAAGACATGAGGATGGATGGAGTCAACAGTCAACAAAGGACAAAATGAATGAAGGAAAAACACAAGGAATAAAAAGTAACAAAGGATACAAAAAAGAGAAGTAATAAGGACAAAAATTGAAGGACAGAAGAAGGAAAAATGTACACAATGGAAAAAGATGCAAGGATGAGCAAAAGGAACGAATGGAGACAGAACACAAAGAAAGAAGAAAGGATAATAGAGAGATGCAAGACAAAAAAACGATGAAAATACAAAAGAAAAGGAGGTAAGATTACAGCAAAGTCTGAAAAGAACAAAAAAGGAATAATGGCATAAGAAAATAGGGACGAAGGAAGCAGGACATAAGAAAAGTAGGAAGAATACCAGGAAAGGAGGTAGGACTCAAGGACAGAAATAAAAGGATGTGTGGAAAGAAGGACAAATAGGCAAAAAGTTAGGAACAGAGATAAGCCATCAGGAAGATGATGGATATAAGTAAGAAAGACAATAAGAGTGAAAGAAGAAAGAACACAAGATACAGGGAAAAGAATGAAAGCAAGGGCATGAGAGAGTGATGACTGACAGAAATTAAAAAAGAAGGGAAGAAAGGCCAGGAATAAGGCAGAACAGAGTAGATTAGAACAGAGTGGGGAATAATGTCCAGGATGGGGAATAATGTGTGGAAATAGAAATATATATTTTGCATTTATATCCACAGACCTGAAAAATACTTTCATTTCAATTCCATACTTTTGCAGACTGTGTAGTAAACTTTGTCTCCCTCTAGTGACGGAAAGTTGTACTCACGCTCCAACAATACTGACGCTGCCCTCCCTCTCAGGGTTGCCCAGACACTTTACCCTTCCTGCACGCTCGTAGAAGGAGGCGAGTCGGGCGCCCAGGTAGGCCGGATATCCACTGTCTGAGGGTAGAAACACAGGTTACACCTGCATGCTGAGAGTTGTCCTACTTTTCTTCGATTCAGCTTCGAATACTGAAATGAAACGGTGCAATGCTCCACTCTTTGCTTAATCTAACAAACTATTCATAAATCAAAAGCAAAAAGTGTGAGGAGTAAACTCCGTAAACAGACCAAAAGTGCAGCAGCTGCTGCTGATAAATTTACATGGCAGACTCTTTAGGGAAATATCCACCACATGCTTCATTTGAGAAGTTTAATATGAGGAAGTGAAAACTAGAATTTCATAATTTCATTGACAGAGGTCTATTTCACAGTAAAAGATTTTTAGCTGGTGCTTCTCATATTAAACACCACAACACATTGTGATAGAGGAAATGTTCCTTCCTTTAACAGAAACAAAATGCCAGAATTATGTCTTTTAGCAAAACTAAGCTAATCATTTGCATAGAAGGTGATTTTTAGTCCACCTTAGTCCAGAATGAACTCTGATGCTTTACACATTTGTGTTGCGTATGTTACACAATGTTTGCGTGGTATTTTGTGCCTAGCCACATTAATAGAGCAGAATTTTCCCTTGTCTCCAAACTTACCAGCAGGCATTTCTGCCAAACGTCCAGAAATCTCCCTAAGAGCTTCGGCCCAACGTGAGGTGGAGTCGGCCATCATGCTCACGTTGTATCCCATGTCCCTGAAGTACTCGGACAACGTGATTCCTACAGAAACAGATTTATTATGTGCGCAAAAGTAACAAAAACAACAAAAATAGTCAATGAGCAATTGCTCCCAGCGTTTAGGGTGCCTTGCAAAAATATTCAAACCTGTTGTTGCCATAATGCAGCCACAAACTTTAGTGTGTTTTAATGAGACCAACACAAACTAGTCGGTCTCATTAAAACCAACTGGTTTGGCAGTAATTTTAAAGTGGAACAAAACACTAGTTTTTAACTAGTATTGAAGTTAAATTTCTGCTGAGTTTCTTGATCTTTTTAAAGCCGTTTGTCCATTAATGGTCTCAACAACCTTTTTTTTGTGTCACTCTACCACATAAAGCAGTAAGACAATTCAAAGAGGTACAAATAATCTCGCGATGCACAGTATGGATTAGTGACGCAGTGTTGTTGTTGGCTTCACCTGTGTAGATGGAGGCCTCTCTGGCAGCGACAGGCATGTTGGAGGTGTTAGCCACCAGTGCTGTTCTCTTCATGATGCTCTCCGTCTTTCCATCCACCTCCATGGTTAGCTGATGATCAGACAATACTGTCAGTTGCATCGAGCATTAGGCTAACTTGCTTTCAAAAAGATATTTTGATAAAAACCCCTGGAATCACCTCGGGGAAGTCTCTCAGTACTTCTGACATCTCATTACCGCGCTCCCCGCAGCCTACATAGATGATGACGTCGCTGTTGGAGTACTTGGACAGTGACTGAGAGATGACGGTTTTTCCACAGCCAAAGGCTCCTGGGATGGCTGTGGTTCCTCCTTGCACACATCTTCATACAGGAAGAGAAGCCTTGGATTAAGAGAACATCTTCAAAACACCTTAAATCCTCTGAGAGAGGATGTGAAGCTTACGGGAAAAGGGCGTCCAGCACCCTCTGTCCAGTCAGCAGTGGGTGATTGGCAGGTAGCTTCTCTGTGACAGGCCTGACCTGTCTGACAGGCCACACCTGCACCATGGTAAACTTCTCCTTCACACCCTCAAACTCCAGCTCCATCACCACATCCTGATGGAAAGAGACAGAAAGTTAACCCAAAGCGAGGCCCAACGGACACTAGGTAAAGAGTTGATTTGCCGAACTTACAGAGATGTCATAGCTTCCAGGTGGAGCCACATAGGTGACAGTGCCTCTGTTCTTGGGAGGAAGCATGATTTTGTGCTTGATAAGAGAGTTCTCAAAGACCATGCCATAAATGTCTCCTCCTGTGATATGACTCCCAACCTGATGTTAAGAAAAGGGAAGATCGATACAGAACAGACACCTCATCTAAATGATCTCAAGACGAAAGTCATACTCGCAGGCTCTTGCTGGGAGAAAAATCCCACTTCAGGTCTCGGTTGAGGGCGCCGATGTTGACTCCTCTGGGGATGTAGATGCTCTGTGTGAGGTCATTGATGTCCTTTAAGGGTCGCTGGATACCATCAAAGATGGAGCCCATGATACCTGGACCCAACTCGACAGAGAGAGGCTTTCCTGTTCGCAGCACAGGGTCTCCCACCGACACGCCAGCTGAATTTACACTCAGAAAAACCCACCAATGGTAAGAATGAACAGTTGTGTCCAAAATAAACTCCTTGACACAGTCGCCCTACATTTATAAAGTGCAACCTTTTTGATATGGCATAAAAATAAAATCTCTCATTAGTTCGTATCAGATCCAATTTCAAAAATTTTTTTCTCGCTTTCTTTATCTTAAAAAAGAAAAGAAATTACGAAAAAAATATTTTTCAAAAAGTGTCTTTTATTTCAATATAAAAGAATTACATCTTAGCCTGTCCCTAATATTCTGTTGTTGAGTTAACATGAATTCAAAGTTCAAATAAATAGGAACTGTAAAACACGCTTGTCAAACAAAATGGCAGAATTGGGGGTGTTAATATCACTGTGAACAATGGAAACCCACAGAATGCATTGGTGAAAAACATCATAGTTTTCCAAAAATTAAATCATCAAACACCAACAAGGATACATGTCTCCTCGTAGACCTGGATGGTGGCCATGTCTCCCTCCAGCCTGATGATCTCCCCCACCAGCTCACTGTGACCCACACGAACCAACTCATACATGGCTGCTCCTGCCATGGCCGTGGCCGTCACCACTGACAAACGCAATTAAGAGAAAAATATTATCTTTAACTAAAAGAAATAATAAATTACGTCTTTGCATGAATGAAAATTTGTTTAAGTTGCATTAGATAGCATGCACATTGACAGTCTTACAGACCAAGCAAAAATAGTATTAATCAGACAACTGCCTCCACTCTGAGGATATGATAACTTTTGGTTTTGCTTTTAGCAAATGTGACTTTATAAGAAAGTGGCAGGAAGAAAGTAATAAAAAGTTTTCTCTCTGGAGAACACAAGAGATATTTAAGTTTTTTGGACTGCACTTAATAAAGGCTGCAACTCAAATGTGACTAAATCTTTGTTTATAAATGTATCTGTGTATATGTGAGCCCATGGCGGCCGACCTGGTCCAGAGACGCCATGAACATATCCAAACTGGCTCTCTCGCTCCTCATCCCTGATCTTGGGCAGCTTGGACATGTCCATCTTCACTGGTTAGTATCCTGAGTCCTGACCAGAATAGACAAGAAAAAAAACACATAAAAATGAATTACAAATCTATTGATTAAATTCATTCTGCCAAAACAAAACAGATGTTGACTGTCAAGAGAACTAAAGTAATAAAATCATCCATCATCTGAATGCACCATTCAAAACAGTACATATATTAAAATAAAGCTAATAACAGTCTCTTTTCACATTTGTGTCATTTCCAAAACTCCATAAACAACATTAATGGTTAAATCCTTTGCTGCACAAACTGTACAGCAAAGCAGCAGCAGCAGCAGCTCAAGCTGTCAGCAGTCGTGACAAACCCATCCCCCAATGCAGCCGACTCCACAGTTACCTTCAGATGTACAACAAACTAATGCATGAATTAGTCCGTCTCAGAGCAAGTAGACATTACAAGAAAGTGCAATTTTCTGCATCCAATGACTGCTGCTCTCCCTGTGTCCTTTTATGCCCTTCTTACTGATGTACACATCTATCTTCCTGCTTACGTCTGGCTGCTCCAACCATCTGGGTATGAGTAAAGCAGCGCCACCAAAAGGTCAGCGGAAGTACTGCAAGAATCAAACCAAAGAAGACACTCTGCTTCTTTGATTTCTAGTAGAAATAAACTGCACAACAAAATAAAAACTTAAATCCAAAGATGTTAATCAGCTAAATTTTATATTTGATCTAGCTTAAACTGAAACGGAGCCCATTAGCAGAGTCAATCTAAATGTGATGTTGAAAATATTTCTACCAGCATTCCATGACATACTGTACGGGAGAGCATCTGCTTAAATACAAAAAAAAAATGCAAACCTATAATATTAAATCATCTAATTTCTTCATTTATTTTTTCGACTGTATAACTGGTTTAGAGCACAAAAGAAGAGAAAACAAAACACATCAGCTAGGATTAACATATTCAAACAGAAGACTGACAAGGCAGCAGCTTAATGCATGTAGGCATCTTTATGAGCTCATGTAGCATCAGCATGAGATTTAAGTGACTGATAACAGCATAATTGTTGGTGCCAGGTGAGCTGGTCTAAGTATTTCAGAAACCGCTTTTCACACTAAACTATCTCTAGGGCTTCTGCAGAAAGGCATGCAATACAGAGATAAACAAATCAGTTGCATGACAGTTACTTCCAGCAAGATAATGTGTCATATCACAAAGCTGATTTATTGGACATGAAAATAATTTAACTGTATGGTCAGATTTTAAACAAGCAGAGCAACTTTGGGATGCGGTGGAATGGAAGATTTGGATTACTAACTAATGTGGAGGAATTGTGTGATGCTATCATGTCAATATGGACCAAAAATACAAAACATTTTCAGCAGTTCTGAAAGCAAAAAGGGATCAAATACGATACCAGCAAAGAATACCAAATAAATTGACCAGTGACTGTATACTTTAGTACATTTATATTGGTGCATTCAGGAAGACATGATACTCATTCCCATCAGAACCCTAAAGACACACTGTACAAATAAAGTCTTTCATGTACATCTGTTTTCCAGATCTACATTTAAAGTCTCTATTGAAGGACCTTTTGGACACATTTACATTACATGGTATATAGCCTTGTCACAAACCTTGTAATAAGCTTTTTATAGTGGCTGTCATTCAACTCACCAGTCTTTACAAATGAATTATAAATTCTGATAAAACAATACTGGTCAAACCATTTTCTCATAAACTTTAGCCATATGGTCTATGAAACAAGACTTCAACCTTCACTTGATCATATGATTTTGGCACATGACTGGCTTCCCACTCTCTTTTAAGGAAGTGGAAAATGAGCACAGTGTCAGACTAGGAAGTAAATTTTTTTTTAGCTGTGTGGAAACTCTGGAGAAGCCCTGCCACTTGACAACACTTGATCTACAAAAAATGATCATTATCCACAGTGAGTTGGATAATCAATAATTGTGAAAAGAGGAAAATGTCTCCTGTTGTCCAATTTTGTATATTTGGAAAAGGAGGCCCTCTTGTTAAAAAGGCAGACATAAAGTATAGATCGTATTTTCTGTCTCATATGCTGTAGGCAAGAGACAGGGCAAAAATAAGCTCATATTTGTATCATATATGCGTGATAGTCACGCAGAACATTTTAACATGGTGATGTTACCTGCAAAACCCTGTAACATAGCTAACTCCGATGATCCATTATTTCATTTTATCAAACCAGACTGCTGTGTAAACAGTGGAGATGTTAATGCTTAGAAAACTCCAGTGTCAAGCTGATGCTTTATATCGAGTTTAGATTTGAGCTTTGAATCTGAATTCAGGGATGTCGGACAGGTTTCCTCGAAATGACTGTCTATATTTATTTGCACTGCGGAAAGCGGATATAACCCAGTCGTAAAATCAAACATAAGAATATCTCTGAATTGAACTTGGTTCGTTACATTAAAACCAATGTTAACTAGAATGTAACTATAATTTAGTATCATACTAAATAGCAAGCCGCCTCTGTCGGCCTGGTTCAGAAAAACTGCTGCCTCTATCGTTTTGTCGCTACAGCAAAGCTAAGCGGTTTCATTTCAACACCCGAGCACAACAAACCTTATTTGTTGCAAATAACAAAACCACTGAACCCAGTACAAATATATAGATTTTGTTACCGTCTGATCGTGAAGTGGTCGTTAAAGGTCTTGCCTCGAAGGAAAAAAGCTGGCTACTGCGGTGCGTGACGGCAGGCTGGGTGTCAGCTGACTTCATTCACTCGCCTTTTAGTTTTTTTTAACTGCAAGGCCCTGGTAACTACCGCCATTTTGGATCCACCCCCGTACAAGTGATGGGAATTACGTATCTCTTTTGAGATCCAGATTATTTGGTTCAATTTACTAATAAGGCCGAATATTTTGGTATCTACGTGCTTTTTCATTCACTAATACTTTTAGATGCTATGATTGAATAAGTTTTTATCTTTTATTTGTATTTTTTTTACACAAAAAACATATATTATTGAGAGAAAACCCCAATTCCTTAGACGGGAGCTGGCTACAATTGTTCATTTTATGAGCTGTAACACCAAGCCGGATCGGCCATGAACGGCACAGAGCCAAAGCTCTTCAAACCGTGAGTGACTGTGGAAGTTCATTTCAGCACAACATAAAATTATGAGTTTAAAATGTACATGTTTGATATTCAAAAAACATTATTAAAATGCAATAAGTTAATAAAAAAATTGTACAATCGATTTTAAATTTGACCATTTTTATTTTTTAAGTTCAGGATTATGATATATAGAGATAAAAAAAACCGAATTTGGCCATTTTGACAATCAGGCACTAGTTTGGCGTTTAAAATCATTTAGATTTTCAAAGTTATGACTTTCAACTCATAATTTCAATTTATGACGTAATATTACTATATATTATGATTATTTTGAGACTAAAATCATAAAATTTCCAAAATCATATATACGAGGCCCAGCCCTAATTCTGTTTTACAAAATTAAACTGACAACTAAATATATAGAAATGTAAACTTTTGTGTGCATTTATTATAACTGCTTCATGCATTGGCTTGGCAAGCCTGGTGGTGTAATTTGCAAAAAAACTAAAAATCTTCCGATGTAATTAAGTGCCCTTACGCTACAGGAATATATACCTTCACTAAATCAAATTTCATTAAATTTTTGTGCCCGTGTTACACAATTTTTCAATTAGTAGATAGCATAAAATAAAAATCTTCCGATAAAATTTACACCAAAACAATTTGATCTTCAAATAGAATAAGATGTCTTAAGTTTTGTGTGTGGAGTTTACTTTATGTGAGACACTTTAATTTGCATTAACATAATAATTAGCAGCAGTTTATTTTATAAGCCAAATTGTTTCTTAATACTTTCTGCTTTTCATGCGAGACTTTACGATTAAAAAAAAGGCGGTTTTCATTTAACTTTGACTATTTTACCCTGATTTTAGACTCGCAGGTTGGTTTTACATGCAAATCTTAAATTTGCGAACATGGCTGCTCTAGATTTAATCTTTCCCATAAATAAGCAGTAATTCTTAATGTTATCATATAGTTTGGCTCATCGTTGTTTAATTATACTATCTCCTTCAGAACGGAACACAGCCTAACAGGCTAAATTCAGGACAAATCTTTCTAGTGACGTGAGGGGTTCAGGGTTGACAGTCTGCCGTGGTAGTGTGGCGGCTAAGCTAACTGAATCCTTCGCTACATGTGGAGGGTAGAACAGGAGGCATCCCTGACCCTTACTCTGTTCAATTTATTAACTTGTACCCCAGACAACGCCTAAGTCAAGCCTAATCTCAAACAGGGATAATATCTGTGTAAAATGAAAGGGTGAGTCTAAGCTTTTTGAGTCACGAATATGTAGCTTAGCGCGACTAAAGTTTTTCATGCCTGTCTTTTTTTTTCTTAAAAGGGAGGTGGGCATGGGGGAAGACGACGCAAACTAGCCAACTAAGCTGAATCTATACAAGTGTATGGGAGGATATGAACTACAAGACAGCTAGTGAAACTGCTCTGTTGTGGTTGTTTTTTTATCTTAAGCCGCTTTTCTGTTCGTCCACACCGCTAATATGCTAGGCTAACCAGTTAGGTGCTACTAGTGGGAGGCTGAGTCAGGGAAGACTCAAAAGCGAAGCTAAGCTAAAAAAGACAGGACGGGAATATCCTGATTTTCTATGTTTGCTGCGTCCTTCTACTTAATAAAAGCAGACAAATCACTGAACTAGTTATATCAATAAACTGTAGTATATGCGTGTTCTAGTTGGACAATCACCAGTGCGTTAATTGAACTTCAGTTTTTTTTAGTGTAACTCGATCTGTCAAAGTAACAGGAATGAAGTTTGCGTTCACATGTTGTGGTGCTCTTAATTGTACTATATGTGGCTAAATTTTCAAATGACACATGTACAAATTACGCTAAACCTTGGTAATTAGGAAGATGGGATTAAATAAATGTTATTGAACATTCCTGTGAATAACACACGTGACCCGAGGCTCTTTCTGGACTTGCAGAGGTCCTATAAATACTACAGTGGGAACCTTTACAGAGACAGTTCTGGGTTAGAGTCTCCTGCTCATTAAGCAAACCTTGGAACCTTGATGTAATGTATATGATTCTAAATGAAGCTACCAGTCAGAATTTACTGTAAAAATCAGAACTACTCACTTTAGATGTAATTTGTCACCTGTAACACAACATGTGTTCATTTTTCAATTTTGTTATAAATCAAAATAAAAATATTCTCTCCCAGATACAATTTTCTGTCCACACACACTTTATCGACATTGCTTAAGTTTGTAGATCACAGTTCTTTTCTTAGCATTCTTTTTACCCCTTTATTAGTATGTTTTAAATCAAGTACTCAACAAATATTTGTAAGCATATCTGTAGTTTAAAATTAATTATATTGAGTCCAGCCAGAGAGGGTTAACAGAATACTTTAGATACTCTGAAGGGAAGGAAGAAATTGAGTTAGATAATCATGTCGTTTCAAATTATGTGTTTTGTAGGTTTGATCTATATAGCAAAAAAATAAGAGACAATCCTGCTACATGTGCCTCTGTCTGCTATTTGACCGTTTTGCTCTTGTTCCAGTAGCCGGATCGAGCTGGGGGATGTTACGCCTCACAACATTAAGCAGCTGAAGCGCCTGAACCAAGTCATCTTCCCTGTCAGCTACAACGACAAATTTTATAAAGATGTGCTGGAAGTTGGAGAGCTCGCAAAGCTAGGTAAGATATGTCTCCGCAGGTTGTCAGTAGGCAATATCTTAAAATCACCCTCTCCATAAAGCTTGTCAGCAGAAGAAAGCATGAAGTGCATTCAAATTTTTTTCTGGTACTCTTTTGTGTTGACTGTGGACATTAGAAAACCCAGTGGACAAACACCAGCGGATGATATGGCATCCCAAACCATCACTGATGGGGAAATTCACTCTGGACTTAGAGCAACATGGATTCTGGGTCTTTCTACTCTTCATCCAGACTCTGGGACCTTAGTTCCCAAATAAGATGCTAAATTTTCTTCAACGCTTTTTCCTTTCACTAAACTTTCTATGAATATACTTGGATACAGCAACCTGTGAACAACCAGCTTGTTCTATAATGGAGTTTTGTGCTTACCCTTCTTGTGGAGAGTGTCAGTGGTTGTCCTCTGGACATCTGTCCAGTCAGCAGTCTTCCCCATGATTCCCCATGTAGCCCACTGACCCCTGATTGAGAGACCATTCAAAGGCTCAAGAAACCTTTGTGGGGATTTGAGTTAATTAACTGATTAGGGAGCAGTAGGCAGGAGCTTAAAATTACTCCTGCCATGACTTTTCTCTATTTAACTTTTTCACAATTTGAAACATTTCTGACACTGAATTTTGGGTTTTCATTATATTTAAGCCCCAACCATCAAAATTGCAAGAAATAAAAACTTCAAATGTATCAACATGTGTAATGAGTTTCACTTTCTGAAGTGACTGACAAAAAAAATATTAAACTTTTTCACAATGTTGTACATTTTTGAGATGTATCTGCATTCCTATAACTTCCTAAATGCATACTGTTTAGTGTCCATACCTGAAGCAGCATAATAGATTATGGATGCTAGGCTAGGCATCTACTGTAATATAGTAATCCTTGCTTTTTTTTCTTCATGAATGTGTTTTCCTGCCTATTAATATGGTATTAACATTAGTTTTTTTTTTTTGCCTTGCAGCATACTTCAATGACATTGCAGTGGGGGCTGTGTGCTGCAGAGTGGATCACTCTCAGAACCAGAAGAGGCTGTATATCATGACCCTTGGGTGTTTAGCACCCTACCGTAGACTTGGAATTGGTAAGAAGATCCATTCATGTGTAAATACGGATGTGACTCATTTTGGTTTTCTGTATCATTTTTGTAAGTTTGAATTTATGATTTTATACTAGGTACAAAGATGCTCAATCATGTGCTAAACATCTGCGAGAAGGATGGCACTTTTGACAACATTTACCTGTAAGTGTCTTATTACAGGAGAAAATGAGGGTGTTTGTGATGTTTGACATTTAAATGTTTTTGACTGAAGATAGATGTACAAGAGATTTGACTGTCTTTACTTCTTCTTGTATTTGGTCTAAAGTGTTATTCCTTTCACAGTGATTCAAGTGTAATTAAAAACAGATTCCTTCAAATGTGCTAACTGCATCTTTCTCATTCCACAGTCATGTGCAGATCAGCAATGAGTCAGCTATCGACTTCTATCAGAAATTTGGCTTTGAGATAATCGAAACAAAAAAGAATTACTACAAGAGGATAGAACCTGCAGATGCCCATGTGTTGCAGAAGAGCCTGCGCAGTCCATGTGCGCCACCCAGTGGGGAGCTTCAGAAAGTAGAGTAGCGGCGCACACAGCTTTTTTTGGGGGGACAAAGAAAAGCATGTGTGCCCATCGACGCAGAAACAGAACTGTGACAGATGCCCCAAGGTCAACACATTCAACAGTTTCTCCAAAAGGACGCTAGAAAGAGAAAGCAGTTGTCCAGTATAAAAATTGCTGCATTTATTTTGCAATGGTGATTTTTTATTTTTTTTTTTTCATATTTTATTGTTCCCAATTATTACATGCGGTTATTTGAAAAGTGACAGAAAATTCTGTTATCCACAAATTGGTTTCCAATGATGAAATGCCAACACAGAACATTAGTAGACACGGTGACGGGGATGGTGTTCAGTTTGCAAATCGTTCTGTTTGCATTTGAGTTGTTTTTATGCGGTTATCAAACCTAGTGGGGACATATCTATATTTTTGGAAAAAAGGAAGCAGTGAAAATGTTTGCAAGACCATTACTTAGCTGGTCAATTTGGAGTGTTAGCTGGAGCTGATCCGTTGAACAGAAGAGACAGTTCTCTCGCTACCTGAACCCTGGGATTCACGGGAAGTGAACAAGACCAGTTTGTTCATGCATCCAGATGGGAGGAGCAGAAATGTTTCCCCTCAGTACGGACACAGGGGAGGCTGAATGGTTTGGTTGTGGTGGAAAGTTGTTGGCACCACTCTTGATTTCCAGAGAACTTTATTCTCTAGGTTTTTAATTTAATTCCCCTAAACTGTTTTTTATTTTTCACACTTACACAGCAAACGGCTCAGAGGTTCCCCTGGGTGTAAGACAAAATTAGAAATGTTTAGTTTGGGGGGAGCCAAACAAGAAGTCCCAGTATTGGAGAGGTTCTGATAGGTATATCCCCTCTCATTGACTTGTAGGGGATGTGTTAGTAATTGACTAAATGGATTTGATTTGGCGTTAGTAAATTTATTTGCTTAAGGTGGATAAATATTGATTTCTTAAACACCTTTGGCTCCCAATGTACTGACCTTACAAATAGCAGCGATTTCTTTAAACTTAGGGAGTTTTTGTTATTGCACCCTCATGAGTTGGAGGTCTGGAGCTTTTGGTCGGATATAGATTCTTAACCCAGAAGAAGCTCTGACCCTCTGCATGCAAGGAGAGTTGTTCTCTCGACTGTAGTATACGCATGTTTTTGCTTTCTTTGAAGAATTTTATCTTTTCTGGAGCTCTATATTGTAAGACTTTTTAACGTCTAAATAAAGGAATTACTATTTGCAGTAAAGTTTTTTTTTCTCGGCTTGGTTGATTTCCTTTGCTTTGCAAATTGGATGCACCTCAGATCGATTTACAGATCATTGCAGAAGTGTCCTGTCTACGCAGTTATGCAGTGTGGAAGAAAAAAAATGTACTCAAAAATGTAAAAGAAACTTGGTGACAGGAAGTAAAAGTTGGGGCTGTTAATGGGTTTCCGAAATGGACAATGACCCAAAGTGGCTACAAAGTGGCGTAATGAGAACAGACTCCATGTTTTGGAACAAAGTCTTGATATCTGTCCGGTGTGTGAGCGTAGCAGCCTACAACCAAACCTGACTGTTAAACCAGTTCCATCTGGAGGAATGAGCTAGAATCCAGCAAACTATTGTGAGAAGCTTGTGGAAGGAAACCTAGAACGTTTGAAAATATATGTAAACTTATAAATAAATCTGACATAGGATTTAGCTAATAGAAATAATTTTGATAATTTGAACTGATCTAAAACAAGAGAAGTTTGCTCCGATTTGAATTCAGATAATAAAAGTTGTGTCTTAATTTGGTGTGTGTATAAAACTGTGCTTTCAACTGTAATATTATAGGAATTTGAAAAAGTATTTCCCCCATACATATCTTTCTATTAGCCTACAACTTTTTCGTAGTATTTATCATATAACTTTATATTCTTAGGATATTTAAAAAAAATAAATAATTGTTATTAACCCTTCAAGATACAGGAGGTACGCATTTTACATGTATCTAGAAAACTAATGGAGCCTCATTAGACACGAACTCACAGTGATGGTTTCCTTACCGTTTCGTGATTGGTTGAGACTTCTTACACTCGCGATCCCATTGGCTGTCTCGAAGGTACAACCTTCTTTTGCACGGATTTAGGTGTATCTAGATTGTTTTGAGAGATGAGCTGAATGCTCTGCTAGCTTAGCTCCTAATGTCTAAGTTGTTACTGGAACATATATTCACCACAATGCCGAAGTTAGAGGTTGGTGGAATTTACGTTTGTTTTGCTACGCTTAGTTACGTGGGACGTAAATTATTTCGTTTTTAATTTGTCCAATAATTATTTAGGTAACGGTAAGCTAAGATAGCTGTTGGCTAACTAGCTAGTTTAAATGCTCAGGTTGATAGCTTTCTTCTATTTAAGTGACAGAACAGACATTTGAACGTCATCTATTGTCGATATGATTATGTTGAAGTAGAACATTTGTTTGAACAGTTTGTCAAAGAAGCTCTTTTTATGCAGAAGTTTAAATGTTATAGCATTTAGGTTTGCAGTAAAGCTAGGTTACTGTGCACTAGCATGTTAGCATCCAGTTGCTCTGGAGGAAGCCCAAATGTAACATAGTAGTTGTTAATACGCAGCTGTTGATGATTACAGCGTTTTTGTGTTGTGTGCAGGACGGGAACAGACCGGACTTAAGGTCCAGTTGTTGAATGCGTTAACTGGTACCTTTCACCATTCAGGCAACTGTTAAAACAGGATGCCAGAGATGACTGAAACTCAGACACCTGGTCGAAAACCCAAGTGAGTATGCTTATATACATATGAACATGTTAAGTTTAAAGAGAATAGGGACATTCAAAGCATAGACAACGCTTTGCTTAAATAGACAAGCTCCCCATTCTATGTCTTTTCTTATTTTTACAAAGTATATAAATATTGCACTGTCATTAATTCTGTTTTGCTTTTTCCTTTTTCTTTCCCAATATAAAAAAACGTTCCTCTTAAATCCTTTAATTGAAAATTATCCTCCATTGTTTGGATGATTTGTTGCCATTTGTTGCTCAACAAATTGTTGATCATTTGATTTAAAACCATAAGATATGTCTTAAATCACAGTTGTTATCATAGTTTCAGTGTTTGGTATATATATTCCTTTATTTAATCAGGTAAACCCCGTTGAGATCTAGATCTCATTTTCAAGAGGGACCTGAGCAAAAAATTTGCAATACATAACAACCTGGTTACAAGATAAAAAACAATTAATACATATGCACAAGTATAAAACAATAAAAACAATTTAAAAACAATGACACTGTTTCATAGAATCTTGTTGCCTGTCTTTAAGAACTGCTCGAAATAAGTCCAGTGAAATCATTTCCGACATCTTAAGTTCAGACTGCAACTGATTCCACGCTGTGGGGGCCAAGACACTGAATGCCTGCTTCCTTTTTTCAGTTCGAAAGCGTGGGACATGCAGAAGAATAATGTTATTGGAGCGAAGAGAACGAGAACTGACAGTTCTATGTAGGAGAGTGGATAAATATGCTGGGGTTAGACCGAGTAAAGATTTATACATCAGGATCATTAAATGATTGTTTCTCCGTACACTTAAAGGAGGCCATTCAGCTTTTGCTATCTTGATATTGTAATGGCAAAACATAACAATTACAAAAACAACTCAGAAGTGATTTGGACCAATCAATTCTCAAACATCTGCAGTCTGCTTAAAAGTTCCTGAACAACATTGACCATTTTTAAGTTGTTTTATTGCTTATTCATTTGTCTGTCAGTCCATCGACTATACCTGCTTACCCTTTATTAACAAAATAAAATTAAAACAAATGTCCCTTGAGTTCTCTAGTGCGCCCTTTTTATTTGTTTCTCTTGATTGAAGTGGGTCTTGACTTTATTAAAGCCAAAGTACAGACTGATCTGGGATTGCTTTGTACAGATGCACCCCAAGTTCATATTCATCCTGATGATGGCATCACCTTGCCTAACTTGAAAAAAAATTACTCCGAACATGTTTATAATAATTTATTCTTTTTCTTTTGAAACAAATGCACCAAAAATCATGTTGCCCACCTATAGGCTTTGTAAATATTTTCAATGCATTATGAATTGTTAACTTTTTGCAGAAAGAAGAAAAACAAAGAATCTCATAATGCAGGTAACATCATATCTGCTACTTTTGCAACTTTTAAAAAATTGCTAATTAATAACAGTTGAGCTATCGGTTCTTTTTTTTTTTTTTTACCTAAAATTGAATTAAATTATAAAAGGTACTGTCTCTTTGTTTGTGTCTGCATATAGTTGAGAGACACAGAAAGGAGAAAATTAATGCGGGGATTAATCGCATTGGGAATCTTCTGCCGTGTTCTCAGGCACTTAAACAGGTTAATAGCTGCTTTTTATTGAATTACAATCATCCATGTGTCTATCTAGTACAGTGTATATTTTTTTAACTTTATGTCAATGTTCTGTTTTTAGAGCAAGAACATGATATTGGACCAAGCTTTTCGCTACATTACTGAGCTGAAGAAACAAAATGATACACTGCTTCTGGACGGTGGTGATAAAGTCCAAGGTCAGAGTTTTTTTGTACATTTTTTTCATGAACTTTAAAAGAATCTTCTATTTATTCCGCAACCCTCAGTCAAATCTACCAACAGCAAAGTGACAGGCTGTGATTGAAGTTTTTATGCATGCTAACAATATATAATAATCAAAATTATAACACTATAAGTTTATTCAGCCATGTTTCTAAAAGTAGCATGTGGGATGGTGTCCGGCACCTTTTAGATGCATGTGTGGTCCAACATACCTGAGGCTGAAGTACCGCCTCAGTATGCAGTTAAATTCTTCAGAGTCCTGCTATTGACCTCATTGTTTGACTCTGGTGTGCTGAAGCAGAGGCATGTGTAAAAGTTGCAGGGCACCCTACCTTTGAGGGAGCAGGAAGAATTGATGGCTTATGGAGGTCCTGCTCCTAAAAATAGCATCTATTAAAAAAAAAAAGAAAACCACTGCACAGTTATGCTCCACTTGATGTTGGTCAATTACTTAAATATTTATTTTAAAATACAAATACCTGCTTTGTCTCTATGTAGCTGAGGAGATCCGGAGACTGCGGCATCAGTTGGATGAACTGAGAAAGGAGAGCGCTCACTACATTGAGCTCCTCAAAGCTCATGATATTAGCCTTTTAGAGGACCCAACTATTCACTGGAAGGGAAAGCACCGCTGTGCCAAAGTGGCAAAAGTGACTCCTACACATCAGCTCCCAAAGAGAATTGTTGTTTATTCAAATGGCAATGTGATCGGTCCTGCAGGGAAACAGGCAAGCCCGGGAAAGAAGTCCTCTGAAGCAATTCAGCCACCATCTGATGCCAGATTGCAAGTTAATGCAATAGAAAAAGTCAGTACTTCTTCTACCACCCCTGCACTGCTCCCAGGCTCAACCACAACACCCTCTCAGTCAAAATCAGGTCTGAGGTTGTTGGAGCAGTGTGTGGTTGAAACACCTGCTGGAGGCCCTTCTTTGGCGCCTTCTGTGTCTTACATAACCCTCCAGATCCCTGCAGCCACTACATCCCTGCTCCAGCAGGTGCAGCCTGATCCCCTGCCTCAGAGCATTCCCTTAGTAGCTAATTCAGCCTCGCCACATACCACCGAAAGCACTGCGCAATCTGTGTCCACACGCACTACATCTACCCAGACTATAACCTCTGCATCATCGGGGGGTTCCTCTTTGGGAACACAGGACACTGCCATCAGAACTGTAAGCTACACTGCAGTTCCTGCCAATCAAACTGTTCTTAGGGCTGGAGCTGCAGGCAGCACACAGACGACTTGGACAACATTGCAGATGGCAGGAAACACAGTGCAACCAGTTTGCCAGAGTTTGTCCACGCCAGAGGTCAGCAGTACCACCCAGGCGGTCCAACAGGTTGCAGTATGTCCTGTGGGCAGTAGACCCTCTGTTAATCCTGTTCAAATACAGCTGCAGCCACACGTGCCTGTACAGCAGGCACCTATCACAACTCATATCCCAGCTAATCCATTCAAAAGTACCCCTCACCTACAAGCTGCAGTTCTAAACCAGACACAGCCTCAATGTGCGGTTGTACCCCAGTCAGCCATAGTGCCGCAACCAGCTGTGATTGCTCAGCCCCAGCCTGCGGTTCTGCAGCCAGCGTCGTTGGTTCCTCATCCTCCAACAGCCCTTATTCCACAGCCTCAGCAAACCCTGGTTCCTCAGCATCAAGCTGCTGTGCTACCCCTGCTGCAGACCATGCAGGTGCTGCAGGTCAACCCAGCCGGTACTACCGCTGCAGTACCAGGTGTAACCGCACCTCAGAGCACGAACAATCCAAGTGTTGTCATCCTGCAGCAGGCCAGTGCCTGTCCCACCCAGCAGGTTGTGAGAGAGGACATTTCTAATCAAACACCTTGTCAGCATATAGTGATCATCCAAGCCCCCAGTCAGTCTGCGCCCACTCCTCAGAGCTCCCAGCTGAGCATTGGTCCTCCCTCTCTCCCTGCTGTTTCCACTCAAACAGCAACCACAACCAGTTCAGTGACTGTCCCTCCTTTACAAAGTGTTGGGGGAAAGCAGCTCGTGCATATCCTGCCTCGTCCCACCCAGGTTGAGGTGAGCCATCCTCTGCAGGTCAGCCAGGGATGCTCCTCTTCACCAGTTTCCACAGCCCCACAAACAATCACTGTGAATGGCCAGGTGTTTGCTCTGAAGCCAGTGAAAACTTCTGATAAAGGTGGCTCCCAGATCGGTCAGAGCACCCTCCAACTGGTACAGCCCACCACCACTGAGGAGCCCACTACTAATGTGGCCCTCAACACTTTAGGTGCCCTTAGCAGTCTGAACCAGAGCATATCTCAAGGCCTCCCTCGGTCTTGCCAGAGCAGTTGTCTGCTTACCCCTACATCATCAGTTGGTGTTACTGCACCTGTACCTGGATCTGCACCTGCACTACCTGCTCAGCAGCTACAGGTTCCATCGGGGATAGCTGCCAGCACCTCTAAGCCTTCAGGAAAAAAGCCCCACATGGTTGTAAACACAAAGAGAGTGGTAGCTAAAAGGACCAAATCTCCCAAAAAGAAAGAGCTCAGGACTGCACAACTAATTCCTCTCAAAAAATCTGCTACTGCTAAAGAGAGCCAGGCAGTTCAAGATAAAACATCTCAAGTTTTACAGTCCTCAGCAAACGTTCACCCAATGGACACCACAATTTCAGAGTCCCGAGATGCTGTAAGCTCTGTAGCATCAGGTCAGAACACACAGCAAATGATTGTGTGCAGTTCATCCAGCAACTCTGTTGTATTTTGCCCGATGCAGGATAAAAGCTCTGTCTGTGCATCTCAGAGTAACTCAGCTGCACCAAAGGTTGTCTGTGAAACAGCTATCAAGCCATCAAATGGCTCAGCTTTAGCAGTGAAGACTAAAATTACTCCAGTTTCTAACAGCAGCTCTGCTGTAACCAAACCTTTGGTGTCAGAGGTTAAACAGGTAACTGTTACTACTACAACTACCATAATGCAAAGCCTGCCAGCTGCTGCTTCTTCTGTTGCTAAACAAAATAAACCCACAGTCACCTCTGCAGTTTCCAATGACCCTCATGTAACTTCTGCTTCTGATTCTAGTTTGTGTTTGCCCCCAATCTGTATTCAGACTACTGCACCAGTGACTCAGAATACCAACACAGTGCAACCTACTGTTCCCCAGAAATCAAAGGTCCAAGATCAACCATCTTCTTCTCAGCCCACCACTACATCCTCTGCACCCACCACACTTGTCATCTCATCACCTATACCCAATGAGTTGGCTCCAGACGCCTCTATTACAGTTTCCACATCAACTATTGAAATTAAGAAAAAGGCTAGTACTTCAAGAGCTCCTTCACAACAGAATGACGTGAACATTCCCCCACCTTCCTTGTGTCGTCCTGCAGAACTCAAACCAACTCAGACAACAAGGATTGACAGGGATGCTCTGGAGGAGAGGCCTTCCACAGCAGCAAGAAAAGAAGTATTGGTTGGGGTGATGTCTGAAGTTCCCTTAAAGAAGGACTTTGCAGTGTCTCAACAAGTTTACACAAACCTGGATGACCAGGCAATGGAGCAGAATATGACGTCCAACAGGCAGACTGATTCTCCAATGACCACAGGGGGAGCTGGTGGTCGAGGATTCTCTGTCGCATCAATGCTTCCTCAGGGCCATAGCATCAGTGTGTCTTCCAGCTCTTTTGGGTCATTTGCGTTTACATCCGAACAAGCGGAGATGCTTGCGTTGGCAATGCTAGAACAAGACAGCCCAGAGAGAAGAAGTGGAGGATGCTCAGGGGACAACACTGCTTCAGCTACATGGGACTCCCCCAAAACCCCACCAGTGTCTTCCAGCAGAGACAGAGGCTCAGCTGGGCAGCCAGGCAAGATAACCAAACTGATGGACCAAAGTACGGCTAAACACCATGATGTATCTGTGAGTGGGCCAAACAGACATCTGCAAAGTATTGCTTGCTCAAAATCTCAACCTCTCCCTCCAGGACAGTCTCAGAGTTCAACACAAGGTGGGACAGCCGCTAGCCTCAGTGTTAACAATCTGATCAGATCCAGCTCCAGTCACCAACCCTATCCCAGTTCCCCCAGTCTGACGGCCCAGCAGGGGTCAGCTCCCTCTCCAGCCGGGACATCTACTCATATGTCCCAACCCTCAAGCAACGCCATCTCAACCTGTTCAGGCACTGCCCAAGTAGTAGAGTATTCTGCCTTGAAAAATAATGCTATAAGAGGCCCACCTGGAAGTGTGGTAGGTGAGCGACATGGGAAGATCCTCTCCAAAAGACAAGCCCCAGAAGAAGCAATGTTAAATGCAGGAAAACGACCAAAGCCTTGCCCTCCGCCGGGTAACGCAGTGGGTCATATGGATGTGAAAGCACCAGACCACAGTCAGATGATGTTGGGACAGCTGTCGTCCACCTCTGCAGCTGTAATGACTAGGGTTAATTCAGAAAATGGAGGCCCTCTTTTCTCATCAAATTCCTTCATGAGCCCAGTAGTGCGCCCCATTGATGGTCACTGCCCCGTTCAAGGTCCTCCTGAGCAGAACCAGGCAGGCGGCCTTCATCTGCCACAGGGTCACCCGCAGCATTCTGTTAGCCAGCCCAGTCAGCATCTGGGAGGGAACCTTTACATGAAACAACAGCAACAAGAGCAGCAGAGACACCATTTATATCATCTGCAGCACCACCTGACTCAATCTGACCCTGCACAGCGCCACTCACTACACCAGAGGGCGCTGCAGGAGCAGCAGCAGCAACAACAACAACAACAACAGCAGCAGCAACAGCAGCAGCAGCATGTCCAGAAGAAGCGGGGAATCGTCAGAGGGAATCAAACTGGCTCACCTGCTGGCTTGCAGCAGAAGCAGCAACATCACCTGGAAAAGTCTGGAATTCATCAGCATTCCCATCAGCAGCAGCAGTCACAGCATCCACAGCAGTCTCACCAACAGTCTCAACAGCATCAACAACCAACACAGCACCAAGCATCTCATCCGCAACACCAACAACAGCAGCAGGCGCACCAGCAGCCTCCCCAGACTCAGCATCAACAGCAGCTGCAGCAGCAGAACTCTCATCCCAGACATCCTCAGCATTTACAGCAACAGATTCAACAGCAGCACTTTAGGCATCAGGACAAGACATGTGAGGCTCAGTCAGTGGGATCCAGAGCCCATCATAACAGCCACCTGGCTCAGCAGGACCACCTCAAGGTGGGTATGGGTAGCATGTTAGTAATGTGTAGTTTATGATCATTTGTTTGAATCTGAATGAGAAATACTGTTAAAGTTCATCCTCTAAATTATAAACCGTGCTAGTGCTTAGTAGCACCTACTCATTTAGATGACAGAACCTTTTTTTCACTCTTTTAGCTCTTTCATTCTTTCTTTTGCTGTCTTCCCTTAGCACTTTCGCTCGTTTCTTTCGTTCGCTCTTTCTTTTGCAATTTATTTCAACCTTTCTTTCTGTCTTTCTTTTGAAGCAGGGAACTTTTACTATCAAAAATGCAAAGGAACCCTGGAATTGGCTGACTGAAATTATTTTTATTTATGATTTCCTGTAATTTGCAGAATTTAATCCTATTTTCATTTTTACTGAGGAATATTTTATGACATATTATTGTCTTCTTTTTGTTATAGTAAAGGTTTTTGTGTCTTTAACTTGTCGTTCTGCAGTCTGGTCAGGATCATAATGCTATGCAGAGAATGATGAGCGCTAGAAGCTTGGAGCAGCAGCTCATCTCTCCTCCCACCAACACGGTGTCTCGTTCATCTGAGCTGGCCTGTGCTCCGTCTCGACAGGAGCGACACCGCGTGTCGAACTACTCTGCAGAGGCGCTCATCGGTAAAAGCACTACTAGCGGGGATCAGCAGCAACGCATGGCTCTCCATCTTCAGCCCGGTCGTGGTGCCACCCAAGAGCAACCAGACCTCCGCAGCTACCTGGATACATCGCGAGGGAAGGCTGGCATTGTTCACAACCCTCAGAACCGCCTTTCATCTGACCATTCTACATCCACTGACCAACGCATATCTGAGTGTCAGTCCTTCAAGGCGATGGCTGGTGGAGGGGGAACACATCAGCTCAGCAGTTTTGAAGCTCAGGTCTCTCGTGGGAGTGACATGGCCCCCAAGTCGGTACCCCCCTCTCAGCGGGGCCCTCAGGGACAGCAGCAGGGAGGATTCAGGATGAGCGTCGGCCCCACTGCAGACGTAAGAAATCGTGGAAGCTACAGTGGACCCCATCCCGGCTCTCAGGGAGTCCAAGTTGGTCCTGCGCTGCCTCGGGAACAGGAAGGCTGCCACCAGAGTTTCATGCAAAGCCTCCTTTCTCCCCACCTTCCTGAGCAGAGCAACCATCAGCGAGGAGTTCAATGTTGCCCCCCAGTGACCATGGAGTACAGCTGCATGCCTGGAAGTTCATCAGGAGACATCCAGGCCAAGGCCTCCAGTCCAAGCGTGCCTCAGTCCCAGAAGGCCCCAGCTATGCGACTCACAGAGGCCAACAAGGGCCACATTTCTCAGGTCAGCAGTAATATGCACGTAGGGCCCGGTGTCCGAGCAGGTCTGCCCCACCCTCCGACCCCCCACAGCAGCTCTGAGCCCGGCCGCTCCTCTGCCATCCCCAGACCCCCCGTTGCTGTCAGCCAGCATTCCAGACATATACCCAGAGACGCTCATCCCATCAAACTGAGACATCGATCAGGAGCGCAGAGACCCACCAACCCTTTTGAGGCCGAGGGCCATCTACCTCTGCCCTCAGGGGGAGGGGTCCTGCTGGGCCGGCCTCAGTCTGGAGGAGAGAACCGCCGGACCACCATTGTGCGCTTGATGGCAGACAGCGCACAGGTTCCCAGTGACAACAATCTTGCTGCTGACCAACACCTGGCTCAGAACTTTGGGTTCCCCTTTATCTCAGAGGGAGGGATGAACCCTCCTCCTCCGATTAATGCAAACTCTACATTTATCCCTCCAGTGAGCCAACCCAGTACCTCCCGCACACCGTCCCTCCTCCCGGTGGAGCCCCAGAACACTTTACCCTCCTTTTACCCCTCTTACTCCCCAGCTGCACATCCCAGCCTTCCTGGTGATGTTGCTCTCCAGTACTTTCCCAACCAAATGTTTACAAGCCCGAGCGCCGACAAGGCCAGCGCCCCTCCTCTCAACAACAGATTCAGCTCCATCCTCTCCCCGACGCGGCCAGTGGGGTTCGGTCAGGCCAGTTTCCCTTTGCTTCCGGATATGCCTCCTATGCCATCGTCTGGAATCACCCCTCACATCTCCAACTTCAGCCTCACCTCGTTGTTCCCTGAAATCGCCACCGGCATGCCCTCGGATGGCTCATCCATGCAGATGTCCCCTCTACTGTCACTCACCAACACATCGTCAGCTGACTCTGGCAAGCAACCCAATCGTCCGGCCCACAACATCAGCCACATCCTGGGCCATGATGGCAGTTCAGCTGTGTGATGAGTTTCAGTTTAATGCCTTTTTGGACTGTTGTTCAAGAGCAAACAATTGCATTTTCTGTTTGAAACGTGTAGTTTGTTAAAGAAAGAAGTGATGAAGCACTTGATGTGAGGGATTTGTTGTTTACATGTCCACTCAGTTCCAGTTTTGTTTTTTTTTTCTTTTTTGACATGCCTAATGTCAGAGTAATCATTTAAAAATTTCATAAGGCTTTTGAATTTTATGGAAATAAGTCCTGAAAGTTCCTTTTCGAAATGTTGGTTCTGAAGAAAATATAAAAGTTTAGAACTTGAATTTTTGGTCAAAAGGAAACCTTCTGCACAGTTACTAATTTAATTTACTAACTTATCAGGTTGTACTGTACAGATTTTTCGAAGAGCTATTTTGTAAATACCAATATTTCATATCAAAGTTGCTAGATTATGTATTTGTAAATACAAAATTGATAAATAAAATTTATAAGGATAACATTGTCATTTCCCTGTTTTTTTTCTGTTATCAGAACCCAGTTTATTTTAAATAATTAGTATTCAAAAAAACAAAATTGTAACTTATCTGAGTAGGCAGGAAGACTCTCCAGACTCTCCTCTAATGAAGAGGAGGCCCATAGTCTAATGTTCTTCATATGAACAAACCTTCTTTGCATGATCTCTAGATGTTTGTTTTAGCTAGCATACTTGTTAACTATTTTGCCTAACTTTAGCTTTTGTATACCACTTTGAAACATGCTAATGTTATAAGGATAATTTTGTAATTTTCCTGCTTTTTTTTTCTTGCAGCTAACATGTTAGCATATTAGCTGCTGTCAACATAGATTAGCTAATGTTATGCTAACATGCCATTTGTAGCTTATTTAATAACGCCAATGCATAGCTCTGAATGTTGTATGACACAAGTATATCAGGCATTGAGCCTCACACCCAACAGCAGATAATGCATATTCTTATTTATGGCATAATGCTAGCTTGTTTGTAGTTTATCCTTTTTCCACTTAAAATGTCTATTGATTGTCTTCATTTTAGGTTCTACATTTCAAATACCTTTTAATAAAATTATTGTGCTGAGCATTACACACCATGTGGTTAATATATTATACCCGAAACAATAGCTAATAACTTGAAGCTAGTCAAAAGAAACAAAACACATAATTATTTCATAAGCTTTTTATTTACATGCAATAGTGCTCCAGCATGTGCAGAAAACAGCCTGCACTCTTTAGGGAGTATAGATTCAGGATCTCCTTCATTTTGATCACTTTTATGTAATACTTTTTTCACTGACCTGTGAGGAAGGAATAATACTAACACCTGTCACAGCTTCCTCACCTGGCAGTCTTTTGGTAACCAGCGAACAAGTAAACAGAAGTGGCTGCAGAGTAAAGTTCAGCTTATCGATGACTGTTATTTTCCAGAATCTCTCCCATTCAGTGATGATTTTAAAAAAATACCATAAACTCCAACAAATAAATAACTATACACAATATATAATCTCATGTACACTACTGAAAACAATGATTTAAATTGCATACACTTGTTAATAGTTTGTTAATGAAGAGCAAAGTATATTACGTTACTGTACACAATGGCAGTTTTCAGTTCTTGAGAACGTGATGACAGCACCTCATAATTACAGCATCTGATTGGAGAAATGGTCCCTTTGTTTCTAGTCTGCATAAAGCTAAACACAATGAACATTTAGGAAGGAGTCATGTCTGCGAGATGAGAAATGGACGGGTCAGGTCTGGACATGGAAGTGCTGAATAAATGGAAGTTGCTCTGGAAATGCAGACTCCCCTTGTCAAGGATGTAGAGTGAGCAGATATATGGATAAATCGTGTTTTTATATGAAAATACCCATATATACAGAATAATAACACAATTATATGTACAAAAGCATAAATATATAAATATTCTAATACAAAAATAAATATATTCTCTTTTTTTTCCTCTGTTCACTAAGAGTCTGTTATGCATCTGTGGTGTCTGACGTCCCTATGTTCTCAGAGGACACTTCATTTGGGAGGATGTTTACTTCCTGTATTGTATCTTGGGATTGTTGCATTGTGGTTGTGGAATAGGAGGTGAAAACTCCGTCGTCCTCAAGTGACAAAAGACGAAGAGGTTCCTGTTCTGCAGGAATGAAAGAGAGCAGGTAAAATATTGTTAAGTTTTCTACACTGGGCAAAACGACACTCAAATCTCAAAGGGTTATTTGCCACATTTGTTCCTTCCATATTAGAAGAATCCACACTTACTTTGATTGATGTTTGGCGTGCCGTCACCAAACCTAACTCCGCCTCCTACTTCCTGTGAGCTGACAAATTCATGGGAAGACGCCAGAAGCTGATGAGTGGAGTCGTCAGGAGAACAGTGGTTCTGTTCCTGATGATCCACCTCCCTGAGAAAAACATACATTTATAATGATAGCAGAATGTTTTTATTTTTAGCTTTACTTAATGAAATATCATTAGCAGAATTTAACAATTATTAACCTGCTGGAGTACTGGTAAAGAGGCAGATGACCATTTGCCTGTGGCAGAAGCGTGTTGCACTCCAAGTCACAATCCACTTCATCCTGCAAAGTAAAAGTACATGAAGGTTTTTATTCAACAATAAAAGAATAAAACATTAGTAGTAGTAGCAGAAGTGTTACAAAGTTTGTGAGTCACAACACAAAAAGAACAGGAACTATTACCATATGTTTTTGGGGAAAAAAAAGAAAAGAAAAAGAAAACACCTTTCTGTCCCACCCAAGTGAACAACCCTAGCCAGAATTTAAAATTAGCAAAAGCTTTGAGTTTATTGTCTGGACTGAGATGCAACATTTAGTTATTTAAAGAAGGTAATTTTTGGATGAAAAAATAAATACATTTACAAGTATTTCTAGTTTAAAATTAAGCTAATCTCAACCAGTTAGAGCCTATGAATACATTTGTAAAAACATTTTCTTAACTGTTCTCACCAGCATGTTGACACTGGCCTTTAAATGTGCAGTTTCTTTTTTTTTTTTTTTTACACAGCTCCTGAAATTCTATTACTGATTTTTGTTCCAGTGTACCAGATGTCACTTCAGCCAAAGTGTTTTCACCTGCTGCAGTCCTGGAAGGCAGTGCTGAGCTTTTCCGTTCTGGATGTACTCTCCGTTAGCGGGGTAAACGCTGCGTGAAGGACTCATGTGAGAGTCCAGGGGACAGTGTCCTACCAGGGCCAGTCCCTGCAGAGGAACCATGGTGTACTGACATGCTGACACCGGAGCAGCCACAGTTGGGAAGCATAAGTCTGATGCTTGCTCTGCAAGTAGTGAAGTAATGAATTAGGACATGTACAAAGGCAATAGCCTGTCATCAAAAACCTGAGGATCTCTGGGAAAAACTCACTCTGCTTGGCCCAGGCTCTCCAGAGACAGAACGGGATGAAGGCAACAATGATGAAGACAAAGGCTCCTAGGACAATACCAACGATGAGGTAGGGGAGGTCACCAGGCCGTGGCACCAGCACGCCGGGGGCTTCAGCCTCTGGATCTATAGGCTCTGGAGCCCGAGGTCGCGGGTTATTAAGACGAGCTGAGGAAAAAATAAATAGAAAAGGCTTAGGAAGATCTTAGTCAGATAGCTACATGTTCAAGAAAATCTAACAAACATCCTCTGTAAATGCTCTCACCTTTAGTTTCAAGAATTACTACGTTGCCAAACTCGCTCTCGCCCTTTTCGTTGAAGCTCTGCATCTTGATGTCGTACGCCGTTTCCGGCTGCAGGTCGGTGATCGAATGCCAGTACCGGTCCCCCTCCACCACATCCTTCTTGTAGTCGCTGTCATTATCGCTGTCCGTCGGGCGGTAGTAGATGTAGAAACCATAGATTGGCGTGTTGTTCACAGGATCATACTAGTGAGGAGGTAACGATCACAATGAGCTTTATATCAAACCCAGTTTCCCTATGAATTTTTAAATATAAAAAAACATTTCCAGACTTAAAAGTTCAGACATTTCAGATCCTCCCTGACTGTCAAAATGTCTTTGGACACATACCGTCCATTTCAGGATGATCGTGGTCTCATTGATGGCTTCATTGTAAGTGATGTAAGGTCCATCAACGGGACGCTCGTGGGTTTTCCCACCCACCACAGTGTAGGCCTTGGAGGGGGCACTGGGTGGACTGGAACCGATTACGTTCACGGCGACCACACGAAACTTATAGGACGTACCTACAGGGAGAGGAACGAACATTCGCAATCAGCGGCCCCAGACTTCTCAGACACTTAAAAGGCAGAGTGAAGCAGTTTTCTCAAAGCAAATGTTTTGTTAATTGTAACCTAGTTATGTTTTGATTAATGGCAGCAATCACTGAAATGGCTTTAACTATACTCATTATGGTGATAAATTTACAGACCGAGGAACTGTAATTACTCAGGGCATCATCGTCATAATTGCATGGAACGACATCCAATAACGCCCCTCCTCCAAACCAACCTTTCTCCAGGCCCGTGATTTCCACAGACAGCCTGGATGGGGGAATGTTCTCCACCGCCGTCACCCAGTCCTCCCCGGGCCTCTTCACCTTCTTGTACTCCACCCGAAACGACTGAATGGGGAAGCCGCGGTTGCCGCGAGGAATCCAAGTCACGTATGCCGAGGTCTCCGTAGCCATGGAGACGGTGGGCTTATCGGGAGCTTCGGGAGCTGCGGAGGGTAGGGTGGGGTCAAATATGTAGCGACAATATGGAAATAAATCACAGGACAACAATGCAGCCTCAAAGTGCTCAACTTACTGAGAGCTCATCCTTCAGACAGAAATGCAAGAGAGAAAACTGTTAGAGGAGAGGGTTAGTAGCTGAGGTTAGTCCTAGCTTTGGCCTTTGATGTCATTAGTGCTGTTAATCAGAGATTTGTTGCGTTCGCAGGTAGAAGGCTTACGAGAGAGGCTTGGTGAAGGGACAGCTGGGGTTTTTGGTGGGTCGTTGGACGCTCCGGAGCCTTTACGCACTGAAGACAGAAAAAACAAAACTGTTTAGTGCTACAGATATTTCCTTGAGTCATCTTAAGAAAAAATGCAGATTAAATTTCTTTTTGTTGTGAACAATGGGTTTAAAATGGTGAAATTGATTACAGTGCCTCATAAAAAGGAAATTTCACACAGTTTGTCACACAAAACCACAAACGACACAAAAAAGTGCAGAACTGTTATGTGGAAAGAATAGGATACACGGTTTTCAACCGTTTTCACAGAAAATAATAAAATCTACATATTTAAACCCTTGTCCAAGATATCCCAAAATAAAATCAACTGCAGTCAATTAACTTCAAAAGTCCGCCTCTGAGTTGTTTAATCTGAGTATCAATCTCACGGTTCTGTGAAGACCTTAGAGGTTAGTTGGAGAATATTAGAGAACAAACATAATCATGAAGACCAAGGTAGATAGGTCAGAGGTCAAATTGTGAAGAAATTTAGACCATCTATAGCAGGGGTGCCCAAAGTGGGTCCTCGAGGGCCGGCATCCTGCATGTTTTAGCTCTCTCCCTGATTTAACGCACCTGGATCAAATGATGACTCGTTAGAAGGCCTAAGAGGAACACTGACATGCTGAAAAGGTTGTTGGTACTACCAGGGAGAGAACTAAAACATGCAGGATGCCGGCCCTCGAGGACTGGCTTTGAGCGCCCCAAACTGACAGGTCAGGCAAGCAGAGACCAATAATCAGTGAAGCAGCCAAGAGGCTCAAAGTAACGCTGTGAAATGAAAAGATTCACAGCTCAAGCGGCAGAATCTGTCAACACAGGGTTTCCCCCAGAGTATTATAAGCCTGGAGGGCCACCATGCTTTACTTGTGCCCCCACCAGGCTTAGCATGGCTTATTTATTTAATTGTTTTCTTATGTTTGCATTTTTTAAAACTTTATAGTTGGTGTTCAGATATTAATCTTCCAATTTTCCAATGACACATAATTATTAAGTGATTTTTTTTCACATTCCCCATCAACTTTAAACATTTTTCAACTCAAAAACACAACAGGCCACTGGATGAATGACTGCAGAGCGCTCCAACCGCCAGGCTTAGCAAGTTTTCTGGGGGAAACATTGCAACATCATGATTGAAGTGCAACTAATGGCAATACAAAGTAAAAAAAGAAAAAAGTATCGACTTAATTATAAAACTAATCAATTAAATGGATGAAATGATGCAACAGATTCAACTTAAATACAATAATTGTGACTCAACATGTTCGTCTTGGAGTAGCTTTACAAATGCTGCTGCTGGAACAAAACGCAGTTTAAAAACGGGGTTTCTTAATGGGGGTTAAGAAGGAGGAGCTCAGTCAGATGATACCAATATTGAATTTTTAGGCCAACGTGCAAAACAATGGAGTAAAACTAACACATGGTATAACATGGTAGTTCCAGAAGGTTAGAAACCTTAGAAAGTTTAGGCAAATGTTCCCCACTTCTGATTGGAAAAGTTTTTTTCCCCTCTAAACTATTTTTTACTCAAGAACGAATTACATGGGATATGTCAGGACAAAATGAGAGAATAGATGCATGTATCTATCATACCTTTGCCAGTCCTGAAGGTCATCATGGCTGGCTGTCCCAAACCAGCACAATTCTTTGCAGCCATCTCTACTTCATACAGGCTGTCTGGCTGCAGTTTGGTTAGAATCAGCTTATGGAGGGAACCTGAGATACTTCGAGTGATCCACTCAGCAAGAGGGGGACCCTCCTAGAAGTAAAAACAGGACTTGGTCAGAGAGAAAAGAGGAAGAGGTGCTATGTAGATTTCATAAGGGCCCTTGTTACCTTTCTGTATTTGATCACATACTCCAGCACAGGGGACCCTCGTTCATGCCGAGGTCTCCAGGTCAGCTCATAATAGTCTGCCTTGCCTGTTCGAGGCTGGCTGAGAATAATGGGGGCTTCTGCAGGTAATATTTGTCCTGGTAATGAGGAGCAGTCCAGAGGCAGCATGGCTCCGGCGGCCCCAGGCCTTACAGGAGGCTGCTCTTTCAGCACTTTATCAGGACTGAGTGGGCGAAAATTAGGAGGCAGCCTTCCCCGAGATGAAATCCCTACAGAACAAAAAACCCCATCAAATCTGAAGGCTTCCAAATACAGAGAGAAACCTCGTTGCGGAGCACCAATTTACAGCAGCTTACCGGTCGATACCGTGATGAGGCGAGCAGATGCCTGCGAACTGCCCAGCCCGTTCTCCGCCATGCACTGGTACAGGCCATCATCCTGAGAGCTGACGTTGGAGATGCGCAGCGCCCGCGAGGTGAGGCGGTGGCGGGAGGACTGAGCGAGGGGTCGGGCATTGTGGAGCCATGTCACTGAGGGAGTGGGCTTTCCTCGGGCCTGGCAGATGATCCGCACAGTTTCTCCGAACGCAACCTCCTGTTGCTGCAGCTCTATGGTCACCAGGGGAGGCTCTGCAGGAGGAATGGTACACATGAGGGTTAAGAGTCTGTGGTTTTGTATAAGTCGCCTTAGAGTAGAAAGAAAAGGACATTTGGTTTTTCACATTTTGCATTTTCAAAAACCTGAAAGAATTTTCATGCATTCGTATTCATTTCCTTACTCTGATACCCCAAAATAAAACCCAAGGGGACACAGCAAATATATGGACGAAGGTGTTCCCATCACATGAGTCCAGAATTGAACGTTTTAGTCTTCGTTCAAATCACTGAAACATGGTGGTGGCTACATTATCCTACAGGGCGTTTTTCTTCACCAAATACAAGAAAGCTGGTCAGAGGTGTCTGGAAAGTCAATATGAAACTAAAACCCATTAAAGCCTCCAAAGATGTTGAGACTTTGTGAAAAGTTTACTGCCCAGATCCTAAACATGCAGCCAAAGCTACAATGGACTGGTTTAGATCAAAGCGCATTCATGTGTTAGAATGGCCAAGTCAAAACCCAGACTAAAATATAATTAGGAGTCTGTGGCAAGAAGGAAAAAAGTGATGTTCACAGACGCTCTTCATCTCATCCGACTAGTTTTGAGCTGTATTGCAAAAACCAAAAAGGCTGTTGCAATTGTTTCTACAATTTTTAGGTTTTATGTAGTAAAAATTTTAAAATAACCTTTCCATTCACTTCACGATTAAGTTCCACTTTGTATTGATCCAGAGCATAAAATTACGACAAAGCACATTGAAGTTTGCAACTATTATGCAACAAAACATGAAAAAGTTCAAGGGGTGCAAATAGTTTTGCAAGTCACTGTACATATTAAAAGGTTTGTGTGTGTAGAGTGAGCTAGACCCACTAGTTGATGGTTGGCTGCTTGTGAATGGGGGGTAAAGACAGAACTCATTACAGCTACAGCAGCACTCTTGACTTTAATTAGAGCCAGCTGTAGAGAGACAAGCTCACAACACATTAACACAAACATGCACGCACGCATACGCACACTAAATCACTGTAAAAACAGCCATCCATAACCTAGACACGTTCAATCAAGTGCAGCTATAGAATAAAGAGCCCTGTCTCCAGCCTGTCTTCTACGCTTCTGCACACACACAGACAAAACTCTGTCTTGCAGCTTCGCCAAACAGGAGACAAAATAATTCCCAACTTCACGACGCAGACAAAAATACAGCCAAATTAGCGAGACACGGAATGTAATAAATCATCTGCTCACCGAACACTTGAACATCGTAGAGCACGGTGGCGGATCGGTCCGAGCCCATGCCGTTGTCCGCTCTGCAGACGTACGTGCCCGAATCGCCCTCGCTCACGGCGTCGATGAGCAGGTTGCTCAGCAGAAAGCGCGTGTTGTTGTGAGAGCGCAGGTCCAGCCCGTCTTTCGCCCAGGTGACCTGCGGGGTAGGGATGCCGCTGGCCACGCACTCCAGCACCAGCCGCTGGCCTTTGGTCACCATGATGGATCGGGGCGCCGGCGGGTAGATGATGCGAGCCGCTTCGGACATGGAGCCTGAAAGAGCGACGGAGAGAGTCGAGATATGGATGATGAAACTGGGAGAGAGATGCAACAGATGCTAAATTAAAACATTTACGTATTTTAATCTCCAACTTTGACAATTGTAAAACAGGAACTCTACCACCATGCTGTTGTTACTGTGTTCTTATGGTCATAAGTTTAGATTTTTAGAAACCCAAAAAAATATGCAAACATTAAATCTCCTTGTTGTGCCTTGATGTTGACGTTCAAAAGCCAGACTCACGGCGAATGCGCAGGCGATCGGTGGATCTGGACGTTTTGACCTCCTGAGTGACAGGATTGTAAGCGGCACACTTGTACGGCCCCTCGTCGTCCTGGGTGGCGTTGGCTATCTGCAGGTTCCCTGATGGCATGATGAGGTAGTTTCCTAAAATAAAAAAACAGAAAATACATGCTGGATGAGAGAAGCCCAAAAGACAAAGAATGAGATCTACTTCAGTGGATCCAAGACCTAAAAAGGCTCCTGATCTGGTTATACTTCCGTTTTTAAACCATTGCGTATGTCGCCAAAAAGATATAAAATGCAAAAATCTCCAATTATTCAGTTTAGTCATATGTCATTTGCTGGAAACTTTATATGATCCCCACCCATTTGCATTTATTGTGTTTACCCATTTTTACAAAATGGACCTGATCATGACGTCCAAACCAAAACCCAATCATTGGATTTTGAACCACACTTTATCGCAGTAAACTATGAGAACATACTTTATCATTAAGGTCTTTTATGCATGATTGGATATCATATGGTTAACGGCTGCTTTTCATTTCAGAAAGTTGGTTATGAAACAATCTAAACCCAGAGGCAGAAACGTGTGATTCACACCCAGTGCTGGTTAAGTGCAAAACCAATCTCCAAAACAAACAAAAAAACCCCAATAAAAACTAAAGAGCATAGCAAGGTTGCCAACTCTCATTCTCCTGGAGTGATGAGAGTTCTTCCATTTCTCACTTTGCCCAGATAAATCTCACTGCGAATGCGGAAAGCTGACGACAGCCGTTTATGATTGAGTCAACACAGTTAGTCAGTTCTCTTTAGAGTCCTGACTACCCTCTGCGCATGTTTTATAGTCTTTGGTGTCATTTCCTCAGGATGGCTAAGATGTTGAGTCACTTGGAGTTGATACTTCCTCTCTCTCCCTGGAAACCTGCTGGCCCTCCCTACTATAGCCCTCCAATGTCATCTGCCACCAATCACCTTCTTAATTTTTATGTCAAAGAGAGAGAAGTTGTTGTTTTTCACTTCATCACCAAACTTTAGTTACATTGAAATATTTAACGATGAGGTTGTCTATATGCGTGGCAGCAGCACAGTCAGTTAAGAGTGCTTGGGGGAAAAAATCTGTTCCTGAAGGCATCCTGGGAGGAATACCAGAGTTAGAGAGAGCATATCAAAATATTCACCCAAACAATTGCATTACTTTGCCAAAATAAACCAAAGCTTGTTCAGCTGTTTCCATAGCAACATAATACTGATATAAGCTAATTTAATTGCATCAGTAGCATTGAAGTTTTTACAATAATGACCTCACCTGCAGCCCTGTTTCACTCCAACAAAAACGTGAAAATGCACTGAGAAACAACATTTTTCCAAAAACAGTGAATGCACTGTTTTTGGAAACAGTGCATTCACTGCACTTACAACACATTTCAGTGTGGAAGTTGTTACCAAGGGAAGAAGAATATGTTCCCTATTATCAACTCTTAGTTACCAAAGTTTTACCCAACTTATTGCAGCAAAGTTTCTCTGTTTAATCCCTTTGTCATGGAAATTTGGATTTTAGAAATGTTGGCAGTCTTTTGTAATTCCCACACAACATTAATCATATCATATCATTTCTGTTTGAGCCATAACAGACTGCTCTCTGTCACAGTGCCACGACGCCTCATAAACAATGAGAAGTCACAGAGAGCTTCTTAAAACTTCTGAACAGTTGCAATGGTTTAACAATCCCACGCAAAGAAAGGAAAATCTGAGCTTTTTCACTCAATTATTAAATTTGTATATCTGAATATTGTGTGTGATGGCCTCAATTCTATTTTTTACTTGAATGTATAGTCTGTTTTGTAAAGGAGATGTGTGCATGTCTTTATTTGTACAGATACATCTGTCCCAAAACCTGGAGAATTTTCAGATTTCCAGAAAGAGACAACCCTCTTGCTGAAAATGAACTGTTTTTGACTGATCATTTGGTGAATTGTGCTTTCAACTCAAATGTTGGCAACTCTGGGCAAAGTATTTTTATCCACTCACGACTACTGTATTCGATATCTCGCAACAGTTATGACAAAATGTGTGACTAGCAACCACCTTTAGCAACAGTTTGATTTATGGAGATGTTTGGCAGAGTTAATTTACTCTGTGGTCAGGGTTTGTTTACTTGGGCTCTACAGTCATTAAAAGCACAAAGGCAGCTGAAAATACATTAGGGCACTTTGGAATAAGAGGATGACAAAGAAGAGAAGCTAAATAAAAACAAGAACATCAACAACAAAAAAAGTCCACGTTGCAAAACTTTGGTTTGTAACATGAGCCCTCAGAGCCATTCCATTAAAAGGCTGTACTGTCCTAACAGGCCACATAGTGGCGCCCTTGAGTCTGAATCAGAACAATTCGCCAGCTTTTGACAATGTGGTATTCATTTCCTCAGATAAGAGGCAGATATCAGTACCTACGGCTCCCAGGCATCATCAGCATACCAGTGACAAACCACTGGAGCTTTTTCTTTTCTTCCAGGAGACTTAGAAGTAAAACCATTTGAAAAATAAACAACTACATTCCCATGTTACAACATTCCCCAGATAACGGCCTTATCGCAGGCTTTATGAAGCGCTCAGAGGGGAGGATTACAGCATTCCTGTAAATAATGGAGACAGTTTAGGAATTAAAATGGGATGCGGGATGAGAACGAGGAGCGGTACCTTTGGACGTCTCCAGCCATTCCTGTTTGACACTGTAGCGGACCTGAGCTTTGGGCTGACTCTCCGGAAGGTGACACTCGATGACGGCCGTGTTGCCTTCATCGACTTCTATCTCCTGTTGGATGTCGGGCTCGAAATCCCGTAGCTCTGCAACAGCACACAGAATGACAGAAACGGTCAGAAAGCTGCGCAACTGCTTCGTTTCAGCAGCAAAGCGCACCAAATAAAACTCATCTAGCTGCACATGTACACAGTCAGTCCTCAGCTTTAGAAGCAGAGAAACCACAATATTTTGAGCAATAATAACTGCGATGTCTCCGTGTTGAGTGTCTGTCACAGCAGCTTCACTCTGCTGTGTTGCAACCACATTGTTTCTCTTCTTCCCCACTGTGTGATCCAGTTAAACTTGCTGGAATTTCATAAAAAATGTTTTTTCGGGGGTTTTCTTTTTTTAAATCACTCCAGTTTCTTGTTTTTTCTTGTAATCAAAATAGTTTTATTCAAAAGCCAAAAACGGGGTCTCTGTACTATCCGAGGAGGTCTCATCAATCCTCCCCGACATCAGATCGGGACTGGAACTGATTTGGAGTCTGTGGGAAACGTGGGAGCGGGATTACTGGAGCCATGTGCTACGACCGTGTTCCTGCAGACACAGAGTCTGCACGGCCTAGATGATCATCTGACCCCGTGACCCACCTCCCCTCCTTTAAAAAACCCCAGCCTGAGCGACCCAGAGGGCTGAGGAGGAAGGGTCAAAGGTGAGAGAGTAGAGTTACAGGGGCAGATTTCCAGTTTGGGCTCGAGAGGAAGTGGCGAAGCTCTGCTCTTAAGAACAAAACAGAACCCCAGAAAGCAAAAGCCGAGGGAAGAAAAAGAGGGCAGGGAGAAGCTTGGAGTGGGAGGGAGAGCAGGAGAAATTCGTCAAGGAGGAGTTCAAGAGTGAAATGAAAGATAAATAAAACTTCTTGTGGAGCGTAATTAAACGTCTACCAGTTTTTTGTTGATTTATTCTTAACAAACACAGGCTCTCCGTTCTTTCCAGAGGTGCTATAACTGCTGTGTTTTTCTTGGACTGGTCACACACTTTAGCACAAAAGAAAAGGGGGGGGAGAAGCAAAAGAGAGAAAAAAAAATGAGCAGCTGATCAGATTTATACACGGCTCTGACTCAATAAGCAAATCTCAATCAGGGCTTTGGTTTTCACCACGATGTAGTCAAATCACTGGTGCAAACACGTCCACAGCAGATTAATTTGCTATTCGTGCTGGATGTGAACCCCCTGCCAGCATCTGGAGGAGCTTTGATGGGAGAAATGAGGGAGGCAGATGAGGGTACACACACACACACACACGCCTGGGTGCCCACGCGCACACACACACACTCAACAGCTCCATCTCAAGACTCTGTCAGCGCCGATTCTGAAAGATGAGAATCCAAGCCGGGGCAGGCAAAGCTTTAGTGGTGTGTGTGGCGCTCCATTTGCTAAATCAATCGGGTGCTGTTTTTACAACCCCAGCCTTCGCATCTACCCATCCTCCTCTTTCCCTAACCCCCCCAACCCCCCATTTACACCTCTGAACCCTCCATCAACTCCCTCCTCCCGCATTCTTCACCGAAACAACCCGTCCAGAATACCTCTCAGGTGTGTGGGGGGGTGTGCGTGTGTGTGTGTGAGACTTTTTTTGTGCGAGCGAGCATCCCTGCACGCACAGAGGATTGATTGTATGCATAAAATGAAGCAGACCTCCCACACCAGGGCAGCTTGGCAGGGCCCACGAAAAATATTTCAAGAAGAGACAGTGTATTCATCATCTTTATGCGCAGCAGCAGGAGGCCTGTCTGTGTTTTTGCGTCTGAATCCGAACATGTTTGTGCAACGTGTTGTGCAGATATACGGCGGGGTTGATTGTCAGCACAGGAATTTGAGCGAGCAGCTTTTAAAGTTCTGCCAAAGAGGGAGAGAGAGAGAGAAAAAAAGAGGGTTGGGGGTGGATTTGGATGGCACAGAGGGTCTGGAATCAACCTAGACTGATGGTAAAAAACATGTGCATACAGCTAAGAGGGTTCAGAAGGAAAGGAAAGCACGTAGAGGCTCCCCATGGGGCGATTCCTTAGGCGATCTGGGGGTGGCCATGGAGAACCTTTATTAAATTAGAGACGTTCTTATTTTTTTTGTATTTTTTTTTTAGAAGCCAGCTTCACATCTGGCTGTTCCAGCATGATTTATACACATTCAAATGTTAATGTCTGTGTACAACGCCTTGCAGGAGTATTTATGCACTTTAGAGTTTTTGGAGAAGTTTAAAGTACATCTCTTCGAGAACTTATTATCTCAACATGGAAAGAGCACACAATGCTCATTGAAAAAGGGGTGGCAGTATCATGCTGTGGGGCTGTTTTTGCAAAAGACTCAGGAGAAGATTTGCTAAATAGCTCAAGTTCAGTCAGGTTAGACGGAGAAAATCCGCTAAATGAAATAGGCAACATTTTTAGACTCAATGAGGAAAGCTGATGGAGACAGACCCCAAAAGATCTGCAGCTGAGCAGGCTGGAAACAATGCATACCACAAGTTTTATATTTCAATTTGAGAAGAGAATTGAAAGCCCAGGGGTCATTTTCCTTACACTTCATAATTATACCGTCGTTTCTGTTGGTCTGCCACATAAACTCCCAATAAAATACATTAACGTTTGTGTTTGTAAGGGAATAAACGTGAAAACGTTTTGCGAGGCACTAGAGATGCTGTGCTGGAAAAAGGAAAGATAAAGAGATCAGTGCTGCAGATGACAACCTCCCCCCCCAAAAAAAACAAGGAAGGTAAAAAGTAATGAAAGCAAGGAGGAGGAGAGAAAGTGACAGGGAGTGAAAATGTGCAGAGAGAGAGACGTGTGAGCGTGTGAGTGTGACGTCCCGTCTCATCTCTTGTCAGGGTCTTGTCTCGACTGGCCTAAAAACACCCCGAGCTTCCCAAGTTGAGGCAACTTCACACATCAATCACATCTGTGCATGTAAAACAATACTGTTAACAGCAGCCCTGCCTAAACCCATATCCTCCGCCAACCCCAGTTCCTACCCACACACACACACTCACTCACACCAGTCTTATCTCCCTCCAGCCCTCTTCCCGATAATGGGGCTGTAATTTCTGACCAGGCCTGCTGTCAGGCCCTGTGGAGTGGAATGTGGAGTTGAGAGGAGCAAAAAAAGGAGCCACTGAAGGTAAAGGGCCCCCACGGTGAGTGCCGGTCCCTTCTTTCCCCCTGCTCAGACCGGCCCCCAGCCCCAGGGTCCCCTCCATTCCTAAAGCTCATGTTTCACAGTTTCAGGCCTTCTCTCAGTCCCATGATGCATATCAAATATAAGAGCGCAGACTTGGTGCAGCCAAGCACTGAAAGCATGAGGAATCATTTATTTTAACTAATAGATCAATATGACTCACTATCAAAGCAGCTGTTTTATCCAAGTAAACACACGAGTGTTGTAGTTCTCATCCGAATTTCAGTATAAGAAGAAAAACTTCAGATAGTTTTAGCCCTCAATAGAGTTGAGATTCAAACAGGCTATAACCACTGGAAAAGTACAGAGTTTACAATGTATTGATAAAGGTTTTAAGCAAACAAATACCACCTACTCACTGTTTTTGTTCTACTCGAGGAAAATCAACTTGAGGGAGTCTTTTGGATACTCTGACTTAACCATAAAGAGGCCTGTGTGTTTATTTGTTACGGTTTTGTGTGGGCGGCTACTCACTGGCAGCGGTGACATTAGCAGGCACGCTCGCCAGAGAACCAGCGCCGGTGCTGGCCACACACTGGTATCTGCCCAGCGTCCGGTTGGTCAAAGCGGGGATGAGAAGGCTGCCCAGGCTCAGCACCACGCCCAGATCGCCGTTCGACAGCTGCTCGCCGTTGAGACACCAGCTGAGCTTGGCTGAGGCGGGTCGGGCGCTGCAGCGCAACATGACGCTGCCTCCCAGCTTCTGCACCACAGACACGGGCTCCTCAGTGAACACCGGCACCTCATCTGAAGAGATGAATATACAAACGCACCGAGATCAGGGTTAAAGACAGAGCAGCGTATGACATTTGGAAGAAACCTACACAGCAAAAACACAAAATCTTATGCAGTTTAGTCTAGTTTCTATTGCAAATATCCTAGCACACTTGAAATGAGACTATACTAACTTACAAGAAACTTTTCAGCAAGATATAGAAGCTTGTTTTAAGTCAATAATTCTTTAATATTTGTGAAAATAGGTAAATAATCTGCCAGTGCAACTAGTACCTTCCTTATCAATATTGAATAAGTTTTGACTCCCACATTGCTGAACAGCTACTTGTAAGTTAGTTTCACCTTATTTTAAGTATACAGTACTAACATATTTTCACTAGAAACTAGGCCTGACACTAGAAACTCAAAAATGTTTGGTAAGATTTGGTGGTTTTGCATTATACAAGATACACACACATTTTAATGTCATGTTCTCAGCCCTTCTGAGGACATTTATAAGTATAAATACAAAAAGAGTATAATGAATGCACTAAACGGTAGTCAGTTTTCAAATATCCCAGCTGAAAAACACACAGACTGGAAGGAAAAAAGAGGAATAATGAGAATATACATGAATTTTGTACAAATGGACCGGATGGATAATTAATTAAGAGATGTTTCTTTCTCTCCATCTATTTATTTATCCATATAGTTGCACAATCAAACTTTACATCTACATTAAATTTGCTATGAAAGTTGTAAAAGGTGTACCACCAACTAATCAAACTAAATCGATTAATAATAAATAATTCAACCAACTACCTTCATTTATTCATTTGATTAATGAGGAACCGACTCCAGCTTTCTATACAAAGCTTCTTTTCATTTTCAGTTCGCTCATGGTGGCGATCCAAGCCCGTCCAAATTACCTCCTTATTCAAATCTATTTCAAATAAACCTGCTGCTGCCAGACATATAAAACAGTTCACTCCCTGTGTTGAAGCCAGAAAACGTCCTGGCACGACTTATCATGCACCAGGTGTTTAGAAAAACTAAATGTACAGAGCACTTGGAAAGGGAGGTTACACGGAGCACCGTCCAATGAGAGGAGATTGGAAATGGCAGGGAGCGGTGTTATTATGACTAATAAAACTAAAGAATAGCAGAATGAATTTAAAATCTAACATTCTTTTAAAGCATGTTCAATGAATATTGATGAAAAAAGTCTATCATTTCAGTAAATATATTTAAAAGTGTTTATTCCTGTCCATTTTGATGATTACAATTTACAGGGAATGTAAAATAATCTGTTTCTTACGAAACTTTACTATTACATAAGATCAATTGAAAAAAACTTTTAATACACAATAACTACGTCAAGGCCATGTTGCAGCCTACAATTACTAAGTGTTGTATCCAAACATATTAATAGAAAGTTGAGTGGAAAGAGAAAGTGTGGCAGACATAAACTAAAAGTAGTGGACAGCCTCAACTTTGATTGTAATTTACTGAGAAAGAATTTAATTAACTATAAGTCATAAGGACAGAAATGAAAAAACAAATGGTTCAAGTTATGACCCTGCATGCAGTAATTATGTACAACAAATGAGTTTCAGTTGAATTCAATTACTGAAATAGATGAACTTTCAGTTGATTTTAAACTCACAAGTGGTTGAAGCGCCGCTCTGCAGGCAGCACAGCAGAACTGCGCCCAGAGCACAAAACACTGGAGCTTTTCTCTTTTTCATCCAAGGAGTCCAGTCTTGCTTTCCAGACATTTTCCATGCACTATGCCCTGAAAAACACAACAGATAATGATTAGAGGGTCATTTACATACTTAGCGCAGTGAAAACAAACAGCCTAAGCACAGTTAATCTGACTGGCTCACACAAAAACACCAACACCTGCGCCAAAAAAACACATGATTCGACTGGGAGACAAACAACGCTCACCAAAAAAGGCAGCCTTGAACTCATACATGCACTCCTCTGTCAGCTCGGATCTAGCTTGTGTACGCGCGAACAAAAACAGGCAGCCATTAACACAACCCAGGTGAGATGGCTGCACTCTGCAGCACCCTCAGCAGCCAAAACTCCAGACACAAATAAAGCCTTTCTTTTCTCTCAGCCCCCATTTCTCCGCCTGCACCCGCACTCCAGCTTGCACTCATCAAAGGGGCGCCCTCATTCAGCAGGCCGTAACCTGAGCCCGCCGCCTTCCCGCTCAGGTGTAACCGATACAGGTAGAGGGGCTTAGATGGGGGAAGGAGGGAGGGAAAAGGAGAAGGGGAAAACACATAGGCAGCATTCAGGAGCTGGGACAAAGAGCAACTAATGAGAGGCAGGACAGGAGAAGGGGGACTGAGTTGGGGGAAATGTATATCCCAGCAGTGATGAGTGTGTTGAAGGTAGAGGAGTACTATTTTATTCCCCAGAACAGAATATATTGAGAGTAATAGCCAGTACATGAACAGCTAACGCACAGAGGAGAGCTTTTCTCTCCACTGTCGTCTTAGCCAAGTTTCCTGAATTCTTTCCTGTCAGGTTAAACTAACAACTTCCCGTCAGGATGAGGAGGGTGGTCCTGCAAAAGTGAACTTCTCTTTCTCCCCCTGTACTCTTACAAACATACGATTGCATGCCTCTGAACACACTCAACTGTCCTGTAATAGTGGAAGCAGAACACAACTTTCACATTTATCCTATTGGAGGAGGAGGAACGATTAATGGCGCTCTCTTGCACACAAATACAGACTTGTGTTACGGGACTTAGGATGGGTGGTGGTTAGGGGGGGGCAAAGAAGGAGAAACAGTTAGTGGAAACTCTTACAGCGCACCTTCATCATCTAATGGGAGCCGTAAAAAAAGTTTTGCTGCCAGGCACATTTATTGAAAATGAGCAAAGGAGGAGGCTAATGGAAAAACAGCTCCCAATGTCTGCAACTGCTAAACCAGACCACACATTGCTCTGCAGAAACCTGAATGTGTAAACAACTCTAGATGATGAATTCAGATGAAAACAGCAGCACCAAGCCATTCGCATGAAAACACAATGTGCGGTGCTGCAAGTTACTGTAACTTTCAACAGCTTTTTTTAATACGCATTGAAATAAATTAGGTTCTTTTCGTGTCAGTTTGGGTGCAGCATCAGAAATCTGCGCACAAGTACCTACCCAGTAGAAACAGGCCCCTAGCCCTAACTGTAATACTCTGGTGTAAAAGGCAAAAAAACATGTGATCTTCTGTTTATTTCTTGAAATCAATCATGGTGGACTCGCATGCTGCTCAGAGAAGAGTGGTGAAATAGAAGGCGAGGACTCCTGAAATGAGCAATTATTAGGCAGGCTTTTACACGAAGCAGATTCTGTGAGTCAGACTTCATGAGTGGCCCACATGCTTTCAGTTTGAGTAGATTTTAGTACTGCTTTTCATCCCTTTCTGGTGTAATTTATAGTGTGTTGATATGGATTGTAATTTTATTTTATTTTTTTTAGTTCTTACAAGAGCAGTCTGACAGTCCCAACAGTTGGTTTTCCAACTTTCAATGACAAGAGGACCACAGCAAAGCCAAAATCTGGCATGGCCGCTGGGTGGGTAAAAATTGCATTTTTTACCCACCAAGAGTGTGTAATTAATTGCAATTGATTGCATTTTTATTAAAAACTATATATCAACAAAATAAGCTACATTCTCAATTCAAAAACCCTTTTTGCTGCCAAACTACTGAGTAAATAGACATTTGAGCACAAAAACAAAGATATTTATTGTTTATTCTCTTAATTAGGTTATTCATCCATCAGGCAAAGTCCTATTCTACTCATTCAGCTTTCAAATGTTTCAGGAACCCCTGATCATTCATGCAACTTCTTTGAAAAACGCTTTAAACGTTTTAACTGTGGACCCAACAATGGCGTTGGGAACATCTTTGCTTGCTGCTGTTTGTTTGTTGCAGATGTTTTGCATTAAGATGGTATTTTAGGCTTGAATAAGTCAGTGATAGGCCATCTCCTTTTTGTCCAACATCCTATCAGATTGTTTTGAGGCAGGAATTAGAATAGAAAGAGAAACACTGATCAGTAGTGAGCCAAGAGTAGCAGCTTTGACATACGTTGCTGTTATTCACAGATGTTGCTTGTGTGTCAGATTTATGAGTGTACCAGAAACAACACGCAAGTACAAAGGTTCCACTCAGAACTTTTGTAGGCTTAAATCAAGAAATAAATAAACAGTCCCGGCCCTAACAATAAATCATTGAAATGCAACATACATCCAATTACATATCAGTGAATAGGTAGTTGCTAAAGTCATCTATGGACAAAACACAGAATTAGCATTATTAGCTTGTTCTGCTAATAGCAATTAACCTGGAAGAATTCACTTTTGTAGACAACATAACTATATTTTGTTGGTTTTTATTTTATTTTAGCTGACAATTAGCTCTGCATTTAAAAAAAAAATCCATTCAGACACTGAAGTCTTTATCAATCTTCTCAAACCGTAGTGGTTATCTCCAATAGTTTTTGTTTTATCATTATCATTTCACAGACTAACATAGTATCACAATGACCAGAGAAAAAATAACTATGATGCCTTCTGTAACCTCTGGATAAAGCCTCGCAGATTTGTTCCTTCTCATTCACTCTCTTGTCCACAGAGAGGCCCATCAGTAGCGGGTTTACTCTGTAAACAAACAGCAAACTGCTTGGATCCAGGAGGCAGCAGAGCTGAAGGCCTGTGGCTTTTGTGGCTGTTTGCATTATGGACACAACTCAGGACAGCTGGCTGTACATGTGTATCGAGCACCTGTCACAGCTGTGAGAGTCAATAACTGTAAACCACACTGAACCACCAGCCAAGGGGACACACAACGGGTTACGCTGCCCTGCTTTGAAATGGCTTACCTGTTCGGTTTGTTCCAAAATCGACACAAGAACGACATGACATGAGCAGAGACAGAGATGATACTTTGTTATATCAGCGGTATGAGTAGCCCCCTCATATATCATCAATCCCTAAAAGGCAGCCCTGTTCCTCTGAGCCTGTCTGTCTGATTCATTAGTCAGCTGGGTCCTCTGTTTGCTTTGTCTCAAGATGAAAAGTTGGCCTGACATCTATGTCCAAGTTTTTCCATCCATCGCTCCCAGAGAGGTCACAGACGTAGAGGCAGATGGAGCCTCCTACGCATCAGGGTGACTGATAAAACACAGAACATCCACCCCGACAGCTCCACTAAATTAGCAGCTCAGCTTGTGTTTGTATACTGAGACTGTTTTGTTTTAGCCTCAACACAAGGATCACTGCAGCGTGGCGAACTTCTAAAATACAGTCTTGTATTGCAGGTATAAAACAGCTTGAGCTTTCCAAATTAGGCAGTTCAAGGAGAAAACGGCATTTCTGTAACCACATTAAAAGATAAAGTAAAGACATTTCTTAGAATCCAGAAACTAAAACAGACCGCTTTCACTAGATTTATGGGTATTTTTTCTGTCTGGAGAACAGAGAACATTTAGGGCAGACATCAGGCCTAAAGACGTTCATGAAAGACGACAAAGAACAAAAAAACAAAAGTTATATAACTGCAGCTTCTCATAGAGCTGCTTTGACGGCTCTAGAGTAGCTCGATGGAAAGAACACACATTCCTAACTTTACAAGTCGTGGATCTTCATTAAGAGCAGTTAGTTTATTTTGGTGGTAGACTGTTTCTTGTTAAATAAACACCTTTAATTACAAAAGTATCCATTTAAGCCAGGAGAATTTAGCATACTCCGATTTTTGCCAATAAAATGCTTTTATTTGAGAAGCCAGTTCTGGTGAGGTTATTAATGCCTGCTAAATGTGGTTCGGTTTTTAGGTGAAACAACTGTTTCATAACCATCATATAGGCCTGCATCAACTTTCACAATCATGCCATTGGCACCATTTCTATTGGTGGTTATTTATGAAAAAGCGGATGATTGTGGAAGTAGGAGGCAGTGAGTTACCAGTGATCTTTCCTGTCAAGCATGAACTGAGACCAGAACGTGTTAAATGTTTCTGGCCAGAATAACTTTTATAAAAGTGAAAAGGTTTAAAAAGCAAAAACTCCCACTTTGGGTTTTACACAGGAAGGTTATGGGTGGCGTACTGTACTCTTAAATGATCAAGCTGTTTCTAAACAACCAAGCAATGGATTATTTTGGGTTATCGATAACGAGGTCTATCAAGATTATAAGAAACTGTGGTTTCTGAACCTCTACAACATTTTCTGTTTTTAGACCTCTCCTAAGATTTAAATTCATTCATGTAAGATGTTAGAGAAACAACCAGTGTGACACTGCATCCCTACTTCTCCTGTTGGCCATTCAGCTGGATGAAAGAAAACTACAACACTCTCTCCTTCCATTACAAAAAAAAATCTAGTTCAGTTGTTTGGAAATGTTTCTGCTCTTGAAAAACATGAGGTGAAAATGTAAAAAAAAAAAAGGGAAAAGAAAAGAAGTGCCAACTACCACTCTTATTAAGGTAATAGAGATCTATTCACACAAGATGTAAAGATGTCAAATGATCACTTGTCAATGAACTTTACCTAAGGAGCTACCTGTTTGTTCAGGTTGCCAGACTGTACTCAGATTGCCCTACTTATTATTTGCCGATATAAGCTTATTATACTCTAATTAGGATAAGGATAATATTCTGTGCCACAAGCTCTTGATAACTAATACAAAATGTAAATATTTTAGCTATGCGAGCTAGTACCTTGAGAAGCGGAACTTTGACTGAAGGCAGTCATACCTTGAGAATCTCATACTGACAAAAGCCTGGTCATAAAATAGCATTTGCATAGAAAATTATCTCATCATTAGTGTTAAAATATTTGGAAAGGCTTTTGGCCACATCTCCAAGACCAACTGATCTACATTTAGACTAAATAACAGGTACTACAAGAGTTATCTAAGCAAGGTAGAAAACTTATAAACTCACTTAATAAACTTTGGTCTTTCCTTAAGGCTTAATTTTTCTTGTGAAGGCTGATGCCTCATGCTTCAAGAACTAAAACATAATCACATACCGGGCAAGGTATAAATATTTTACAAGATAAAAAACCCTCAAAACAGCAACATTTAAACATGTGGTGTTACTTAATGAGATATAAATACTTGGAGTACAAGTTCCAAGAGACACACCCCAAAACTGGAACAACTAAGAGACAATGCAACACAGTATTTGTAGTGCACAGGCATGTATCATGACCATAGCTATGCAAGTGCCTTATAAGATGATGAGCAGGAGAGTCACTTGACAGAAGTTCATTGTGAGCGTGCTAAGTAAAGACAGCGAGGGACCCTGTCCTCTCGGGCCACTACCAGTCCCATTGTCCCCCTGCCTCCGTGGATAAATTCATTTTGACAACCCTGCTAATTGGATAAAACCAGACTGGAGCCTCCTCCCTGAGCTCTCACATTCCATCTGCTTTCTGGCATGGAGAAGGCACACAGGAGGGAGGGAGGAGGTGAAGTGCTCACAGGGTAGTAACTCCAGAGGAGTTGAGCTGTTGAATATTTATCACCTCCCCAAATTTGCCCCCCTTCCTCCAGTTTTACGTCTTTTTACACTCCATGCCCCCCTCCCAACATTTCACTCTGGAGGTTCTCCAAACACCACAAAGCCCCCCCTCTAGATAAACACATGCGGTGTCAAGTATGAGGAGTGCCGGGGGTTCAACTGCCCCCGCTTGAGCCCTAGGCCCACAATGCCGAGCTGCATAGCTGCCATGCGGGAGGCCGGTTGCCCCTGGCGACGCTAACAGGCAGAACGCACCTTAATAGAGTGGAGAGTCATTGTAAAGCAGTGAGCCGGTGCACGGACAAAGACCCCGCAGACCCCTGGAGAAAAGGGAGACGCTGCTCTGAAGGGCCCGGGGAAGAGCTGATGGGCCCTGCTCAGTGACCAAAGAGAGAGGAAGAGGGGGATACGTGGCAGAGAGGTTAGAGAGTGGAGAGTCTGTGGAGGCAGGAGGGAAGAACAGGGGGGTGGTCAATGCCTTTATCGATTGATGTGAAACGGTTAAAAGAGGTTTATGAAAGCAGCGGTAGTGGGGGCGGTGACTGGGAAAGCCGAACAGCAACTTAAATTAATATAGAGGACGTCGACTGGCAGGCAAGCGGGAGGAGAGAGCAGAGCCTCGTCAATGAGAGGGAGTGTTTGTGAGAGTGTCCCAACATATTTTCCCCTTACTCTGTCAATCTGGTCGCTGGCCTCTCGGTCGCCGCCTGGGATTTGTGCCGAGCGGCGCGCGATGAGACGAGTGCTGAGGTAGCTTAACAAACCAGCACCCTGCCCGATTTACCATCAACCTCATTAACAGGAGATGGACAAACAACACAAACAACAAGAAGCCCTTTTTTGAATTTAACCACCCATAAGTATTCCATCAATCAGCACATTCTCAACAAATCTGTGGCACAAACATTTCATTTTGCAATTCTGTCATAGCAAACATCTAATTATAGTACAATAAATATTGCTGCTGTGAGCAAACTTCACTATGGACTGATCTTAGTGTGTTCTTTAGTCCAATCAAAAGTTTCATAGATCATTTGTCATAGCTGGTATTATGAACAACTGTGCTACTAGTCACAAACTTGGCCTTTAGTAATGCAGTAGTACTGGTTCTGGAACAATCCTGGGGTAAAAGTACTACACTCCAAGATAATCCCTTCAAATTACCTTTTTACCCTCTTTATACTTTTAGACAAGGATTTTTGGTGAGGCTCTCAGCTTTCTACTCACTGTGTGTAGTGGTGAGACACACACACACAGTGAGCCAGCCTTAATTCTCACAGTTCCACCTGTTCTGAACATTGCTCTTTTTACAAAAATGGGAAAATATGATTTGCATAACTTTTCCTGTTTCCAAAATCAAGATGGGCAATTAAAGTTAACATTTTTCTGAATTTTGTTATTTTCAAAGTTATGCTACTGTAATAACAGATCAATTAATTTAGGGCTTTGCTAGAGGTACCAATAATAGTTGAGGGCACTGTAAGTGACATATACTGATTGCATGAAAAGCCAAACATGATTCCTGTTTAGTTGGTCAGCGTAAAGCATTGTCAAGCTCATAACTTTTGTCTTTGTGAGTATAAATGTTTTAACAAAAAATACACAGATGTTGGTCAAAGCCTTAAAAAAATGGGCCACGTAATTTTTTTTAAGATTGTCATTTTAAGAATTGGCAGGATGATAAAATGAAGCTGAATAATGATAGAAATGTCAGTGGGTCGTATAGCTAACTTCTGTTAGCACGAGGATGAGCTTGTTCAATTAACCTAAGCCAAGCTATGCTTAACATTAAAATTTTAACCATAGATACATTACTACAGATTGACTATTTCTGTAGAGTGTGTATTCAGTAGGGATTTTGTGATTTTGTTATTCTTTCATGCCACCATTTAGACAGAATTAAAAGAAAATAAGAAAAAATAAACACTTTAATCCACATACTTGTTCCTTTCAACCCACTATTTGGCAGCCTTAGCATTAGATAATAGTATTAAAACCCGTTTAGCATTAATTTTACCCTTTTATAGCCTAACCCAGTATGCAGTTAGGTGGATTTTGCCTCTGAAGGTAGTGAAGAAGTTTAAAGCAATGCATGTATGGGTTGAATATGTCAGCAGGACGAGTCATTCCTAACTATTCCTGGAAAATGTGTTAGTTAGGACAGAGTTAACATTTGGTAAGCAGAGTATTATTCAAATTAGTAGATTATTTCATTAATTTGTTAGTCACAACCCATGTAGACAAAGCTCAGGTTTTTTTAAAAGAGTTTTCTCACTTCTGTCACCTCTGGAGACACATTGCTCAAAAAGAAAGTGATCATAATCTGCCAATTTTCCTTTAATCAGCTCAGATTAGTGAGTCACTCTTAATAAAAATCAGATGTTGTTTTAAAGGTTAACTTCATAACTCCTTCAATTTATGCTGGTTTATAACTTCCACCTCTGTCAAAGTACCTCGCTGATAATAAATTACAAATCTGTATGAATGAGAATGATCCTAATCGGTGCATCACTGCTGACCCAAAATGTGGCCATTGATGAGCTAGTTGTTATCTTGCCAAAAGTTGGTATAAGTTTACTTCATCGTAGACGTATACTAAGTTTATTGCATTAGTATATTATCACATCAGTGTACATGCATTATTGATCTACAAACCTACTAAAAAGACGTCTTTACTGAGAAAAAGCAAAAAGTAATTTCACATAATTCTTTCACAAATCAGCCATTTTGCTTCAGAGTGAAAATGCTATTGTCTCTGGATAACCCAAGCTGGAGTGGACTCTCCCTACTCTTGTTTTATATTCCACACAAGAAAATGAGTGGAATATAAAACAGGGAACAGATCCTAAATTGATTCCCAGTTATCGTCCCATTCCCCCGGAGCGCTCCACAGCCAGAAGGGAACATTATGGAGTCTAATTTGGCAAGAAAATACTGCTCAACAGGTGGATAGGGGGTCAGTCCAAATCCAACCCTACACCCACTCGAAACACCCCTGTTCTCATGCCGTAAAATTACACATCAAAAGCATCCCTAATGAGGCTGAGAATGCACCCCCTCCCTTCAAAATAAGCTCTCTTAAAGACCCACACACATATTTATCCCTATGCTTTACAAAGTATTAACAAGCTGTTTGCCCGTCCAAGCGCTCCTTTACACCCACCCCTGCAACCAATCCGGCACTAACGAGCTACAGAGCGTCTGGAGGATTAAGGGATGGGATCTGGACGTTACTGCGTTGTGGAGGAAGGCGGCGTTCTAATCAATTAGGCACAGCGCCATTTGCATAATTTAGATAACGAGGCCGAATTAGCCGAGCAGAGCTAATTATGATGCCATGGTGAGCACATCCACCCACATTCCTAGGCTTGGGATAGTGATGCCAATATGCCCAGTGGGGCCATGGGAACAGGACGGGATCATCACGGCCACCCAGACCTGATGGGAGGTGAAGAAGAAGAGAAGGAAGAAGGATTGTTTGAAAGAGAAGAAAACAACAAAGAAGATGACAGTTTTTCACCATCTGGGAGCAAAATATGAAGGATTTTTTTGTAATTTGTTGCGTAATCACAATCATACAATTGCAAGGGGAGCAAGAAATTACATATAAAAAGACTAAAATATTTCTGTTTTGGGGAAAAAAAATATGTCATGACTGTCACCATGTGACCTTTATGAAGATATGAAGATGTTTGCTTGAGGCATGACATCCTGTTGTACGTATATCATATGTTTGAAACTCTTTTTTTTTTTCAAAAGTAATTTAACAGGTACATGGTCTAGAATATTTGACTGATATGCCAAGCCTACTTTCTGCCTGAACCTGGATTTTTAATTTTCTGGATTCTCCCAATCTTGATGGCAATACCTGATACAGTAAAGCAGCCATTGGGACCGATCCAGAGAGAGTAAAGGTCTTCCACTCCTCCTCCTCTTCATTTGTGAATAGTAGACATTATGTCCACAATACAAAAGCAAAGACTCCATAAAAGCTCTACAGACACTTTTCTGAGTATCTAGAATCTCTTTCTATAACACTTTTCCAAGGCCAGATTAAGCCAACTGGACTCCAATCTTAAAGACTCTTCCTTCAGCTAACAATTTATGAGATGTGTTTATTGATAATAATTGATTTTCTGTTGCTTTTATGCATGTGCGGATAACTGTATATATGTGGGACTACAATGCAAAGTGTAACCAAACCTTTCTGTAGAAGATTTTAGTGCACATTTAAGACAACAAACCTGGACTTCTTAAAGATTCAGTTATTGAAATATCTTATTTGTAAAGCTAAAAAGTCTGTATTGTTAAAGACTAGTACCGTCATGCTCCCATGAACCCAAAAGTTGAGCATCTCAACTTATGAGCTGGATATTCACTACACTACTAACACTCACATATTTCATTTAACCACAACCATTCTGTGACAAATGAACAAGTGATCACACCATTACATGGTAAAAGTATATTCACAGAGGCACATAAACATGCAGACCTGATCAGGTTTTTCCAACACCAAATGTCAACAGGCAAAAACACAGACTACCACTTATTCACAAGCCAGAGAGATAAAATACTGCAGGCCAATGTGGGCTTTTATAGCTGCCTATACTGTACACGCAGCCTGCTCCCTGTGTGTTCCTGCAACATCGAGAGGGAGGGAGAGTGGGTATTGGATGGGTTAAAGGGGCCCCCAAACTCTTTTGGCAGCTCATGCATCAGAGTGAATGGAACCAATTATAAATCAAGAGCAATTTCTCCCCATTATTCAGCAGGAACCCAGAGAAGACAAGGGGGGAAGGAGGGAGAGCGAGAGTTTGCCTGACCCTAAAACTCTCAGTGGGAGACGAAGGAAAGACGAGAAAAGCAGAGCAGATGAAAAATTATATGAAAAACAGATATGGGGAGACATCAGGAGGGAGAGATAAGGCAAAGACAGGCTGTGCAGCTGTATGGAACAGCCAAAGGAGAAAGTTATAGCAACAACAGATACAGAGAAAGGGAGTAGAAGCAGGAAATTGAAGAAAAGGCCATGAGGCGTCAGCCATGTCTGACATGGTGCAGCTGAGTTTGGCTGTAGGTTTTGAAGAGAGAGCCGGTGGATCTGAAACGGTTTAGTGGAGAGGACAAACAGCTGGAAGACAAAAAAAAAGCTTTAAGTTTCAGGAGCTGGGTTTGTGACACGCTGGAGAGCTACCACTTGTCCCATCACTCAGAGCCGCCCGCAGATGTCCACAATCCTCCTCTAGAAATATCAGAAACTAAAACGTTAACCGACACACAGTTTTTTACAAGCAGACGGAGCCATTCTGTCGATGGAAAATTCCAGCTCTGATAACCTCAGGGGCCCAATAAGTAAGTGATCTGGTGCCCAGTGATTTATTCTGTTGAATCATGTCTTCTCCTGCCAGTCTGACATTCTTCAATGATGACTTTTCTTGCAACACAATAAATCTGATTACTGGTTAAAGACCTGGAACACGAACAAAATTCCCCTTAGATGTATTTTTGATGCTTTTTATTGTTGCTGGAGAAAGGAAAACAATGTGCAGTTAATATTCCTGGAGGACAGCTTGCTGTCAGACAGGCAAACCTCCTAAATGAAAATTTCCCAAATACACGCAACTGTGAGGCTTAAAGTGTGAGTGCAAACCTCAAGCCTGTGTGCAAATGATCTATTAGAGCGTCTGGGTTGCTTTTGGCTCGTAATAACGCCCCCCTAATCTTTGTCCAAATATCTGCTTTGCACACACTGAATTATTTGTCTACACACACAGAGAGCTTTCTTAGTGGAGTCTGGAGTTGATCAATGATCTAACGATGCAAACACAGCACTCGAAAACTGCGTGTTTGCCTGTTTGTCTGTAGAGTGAACCCAGAGGAAGGCTGGAATAACTTCATTATCCAATCAAGAGCGCTATAAGTTTTGCTTTAGGCAGTGGAACTAATGAAGTCAACTGGCTCTAAAGGTTCAGAATAATCACCATTAACATGTTAATTCAAGTGTGATTTAGAGATGCACCAATCAGAGATTTTATAGCCAATTTCGAAGCATGATTTTGTAAAGATCTGAATTGTCATGTGAGTTGAGCTGATTCTGGTTTTTCTCGACATGCTAAGCATACCTACAAACCTCTTTTTTCATATTTTATTCACAAACTGAAAACTATCCAAACAACAGCTCAAAAGAAAATGAAACACTAACTTTCCTAAAAACCAGCCCAAGGCAGCAGAGCTGTCTGTCTCTCTGCTTCACTGGAAATCTACAAATAAAGTAAGAGCTTGCAGGTTAGAAGACAGAGGCTTTTATAAATTAAACCCCAATAAAAGGAACTGGAGCATATCTCATTTGACTCTTTTCAAAACAGATTATTGCTTCCGCAATCTTCTTTTTTATTTTGCTACATACAAGTGCATCATATCACAAGATACAAAACGTCCACTAGTAAGTGAAAACACTGACCAATCGAATGTTTGAGAGGAACGGACTACTATACAATCATAAGTCTGATTGTTGTATCATTCATAATTTTTTTGCAAATATACAAAATTATTAATTAGGTCATTGTATTCAAACAAAAAGTATTTATATTCAGTTGATGTCACACAGTGTTTCTGTGAGACAGCAGTCAATGTTACACAGCCCTGCTGTTAAACAGGAGTTTTCAATAATTTTGTAACAAAGGCAACATTGTTATTGATTCCTTTTTAAACAGCTTCAAGCGTCTCATATTAGCAAGATCAGTATGGTTGACATTACTAACCACAGACATAAATTTCTCTGTGTATTCCCTGCAAATTTGGTGGACTTTTACCCCTACCTACCTATCAGATACAGTAAACAGGTCCAATCCAACATTTTAGAAAAAAGTTCCTATTCCTGTATGAGGTCATCATAAACCATGACTTGAGCCGTCATTACAGACTTGATGGCTTTTATCATCTTATATTAACAATTAGAACAATTTGTGTGCTTTTCCCTTTACAGATTGTGCTTTAACCGTAGAGTTAGTATTTCCCTTCCTTTAAGGCTAGACTTGTGAATAGTTATGAAAGAGTTATGTAAAAGTTATGTAACATATATAAAAAAAATGCTGATTCTTCTGAGTCAAAATGCTCAGAAGAATCAGATGGGGACCAGAATATGACAAGTTTACTTGTGACTGGTAGGTCCATTTTGATGAATACCATTCACTACACATTACACATAACATGCTTTATTAAACTTCTTGAGTGTGGAAGATTTTACTGAAGAGAGAAGTCTCAACTAGCTATTTTCAGTATCAGTATGGTATTTAAAAAAGAAGCCAGAGGATGCACAAACAGCTTAATAAGGCTTTAGAAAGGAAACAATTGCCACATGTTCATTAATGCAGCTACTTTTTAACAGAGGCGAGATTTAATCAGGAAGCAGGAACTTAAATCTTTCACAACAAGGTTGCTCAGAAGAATAATTTTCCATCTGTGCTACAATATGTTAGAAAATGCGGGAAACCTTTTAGACATCTCAAGGTTAAACAATCTGCAAATAACTGATTCTTCAGCTCCTTTCCTGACATACTTTTCATTCTCCCACTATCTTAATCGTTTTAACTACAGTCCTCTCAAACTTTCTCCTTCACTATCCCCTCCATTTTCACATCACATTCCTCCATGACCCCCTCTGTGGCCCTGGCTGGCAGTAAGGATCAAGAGAAGAGAGGTATGCAGCCCCAGGGGAAGGGGGGAGCGGACTCCCGGCCACCTGCCAGCCCAGGTGTCCTTCTTAGGTTATCCAATGTCCGACTGGACACAGGAACTCTCTCTTGGGGACCCAACCCTCCAATCTGTCATCGCCACAAGGACTAATGCACCGTATGTCAACGAGCCAACATTATGATCAGCAGAGGATGAAGCAGCCATATTTAGTAACGGCTGCCTTTGTAAAAGCTGCATCAACTCAAAATGAAGGAACAAACTGCTGCTAAATCATTTTCTCTTCTCCCTCAAAAATAGTCTTCCTTTAACGCTTTAATCTCAAAACAACCGCAAAGGTGAGAGCGGCTGTGGATCAAAACAACAAGTGATGGATTCCATTGCAGAGAAATGGTTTTGATTGGACGACTAACACGTGCGCACATGTGCTGCAAAAGGCCCACAGATTCTGCCTGCAGGGTGCTATGACAACATAAGCATACTTGCTGTCAGAAAGATGAAAGTACACCCTCGAGAAGGATTTTTTTTTTCTTCCTCTTTTGTCAATTAATGCCAATGTCACACCCTCTAGTAATAACAATGCCGCTTCCCAGCGCCAGAGTCCGAACTGCTGCGTGCCAAACGTGAAATGCAGGCGCCAACAGAAAACCTTCTGGTCCCGCCGGCTGTTTCTTATCTGAAAAATAATCTTAAAACACACACTTTATAGACTTTGATTTGCATCCAGATGTGGAAGCACACCAGACAAGCTAAATCCACTTGTTTCTTTAGTGACTCAAAGATCTGTGATACGTGTGAAAACACTGCTCAAGTTACAGTCACTGGTATCAAGGTAAACCAATATTTCACGCAGCTGCAGTATCAAAAATGCTCAGGTTTTTGCATTCGGAGCAGAATGACATCACACTTGTCATACCCTGGTCTATGGCTGAGCACTGCCGGTCAGGTGACTGAAAGAAGACTTCTTATTCTTCTCTGCCAATTGCAGGAAATATATTTAGCTAAAGATTGGATGCAGTGAAACACAAAGACAGTCCAAGGTGTGAAACCTAAAGGAGTGCCACCACCTGTGAATGTACAATACAGCCACTGGTATTGTATGGCTATGCAACTCGCCACCAAAAGCACCAACGTTTCGTGGTTGCCACACGCAGTTTAGTTAAAAAGAAGTTATAGCTGTTGTGTGAAAAAATCATTTCAAATTAGTCATTTTTATAAGAAAATGTAATTTTATGCAATATATCTTTAGAAACTTAACAAGATGTCTTTTTGTCTAAGGGTCAAATAGATTTTGTGGCTCTATTTTAATTGTATTTCTTTGTAGAAATTCCTTAAAAGGCTCTTGGGGTTAAAAAACTTGCTGACATCTAAAGTAGTCCTGACTATTTGCCCTAGGTAGATAATTTTATAAATGTTGTTTTGAGTCCAAGTAAAATCTGAGATACTGTAATATTGTTACATCAGGTCGACACACCTATGACAATCTCCTGCAAGCTAATTTTCAGAACTACATTCAACTCTACATTCAAGAGTTAGATTCCTATTGTTCAGTCTAGTCTGGATAATAGGAACTTCTGGGATAAAACCTCACTACAATGTCAAACTACAACTTTCTTTTTCCTGATTGCCATCAGCCATTGCTTGAGTAAGAAAACCAGATTGTCTAAGCTTGATATCATGATTATAGGTCAGAAAAGGTTGAGCAAAAGCAAGTAATCCTAGGACTGGGGATACATTTATTAAAATATTTGTCAGCATTGCTTGAAATGGTTGGAACCACTAGGGGGAAAAAAAGACCTACTTTTGCTGATTAGGTTAACATGAGTCAAAAGTTGCCTTAGCAGCCAAGAAAAACTCTTTAAATCATCCTAATAAATCTACTTTTACAGTGGCTTGGGAAGTGTAATGGCACTGGAGTTGATTAGGAGCTTATGGCACTCCTACTTAATCAAAAAGGCCAAAGTAGTGTGAGAAAACAGGCAGATAATCAGACTGGAATCATTTAGTTCCAACTTTGATCCGCCCGCCTGTCAGAGATGATCAGCAAAAACAACAAGAACCCAACGAGCGAACAACAAGGCCCCCTTCTTTCTACTGAAACCAATTAATTCGCTTATAGGCCCAGCGCCTAATTGGGGGAGGCCAGGCCATTCGTTTCGACTTTTAATCCAAGTGACACTGATTCAGCGGGAACAATCGGGCCCTCTTGTCCGATGCCATGTCCGTCACTGAATTACAGAGGTCCCCCTCCATGTAAAGAGGCGGCGGAGGCTAAATGTAATCCAAATCACAAAACGACACCTGGGGTTGGAAACTTGAGCCCCTGTGGCTGTTCCAGCAGGCCTTCTCTACCCCCTGCTCTTCCTGGCCAACACTCATTAGCAGTCTGGAGGACTGGCAAGCATTTTTCTCATTAAATCAGACCTGAATGAGAGGATGATATCAGGACAGACTCTCCTGACAGCACCTAGATTCCCGTAAGGCAGCTCCAGCAGCTGCCTGTTTACTAGAAGCTTTTAATAGGGTCATTCTGACAGCAGGACTTTAGAGTGAGGAGAATATACTCAGTTGGGCTTGTTTTGTTATATGGGCAGCTACACCGACAAGAGACCAAACTGATGAGAATAAACCTAATTTTAGGCATGCAATTTCACCAAAATGAACAGTATAAAAACTGCTTTTAAAAGATACGCAAGATTTCTAAGTGCTACAGCTTTCTTATGTCAAAACTCCACTCTTTTCCGAACTCAAATGTGTCACTCTACTCTTAGTACTATCAAAAGAGCATTTTTAAGTATAAATACTATAGTTCACTTTGGAATTACGGGAGAAACTTCTATGATGGCTAAGATTTAAATATGGTACCTGGAAAAACTAGTCGATAAGATAACTATAAGGATGCAAAGATGTATAGATGGGTGACTAACAGGCAAATAAATGGACAAATAAATAGGCAGGTTAATTTATAGAGAGGGAAAAGTATGGAAATACAAATAGTTTTCCCTTTCCATGCTTATCCAGACATTGAAAACAGCTACCGTGTATAAAATGTTATCTTTTTCTGACTTCTTGCAACTCCGTCATTCATTTTCTGTGTTTTCTACGACAGAAAGACGTCAACAAACGAGCTCCATCACACTCCGCACCCCTTCAGTCTGCTCCCTTTGGATATCATGGGGATAAATGCGGCTCTGCTCCCCGGGTCTTGTTTTGCCTTACCCTATGGGAACGACTATAGGCTGCGGCCTGCAAACCCTGCACACATTTCCCAACTAAAAAGACACTAATGCGCGTTAAAAACAAAACTCCTAGAGTCTGCGGCGTATCACTCTGCGATCTTAGCTCTGCTTTAACACGTATTGTGTTGTAATACATCGCAGGAGTTTAGAGGAAAAGTTTGGATAACACAAGCGCAGGCTTATCGTCCAATCAACAACAAGCTAAGCCCGACAACAAAGTTAATTCCACTTATAATAAGCAAATCTGACACTGACGAGCACGTCGTACACGAAGATCCAAACACCGACAGCGTCAACGAAGACAGTTTTGGAAAGGTTTACGTGATTTTCTAAAAGAGCAAAACAAAACAAAATGCGGCTATCACAGCACACACTTCATGATCTAGAAGGTTGTAAAGGTTTCTCGGTGAATAAAGAAGCAGATCGTTCATTAAATCACGATAACAACTGGAAGCACGTACCAAAGTAGATGAGTTTATTGATAGATTAGTAATAGATGTTCCCAGGCAACGTAGCGCCACAACAGCACGGACCGCATGAAGCCATAAACTCACCAAATCTGGCTGTAACTTTGCTGTTCTCACGATCCTTCTCCTGGCTTCTCTTCTGAGTTGTAGTTCTCTCTCAAAAATAATAATAAAAAAAAACCAGACACTTTTCACTTTTCTTCTTCTTCCCTTTCTAAAGCTTAGCTGCTTTAGTAATTTACTGCGATGCCACCGACATTTTCTTCCTTCGGCTCCCCAAGTTCTCACATTGAAAGGCCGTTTTTGGATGACTGAGCTCTCAAACAATTCCTCCCTTTTGGAACGCCTTTTCGGGTCCTCCCACTTCCCAAGCAAGGAGGAGGGATCTGAACAATGGGGACTGGCTCCCAAAAAAAGGAAAAAAAAATCCCTGAGCTGGGTACTGCACTGTCGATTTTCCACCAATTTCACTATACATTAGGGCTTTCAAGAGACAGTCTGCCTGGAACTGGAACATAGAGAGTCTTGTGTATAATTAAAGAAATATAAAACTAAAAGAAAAAACGTATTTGAGTTTAAGTAAGTTTGGGTGGAAAAACAGCACCCCCATCCCCCTTCCCTCCCTCTATTCCCCCCTGATTTGGTATTCCATGATCCCCTCCGAAGTTGTATTGACCCCCTTCTATTGAGGCCTGCAGGCCCTCAGGCGCAGCTGTGTACTGTGCTGTCCTGGTGTTGGGTTGTTGTGGTGCGGACCACTCAAAGCACAGTGATCAGCCTGAACTCACCCCCCCACCACCTCCCTCCCTCTGTGCTCTCACTGGAGATCTCTTCCACACTCCAGTCAGCACACTTTAAATGAGGGGTCCAGTTCATTAATAACTGGGTATTCCTGGATCACAGGGTTTGATTGTGGGCGGTGTTGGAGGGAAGAATGCAGGAACTCCCACCATGACCAACCACTTGTTGCCCTTGATCAGATGAGTGTTGAACACAAACCTTCACCGTTTGTGTTCTAAAAACTGCTTGGTTAAAAACAACCCATCCAGTTGTATACCTAGACAATTCTTACTAGGTGACTGGGGGGATAGTACCTACTGCAGGTGGTCCACAGACGAGCTAAGACTAGGTACATCCTGGCAAAGATTTTTGAAATGGGCCTCGTGGGCAGAAAGGGCCGCAAACAAAAAAAGTCCCTTACCTGTCAGTGAAGAAGTTATCTACAGCCTCTATGCATGTGGTGTCAATAATAAGTTGGAACCTTCTGATAGAGTGACTGGATTGGATTCCCATCCACTCTTGCTGAAAGGTAACAGTGCTAAACAACTGCCATTCATAAAAACAACCCTATTCAGGTTGTTTTGCTAACCCATGTTTGTACCCAGGTTCAAACATGGACTGATCCAGTCCTGGATTATTTCACTGCCATAGAATAGGTTTGTAGGTTTGCAACCTAAAATATAGTGACTAATGTATAACTTTAAGGTGATACATTGGATCATTTGAGTTTCTCTGAAGGTGTTATCCCAAATAATTATGGTGCATCTTGGTTGGAATTGTAAGTCAGATTTGACTGAACCCTGGGAGGGTTGCCATGGATCCATGAAATCCACCCTCCAATATGGCTGCTGTGCATATGAAATGTAATAGTTAGTTGAAAACTATTTATCAGTAATTGTGACATTTTCATTTTCTCAGTTTCTATGCGACAGTGTCAGCAGCGACAGAAACAATGGCGGGAGATGCGCATTTTGTTGCTGAAAAGGAACTATTTTGACTTTCGGTCGCCAATTCCGTTTATTGCGGCTCTGGGCTTGTTTTTTTCTTTCTAAAGTCGCTTGCAAAATTAATTAGTCGCGGGCTGCGCTTTTTGGGCTTGGAAATAAGCAGACATAAACCCCAGAATTTGTCTGACATCCAGTTAATTTTAATCCATCATTTTCCGGATGATCCGTCCTGCTGTGTCTTTGTTAATGTTAATATATTTGCTGTGAATGACGTCGAGCTTCGCGTTGCGCTCCAGAAAACTGCAAACATCGAGACTAATGCGAACAGCGCGATAAACATGAAAACAACCACGAGTGAACGTGCCCGTAAACTTGTGCGACTAAACGCCACTATAATTATTAATATTAAGATAAGTGTCACAAATCTGTGCAGCCATCTGAGCTGTGGAGCCGCAGGAAGAGCGCTGCGCGCTGCGCTGTGACACCAAACACAGGGCCGTAACACAGAACCTGGAGGCTGGGGCGGGAGGAGGAGGGGGTCAAAAATCCTATTTAGAGTTTTCCAGACAAAAGTGGAACACACAAAAACACGCACAAATTACTAAAGGTTTTTTGCACTGTTGTAACCATTAAACAATCTCCCCATTCAGTTCAACCTTGTAAGTGGAGACACATTGTTGATGTTACCATTATAAAATAACTTGCAATAAAGTATTGGCAAAGCTCAATGTAAGTAACTAAAAAAAAATATACTTTTAATGTAACTTAGTTGCTTTCCAAATCAAGTAATCAGTAATCTGATTAAAGTTACTTTTTCAAAGTAACTATGCCATCACTGGTGTCCAACCATAAATAACCCCAAGAACAAACTGTACAAATTGAGAACCACTGTTTGAGTTCAAATATCCCACTTGTCTTAACAGCATTGTATGTGTGTGATGTTATGTTTCTTCAGCTGTCTTCAGCTGATAAGTATCTTCTAAATATTTAATTGTCAACTTGTTTCCTCACTGATTGTGACCTTTAACTGTTGTGCTGCAGTGTGCCAGCTCCTTACAGGCTCTGTCAGTGTTTTGGTGTTGCTGTTGAACAGGTCTGGCTTCTTCACACTAGCGCCACCTTGCAGCAAGCTGAAGAGTGAATGAAAAAAATGGGGACTCCCCATTCTGATTTAAGAAAAGAAAGAAAAAAAAAAACCTCATACCCCCCTTTTACTCCCCCCATCTATCCATGCTGGGCAGGATGAATTAACCCAAGGACAAAAGGCTTTGTGGGTCGGCCATGAAAGGGCCATTAACCATACTGCATCCCCCTGAGGCCCTGCCCGCAGGACACCGCCTCCCAGAATGCCCCTCTCTCAGCAGGCCGCAATCCCAGCATGCACCGTTCCCCTTCAGCACTAACCTCTATTGCCCTAGAGCTGCATTATAGAGCCTTGCACAGATTGTCATGTAGATGATTATAAATGTTGTTATGAAAGTGATGGAGGGTGAGAGGAGTGTCAGCTGAGTGTGAGCATGTGGTGTGATTTGTGCATCTTGCCAACAAAGATCCTGAGTTAGACCGAGTGAGGAGCACCGGGTGAGTTTAGTTTTCTGTCAGGTGGGAATTCATCCGCTCTGCCTCCCTATTAAGAAGGTACATTGTTAATCATTGTGTGTTTATGTGTGTGTATAGTAGAAGTGAGCTCTCCTGAAGGGTCTCCACTGCATAACATCATCCCATCTTCAACCGTGGTCACCGCATTGTTTAACTGGGCCCCATGACAACGAGCTGCGCTGTCCCTCGGTCTCTGTATCTGCTGACCTCAGCAGCTGTGTAACTTCCTCACTGAGACAAAAACAGAATGCATCACCCAAGAACACACTGCTCCAGAACGTGTAAAATCAGCACAGTTGTAGTCCCAAGACCACTAGTTAAGGCATACTGGCTCTGCAGTTAATGATTTTGATGGGTTTTTTTTTTAAGATACTCAAAGTGAGAGCATAAGAAAGTACAAACACACTGATGTCATACCAAAGGAGCCAATATGTCCATATGCGCAATGCCTTGGAAAAGTATTTCTACCTTATGACATTTTCCCCCATTTTCTCAAGGCGCAACCACAAATTTTATTGTAGTTTAAGGAGATTTCATGTGATAGCCCAACACAAATTTACTTGCCAAAGATCTTTCATGGTTAAATGATAAATATAATCTACAAATTCACTATGTATTTTTTTTATGTTTCATTTACTATGTGTGGATTGTATTGTCCATTTCTTTTCGTCTACAGAAATTCAACTTATTCATACTAAATATTAGTCACTGATGAAAGCTTTTTGAAGCACCGTTGAAGTGTCACTAAAACTAAAGAAAATGCAAATACCTGTTGAAGTAGTGATCTTCTATTCTAAACCTGAAGCCAGACTGTGTGGTTCAGTCACAGAGGAACCCATTCCTAACAAAGCCAGGAAACACCAACAGCTTGAAGATTGTGAAGTGAGGAAGCACATCGCTAAATATACACAAGCACATCAGTGGTCACTGCAGAGCCTCCGTGAGACTTATCTGATTCTTCCCAAATGACCACACAGGTCTGGCATGCTTGGATTTGTCTTTTCCGGAATGGAATGCACTGCTTCAAACTTGATAAAAACTTCTGAAATCTCAGTTGTTGCTGATTTAAACAAATATAACTTAAAGGCATGTTGGTGGTGTCAGCAACTCTCCACAAACTGTGTTTCTGTCTCATGCCACATGCCAGAGCAATGGGACAAAGTCATGTTATTTTCTTAATCACAAATTTATCTGAATGGAAAAAATAAAGCAACATTATGTTGCATTATTACTCTACATAAAAAGCACAGAGTTGTTGCATTAAATCAGGATTACAAAAAAAAACTACAAAAAAAAACATTCATGGTTTTTTACAAGATTTATGGACCTTGCACAACAATTAAAGCTGAATTTACTCTGGCATTGTATCTGTCGTTCCAGCTCATTTTCAACAAATGAAACGGCGCCATCACCTAAAGCTTCAATATCCAAGATGTCTTCCGTTTTACATTTGCTAGTCTGACATCAGGAGGAATTCAGTTGTAGAGCTTTATCTAATATTATTGATATCCCTTGATCTTTTAGACATTTTGTCTCATTGCAATAACATAACTTCAATGTGTTTTATTAGGATTTTATATGAAAGACCAACACAAATCGGTGCATAATAGTGAAGTAGAAGAAAAATAATCTATTTGCGCACAAAAATCATAAAAGTGTGGGGTGCCTCTGCTGTGAACATCATCTTTCATGTCCTGCCACAGATTGTCAGGACATTGATTTTGGTATGGACTTTAACTAGGCCATTCTAACCCCCTGGAACATGAGCCTCTGCCCCAGTTTCAAGTCTTTTGCAGTGGATTTTCTTCTAGGATTACCTGGCGTTCACCTCTGATAAAATTCCATGTTCCTGTTGCTGAAAATCCAAACTTCCCACAGCATGATGATGCCACCACTATGGTTCTCTATAGTGATTCAGTGTGATGCATAGCATTAGTTTTCCACCTTTTATAATGCTTAGTATCTCAACAAAAAAAGTTGTTTTTGGTCTGTTTGTTCACCAGTGTTTTCCAACTGAGTTTAAATTACACACCGGTCGGGGTATAAAAATAAAGCAGGCACATGTAAATACATATCAATTTTCATATTTCTGTCAATGGAAATAGAATGTAGTTTGTGGTTGTGACATAACAAAATGTTGACTTTGCAAGGGCTGTAAATACTGTTGTGATGCAGAGCAAGTGTCTTATGAGAGAACAGAATGTTCTGTCAACCTTTCAAGTTCAACTGTATTTGTAGCACCAGGGCTGCTGTTGGCTTGTTTTGGGGATTTTTGCCATTCTAAAACATGACAGGGGTGCAGATGCGGGCTCTAGATGTGTCTCTACTTGCAAATAATTTTGTGCATGACAGTGGAGAGATTCAGTAAGATTGCTGTCATCCCACAAAGAGTATAGGGGCAGCTAGAATGAAGCTTTGTCCAACATCATCTGAAACGTGCCACAAAGCCATGAGTTAGCTGCCAGTAAATACAGGAGGAATGATAACAGAAAGATATTTCTTTATTGTTTAATCATGAGGGTGTTGTAAGACCAAGGTTTTCAACAGAGAAGTCAAAGTTGAAGTTGTTTTTTAAAGTAATTGCTTTCAGGCAAGATGATAACCACCTAAAAAAATAAGAAAAGCTTTAGATGTTAGATGTCACTCCATCTTCTGTCATGGTTCAAGTGCTGTCAATATGCTAAACATTGAAGCTACAGGTGTTTCCGTCTCAGAAAGAAAAACCTCTTTTATCCGTGATACATTATCACTATGTATCTGGAAATGTAGAGTCTCAGGTTTTTTATAAAACGAGGAGAACAAATTCTAAAAGACAGTTTCAAAAAATGTATTTACACAGTGCATTGAAACTTGCAATGCATTCTGACTATCACTGATAATTTCAGAGCAACCTGGGCAACTTTAAACTCAGTGTGCACTTTGACTTTAGGAAAAAGTGAAGGCATTAAAGTAAAAGAAGTCTAGAGAAATCAGGTGGCGGCCATGATTATCAGCCTGATCAGCCATTTCATTTAATTTCATTTGTTGATTGATAAAAAGCTTTAAAATGTTAAAATAAGGAGACCAAGGCGCATAACAATAAATTCATTCATTCAGTTATGGAATTCATTTGAAATGCATTCCATAATTGGTAGTTCTAAAATTTAGAAAATCCTACCTTTTTCCTGATCAGAGAACACACCATACTGAGATAAAGATGAAGATTAATAGAGTTCAATATCAGAAGGAAGTGTAGATCTGGGCTGCAGATGACGTTCACCCTCCAGCAGTAGGACTGTAAATATTGTAGCTGTTGCACTACAAAGGACCGGTTTAAATCAGACACATTCTGAATTGGTCCAGTCAAAGCACAGACCTGTCAGGGGCAAGACTTCATAATTTATGTTTGCAGATGTTCTCCAGACAATTTGACTGAGTTTGAGAAAAAGAATTAGGTAAATATTTCAGCCTAGATGAACAAATCTGGTAAAGGAATACAATAAGACTTAAAAGTACATAGAAAGATGTTTGAGCAGTGAGTTGATTTATGGAGATTTTTTTTCCCTCCTCTTGACAATTATGGTTTCTCCTTCAGATGCAAGTTTGAGTAGCACTCTATAAGTTTGTGATTGTTTTTCATGCGGTAGATGTTACATATCTTTAAACTCTTTTAGTATTTCACTTGCCACAGCTGTAGAGGCTAAGCTCTGCCTTGTGCTTCACCCCCCTATCAGCCTCCCTGAAAAAAAATAAAAAATCTCAAATTTCCCAGAACAACTGGAGCTGAAGAGATTTATGGCATCTTTTTTCTTTTAAGATGTCTTCTCCAGAAGCGCCTACTATGTACATGTGAACGCATGCATACACAAAGGGAGAATTCTTTACTTTAGCTGTGCATCGCCGCCTCGGGAGCTTTTCATATCCGGAGATTTTATTGTACTTGTCCTATCTTAGTGATGTAAAGCGTACTGTGTGTGTGTGTGTGTGTGTGTGTGTGCGTGTGTGTGTAATAGGCTATTATTGGTTCTCATTCCAGTGGGATTGTGCTGTTGAGACAGACATCAGGCTCAGGTGGGGTCGGACCTCAGGCTGAGTAACTGTGCATGTCATGTTCAGGAATGTGCTCCACAACTGCTCTGATTGGATGCTGTTTTTCTTCTCAGAAGGTCTCCAATGATAACAACAGACAGTAATTTCCTGCCTTATGTTAATTTCTCATTATACTTTAGGCTGTGCTGAAACAGCAGTGGACGATAAGTCCAGAAAGCTTCCCCGACTTTTAGTTGATTGCAGAGAACAGAAATCTACAGAACAACTTTTCTTTTTAGCATTTCGTCTTTTTAATGTAAAAAGTTGCATCTGTGGCTTCGTTTCAGGTGCAAAGGAGTTTACTTTTACAGAATGAAACCTGAGAAAAATGCAAGTAGGTGAACTTCTGTGGTGGAGCTGAAGGTGGATACAATTCGACAGCCTCATTTATTAGACCCTAAAAACTGGAAACTAAAACCCGCTAACAAACATCTTTAACCTGTTGTTTTTTCCAGTCACTGCAAACCCTCAAACTGGTGTGTTGCAACATGGAAAAAATGCTCTTACTGGGACAATCTGACAGCAGCCCCACTCCCACTGCCTTCTCTGTTTTCAGGTTTTATCCCCGCAGCCATATTAGGCAGTAAATATCGCAATGCTCTTTGTGGTACTAAAGCTTAAGTGGCCAGCAGTCTAAAAGCTGTGACTTTATATCCCCGCTGGAGTGAAGTGCGAGTTTTGACTCAAACTCCTAACCGTGTCCAGATGCAGCAGACGGTCCTAATTGGACCTGGAGCCGGTTAAATCCAGGACCCGTTCTGCTCAGCTCGTGTAACTGCTTGGCCCCTGGTTTGGCCTAAACTGTCCTAACAGACCTTCTTTTATCCAAACTGCAAAAACTGCAGTGCCTTGCAACATACACATTCAACATTTTTACTTTTCGTCACAGTGAAACCACAAACCTCAATGTATTTTGCAATTATATGAGAAAGACCTACACAAATTAGCATGTATCGCCATGCTCAATGTTGTTGTTGAGGACAGGGGCGTGATGGAGAGTGAAGTAGAGGATCTAATAACTGACAGAAATATGTTAATATGGCATTAATGTAATGTATTTTGTAGATACCCATAAACTTCGTCCCAATTCTATCCAACGTTTGAACAAAATCATTCAAAGGAAAAACCACAAAAACACCTAAAAGTCAGAAGTTTGATTATATATTGTTCATTACTATGCAATAGTCAGCCCCGCCCACTCCTCACAACTCCTCTGAGCTGACTACTGACCAGTTCTCTGTCTAACAGGTCTGGAATTTCTCTAAGACCTGGGTCTTACCCTACAGGAGGTCTATGAGAGTTAATCTGTTTAAACTGGTGGTGAGGGAGGCTCGTCTAGCTCTAACTACCTTCGATCCAGAAGTTACGAACCTCTACAGTTGAGGAACAGTCAACTGAGTAGCCCTCACAGCTGCGTAGCCCCAATAACCACTTCTGTTAACGGTAGTCCTCCCTCTAAAATAACCTGCACTTGGAAACGGCTAGATTAGATTTAGTGACTTAGATTCAAGTCCCAGGGTCGTTATTTTTATATTCACTAAAGGAAAGTCCGAAGCCACCACATTACTAGAATCATGTACACTAATTTTACTTTAACTGGAGAAACTAAAACAACCAATGACTCAATTAATTTCAATGTCCACCAACCTCTACAGTATTTTAAAAAGATATATTTATTAAGCAAGCTTTAGCAGGGATAAGTGACATGCAGATTAATTATTAGAGATTACAGTACTAATTTAAAATAATAAAATCAACATAAACCAAACATTTTATCCTAACTCCCTTCCCTGACCTGTGTCACTAATAAACTGAGAGAGGCTTTTGGGGAGCAGTTCAACTCATACCCAGATGGCAGTTGATCTCGGCAACAGAAGTCTTCAATTCCTTGGTCAGAATCTTTGTCTTTGTGTGGAAAAATCCTCTTTAGAATAGAAGCAAAGCAGAATTGGTCCTTGTCCTTCGAACATCCAATTCTTTATCCCTCCAGGGATCTTTGTCTTTTCTCCAAGTCTGTTGCGGTTGGTTTGAGATCGTTGGGTTGAGGCAGAGTCGACGGTAGAATCAGGAGCCAGGGTTGGGGCTGATGGATCTTGTCCCTTTCTGGCGGTGTGAAGTCTCAACTTCCCCGTGGCTCCAAAGTGCTGTCCTCTGCTGATCTTTTCTCTGTGTCCTCCTGTTGACTCGTCTTCAGCGCCGCGGACTAGAACAGTTTGTTCCTCTTTCTGCCGTCTTTTATATCAGTGGTCCCCAACCTTTTTAGTCGCACGGACCGGTCAGCCCTTCGCAATTTTGCTGCGGACCGGGGGGGGGGGGGGTGTCGTAAGTATCGAGTCCGATGCTGTTGTTGGGGTGCGCGCGCAGTACTCCTATGTTGTTTTCCTATGAAAGACCTATGAAAGACGTCAGCTGCCTCGGACCTTTACCGGTCCGCGGCCCGGTGGTTGGGGACCACTGTTTTATACTATCTCAGCCCATGGTTGTGTATGGGGAGATGGTGTACGTGACTTCTCGAACGTTCGATAAGTCTATGGAAAGTCCCAACCTTTCCCAACCATCAGCCCCTGCATGACTTACAGCGTTAAACATCATGTGAACTTCCTCTTTTTGCGAGGCAGCTGACGTCTTTCACAATCGTACTTCCTTAAAACTCTCCTGCTCCCCCGCTCTACCCAGCTTGCCTATTGCGACACAGCCTGAGAACAGGACCTCACCCATCACTTTAATTCCATCGTTTTAAATCATTACATTTCTGTTAATTCATTATAAATCATTAACACAATCATCTTATCATTTACATTCATCATAACTTTGAGTATGTTTTTAAATCAACACATTTCTATAATCCATTATTAATTATCAAATATGATTGTAAATCACACACATAATTATCAACCATAATCATCATGTTTTTATAATCATTACAGATCAAGATACAAAAATACATTACAGAAAATCATTCAGTGTTTACATGTGCACATACGTATATATTTATTTTTAATTATACTTAAATCAAACTGCAAGATTACTTATTTCTCTCAGGCCTTTATGCTCTGTTTTCAGCGTGTACCTGGAAAGATCTCACAACCCTATGCCAGTTTTCACAACAATATCAAGCTTAAATTAAAAAATTACCTGTATTTGCTTTGTATCGGATCAATACCAAAATATGCAGAATCGCACACCTCTACAAATGATGGCACAGAAGCTTGGGATAACTAAGAAAACAATCAACTAAAGGAAAACAGGACTAAACATAGAAAAAACACAAATAACCCAAAAATACAGAGCCCAGACAAAAGTGATCACAAAGCATAAGGAACCATAACAATAAACTAGAAGCAATGAGACATGGCTTTCTATTTTATTTATTTATTTATTTTTTACAAATAAACATTAAAAAAGTGTGAAGTGTATTTATAATGAGATCCTTTAACTAAATATATTATTTTGCTGAAAAGTCAGTTTGTTGGAGTGAGTCTCTAAAAGCCCAGCACATCTGGATCCCAATATCTTTACCCATTGTTTTTTTTTTGTTTGTTTGTTGGTTTTTTGTTCTGCAAAATAGCTCAAAGACAGTCAGGTGAGAAGCATCTGTTTCCAAGTCTTACAACATATTCTCTAGTGGATTTAGATCTGGGCTTTAAATAGGCCATTTCTGTTTAGCTTTGGCTGAATGTTGATGGTCTTTGTCCTGCTGGAAAGTGAATCTCCAGCTTAAGTCATTTGCATCTATCTTCCTAAAAACTCTAAGTAACTGGAAGTCTGCAAAAGAAAATCCTCCCCACAGCATGATGCTCCAACCAACAACAGATTCTCTTTGTGTCTTCTGCACAATTTATGGAAAAATTTAATTTTATTGGCTTTCATATAACAGTGGCTTTCTCCTATAAGTGCCTGATTTAATTCCCCTGGATTTTATTTAGGGGTATCAGATTAACTAATTTAATGAAAATTAATGGAATGTTTCATTTTACATTGTTGTTTTTATGTTAAATGCAAATTAGGAAACATATACAGCTCTTCTTATAATGCAACAAAGTGTGGAAAAGTTCCCACTTTGTAAGATCTAGTCTTGGTTTCACTCTCTGTTTTTGCTCTTGAAGGCATTTCTGTGAAGAACAGCCGATCAGGAGTAGGTGAAGGATTAAAAAAAAAAAAAAGAACAGTAAAGTTAAGTTACTGACTCAAGCTGGTGTTGCTGAAAGGGTCAAAAGGTCGAGTGAAAGCAGAGGTCGGGGAGTGCGTGCTGTATATCAGGACGTTGGGAGGGAAGAGAGAACATCCAAAGAACTGTCATGGCAGAGAGTCCAACATTCCAGCTTTTATCAAACACCTGGTTTCATCATCCAAATCCTCCCTGCATATGGTTTTATTTGGACCTGCCTCTCTATCACTCCCACATCACCACTCAGATGTCTCTTCTTGCTCCCATCATCCATCTTGGCTCTCGCTTCCCCTCCCTTATTTTGACTCCCTCTCTCCCACTCCCCTTTCCCGTACTTCCCTCTGCCTCCTATCATCTATCTCCCATTCCTCCCTCTTTCTTTCCATTTCTCCATCTCCGACTTCCTGCTTTCCAGCCTGCCAGACGGTCATAATTAACGAGGAAAACGATAGTCCCCCTGGCCCTTGGGAGCTCTCTCTCTCTCTCTCCGCTCTCTGCCTTGTGAGAGAGAGAGAAGCTGCTCCCACTTTAGCTCCTGGCTCGGCCTATATGGTCCCGCGCCACTCAAAGCGCCTTTATGTTCAGTGTCAGCATGATCTCACCCCCTTCAAAAAAACACGCTAAAACGACTAGCAGCGACTCCCAAACACAGACTGCAAACATGGACTGGTCTACTATCCAAGAGAAATAACACACACCCTCACACACACATGTATGCAAGCCCTCTGCTGGCACCTTCTTTCTTTATGACTAATTCTGACAAGGAACAGGAGGAAGTTACAGGCTGAATCTGTGTTCATGCAGTGCTTTTGTGTGTTTTTACACAATCCTACCCGAATCAGATATTTACATGATGGCATGTGCTTGTGTGTCTTCAGTGCTCTCTTGTTTTGGCATGCCAACGCCTTCAGTCAACGCTGGAGGCTGATCCCAGTTCAGAGGGCAGGGAGCTGATAAGGAGTCTGCATTGATGCTATCTGTCAGTCAGAGCCAGAAGGGTGGAGCTCTGATCCGAGAGGTCAGGACTATCACAGGTCCCTTGGCTCTCCCCCCTACTTCCTTAGCCAAACAAACAAGATGCTTTCGCTCACTAACAGAACATGAGAGTGCAGAGTTTGGCCACAACAACAAGAATGACACCTTAGAGGCCAAAACAAGCTGATCATTGCCAACAAACTCTTTAATACTTGCAGCAATGAGTTGTGGATTCAAATTTTCAGCCAACTGCCTGCAAACAATTCCTATAAAATGTAAAATTTTTAAAAAGGTTTCTCAAATTTATGACTAAAAGCATTTTTATTTTATTCTTTTGAGTTTAGTCATCTTGTATTTTGTGTGGAAAACATTTTTTAATGTTAAATATTTAAATGAAACAGAGCAGGACTCAGAGACATTTTCTAATTTTGTAAATCGGGAAATGCTAATTTATCCGATAAACTTAAATCTGGATAAATAGTAGAAACCTATATAGAAAACGTCCAATGGCTATTTACATTTCTGTTTCCTTTCTTTTAATTGATCAATGCCTTATACCAGTTTTAAGAAAAAGTAAAACAAACAAACAAAAAGTTTTTATTGGAAGATGTAATTTTCCAGCCCGTAGGATCTGCTCAGGTTTAAGACACTTCATGTCTTCAATCATTGGTGTGATACCTCCACAATTATCCTGGACAAACATATGCAGGATCGTCTCCCTGGCAAGGAGGGGTTGCAAGATAACTTTTTGTACCTAACACAGTCATATTGTTATAGGGTTGAATAGGTGAATGCCGGTCGGTTTTTCGTATCTTGTGTATATGTGTTTGTTTGTTTTTTTTCTCTTTTGGTTACATCCTCCAGGATAGTGTTATGCTATATCTTTTAACCTCGGAGGGAAATGATGATTAATATTAAATATTGCATATTTACTTATAATCAAAAGGGGGGAAATGATGTGGAAAAACTACAATAAGGTCACACCTGCTAGTTGTATTGCTATTTGTTTATTCTAAGTTCCTGTATATTCCCACCAAGTTAAAGCTGTTTGGGTTACATGTACAAGGTTTTTTTCCCCAGCTGCATGGGAACCAGTCTGTTTCCCATGCTTTGGATCCCTTATCCCTTTGTACAAAACTCATGTGTTGTCTCTGCCTGGCAGAGCTTTCCGTTCAGACTTGCTTCATTATTGATTGTCCTACGAACTCTCTTGAGTTGTGCACAATTCGTGAATAAACCTGATTGAGTGATTTCACCTGAACAGTGCTTGGAAATAGTTTTTTTTCCACGACAGGCTTGTTAATATTTTAAGCACAAATGCACACATAGCAGATGGTTTAAGTGATATATATAAACCGTTTGCACTTTGCAATAAATTGGCTCCATGTAAGGAGAACACTTAGTTACATTGGATAAAGCAAAGAGTAAATAAAACCAATCACTCCAATAGATATAAAGACAAACAACTCCAACCAATTCAATCACTGCACATTGTGTGTACACATGTTCTTGTGTTTGCTCAGCCGTTAATCTGTGCAGGTAGGAGCACTGGGCCAGTATTGGAGGGTCTGTGTAAGTGTGTGTGCACACAGGCAGTGTAAATATTGTGTTGTGCTCTAGTAACAGCTCTTCCTGTGGCTCTGCAGTAGCAGCATGCTCGGCTGTTTATTTTCCTTCCTGACGGACGACTTCTTATCAAATAAGCAGACACTGCCTCAGAGCCTGATGTCCAACCACGCGCTCCCAGTAGATATCCCGCCCTCTTCTCATCTGGACCATCACACAGCAAAGTCTCCGCTTGTATATAGCAGAGAGAGAGAGAGCTCTAAATGAACCCTTCATACATCTGTCAGGCGCGGTGACAGTGACTGCTTTATAGTTGAGTTTTGATGAGCTTCACAGGGCATGACACCAACAAGAAAACACAATTTACATGAAGATGACCTGCATTTCTAGTGCAGCAGCTGTGTGTTGATCGTAATAAGGTGGGAAGGGATTTCTGCTCAAAATCTCAGCAAAAAGTGAGATTTTTGAGGCAAAAAAATTGGCAGTAAATACAGAAAATGCCAATATTTGCCAATAAATGAGAAACCCGTGAAGCAGTAGTTTGCTGTATTTCCATAACTTTAATAAGCTAACATTATCTTGAAGAGTTTGTAGAAAAGTGGATAAGTTCTCAGATTAGTGAAAGGTTAGCATCAAACAGACGCCATTTATTAGTGATTAAAAACAAATAAAACTGGAAAGGTTTATAGCTGTGAAATACAACATGAATCCTCCACAACTTTGTAGAAGTTTGCTGTCAACCTTGCAGCTGATTTCTCATGTGAACAGCAATTTTCTTGCAACAAAAAGTTGTTTTCTTGCCATTTCTTGCCAATAGTGGTAAATCTTAAATACTGCCAGGTATTTTATTTGTGTCCCATACTTAAGATACAGGTTGTTTTTGATGATGATCCTAGCATTTTGGTCACCGCTGAAACCTTAAAGTTTACTTATTTCTGAATGTGCTGTAAACTAAAGGAGGCCGTCAGCTGTAAAGGTCTGCCTGTTCGGATAATTCAAATAATTTCTGAACAACTGCGAAACTTTGAAAATCTCAGGAATGCACCACCAATAATAGATTCAACTATCGGCCTGTAACAAAATCCACTAGTTTATCCCACTTTTGGCGGATCTACAACAAACTGATGATCAATTGATCATGCAGATTGATTCAAGCTGCAGCCTTTGCCAACATAACTTTGGCATAGTAACAGAGAGCATTCTTTATTTTCCAGATCGTTCCTTTTTAAGCCTTTAAGATTCATGTACCTACAATAATAAGTAGCCAGAGTAACCTTTTAAGGGCATGATAAACATTTTTATGTGTATACAGTACAATATCTCTGAGAGTAACTTCTGTGAACCACCCAAGTTGAATTTCTTAGAAACTTTAAGGACCAAGAAAGCTAATTCACTGTCTTTCCCTTCCCTATGCGTACATTTTCAGGTAGAGCACATCCTAACTGAAACCACCTGGCCATTATTACTGAACCCTCTCTCCTCCATCAGGCCTCCTCCTGCCCGTCTGTCTGAGAGAAGAAGTGAAAACAACGAGCTGCACTGGTCCACGCATGGTTGTGATTACGTGTTTATATCCATATTTGCGAGTGCGTAGCAAAGGGACCATGTTCGTGAGTGTGGTGCTGACAACAGGGTTTGTGTACAAGTCCATGTGTGTGTGTGAGAGAGTGAAAGTGTGTACGAAGAGAGAGTTGTGAGAGTAAATAAACGCTGTGCAGCGGGAACTCACGTGGCGTTATTATCAGAGCTCAGAGAAAAGACAAACTGTTTTTTCTCTCTGGTTTGATTCATACCACCCTCTACTGCCTTCCCCTTTTCTCTGCGACCCACCACAGCACACGCACGCCCGCGCACGCACACACACACACCCTCACGCAGAAAGACACAATCTCCCCAAAATTCAACACATGGCTTCCATCAGAGGATTATTTTTAGCGCTCATGGAGAAATCTGAATCATTTGTAGTTGTAATTATTTCAGCTTACAAGCTGAAGTTTGTTGATGTAGCTCCATAATGTCATGAGTACAAACACAGAGTTCTAACCTTTTAACTAATTTCTCTGTTTTTTATGAAATCCCTTCATCCTTCATGAGCTTTAAGACTTGGCCACATAAAACATTTGACCAAATATGAACATTTTCAACGGTTTCAACTGTTTTACTCAACAAAAAAGAAAAGAAAAGAAAAGAAATCTGACTGTATGCCAGTATGAGTGAAAGTATCTTATTTATTAAGTATAAACCTTCAGTACAATTTAAAATCCACATTTAATCACTTTTAAATATTGTGTTGAATCTTTAATCCAGATGCAATTTTAAACACATCCATATAAGAGCGAAAAAATATCAGTATGATGCAAATTTGCAACATTAGGTGTGCTTGGCTTGACAGTAACTAAATAAATGTCAGTTTCAGTTACATGTAATATTTTATGATATTATTGCTAAAAGAGGACTTTGCAAAGGATCTACCATTACAATTTTTCACATAAAGCTTAGCATCGGAAAAAGGAATCGTATGTAGCTCACTCTCTGGGAGACATTTCTTAAATGACTGTTGATGTATGTTGAATATGCATCAACAGGTAATTCCACTGCATTAAGAGTAGAAGTGGTTTGAAGGTGATTTATAACAATAGACTTTATATGATTACATGTTTGAAACGGAATATTATACAGCTTCTGCCTGGAGGTTGTTTATTTGCAAGGATAATTTATTACGTTACTTGTCTCTCTGGAGTCCACTTCTGGTTGGCCGATGAGATCGTCATGACGACTCCATCCCCTACCAAGTACCAATACGCTAAGTTCTGATACACACACAGAGACCAGCCTATTTCTTCTTTTATTTATTGACTTATTTATTGCATTGTATGCTTTCCTATGTTTATCTAATTTGGCGCAAGATTCGTGTGGCTTTCCTGTTTTTGCGTTTCCTTTCACCCGGTCTAAACCAAGGACCGGGTGAAGAACAGAAGCTGAACTGAGAGCCTTCCAAACTCAAATGAGTTTCATTTTTTACTCCAACCGGCTAAGCTAGACTGATACAGTCAGATATTTTGATAACCATTATCACAAAATGAGAGCCTGAGCCGACCACACTAACATGGTTAATTATTTTCAACCTATTTAATTTGATAAAAGTGTGACACTACTAATAAGGTCACATTTTTTTAAATAAGAGCTATCCAAACTAATTTTTTGTTTCAGCTCTTTATTTAGCTGTTCACTGATCATTTTATCAATCGAGTCATGTAGAAATGTTTAATTGGATCATCAAACATTATACGGTCACATTTTCTGGTAACATCTATCAAACTCTGTAAACATCTGTATTTCAGTCTTGCCTCTATAGTGCCCTCTTTAGTCCCAAAAGACATCAGTCACAGAATGTGGTGGAACAACAGAACTGAGCTCAGAGAAGCAAAATGTCTGACCCAGAAAGTAGGCGTGCACTTTTCTTTTTCAATTCCCCTTTCCTGTTTTATTGTGCTGTTTCTGGTTTGACACGCTGAGGGCTCTGTTTTCAGGCTGAAGCCCTGAATTGCTTCTGACAAACAGTTTTCCTAAATTTATAGATTGAAATTGAAACTCAAAACAATTATTTTCTTTGTATAATCCTTGACTTAAATTTTAAACCTTTCAGTGCTGACGAATGACCCCAATCTGAGAAATATAAATGAAACTCTTTACTTCTTCAAATTTGCAGCAAAAAATTGATTAAACTGGGAGGTGTAGAGTTTATCCGTTCAACACGTTTCCTGAAGATTTCAAGACTTATGGATTGATAAGTTGATTGATATATTGTACTTTACTAACTTTACTGTAGTTTATCCACTGCTACAGTAAACTGACCTCTCCAGCCCCCAAACAAAATGACTTTGGCAAAGCTGGTAAAACTCAGGCCCACTTCAATTTAGTCTTCAGGCGCCTGCCACTTGATTGCAATCTTATCCCGTTTGCTTTGTGATCGGGGAATTTTTTAAAACAGCCCAGATGCTCGGAGTGAGCCAGTCTTCTGCGGAATCACTTACTTTGATGATTCGCTGCACCAAAAAAAAAAAAAATCCACAAAATAAAGTTTGGTTTGGAGACCACAGATCAAACACACACATCAACACACACGTACAGTATGCAAACTCACACACTCACAATTTGTGGTACACTGAGGCATTCTTTCTCCCTTCTCCTCTCTCACACATACATACACATCGAATTGCACTCATTAATCTGGGCAGACTCAGGAAACCGCTCCAGCGAGCTGGCTGGAGGCCCTGAGAGGGAGGTGGAAGGGTGGATAGGAGAAAAAGGAGGGCAAAAGGAGGAGGGGGATCAAAGCAAGGACGAGAGCGGCGGACTCACTGAAAAGAAACAGCAGAGGAGGGAAGAAAAGAGAGAAGAAAGTTTTGAGAGGGAAGAAAAGAGAAAGGAATATTTCCTTATGGTCTTGAGTTCTGGGAATACAGGAAGAAGAAAGGATCTGAAGCCTCTTGATTTAATGAACCTGGACTACAAAGAGTGTGTGATAGTGTTCTTGCTTCCATCCTAACCTTCAGAATGAGTCAAAGGTGTGTGTGACTGTATAAATGACAAAACTCAGCTGAGAAAACACAGTCAGTTTGTGCTCAAAACTTAGTAAAGTTTTGCAGTAAAACTCATTCACATGAGCACAGGCTCACGTATGTGCACACTCTTAGATAAATGTGCATTTTCCTCCAAAAGGCTCCTCAGGGAGGGTCGACAGTCCTTAAGAAAATATTCCCCAAAGCACTAATTAGAAAAACGATGGTGCTCGTTAATAGCCAGATCCCCCCCCCCCCCCCCCAACCTCCGCCTACATGCATGCACACTACCAAACCCCACCCTCACTCCACCCCCTAAAGTCTGGCAGAAGTAAAAAACACAAAAACAAAAAAGATTCTGGCAGTGGGAGAAGAGAGGCTTTCCACTGGCAGGCCTGGGTTAGACGCTCAATACCTACCGCAGCACGTCTCTGATTCCCCTTACAGCACTGAGCACCTCCCCTCTGCATTGAAACTCGACCCCTCGTCTCCTCCTGCAGCACACACCAACATGCAACAAAGGGGGAGCAACAAGACCCTGGTATAAAACCTTCTGGGGATTTTTTGGGGGGGTTGTTTGCTGGAAGCAATGTTTTTCCGTCAGTTTACACAATTTTTTATTTCAGAAAATAAATGTGAAATGGTAGGAGTTCCATTATAATCTTCCTTCTGTGTGTTACCCTCATAGCTCACCCCATTTATCTCTCATCATTAGAAAAGGCGGGCCAAGGAGTTTGAATTAGCTATATTATACACAGCAGTAGTAAGCAAATGCCCGATTGCGATATTTTTTTTCTGTGTTGTTTTTTACAGTGTTGCTTAATGCTAGATAATTTTAGCAAAATGTTAAAAAGAGGCATTGAAATTCAAGTTAATTGTAGCTAGCATAAGTGGTGAAAATGCTACAGATGCATACTGTAATTATATTATTATAATATTAGCTAAAATGGTGAATATGGTGAATAACTACAGGTAATTTTAGATATAGGAATGAAATATATTAATGTTACGTAACATCAATGTTAATTTAATTAAATTAAATATACACCTAAATGCTTGCTGATATTAGCTAAAATGACTAGCAGTCAATGCTAACAATACTTATTAAAATAAGAAAACAATATAAGCTAGAATAAATATTTAAAATGGAAAAAAAAACATTTTAGATACATCTGAAAGGATCACATAATTGCTAGCTGATATGAGCCATGATGAGTTGTGAGTAATGCCAGCTAAATTTACAGACTATCAAAAGTATATAAGGGGAAATGTGTGGTTAAAAGCTTATGGGTCCCAAAAGAAGCCTAATCTTGTGCTCATATTATTGCTCTGATTTTTAGAATTTCATTTGAGTTGTGATAATAGGCAGGGGAAAACAGAGAGCTGTTTTAATTAAATTTTTATCCATTCTTGTACTAGTCACACGTCACCAACAAGTAGATAACAGTTGAGTTTGTGCTATATTATAATGAAGAACATTTGTCTTGTGATAAAACCAACATGGCATATAAATATGCTGTGGTGAGACAGAGTGGGAGGAAAAAAACAAGGGAGAGAAAATTACGATGGACGCCATGATCAACCAGCGTAGGGCTTGTGAAGGAGTTCTATTTCCACATTGCCAGACTGCATTCAGCTCAGTGCAAATCAATTTGAAAGATATCTTGGGTATGTTGGCTGAACGAATATCTGTCACAGCACACTGTGGCCAAAATTCTGCAAATTACAACTTTGACCAGAGCCCAGTGGATGCTTCACTTTCATGCTCAGCACAGCGCAAAACCATTGTTGAGAGAGGAGAGCAAGCCACATGAGTTGGTTTCAGTGCACAGTGCTGCTGGTGCCATTGTCAGTCAGAATTGGGACTCCATCAAGCTGAAATTAGCCGCTTAGGTAGTCAGGCTATCTGCTCTGGTATCAAGTTAGCCGTCTATGTGACTAAAAAACATAAATATGTAAATAAGGTAAAAAGTATTGTAGCTATCTTTAAGCCAGCGCACTGGCAGTGTGCATCAGCACAAAGTGGATTCAGCTTATGGTCACTCAGAAACTTTCTCTGGCATTTTATTAAAAGGACTTTAAACAGTATGGTGTGACGTTAAAAAGGTTTTGAAATCAGAACATTTTAGAACCTCTTTGATAGTTGTTTCATAGTCGTTGGAGAACAAAAGGTGCCTACAACTGTAGCATAAGGACAACAGTTTCCCAATAAATCTCTATCAAGACAAACAAGGTGGCAGTTTTTATGAATCAATTTGTTTTCTCTTTGCGCTCATAGCTCTCTATCTCTTACGGACATTTCCTCCCTCCACCATAGCCCAGCCCAACTGCCTATTACTTAACCACACAGGCTCTTATTAAATGTATATATAGTCACGCTTCAGACCAAGAGACACTTTCTCACACAAAAAAACTCAAAGGAGCGAAAGGAGGGCCATACAACAAGTTCCTCCTGTGAAGACATGCAGCCTAAGGCACAGAGGGAAACTGAAGCCTGACCATGATCCAAAATGGCCTCAGCTTGTGTGGGCTGATGAATACAGTCAAGTCCAAAATGCCTGCGTCTTGTTTCATGGTGTGCCTCTCTACCCCACCCTGCCTTTACCTCCCAATCAAAATGCATGTCTCCTCTCCAGCCCTCATTAGAAGCATCTCGTTTAGGGTACTAGTGTTATTTCAATGTTTGTAGCTCGTTATGGGAGTGTTTTTCCTGCGGCATGGCTCTCGCCGTGCGAGCAGAGAGAAGGGAGGAGGGATTGACGAAGGCTTCACGAACCTGGGTTAAGAGCGTAGAAACATGGAGTGTGATTCCAGATGTGTTTTTTACTGCTCTGGCTGGGATGACAGGGCTGTAAAGAACCTCTCTGGAGTAGCCTGCAGAGGGAGCATGGAAGAGGGGGAGCAGAACGGAGGAGGCAAACGCTCAGTGACTTAAGCGCCTCAGGGTGAATTAAGGAAAAAGCTGGGGAAGAGTGAAGGGTTGGGAGAGGAGGTCAGGTGGTGTTCAGGGGTTTGGGAGAAGTTAAGTATTGGGCAGTTTGCAAGGCCTTGGGGACTGCAAAGTTTGGGGTCTGGAAGGGTGAGGAAGGAGGGGAGAGGATGAGGGCATGGAGAGACTGAATAGATTTTCCTGTTATAAACATCTGGCTCAGGTGTGCTGAGGGGAGTGTCTGGAACAGTCAGTCGACGATTATGGCTGTCATAGCAATGAGCTGAATTTAAGGGCCCGTGTCCAAGAGTGAAAAAGAGAAACAGACAGAACCAACTTCAAAGAAGAGGTCCAGCAAGCAACTGCTTATCATTAGTTCAGCTTCAACATTTTGAAGCAGTTAGTCAAGTTCTTCCTATAGACCTTTAAACCCCGTGCAGCTTAGTGGTAGTTCATTATGTACAAAAAAGAGACGAATTCAGTTCTCTAAATTCAGACGACTTGCCCGCTTCAACTATTTTAAGGTCGCCTTTCAAGCTAAGCCTGGATTTCTCTGCTCCAGCGTGATATGAGTTTTACATCTGGAAAAAGTGTTACAGCCTTTGAACATTTTAACAGTTTGTCACAACTACTGTCCTTTATGTATTTTATAGGAATTTTACATGATAGACCAACTCAAAGTAGTCTTTATTTACGAAATGGAAGAAAGATGATCAATTATTTTTTAGAAATAAACATCTTGTAAGTGTGCTGTGCATTTGAATGCAGCCCGCAGTAGTGAATGCCTTCTGTAAAATTGCACTTGCAAGCTTTTGCTCATCTAAAGATGTTCTTCACATTTCTCTTTGTAAAGAAGTTCAAACTCAGTCTAACTGGATGGAGAACATCTGTGATGAAAGTCTTTCTACAGATTCTAAGTTGTCTTTGGCTGGCCGTTTGACCAAACCAAAATATACTTATGTGTATAAGAATATTATACTATGTATAATACACTTATTTATAAACATTTTCACTGTTCTGCATGTGATTTGGGTTGTTGTCCTGCTGGGAGGTGAATCTCTGATTTTCTCATCTTTGACTGACAGCATGAAGCTCCTCCTCCCTCCATATCAGTGGTGATGTGCAATGTTAGTTTCCATCACACATAGTGCTTTGCATGTAGGCTAAAAAGTTTTAAGTTGAGTCTCCTTGAGTCAGAGCACATTGCTCGACATGTTTGCTGTGGCAAGGTTCAAAGAGAACTTCTTATTGCTTTTATTTAACAATGCCCCTGTTCTATTATTATTTCGTCAAAGGGATCCTCCCACCTGAGCTGTGGATCTCTGCAACTCCTCCGAAGTTACCATAGGCTTCTATGAGTCTAGGCACAGAGTCTAGGTGGAAAACCATGTTTTGTCAGGCACTTGACCCATTTTAGATAACAGTACTGTAGACGGTTGCACAGTGGCGCAGTTGGTAGCACTGTTGCCTTGCAGCAAGAAGGTCCTGGGTTCGATTCCCGGCCCGGGGTCTTTCTGCATGGAGTTTGCATGTTCTCCCTGTGCATGACTCCGGCTTCCTCCCACAGTCCAAAAACATGACTGTTAGGTTAATTGGTCTCTCTAAATTCTCCCTAGGGGTGAGTGTGTGTTTGCATGGTTGTTTGTCCTGTATGTCTCTGTGTTGCCCTGCGACAGACTGGCGACCTGTCCAGGGTGTACCCCGCCTCTCGCCCGGAACGTAGCTGGAGATAGGCACCAGCAACCCTCCCGACCCCATTGGGGACAAGGGGGTTAGAAAATGGATGGATGGATGGAGTACTGTAGACTTTGGGTGGGAGCTCTTAATTTTCAGAAAATGGATGTAGAGAGCTCCGTAAGATCTTCAAAAGTAAGGATTCTGTTTTTTACTATAATTCTGCTTTAAACTTCTTCATGACTTCTGTCTGCTGTGTTCCTTGGTCTTTATGATGCTTTTTGATTGCCAGTGTTCTTGTTGTTGTGTTGTGGCTTTTGCATTTTGCTTACTCTTCTGGGCTACCGTGCAAACTCTTGGTAGAAAATCTCTGTAAAGGGGTTGGTTGCATTAGATTTCATTTTGGGGTGTCTTATCAAGAGCTAAATACAATTATTTGAAACACATAAAAAAGAAAACAATTTTCTCCACCGTTGGCTACTTTTTGTTGGCCCATAACATAAAAGATCTTCACAACAATACGATGGGGTTTGTGGTTACGACGTGACAAAATGTGAAAGGGTTTAATGGGGCATGGATATTTATTGCAGAAACTATGGCCACAGCAAAACAAATCATGACTTGGAAGGAAAAAGAACTGCAAGCGTCTTCTGGCACGAGCATTAAAATATATCAAAACCATTTCAAAAAGATCTCTAAATTAAGTGAAGCTTGGTATGTGTGTAGAAAATAAGCAAAGCTGTGACTAAAAGACAAAGGGCAAACTTCAAGGAGCATGGAAAGAAAATGAAATACTTGAGGAGACATATTGTAGAAGGGTGTGTGTGTGGGGGCGTGTGCAGGAGTGTGTGTGAAATATACTCTTACAATCCCTGCAGCTTGTTAGTCGTGCTCGTCAATATGGGCCTGTTTTATGGGCTCTGTTCAAAGACTGACGTGGCGTTTCATCTCATCTACACCTTCCTCACCCAGACGTTTGGAAGAAGTGAAGAGAAGTAAGTGGTTGTCAGAGGTAAAGGAATAGTTGTGGTGTGAAAATATGCGCAAAATGTTCATCTTTTTACAATAGAGTGTATTTAATTTGCTAAACATGATGAAACACAGGGCAATGTGTTTGTGGAGGAACAGAGAGCAAGTGAAAAAGGTGCAATATATCTTTAACTATCATCATTTTTATCTGGATACTAGCAAGAGTGTTTCATTTTTGTCTTTAAATCAACAAAAATCAATCCATCCTTTTAGCAGCCAACTGCAGTCATATGTTACAGATTTACCGTAAGTGTGGAAAAAGTCAGGCTGGATTTTTGCTACAATACTAATGTTCCCCGAATAACCATCTTAGATAATTAAGTTTTAAAAGATCTTGGTTGTAAAGTCTGTGTCTGCAGTAACATTTAAAAAAAAAATTATCCCAGGTAACAGTAAAACCAACTGTGGAAGTTAAGAGAGTCATAAATCACAGATGTTTGCTTGAAATACATCACACTGTGACTGCGTTCTCATTTTCATTACCTGATGAAGTTAAAACTCCTGTTAACTTAATGTCTGCATCCACAGCAGCAGATTAAGTGTTCCTACCCCTTTAACAGCCACAATATTTGAAGCATTTGATGGGTTTTACTGGGTCTAACCTACACAAAGTTGTGCACAATTGCAAAGAGAAAGGAAACGGATGCATGATTGAGATTCAAAATCTATAATCAATAGTATTTAGTTTTCCTTTTGCTGCACTTACAGCTACAGTTCTTTGCAATATGGGTCAAGCCATTTTAACACATTAATATATGTTGGTTTGAACTATTGTGTGTTTATGTTTGTTGTCCTCCCTCCAGTCTCTGGTATATATCTAATACCCTCCAACCATCTATAGTTGCGCTGTATTCAGTTTCATCCAACTTCATTCGGCTTCCATGTCCCCTTCTGAAAAACGTGCACAATTTTCCTTCCACTTTATAATAACACGCTGCTTTGCTTCCAATAAAATGAAATAAAAGTTGTAGTTGTCATCCAACAAAATGTGGACAAGTTAAAGCTAGTATGCACACTTTGGTGTCAGAAAAAAAAACAGACATTAAACAAACTTTTATTCCCGTTTTTTGGGGGTTAGTTGTGCAGACTGAAATTCAGTTTTGATTGGCTTGCAGGGTCTGCTACAATGAGTCGCCCCTTTATTCTCGGTTTGCATGCACCGTAGCCCTCTAACTCTATAAGTCTCTTGTTCTGGTGTGCTTTTAGCCTTCATGAATGCACAAGGCTCCAGTTGTGTATGTCTGAGCTAAATATCATTATCAGACGGACTGCGTGAGGCCAAATGTGCAAAGTATCGCACCCCTGAACCAAGCTACAGTTCTTTGCACATCTGCAGCTCAGCATAAACAGGCTCTTATCCTCACCCCAAATGTTTATGCTCACTGGGGTTTCAGTACAAGTCTGGCAGCGTGGAAATGGAGAAGCATGCTGCTCATGTTCCTGCTCTTAATTGAAAGATTTTTGACTCACTATTTAGGAGGCTAGGGGTTGAAGTGGGAGGATTTTTTTGGCACGCTGTTCAATGGATTGTAAAGTGATGACTACAGGATGTGAAGAAGGAGACAAACGAAAAGCGGTTAAAACGTGCCACATCTCTCCACATTGTACTCAACACACACCGTTTGCGTGTGACCATTCACTCGCCCCCGATCTCCTTTCCTTCCCGCTTTACCCCCCCACCCACCCACTAGGCACGCCAGCACGTCCCCGTCCGGAGAGCCAGGCTTTCTGAGGGGATCAGAAACAGATGTGCCTCCTGCCCTCTTCTCTTAACTCACTCACACACGCTGGCAGGCGTTCAGAACCGGCACCGGGACTCAGCGCGGGCGACGGGCCAGAGTGACCCTGAGCTTGACCCCAGCCTGCAGCACCTCAGACAGGAAAAGGACGCAATTGGCTTCAGCTGTGACCCTCCGCTCCTCCCTCTCCGCTGCATGGGCCCCCTCTGCTCCCCCCCCCACACACACTCATTAAGACAAACTGTTATTAAAGGCAAAGCAGCTTTCACTGCCACTAAAGCCAACACCCTGGAGCACGGAGCTGGGGATGGAGGGGCAAGGGTGGAGAGATGAAGGGGAAGGTAAAAGAGGTAGAATCAAAAAGAGCTGCCAGGGGAACAAATTATTCTTTTTTTTTTTTTTTTTAAAGAAACATCAAAGTGCAGCAGAACGTTACACGGGGAAAAGGGAGCAGCGTAAGAAAATCCATACCGAGAGCAAAGGGGAAAGTCGGGAATATCACTTGCAGCTGTTGCATGCATGTTCCCAGAATGCACTGCAGCTTGGAAAGGCTTTTTCTAATAAGAAATGGTAGTGTCATGGTTACATTCGTATCAAAACATTCAGAGCAACAGCTCCGAATGGGAGGAAAGGGCTTGGGGCAGAGAAAGAAAGGCATATGAAGTCATGAGATAATAATGACAATTAAACTGCTGTAATTATAAACAGCAGGGAGACGCATCTGTCTTAGAGACAGAAGGCAAAGTGAACAAACATTTGCTTCTTTCCAAAAGGAAAAAAAAAAAAAGAAATCCTTGCCCCCCAGTTTTTTTTTCTTCACTTTTCTGCAGAACAGCATGTGTTGTTCAAACCCAGCAGAAACAGAGTTTTTTATTGTTTTTTGGGGTTTTTTTTGTCTGTCAGACTGCATGTTCCACATCCGAGCGTCTTCAGAAACCACTGACCGAATTAGCATACTCCATGTTTGGTCTCCTGCAACTGCCAGAACCCCTCAGCCAGAGAAAGGAAAACCGTGCAGATGTGTGTAAGAATGGGTCAATGTGTGTTAGCGAGAGTGGCAGGGCATGCTGGGGTGGATTAATACAGCCGCACAGAGGGGGCTGGAGGCGGGAGTGGCTCCCCATTCATAGCTGACTGATGTGCGTCCCAAATTGATTTATGAAAACGGCCCTTAATCAATTATATGTGGCGAAAGAGGCAGAGAAAGACAGAAGAAAAGACAGAGAGGGATTTTATTTCTAAGGAGGTAGACTGGGAAATAATAAAGGATGGAAAGGATTCAGCGAGCAGAGGGGAATGATGCTGCCCTGCTGAGGAATGTGTCCAGCGGATGTCAGTGTGTGCCACAGCTGTCCAGATCGGTGGATGTCATGGTTTGTCTTACAAAAGTACTTGTATCCTTTTCCACTTTTGCTTCATGTCACAGCCGCGGTCGTACATGTACCGTTTTGGAATTTAATGTGGTAAACCAACACAGAGAATCCAGCACTGGGAATAAAGGAGGATGATCTGTTGTTTTAATTTAAAGTTTTCTACAAGTCCTGCGGAGGTGCTCTGCTCAGATAACAGTAAGGTAAACTTTGGGTGGGAGCCACATGCCAGCATTTATTTCACAGAAAACTAAACACACCAGCACTGTCCTATCCACAGTGAAACATGGTGGTGGCGGCATCATGCTGTGGAGATATTTTCTTCAGAAGGGAGAAAGGAGTCGGTCAGATACTGGAAGAAAACTTGTTAGAGGCAACAAAAGCTTTGCATCAAGAGTGGAAGCTCACTTTCCAGCATGACAGCAACAGTAAACAAGTTCACTCCAGTGTTAAATCGGCCCTGTCAAAGTCCATTTGGGTGAGAACAGTTTCTTTCTCTGGATATGCAAAAAAATAACAAATAAAAAATCAGACTGATCTGATGTTAAAAGAAGTATTTGGGACACATTTAAGGATGTGTTTGTGTGTCTCATAAAGTCCCAATAAAAGCGTTGAGGTTTGTGGTTGTGGCATAACAAAATGGAAAAAAAGTTCAACAGGTATGAATACCTCTGCAACGCTTTTACGCATCTGTAGCAACTTTCATACAAATGACGCATATCAGAAGTAGAAGGAAAAAATGTGCTCTGACATTAGGATGTTGCTGTAAACGTTTTATTTTTCCAGCAGTTTATTTGTCTGCATAGTTTTTGGACCTGTGGAAAGCTTGTCTTCTGTGGTGGGGAAGAGGAGAAGAGTGGAGTTGAGCAAAAGGGCAGTTGTTTAAAAAGCCCTTTTCCTGCCTTTAGCCATTGTGCCTGAGACAGGGGTGTGTGGGGGGAAACGGAGGGTCACGCTGAGAGCTCGTTTCTCCTGCCTGTCAGAACTCTATCTGGGATCCAGCCGGAACTAATCAACTCCAATAGGCCTCCCCATTACCCAGGGTGCAATGGGCCGCAGGCCGGAGGCTGGCCGGTGGGAAACAGAGAACAGGAGAAGGCAGAGAACACCCCCCCACCCCACTCTCCTCCAAAACCTTCCCTACGCCACTACCCCTTCACACACGCAAGCACTCCATTACTCCACCAGCCCGTGCCGCACACACAACTCTCCCACTGTTTCACACTGAAGCAATAATAAACACTTGCAATAATATTTTCACAGCAGCCAACAGCCTGCTGCAGTTCAGAACCTCGTGCAGCTGTGGAGGACGCGTCCACACACACCACTCACACGCATGCTTGCACACACGCAAACACGCACATGTCACGCCATGCACACACTCACATTTAGGTTACTCCTTTTTTTTTTATAAGATAAGGGCAGGAATAATTCAAAGCACAACTTCATCAAGGCAAGCTGAAATAGGTAATGATAGCAGGTTTAGCTGACACAACAAGCACCTTTTTTCAGTTTTCAACTGTTTTCACATGAAGAAAAATAAGTATCAGACAAATAATGTTTTCCTACTGTGAAATTCTTTGAGTGAGTAAATATGTTGTCAGTATTATTCAACAAGTTTCGGCAATTGTTTGAAAAAGAAATAGGAGATATTGAAAAAGAGAAAAAGTGACGATATAAAATTCTCATTGCAACATAAGAGCCACAAAATCTAAGAAATACAGAACTCTAGCAAAACATTAATACTGCCCCCTGTTGCCAGTAGGCCTGTACTGACACTGTGACAGCAAGTTTTTTTTTTATTTATCTACATTCTTGATATTACTGTAAAATACAACAAAATAAAACACACGGGAAGAACAAAATAACTAACTGCCAATGTTTATCATCAAGTTTATATCTATAATTGTTTCTGAAAGAAATGTCAATTTGTTTTTCTTTTATCTGCTTTTAAATCCAAGTTAGCTATAAATTGTCCATAAATTGTATGGATTTAACGTCCCAAAGTAGTGTCAGTGTTTGTGTTAGGGTGTATAGCATTTAAAAAAATCATTATATCAAAAAAACACTGTCACCTACCTGAACTGTAACCAATGAAAATTAAATTAAATACATAATGAATTATTTTTAAAAGATATTTATATACCATTTCTAAAACATACATTTATAAGTTTCCCACCCACCTCTTTGCAGGTAGTGTAAAAAAGTTAATTTGAATAACATTAATGTGAAAAAAAACATTTATTATTTTCACATTAAAAACATAATCATGTCATTGATTAAATCTGAGGTTTGTTGCACTAAAATACTATTAAAAATGGAGACAATTAAGAACATAAAATGGTTCAGCTTTCTGTAGAATCTGGGCTACATGTGAATAAGACCCGTGTCACTTTGTTTACTGATTCAAAAAGATTACCTCGAGTGTGTGCACAAGCTTCAGTGTGTTTTACTGAGTGATTTTGGAGTCCTTCACTGAGGTGAAGTGGGGGCACATTTAAATGAGTGAAAGAAAACAGCTCCCATTCTAATCTCCCTCCCACCTCCCCATAGTTTTATAACTGCGTCTATAAATTCAGTGTAATCCATCCTACAAGACTGATATCCCCTCCACCACATTCACTATAGCTCAACTTTTGTGAGACTATTAGGAGTTTACCCAACGTGCTAAGTTGAAGCAGGAAGGTTGCGGTCACATGGGAACTTCCCCTGCAGTGGAGGAAAATGCATTGAGGGGCACTGGGCTAAGGTTAATCCCCATTCACCCGGTCTTTCACCCAGCCTGCCCGGGCATAATGAGCCCTGCCCACCTCCCACTGCGTTGCTGCCGTGACCTCTGCCCCCAGGTTCACGGCCGCCATCGCCGTCCTCCTTTATGTCAGTGTCCTGTCGTTATCTGCAATATTTACTTCTTTTAATTTCCCCCGCTGGACATCATCGTCATTATCCGCACAGATCGAATGATTCAGCATGAAACTCTTTTCACTTCTCCCTGGGTCAACCTAAAATGGTAAAAACGAAGCTCAGACAAGTGGAAGCCAGCCAGGGTGTGGTGATGTTTTAAGGAAATTTTGATTCAGGAAAAGGGAAGCAGCATCTCTTATGTTCTGTCTGTAACTGCTTGTTGAAATCATGTTTTTTTTATGTTCTGAAAAATGAAACAGAAGAGTTATACTTGATATTATATATAACTTTCCTAAAATGTTTCCATAGTTTAACGCCTTGTAGGAATCCCAGTTATAAGCACTCAACGCCTCCTTTTAATCGCAGACTGCAGAATATGCTGTTTAGTGAATAACAAATTACAGTTTGAGTCCTTTTGAGCGCTAATTACTTGTCTTTGCTGTTCTGAAGCTCTTTGTTCACAGCTGGAGGATTATATGCCGATGGTCACCAGACGTTTCATCTTCCAATTGAATTTCGTTTTGAGTCTGCAGTGCCACCTGCCGACAGCAAATTGAGCTGCACCTCTTCACCCTGACCATACAAAACGTGAAATGAGTTGAATCATCAACCAAAGACAAAAACCGATCAACAGAAAATGCTCAAATGAACTGCTGGAGAACAAGTAATGATTACAATAAATCATTCACCGGTTATTGGCGCGGTCTCACCCAACAGGCTAACCTACAGTGCCATTGTTATATTACAACCACAAAGTATTTTATTTCACATTCTGCTGATCATGGAACTAGTTCCTGATTCAGCACAGCAGCAAAGGACAATTTTGGTTTTTAGTACCTGGAGAAAGAAGATCAGCTCCATTTTAAAATCTAGAAAAATTAGGTTTGTAGAATCTGGACTAGATAATCTGGACTACAATGATTAGGAGACTTGTGAAATCAGATTTTGTAATATTTTATACCTTTATTGACTAAACCAGGTTCATGTCTGTAAAAATCCCAGATCTGAGAACAGAAAAAAATGAAAGAAAAAAAAAAAACTTCACTCAGTACAATTTGTGAAACTGGGTGGACTGGACAAGTCACATAAAAACTTTGTGACAAATAATAAGGTCAAGGAAGAATCCCTAAATATAAACCCAAAAAAACAAATGTTCTCCAAAAATGATTCATTGTATCCTTTGAAACATGTAATAAAGAACGGAGTCTGGAAACTCAAACTTCTGTCCAGACTTACTTCTCAGTTTTCCCATACTTACAAAGTTGGAAAATGATCTAATCAAATTTCCACAATTTTAAAGACTTTATGGGAAAAGAATACATTTTTTTAGAGATCTTGAGATGATATAAAATCCTAATAAAAGACTGCGGTTGAAAACCAATGACAAAAGTTCAGTGGTAATGGATAAAGCACCTTTGCAAAACGTGCTAGATAAACTTAATCAACCGTGAAGCAGCTATTTAATCCTCATGACTTTGATCAGTTAGTTTTAACTATGTCATTTTTGCAATATAATTGTAAATATTGAACACAAATAAAACAAAAAAGCAGTAAGACAGTAACAACAAACTGTTGAGTGGAAAAATTGTCTAAATGGTTAGTAAGCTAAATTTAAACATACAAAGCAGTCTGGCTTCATGTCACTCATACATGTTTACTTTAGTTTTACTGCTATGTAACAGTCAGGCTGCTCAGCTCAATTACCTCTGGTAAAAAATAAAATAAAATAAAATAAAAAGATGTGAACTCCTCAGAAAATACAACTTTTCATACAGCCAACATATAAACTGCAGGAATGAAAAATGCACTACAACTATTTGGCTGAAAAATAGAATAAAAACATTCATTTTTGTCAGGTTCGTTTAGTCTTTTCCCTCGTGTCATCTGGTGTGAGCGACCAGAGAAAACCATCCTTCTCGTTCTCGCCGTTTCTCGTTTTGCTGAGAAAAAAGAAAAAGATTAAGTTCATCCAACAGCATCATAGTATGAGAATGTGGATATAATGTGACATTTATCAGCCTGCACCTTTATTTCTCCAGTCTTGCTCTCAAAACTCAAACTGTTGGATGCATCAGAACCAGCATATCTGCAACAAATATGGCAGTGAATCATGCTGCGTGCATACAAGGTGTAGATTTCCTCTAAATCTGTTCAGCCACTCACTGTCGATGAGACCCAAACTCCCTTTCAGGCAGCAGCACCGACTCCTCTGAGCTCTGTCCTTCCGCTGAAAATCAAATTCTTCTTTTAATTCTTTAAAAAGAAGAAGTCGCAGAGCAGCATGCTTCATTCACTCATCGTACCTGCTGCGTTCGGGCTGACGGCTGAGGAAGGGATGGGGGAGACGGATGGGGAGATTCTGAGCGAAGAGCTTCGCTTCTGCTGCTCGATCAGTTCTAGAAGTCGACTCCTCGCTGCCGCGCTCTGTCTGTTGAGCTCCAGGAGGCGCTGTTCCACGCTCGGAGTGCTGGAGGACGCTGCCTGAACAGAGATCATCACGGCTCTGGTATGTTTTCAGGTTCAAATTCTTTACCTCTCATAGATTCAAATGCCTTACATGAGTAATGCCTTACTCATGTTTAAGGCAATATTTGAAGATAAATATAGGCTTTAGACTCAAAACCTGCACACATACTACAGCAGATAAGAAAGAAGGGATGCAAAATCGGATAAACTGATGAATGGACAAGCGACTAACTAGTGGATTGAACTGCCAAGCCAATAAAAGTATTAATAAAGCAGGAAAGCAAGTATTTTTCTACACTTTCTTGCTATATTGTCATCATGAAGCAAAAATTACTATTCCAATAGGAAAAGTCATTAGGCAGTGACATATACCAGTACTATATACAGAATTAATGCAATCTTGAGATCAGTTTTTTTTAAGTTTACTTATTTAAGACAGTGAGGTCTGCAGATTGTTTTTACATTTTCATTAATTTGATGGAATTTGAATTGTAACTATTTTTGTCACAATACCTAACTTTTATTTCTGATTATGTTGTGAAAATTAGCACAACAATTTTGATATGAAAGAATTTTAATATAATTAGGAATGCTTATTTTTAAAGGTTTATCTAATTTCCCTTTGAAGGCAGCAGTAGCAAAACAACGATCAATCAAACTTCTCACCTGAGAAGCTGAAGATGTTCCCTCTGGAGACTGAAGATGCTGGCCGGTCATCTTCCTCTCTCCAGCGCCGCTGGCTGGACTCGACTTGCTCTGCTCGTTGCAGCTCTCGGCCAATCCTGCGTTCCCTGACCCGAGGCTCTTTGCCTGGATGAGCTGAGCCTTGATCAGGTCGTTCTGCCTTTTCAGCTCAGCGATCTCAGCCATCATGGCTTTAGGGGAGGGAAGGAGGACGGGCTGATTAGAGGGGAGTGACGATGAGGAGACAGACTGACGCCTCATGAGAGCGGAGGTGGAGACGTGAGACTGGACGTTTTCACAGGAACCCTGGGTGTCTGACGGGGAAAGGCGTCGCTGTAGAGGTAACGCGTGACCTATTGGAGAAGAAGGGAAGGAATGAAATTTGTCATTTTTTTATTAAAATGAAGACAGGTCAATTAATGTTTCCGGAAATTCACCAGGACTTTGTTGCCAGTTGTCACATTGTTGAGGTGGGGAAAGGAGGACGGCAGGAGAAACTCTAGTTTGTGTTTTCTCATCACCACCAACAGACTGACAAACTGCACACCAATAATTCATTATCAACGCCTTACAATCAAAACACAGCAAATCTGCACAACCAAATTCATCTGATCTATACCACAAGACTGGGACACTCTTCCATCAGAGACTCTGCTTGGTTTTGTCTGTTCTCCCAGTATTCCCAGTCCACTCATCAGAAGGACCACAGAATCCAGCTTCTGCTCCAGCTCTGTTGTCCGCTGCAGAAGCCCTGCCTGGTCAGTTCAACAACAGGCAGAAAGAATGACTAAATATTAAGGAGTGACATCTTATCTGAATGTCATGATTTATCACTCCAGACAGGAAACCACACTCCGCCTCACCTGCATGGCGGCGCCCTCTTCTCTCAGGGTCATGGTTTCAGCTGTTAGAGCATCCATAAGCCCTCGCTGCTCCTTCAGATCCTCCTGCAGTCGCCGCCGTTCCTCGGCTTCTTCCTGAGCTTCAGCTTCTCTCTAACAGAAAGGAGGCAGAGAAGGAAATAATGAAAGATTGAACATGTGAAATCTGACAATAATTAATCGCTGTTTCCCCAAATCTGCTTTTTATGGAAGTCTGGTAAAAAAAAAGAAAGAAAAGAAAACCTGTTAGAAGCTGCAACAGACTTGACACTGGGGCAGATTCACTTTGAAACAAAACTACAACCCTGAAACCACTTTGCATCACTGTATTACAAAATGTTGTTGCCATGACAATATCAGCTTTGAGTTTTTTTGCACCACTTTCTCTGTTTTCCCATCATGACATTATTGCCACCAATTTTTCTGAGCTTTAGAACCTCAACCACTTTGACCTATACCACATGTGGGAAAATAAAATGACAGACAGAAACTGATTTTAATGAAAAAAGACAAATAATTCAACATTCAAATTGTTTAATAAGTCTACAATAAAAATACCTTTCTGATGAGCTGGACTAAGCGTCCAATCGTGGAGACCAAGGCAACAGAGAATCCGGTAAGACCTTGTCTTTCATAGGGTTCTGGACTCCCTGTTGGTTCTGGTGCTATATCAGAACCCATAGTGTCCAGGTCCGCCTTGACGTGGCCCAACATGTCCTGCAGCAGGCCCAGGCTGGACTGGTCTCCACTAAGAGACGCAACTGAGGAGCCATCCAGCTCCAAGGCCCGACAGACGCCCTTCCTGGTCTTCTCAGTGTGTTTTCTTATTCTTCCTGAGAAAAATTGAAAATGTGGGATTTTTTTTTTTTTTTGAAACACTAGAATTCAATTATTGAATAATTCATTTAAGATAAAAAAAAAAGAACAAAAAACAAAATTAGCTTGTTGCAGATATTACCTGACTGGCGTGAAGGCAGTTCGGGATTCAGGACCTGAGAAACCAGGATAGAAGCCTCTTCCTCGTTTTGATCTGATGGACGCTGTTTGGTCAGAAAACGCTTAACAGCTGCCGTGGCATTGAGAGCTGGAAGGAAAAAGGCTGGATGAGTCGTTCTCTCAAACTTCAGTCAATTAAACAGAACATCTGGATGAAACTTACCAGTTGGGTCCGGTGCTCTGCCTGATCTGATGGGGGTCACAGGGATGTTTTCTTTATCTCCTGCATGAGACCTGAGACGATGACCTTTTTGTTTCTGTGTCGCTCTGGTCTGGGTTTTTGTTTTCCTTATATTTGTCCTGCAAACAGTAATTGTGCAGTCATTGACGTTAACATTATTACATTTTTAAAGCCGTTTTTTTCACTTGTGAACTGGTAGTACAACAACCACTAAGGAGGACTTAGAAAAAAAAGAATTGGGCGCAAAAGTTTGAATTCATCATGAATTTTTCTTTTTAATCCAGTGTTAAATATATACAAACAGCTTCATCTCATTAACAAAACGAATCCTTTCACATTTCTAGAAGAGTTGATGCTAAATAGTTGCTTTAACAGAAGTTTAATTGCACTGTTTTAGAATTGGCTCTTTAAAAAGAGAATCACCCAGAGTTGAGTCATGGAAAAAAGATTTGAACAATATTTCAGAAGGTGGTTAGGTTAAAAAAAGATTAATTAAACCCAAGTTTAGCAATAATCATGCAGATGAGGATGTGAACCTCTGACTGCAGTCCTTAAATAATAATAGGCTGTTGGTGAATGGATTAATACCTTCTGATGAATCGACTCCCTGAACTGCTTGACAGATCCTCATCTCTGACATCTTCTCTTGAAACTTCTACTTCATTAAGTGCCTGAAAAAAACAAATTTGCCTATAAAAATGCCATCATAACCTCTTAGGGAAATCTAAACATAATAAAGTGTCATCATTTCATACCTCTTGATCCATTATGGATTGGCTGAGGAGGGACAGTTGGGTTGGAGGATCAGGTCTCTGGAGAACAGGCAGTTCTGAGTCAGAGTCACAGTTTGGAGCCACAGTCACACTGGGGAGCCCTGCAGATGTACACATGTAGCAATAACTATACAGATGAAAGAGGCATCTAAAGAGACAAATATTCTAGAAACAAATGAGTATAATCTCAGAGAGTTCATGTAGAAACATTCACCAGTCTGCCTCCGTGGAGCGTCTCCAAACAGGTCCTTGACCACAGCCAAGGCTCTGTCAGACTGGGCCAGCGCATCGTGCAGCAGCGGCTGTTCAGAGAAAACCTGCAGCAACACATCACCATTCCTCCAGTGAGCTGTGTTTGAAACTGTGTGGAAAACTAAAAAAAAAACCCGGATTATTTATTTCACACACATCTCTGATGATGGTGAGGCTGGTGTGGTCCAGGCCTGGGGAGCTGCCGGCATGTCTGAGACGACGTTTCAGGGCTTTCTCCCTGAGCTCCCAGTGAGCTGCAGCTTTATTGTGAGACTTGTGGATCTCATGTCGATGACACTGAAGAGGAGAAAAAGAAATGTCACATCCAGATGTGCAAGCCTGATTGAGATCTATCCATACAGATTCCATGTTGCGGCTGCAGCCAGAGGTGAATCTACTAAATACTGACTTGATGAGGGTGAATATTTATGCACTTACGTATTTTATTTAAAATATTTTTATTTAATTTTCATTACAGTAGTTTTAAAGAAATCGGTTTTCACATTGGCATTAAATGTGAAAAAAAAAGAGCCAAATTTTGTTGGTTATGATTGATCTCTATAAGTAATAAAAGAGCAAAACATCCAAGATGTGAGTACTTTTTATATGCACCGTAACCAAGGAAGAAGTCCTTTATGCAACTAAACCACATATCAAACACTGCGACCAGATTCTTATGTACATAATTCACACTATGACATTTTCCCTCATAAAAAAGTTGTTATAAATAAAAAGATCTTACCAGCTCAGCAGGACTCAGCTTGTGTACAGAGAGGTCGTTGACAGTGCTCTGAAACAAAAAGATCAATGATTAGACTTTAAAATAAAGTTGTTCAGCAAAATATGAAAATAAAAACATGATTGTAAGTCTTGATGATATTAGTGCAGCAAAAGTTGTGAGGTTCTACATATCCAGTGATAAAAAGGATCACATTCTGACAACTAAGATAAGATAAGATTTATTTGTCATTGTCATCAACAGATTACAACGAGATTGAGATTTGCTCGACTCCAGTTAAAATGCAGGTTATGTGTATATACATAATATACAATATACATACATACATACATAAAAAAGATAAAGAAATAAATAGTACAAAATGAGAAATAAATAGACATCAGGGAAATAAATAGACATCAGCTCAATAAACCTAAGCTCAAGTGTATTTAAATAAAAAAAAGGTCTAGTATAAAAATCTCACCTGCTACATCGGAGTTTCTAAAAGACTCACTTAATAGGATTATTATTATTGTTGTTAAAACAGTCATGTATCCCAAAACATGCATCACGTTTCAAGAATGAGAGAATCAGCCTGAAGCAAAATCAGAAAATTTAAAAAGAATCTTGTTGGTATTTAGTCACCAGTGAATTATTTTCTATACCAAAATATTGCATTGGGCAAAGCAACACATTCAGGTAAAGAGAGCCAAAGTTCCTCCGCAATTCAATGAGAGACTGATAAAGTGACACAAAAATGAATGTGGGATGTTTGTTCTGGTCATTTTCTCTTCATTTTCATAAATAATGGGTGTAATTTGCCTCCTAAAACGTAAAATACGTTTGAAATTTTACAATGTTTTCTGTGAATAAATTGCATCTAAATTACTATCCTCTCGTTGTCAGAGAGGGCTCAAAGCAAACAGAAGTTGATGTCTTTAATCCCTGATTAATTAAATAATCCGTGCTACTTACCACCCAGTCTTTCTTGGGAGCTGCTGCCTTCTTAGGGCGAATGAGTCTTTTCCCTTTGGGTTGCTGCTGCTGCGGACGCCCCGTTCTCAAAAGCATTGCTCAGACAGTAAATTAGCTGAGAATCGTTTTTAAAAAAATCCCCACAAACCTACCGCGACCTTCCACTACTTCAAACCTCTGCTTCGGGCTTCAGGGCGAATTAAACCTAGTAAAAAAAACTTACATTATCAGTGTAGAGGAACAATTAGCAGGAAAATGAGATTTTAAGGGGATATAAGCATAACAGAAAAGCTAACGAAAATTTGATACAGTTTTTAAACTGTCGCGCGACACTTCCTGTGTTGTTACCACGGATACCCTTGCTTCCGCCTCTGATCGCTTAACGGCTCACTACCGCCACCAACCGGCCTGACTGACGGACTGCATGAATGATTTATTCTTGAACTAAACACTTTTCACTGACTAAAATAGTCACAAACATAGCGCTGTATAATAAGTGAAAATATAGAAATAATCTGTTAGCAACACTACGAAAGAAGAAACGCACATAGGCATCAAAAACAATACCTGAACTATGACCCCACACCACAGAGGAATGAGTGAGTTATAACATTTAAACTGTGATTTCTGTATATGTTGCAGAATAAACAGTTACATTGTTGACTAGCAGGCACGTTTTACTAGTCTTAAAAGAGCTCTTAGATACGGACAAAAATTTCAAATGTTCACAGCTAACCTCAGTCTAGTCTTCACTGCCCCTATGTTAACAAGGATTAAGAGCAAAAGTGTGAATGCAGGTCAACACCACTAGATGGAAATGTTTCTGCTAACATTAATATGTGTGCTGAGAAAAAGAAAGAGCAGCAGGCAAATGCCAAACTGCCAAAAAAAAGTCTTTGCCTCAGGATCAATATATATATATATTTCATTTAGGATTTCCTTGCCAGAAGTTCTTCCTAAATTAAATTGAAAACTGAGTTGTGGCATTAAATAACCTGACGTTCCTACTCTGTATTCCAAGGCTTGAGACGTTTTAGTACACTTTGAATTTTCTCTCTCATTAATCACAGCATTTTTCCATTCTTCTGAGTTTTGATGTAATCTGCCACTGCACAGTACTACATAATGTTGCAGAAAATAACATTTATGTCGTACGTACTTAATACGATGGTGCGCATTTGTATGCAGACCCTTTTTACTCTGTTACCCCTTAATAACTTCCAGTAACTGAGCAATGAGCATGCAGCAGATAAGGAATCTGTTTTACATTCGTTACTTGTTGTGAGGCACATTTAGCTCTCTGTGTCTTGCTCTTCTAATTAACAAGATTATTGCTCGAATTATTTAGGTCTGCTTTGTTTTGTAAAGCACGAATTGTCATTTCACTTGTACTTCTAGCCATGACAATGATTCAATCATTTCAATTAAGCAACAGGAAGAATATCTCATTGACCTGCTGTTGAAGAGCAAATATTTCCTAACACTGTAATGCATCTAACCCAGCAGACTTGTCAGCTAAATTATAGACTAATCTCATGGCTCAATTTACAAATGCATCTTAGGAAATAAGAATATGACTGAGAAAGTTATTCTATGTAATTATGACTTACAGCTAATTAAAACCCAAAGTCAGTTTCTCAGGAGGCATAGAATATTAAATAAATAAAAAACAAGATGAATAAATTGGTCTAAAGAAAAGCTTGTCTATGTTCTGTATAACATCTGCATTGAGTGCTTGGTTGGGGCTCCTTTTGCATGACATACTGCATCAAGGAGTAACAGTGCATGGAGATGCTGCGTTGAATGCTTCGCCTAACTTTTTTCACTCACACATCTTTTTCTATATATATTTTTTTCTTCCACTAAACTTTCCGTTACGGTTGGGTTTCAAGAGCTGTAATTAATCTGGCTGCGTGTGCACTTGAAGGTCCTAAACAGGAAGTTGTACAAACCAGTTTCTAACTTGACGTGGTTCATTCAAAGAATCCGTAAGGTGTTTCATTTGCATCCGTCTTCTTTTACGCCCCTCTCACTGCAACGAAAACTAGGGGAGACTCTGCCCAGCGCAGTTCAGTAAGGCAGCAGCAACACACACACACACGCCCACACACCACGTACGGTTTTGACTGACCGACTTTTGACTTTAAACAATGCAGAAGAGGCCTGAAAAGTTGGAAACTGCATCTTTGGGCACGGGACTGGCTGGGGCAGCAGCTGTGCGCCCACGGATCGGGGTTCATGTGTTGGTTGCCCTGCATTCCTAAGGAAAGTCGCCTGAAGAGTTGGGAGAAGACACGAACAGCCGGACTGCGGTGCCAATAAGGGAAATCCATTCATCTTTTATACATATTGCATTTACCACCACTGGGATATTAATTTAACTCTCTTTTTAGAGATTTAATGCTTAAGGCACCACAGGCTACAGTTTGGAACCTACTTTTGGAGACGTTGGCTGTGTTTTACGCACGGGATTTTCTCAACAAATGACCACCTGTGATTGCTCCTCAACTGTCTTCCTTTATCCGCTCAGGTCTTTTTTCCACTCTGACCCAAATCATCATCATCATCATCATCATCATCATTTGCTACACCGGCTTTGACGAAGGAGACTAAAAGGCGTCCCTCCGTGCATCCAAACGCACCGGCGTGTGGCTGAGAATGCGTGAAGGAGGTTTCCCGATGTCCGTCTCCGTGGTGATGACTCTGCTTTTGGTCGTTATAGACGTGAAGGCCAGCGGGGAATACTGTCACGGGTGGCGAGACTCGCAGGGCGCGTGGAAAGACGGGTTCCAGTGCCCGGAGAAGATCGACGGGGAGGACTCGATCATCTGTTGCGGGAAGTGCGAGCTGCGATATTGCTGCGCCAGCACGGACGCGCGGCTGGATCAGGGCAGCTGCGAGAACGACAAGCAGGCTGAGGTACCGGGAACGGAGAGCAAACAGGACAAGGACTCCCGTGCAGGTAGGAAAGCAGAACCAGTGGCGGTTCTTTCTTGAATGGTGGCCCGGGTGAGCCCTTTCATTTGCCCCCAACAAGCTGCTATAATCCACTTCGTTCTTGACCACTCTCAATAGTGTTTCACATTTGCCTCAATGTTAGGCTATTCTAATGCGGTGAAATCATAAGAAATGGCCCTACAGCTTTGGAATTTAACACCAAATCATTGGCTGTAATTCAAATACCAACATCAGTATCAATAGCTGCCCTTAGTGTCCCTTAGTGTCCAGCAATAAAGTTTTATAGTTCATACACCTATGAACTATAGGAGGCACCATTCTCTCTGAATAGCTAAAAAGGCTTCCTGGAAGCAGAGTTGGCATTTTTATTATGCCCCATTGAACATGCAGCCCTGGCAGAAAGCCCTAACACTTATGTCAAAACCAGCAGCAGCCCATAACTTCTACTATTACACCCTTCAACGTGCAGAGCAATCCTCATTCACAACAGGTGGCACAACCTTTTTCTGGATGCTTAAAACTAAACAAAGGAAGTTGAATATAAAAGTCGGTTTAGCATGTTATTAAACTGTAGGAGGATTTTGAACTTTTTCAGAGTCTCTAAAGAATCGTGAAATTAGGGTTCTGAGACGAGGCTGTTTGACTCATTAACTGCTTTACCGTAAAGTGAGTCAGTGGTGATTATGGCAGCAATAGATGCCAGTAAAAGCGACCCACTTGTCAGAGGAGCTGCTTTTAAAAACCAAACCAAACAAAACCGTTTTCTTTTTGTAACTTACAGTAAACACTATGAACTGGAAAAATATTATTCAATAAATAAACAATCATTTAAAAAAATAATATATATCAAAAGTATATCAAACAAATAAATGCAGAATTATTTAAATGTTTCAAATATTTTAAAAACATTATTACTTTCAAAGAATTGATCAAATAAGCATTTTCTATTTATTGATGCTATTTATTAGAGTTCTGTGTAAATAATCACATAAAGAAGCATTTGTGTGAGCAATTATTAATGTACTGGATTGTGGTACTTTTAGCTCTCCATACCATCATATCTTCAACAGATTTTTTATTTATTTTTTTTCCTCTTAGCTTCCCCTCTGAGGTGCGTCCCTCTGGGCAGAAAGTCTTATTGCCCATAATTAAGTTTATATTCATCCAAATGAAATCCTGCCTAATATGAATATTTTGATATTGTTGGACAACATCATGAAAACCCTCCGCTCAGGATGTTTTGGGCTTGATCGTCAAATCCGAAAAGTGTGAAGCTCCAGTTTTCCCCCTCCACTAACGTAGCATTGCGTACAGCAGCCATGGCTCTCTGTCAAAAGAACTCATCTGTTGCGACAGCTGCACAGGAGACAGCAGACTCCTCCAAAAACCAGTTAACAGCCCTCACAAATGGCAAATTGTGCCGTGCCGCTGCACTTTATAAATAGCCGTGTTTGTTCTGTAACAGTGCAGAGTAGGGCCAGGCTCGAATCACGCTGTCCCCACGGGGATCAAATTTGGACTTGACCGGATCTTGGAGAGTGGCTTGCCCTGGGTGCTGACAGCACTGTTCATAAAGGAAGAAAAAAAAAAAAAAGAAAAACTCAAATCATGTTATTTTCCTGTTCAACAACCCACCTCCCACCTACTGCAGTCGTTCTGGTGTCTGTGGGCTTTAGGAGATTCACTCTGAAGGGAATCTCCTGACATCCAAAGAGGAATAATTACCAAAAACAACAGCTAAACCTGTAGTTTTCAGCTTATGTTGCTGATTTGTTGACAAAACAAACTCATTCCTCGTTACCAACATTCCCATGAGGTAATCTTTCATTAAGTCTTTGAACTTGCATTTTACCACAGAAAGGCATCAAGAAGTAAGACAGAAAAGGCTTACTTCTTGTTTTTGTCATTGGTCTTCTAGCTACAATGTAACCTGTCATTTGCAACTTTCATACCTTATCACTGCAGGAAGAGGAATATACATTCCAGTCTGTGGCCTCCTGCCAGAATTACCTCAAAGTGGTTGGTTTTTCTCACCAAGCACAGAGAGAACGTTATTTTCAAACAGGAAACCCTTGTTCACTTTGCGCTTTTTGCACATTTTTCACTTGCTTGTGGCCTATTCATCATTCCAGAATGATACAGTGGCAGGAAATTATTAATGTGCTCAACATGAGGGAACATGTGGTATTTAGGAACAAGAGAATCCCCGGGGGATGGCCCGAGGAGACAGAGGCTGGCCGGCCGGCCAGCCTCAAACAGACTCTGCCCCAAACAAGAGCTTAAAGGTGGAGGGGGTGGAGGGCTTTTTACTGCAGCGTGGTTGCCACAGCTCAGCGGCAGCAACAGGTGTGGGCGAGTGACAGAAAACAATGGGGGAGCTTCGACCAGCATGTGCATGAAAACCGATTCTTGCTTCTTTTTAAAAAAAATTCACTCCAAGCATGAAGGTAGGATTCAGGGAATCTGAATTGACACTAGAAAGACAACAACTGTCTCACAGTTTTGCTCCTTCAATACGTTAAAGCATTTAAACATAGATCCAAGTCAGATTTTTATCAAAACTTTCAGTTCTGTTTGTTCTCAAGCTGTCCAGGTGTACATTGCAATTCTTTAGTTAGATAATAAAGTTAAAAGGTGGCTTTCATGGAAAGGTTTTCATGCCTCCATTTTTCCACTATATTATGATTCATGTGACTGACCAGCACAATGTAGTGTGAAATTGTGACACTACAGGAGAAGAAAACATGGTTTTCTACTTTTGGTGATGTGCAGTGTTAGCTTTCTGACCCACAGTATTTTGCATGGAGACTTAAAAGTTTTGTTTTGATCTCTATTGGCACTTTTTCCACAAAAGCCAGATATGTAGAAAATATTCTCGCACCTGAGCTGTGGATTTCTGGTAGATCTCCTCTAGATCTACCAGAGGCCTCTTGGGTGCATCTCTGACTTTTGCTTTTCTCAATTTAGGTGAATGTTCACGTCTTGTTAGGTTCGATGTTGTGTTGTTCTGATGACGGATTGAACATTGCTCTCATTCCTGATCTTTCTGCTGTGTTGCTTGATCTACATGATGGTGTTTATGGACAAATTTTCAGATTTTCTTTATTTAAAACGGTCAAATCTTAATAGAACTCTAAAAGGCTATCATTGTAGCGTGACAAAAGATTTTACAAAAAAGCACAAGGGATTGAGGATATAAAACTTTCATTTGAAGTAGATTTGTGATATAGGTATAGTATTGTAACTCTAGCAAAATAAAGGATTTGTTCGCCCACCCATCCAGTTGTGAGGGGGCTTTAGTTTGCATTTTTTACTAAAATGCCAGACTGTATTTTATGTGCGATTGAGCAAGTAAAACTTGAAGCTCGACTTTTTTTTCTTCCTCCACCGTTGATTTAAAAGGTGATTTTAGAAAAAAGCAGATCTGCAAGAAGGGATGAAATCACACACACAAAACAAGCTTTGAAGCACAGAGAAAAGGGGGAGTGGAGGCAGAAATGTTGAGACTGAAGTTGTGTTACTGCAGGGAAGGAAAGACTCTCAGAGATATCTCTGCTGCGAGGAGCGAGGTGTGACACCACCAAATACAAATGGGTCAAGGTCCAGTTTTCCTTCATGTCCCCGCGATCCTCCCTCCCTCTCTGGAAAAGTATCATGCTGTAATCCTTTTAATGCCCTGCGACTTTTGATGAGCATTCTGAAAAAGTCAAACGGTTGCATTTCAAAAGAGCCCAGAGACAAAAGGAAACTGGAGCAGGCTGCCACCTTTCTCTCTCGCTGGCCCACAGTTCCACCTCCTAACAACGCTCAGCTACACCCTGTGGGAACAATAAGACTAAATTAATCACTTTAAATGTCACATGGACGTTATTGTGTTTGGAGAGAATGAATGGGTGCAGGAAACACCTCATGAGTGACATCATGTTATATGCCGTCTGGGCAAAATTCGCTCTCTCTGCACTTTCCCCATTTGGCAAAAAACTGGAACGCTCTCGCTGATCAGGTTCCAAAGTTGTTCCTGGAGCGCTTCCTGCTCTCCTAACACATTAACACTCTAAAACTGAGGTTTTCGCATGTAAAACTGTCAAGACTTTACATGTTCAACAACAGAGTCCGATTGGTGGAGCTGTGAAAGCTGGGAGCATGATTTGCTGTTTTAACTTTAAAAAAAAAAAAAAAAAAAAACTCAGAAAGGTCAGTGAGAAGGAACCGGCTTATTCCTCTGATTTACAGAGTGGAATAACTTCTCAATGCAACATTAAATCAGTCCACTTTAAAGCCTTTCTTTAAACTGATGCCAAGTGCTGCAGTTCAGCTACAGTAACTTATTTTCATAAGCTTAGTCATAAATAGCTGAGGAAAAAGAGGGGTCACAAATATCCACCGGCAGCTGGGTTTAAGAACATTACCCAGTCCAACGCACCCCCACAGGCACGCACACACACTGAAGTCTGTGGGGTGAAGGAGTCTGAGGACACAGCAGGGCGTGGAGGATTAAAACAGATCAAAACAAAGTTAATAACTGCTAATGAGAGCCTGAGAAACCCTGGGGACCCCAATAGCTCTCTGTCTTTTAATCTGCAACAAACACTTGGCTTGTCCAGTCTGTCGTATTACTACCTTTACAAAAGTTTTTATGCTTCTTAAAGCTTTCCCACATTTTGTCAAGTTACAATCTCGGAAAATCTACATGCATGTTTTCAAAGCCCAAAGAACGAAGCAGACCAGTCAGGGATAAAATTGTGGCGAAGTTTGAAGAAGGATGAGGTTATAAAACTGTGTCGTAATATTTAAACTTCTGGACTCTGTATTGTTACATCCATCATGCGAAAATAGATAGAAGGCCTACATGAAAATGATGCACATAAACTACAAGAGCAATAACTTTAAGGACTCATGGCAGCTGCGGAGGAGCAGCAAAGATCCACAACTTTATGGCCTTTGTGGAAAAGTCTCAAAAATAAAATCCACTGGTAGTTTTGCTTAGAGGACACATAGAAAACATGTGGAAGAAAGTTCTCTGGTCAAAAGTCGGACTTGTATGCAAAATGTCAGGAGTAGAGAAAAACTAACACCGCATAGCCCCCCCTCATAGTGAAACATGGTGGTGGCGGTATCATGCTTTGTGAACGACTGAGGGGGATATATCAAATTATTTAATTAAAACATGTAGAAAACTATGCATCATTTTTCATTGTTGTGCTAAATTTCCAATGAAGATGGCGACTGTTATGTGGCAAAAATTTTAAAACAAGTTCAAACTGTGTGGATGCTTTTGCAAAGGTCTGGATAGCGGGACTTTGTTCAAACGTTTTTCTTTGAAGACACTCAAAAGACACCGTCTGCTGAACTGAGTTGGACCATCCAACACTCAAAGGTGCTTTCTTAAATACTGATGCCAGCAAATAGACTTGCACCAGTCCCACAGTGAAACACGGTGGTGGCATAGTCAGGTTGTGGGAAGAGGCTGAAAAACAGTCAGAGATTCAATAGCACATGTGGGATGTAAAATATTCATGAGTTAGAATGGCCTAGTCAAAGTTTGAATTCAATGGAGAAAAGCAGTGTTCCATCCAGACTAATGGAGGCTGAGCTGTGTTACAAAGACCGGTCTCTAGATGAGCAAAGCTGGTACAGACATACCACAAAGACGAGTATTGATCCAGAAAGCTGAATAAAAATACACACCACACTTTTCAGATTTTTCTAAGCAAAACACACAAAAAATTTTGAAAACCATGCATTACTTTCCTTATGCTTTATAAATGTGTGCTTTGTGTTGGTCTTTCAAATGAAATACTCTGATGGCTGTGGCAGTAACGTGAAAATGCTTTAATTTTTATGTTAGAAGCCAGCTGAAACACTTTAAACTCTTGATTAATGATCCTGTGTCTCCTCCTTTCAGTGCCAATCTACGTGCCCTTCCTGATCGTGGGATCTGTGTTTGTGGCCTTCATCCTGGTGGGTTCTGTGGTCGCCGTGTGCTGCTGCCGCTGCCTCCGGCCAAAGCAGGAGCTCTCCTCGGCTGGCGCCTCAGGAAGCGGAAGCACCGGCGGCCGCCTCCTGGAAACCATTCCCATGATGGCGAGCAGCTCCAGGGGCTCCTCGTCCCGGCAGTCCAGCACCGCCACCTCGTCCAGCTCTTCGGCTCCGCCCGCCGGGGCCCGCCCCGGTCCCGCTCCGCTAATGCGGGCTCAGGCCTCCTGCTGTCTGCCCCCCGACGCCAGCGTCTTCGTCAACATGCCCACCAACTTCTCAGTTCTCAACTGCCAGCAGGCCACCCAGATCATGTCCCACCAGTCACAGTTCATGCACCCACAGTACATCGGCTACGCCCACCCCGTGTCCCCTACGGCGGCCTTTTTAGACCACAGTCAGGGGGGATACAGACCTCTCCAGTCCCCCTGTCCTCCTCCAACAGCATCCAGTGCCACCAGTGACAATAAAGGCCCACCAGTAACAGTGTGATGAGGGGGGAGGTGAGGGGGGAGGGTGGCTTACTTGCAGACCACTCTGGATCTTGTTGGAGCAGGGACATCTGGGCTCACTTCCAAAGTGGAGAAAACAACAAAAAGAAAAGAAATCAAGGAGTCCGGACTCACATGAAGGACTTTTTAAGCTGTTCCCAGTCTGGACCTGCCCTGCTATTGTGTGTTGGCCTTTCATATGATCTCTTGGCAAAGTGTCGCCGAGCTAAGCTCAACCCGTGATGGGGGTTTATGGATCCATAAACAATTCTCTGCAAAACTGAATGTTTTAGGGTTTACCACGGGCCAGGTGGATAACGACGCACAGTTCAATGCAGTACAACACGCAGCTCAAATCGGACCTGCGTGCAAAAGTGTGAAAAGAGATTTGCTGGCTTATATGTGCAGGAATGAGTGACGACTGTTTGATTTATAGCATGAAAAATGGATCTCTGAGCAGAAAAGAACAAGACCACATGTTTTGTTTGAGGCACCGTGCACATCTGTGGCCGCGAATAAATGCGAGTGAGTTTACACAATATGGTACAGTTTGTTTGTGTTGAAAGCGTGAGGAGAGAAAGCATGTGGACAGACGTTTAGTGTGAGCATGAAGCGCGGACGGATGTGGTCTTATGCGAGTAGCTGTGAGTGAACCGGGTGTAATGGGAAATGCAGGTGGTGTGATGTGTAAGGCTGTTGCAATCTCCCAGCAGACCATTTAAAATCTAATGAAGTGAACACGGGACGCAGACTGTGACGCTCCACCCAACTGTACCAGTTCCCCCACGAGGCCTTTTGCCCACCACCCAGAAAGAAAAAACAGTCCCGAGCGGAAACGCTCTCACAAACCCCCTCCAACTACGGCAGTATTCACAGAAGGCTGGTGGTTAATGTTCCCTGGAAGTGTTACTGTGACATGAGCGAGAATGCAAATATCCAGCAAGGAATCTAAAACTCTAACCCCATCAATTATTTCCTCTGAGAGGCAGATGTGGCTTTTGATATGGGCCACAAGGGCAACTGCCCAGGGAGGCATTAGAAAGATTGGGCGCAGAAGCACCAGATAAAACCAAAACTCATCGAGTTGTATCGCTTTTAAGAACCAGCACTGGTGAGAGGAGTGAGGGCGTGCGCGTGCATGTGTGTGTGACAAACGCTGCACAGTTCGGTGAACTTGCAGCCGTAGGGAGTCAGGCCAGGTTTGAGTCACAGTTTTCCACTTTAAAAAGTCACGAAAGTAGCAGTTATTGGCTGTGGGTTAGGAAAAACAAACAAACCTTGCTTAATTTCCAGTCATTTGGTGAAATGTTGCACAGCTCAGGAACATGCAGTTGATGAGAACATGCAGCTACACCAAGCATGGCTTCTCATCTCTAATCCAAGCACATTGTGAGATTCAGCAGGCAGCTTGTGTGAGACAAACCGTGGATTCATCATCGTTCCCTCTGAAACAATATATAAAGCAGGGGGAGATGACGCTTTGTTATAAGTTTGAAAAATAAACATTTTGAAACAGAATGTGGTCTGATGAGAGTTTGTGTCGCAGCGGTTTGTTGAAACAGATGAACAAGTGACTCTCAAACAAAGACACTTTGGTTGCTTAAGAGTCAACTTAATCCGTTTTAAATAGCCAAACAAAGAAGTACAAGACGCACACTCACTGACAAGTCTGCTTCCCACAGCTCTCGAAGCACAAAGAAACTTTAAAGGTGGACGCTTAAAAGCCCGGGTTCCAGAAATAAGAGAATAAAGTGGAACGAGCCACTGGAGAGGAACTGAAAGAACCGAACGGATTTCTTCCTGCCAAAGATGGATTCTCCACCCAGCAGCAGCTGTGGTTGGTTTTGGCCGGGCCACATCCAGGAAGGTGGGTGGGAACAGGATCTCCAGCTGGGAGAGGGGGAGAAGGGTCTCCTCATGATCCGACTGTGAGGACTCTCCTGAGCTTAATGGTGAAGTGTGGGAGAACTTTGATTCTGGCCGCATTTATTGGCATCCCTGCTATTGATACAGCATAAGAAGCTTCTTTTGCCAATAGGACGGTATTTTCTGTGGAACAAGGTTGGAGCACACACAGAGAGAGAGAGAGAGAGAGAGAGAGAGAGGGATCTTTGACCAGATCTCCAGATCGTCTATTCTCTTGGCTCAACCTTTATGGTCGTTTCTCTTCAGCTCATCTCACAAGTTTTCAAGATGATTTATGTTGAGATTTTCAGTCAGATTAAAGTCTGGACTCTGCAGGCCTCTCTAGGATATTCACAGATTTCTTCTGAAGCCACTCCTTTGAGAAAAACGACCCCAGTCTGCGGTCAGATGATCAGCGAGTATCTGTGAAAGCAGTGATTATTTAATATAAACCATTCAATCCTCATGGTGAACTTTCAACCCAGTGAACTCTTAAAGCCTCCAACAGGGTTTTCTCCAGGAGAGCTCTGGATTTATCGCTACAGAAAAACTCCATTCTTGTGGTAAAATATGGTGTTGGTAGCATCTTGCATTTGAGATGGTCTAGTCAGTGGCATATACAGCTTTAAGTGAAGGGCAAAAATGTAATTTTGGTTGTTCCAGCTCCACCTGAGATTTGTTATGGCTTTCTTCCCTATTCCAGAAATGGCTGGTTTGTTGAATGCAGATCCTCTCTATTTCATGGTAACTGTTACAGGTACTAATAATCGTTACATTAGTGATCTTGCTAAAAGTAGTTTAATTGAAATAACCTGAACTAAAATAGCATAATCAAATTAAAGGTTTTCCAAAATGTAATTAAGGCTTTGTTTACATCCTTACCAGGGGTAATAGTAAATGCGGTCAACACTGCGCGTATCTCATGTCAAACCCTCGTGGTCTACACACACACTTTCAGCCTGAAACATAAACCAAACTTCTGAAGCTTCCCTGGACCTACAGCTGGACTCAAAAACCTTTCAACCAGCAGTGAAAACACAAAGACATGAGCTCGGGCCATGGATTGATTAGATTTAATGATTAGGACTTGGATGGACATTTCCCCCCCCCACCCGCTCCTCACAACCCACCCATACAAAGCCTTCAATCTCGCATTCCTAAAGCAGTGTCCTCAACACAGAGCACACAGACAATGGACATTCAGACAGCGCAGAGAAACACATGATTCATGCAAGCGTCCTCAATCTAATCCCTTCGCCATTTTTGGACGCCTGTTAGTAGTTCAAGTAAAATATTCCTGCGGGTATTAACGGGTCTTCCCCCACTTATGAGTACAAAAACATACGTCAAAAAGGAAAAAAAATATAAATGCATACACATGAATGTCCACTTTAATTAAAAAAATAAAAATAAAATGTTTAGTTCAGAGCAGATATCCCAGCAGAACTGGAAGGGGAAGCGTTAAAAACTGGCATGCTGCTTCTACATCAGCTGATGGCGTTAGACGAGTGTAAACAAACCTAAAAACTGTCCAGAGGAAAACGAACATGGCGGCTGCAGAAATGCAATGAGATGCAGAGATAAGAGCGAGGAAGAAATAAACAAGAGGAGATCTCAGAGGGGTGTTGCAGCAAGGTGGTGGTCCAAGTTTAAGGTGGAGAGTTCTGCCTCAGCTCCACCTCTGTGGTGTTTGGCAGTGAAGCTTGGTGCTGCCATGGAGCCAAAACTGGGTGTGTAGCTGTGGTGCAGAGCTCCCTTCTGTCCTTTTTGAGGAATTTAGCCAGCACTCCATCATTTTGACATCTGTCTCCGCTTCGTTGCGTGACGACAGGTGTGCAGAATCCTCCTTGCTGGAGATGAGCGGTAACCGTGGAAGCGACACACGTAGACAACACATGCACACACGCACAGCGCCACGGTGTGCAGACAAACATGCACAGGCAGAGGCAAAAACGAACTGAAACAGGCACACACACGCACGCACGCCCACACACACACGTCGACGCACAGCGGCGTGAAGCGATCTGAGGTGTATACAGGTACAAGTCTCTGAGTTCGACTCGGCATGTCTGGGATATGGTTTGCTCATGCCTGTGCAGCTTTTTTAGGAGTTTGTTCAGTAATTAGCCTCGTCCCGTCCTCCGAACACCAGACACGGCCCCTCCCCACCCGACCGTGACCCTCCCATCCCCAAGTGACAGGGAGGTCACATCACTGTCTCGGTAAGGCCGCGGCAGAGGCCGGTCAGAGTGTGGCTCTGAAGTTCATCTGGCTGTCGTTATGACAACTATTGCTACGTTGAGCCAACGCCTCATTTGGGGCTGGCGGAGGCGGCTAGAGGCTGGGGCGCTGGCGGGTGGTGTCGTAGGACCGAACTACCTGGGACTGGGACACCACGCCGTGCTCTTCCTGAGAGAAAGCATAGCCATCTGAAAAAGGACAAAACAGGAGAAATGTTTACATTTTTACACTCAAACAAGAGCAACTTATCTCACTGTGAGACTTCAATTATCATTTTTTTGAAATGCCGTTTGTATTTGAGTGTTTAAATATTTGCTTTTCCACATTAACCATTTTGTCCTTTTGGATCACTTATGAACAGCGAAATTTACTTAAAAGGCTTTGAATTTGAATTCTCTCATTCTTTTGATATTCTAGATTAGGGTTTTTTTATAAAAGATTTTTTTTTTTAATTTGTAATTTTGAAAAATTTCTCTCGACTTGACATTGGTTTTCTTCTCACAATAACTGGGTTTATTCTGTCCAGAGCATTTATCAGACTCAAAAAAGTATTCTCAAAGTTTGAACTTTTTCACATTTTGTCACATTGGAATTAAAATCTTTAATGTAATTTAAAGCACTGTAGTGAAATAAAACATAATGTTCAATTCTTTTTATTTAAATAAACAGAGCATTTCTATTTAGCCTCAAATAGTCTAATAACCATAAATAAAATCAAGTGCAATCAATTACTTCCAGAAGTCAACAAATTATTAAATTGAGTTGACCTGTGTTTTAAGCTCAATTTAAATTCAGCTTATCTGGAAATATAAGGTTATATAAGGAGGAAAGCTGACACTGCCCATCCCTGTAGTGGTGGCAGCATCATGCTGTTTGAACACATTTTGTTTTCCTTCCTTTTCACAATAATATGCTGCTCATATTTGTTGATCTATTGCATAAAACACAGAAGATGGAGGCTGTAAGGCGACAAAACTTAAGAGTTCAAAGGGTGTAAATACTTTTGCAAGGCTCTACTGTGTTTAAGGAAACTCACGTGACACCGTCTGCTGCACCGAGTTGGAGCGTCCGACACTTGAAGGCGTTTTCCTAAATACTCTTGTCAGCAGATGGGCTCGTTCGTTTAGACTGCAACACGGATGAAACACAGAGCGATTAATCTGCAGTTTCAGAGTGAAAATCAACACTATGCCCCAATACTGAGGGCTAATGGGAGATTGCATCTAAATCAAAGCACATTGATCAACATGTGAAGTGAGTTTAGGTCCAAAGGGATTTAATGATGCATGTTTTGGTGATTTAATTAAGCCCAACTGTAACCCAACAACTGCCTGCAGGGAAACAAGCCATCCACAGTGAACGATTCCTCTCCCCCCGGCTCCTCTCCTCTCCTCATAACTCCTCCTGTCCACGGCGAAGAGTGGCCCCTCTGTTTTAAGACCACACGCCGTCACGGCTCCTCTCCTCCCCTGACCAAAAATAACTAAGCTCTCGCCACATATTCCACACGAACACACACAATCATGAATTTCCCCCCCTGTCTCATCACCATCATGGCAGCCATAAAAGTATATGCACGGGATGTAAACGTTTAGGACGTCGACAGCGACCAGGATGTATAGTTAAGTTTATATCCTCTGGTGTTTAAACAGCGTGAAACCGAGGGGTTTGCGCTGAAACCCAAATGCAAATGCATTTTGCAGCGATTATGATCGGTGGGCTAGTTATGAACTTGGGCCAGAATGCCCCGGGCTACAATTTGAATCTGGGAGCCAGGAAACTGTTGGGAATCTTCCCCCAAGTTTCTACCGGAGAGAAGTAACAAACAGCTTTTCAGCTCGCTCAAGGACTTCTTTGGCCTCGAAAAAAGAAATGTCTGTTAGATCGATGACAGAGCTGAATCATAAAAGGCTAAATGGAAGCTGGACATTTAGCCTTCTCCCCTCAAATTCCTGCCGGTTCAAAAGGAGCCCAAGGATATGCTCCATTTTGAACCCTTTAAACACACACACACAAAAAATCCAGCACTGAAACACAGATGTGTTCTCATTTCAGTGTTTCCCACCCTACTTCTCTGACCTTCCATACTTTCCTTTTCTGATTTGAAATGGAGCGGATGGAAGGATCTGGTGATGATTCTGATTTGGAAAGCAGTTTGATTAAGGATGAGACCATATGTTTGGTTCCCCCACTTATCCTTCGGAAACCTGAAGCACAATTTAGGTTTTTCCAGCTCGTTCAATTAGCCAGCTGCGTTTAGAATCGACTTAGCAAACACTCCACATATCAGATGGTGTAAAATTAGAGCTACCTTAACCCTCTGTTTAGTTAGAAAATGCATCATGCAACACCCTTCACCACTACTGGCACTTCTAGAGAAAATGATCTACACTTACATTGGCAGCAAACCCTACAAAATAAGCCTACTGATTTCCTGTTCTGACTATGCTTCAAGAAAAACATGCCATTCAAATAATACACGCTGTTGATCTTCACATGTGAGGAAATAGTTAGCCTACTGTCTGAGCAATAATTAGATTAAAACTACAGGAATGGAGTCGATCAGGGTTGGACGAGGACATTAGTTGGTTTTTTCACCACACTGGGAGAGAGATGGCACATTGGAATCCCGTCTATCCTCAGTTCACTATTCACATGTCAAAAATATTCTAGAGAAAATACGGCTTATGAAGCTGAGATACCGATGCACATTGCTCCTCTACACGCTATTGGACGGTGTGTGCAAAGCAGCCAATCCTGGAGCGCCATTTCATTTCCTTTCTGCTGATGAGGAAGACTGTGAATATTAATGCATTTTAAGGTATTTTTGGTGTTTAAACTATTAAAATATGCAAATGTAAGTGTTAGTATAGGAGGACTTCAGAATTTCAACAATTTGCAAGTGGTTGTGGTCCCTAAACTCTGCAAATACTGGGGGTGGACTATGTTTTATTTTATTTTTTTTAAATAAATAAAATAAAATAATTATTGATAGAGAGTTTTCGTTATATCACATGCCAACTGTTTTCTTGAAAGTGATGACCCTTTTATGTCTTAGTATTTTATGTAGTTAGACTCATGCTAACTACACTTTTTTGCACAAGTACGAGATGTTTAAGTGGTTGTTTCCTTTCATTTTAATATTCACAATCCAAAATATGTGTACAGAAGCCAAACAAGGTTTTTGGTTTTTGAATGCATAATAAAATAAATTAGAGTTTTAACCTGAGGTGCTAATCGGAAAAATTGGTTGTGGATTCTGCACTAACTGAATCCCAGGTCCATTTCATCCTAACACAACTCTACAAACACCACACACAAGACCACTAAGTCACAGCCTGAGGAGCCACAGCCAAACGGTAAACACACCAGGTCTGTACAGCAGTTCAAATTGGTCCACCTAAAAAAATAAAAAAATAAAACAAAATCCAGAGGAATGGAAATTTTTAAAGACATATGGAGAGAAAATATACATGACCTTTCAGATGTGACTGAGAGAAAACCATGCGAGTGTCACTCAAAAGTCAGCGTGCAACAAAAAACGCAGGTCATGTGAGGCCAGAGTTCACAGGGCAAACCTGAAAACTACCTCTGTGGAGCAGTTCTGGGTCTATGGGACCTCGGGTTTGGATTCAGCCCTGTGGGCAGTGCCACAGGGGTAGATTAATTTATTTCCATGAAGAGTGAAATGCATACAGAACATTTACAAAAAAAACTGAAATAGATCTAGAATGAAAATAAACTGTACCAATACAAAGTAAACATCTGAATTAAATACAAAAACAAACAAACAAACAAAAAATTCAATGTTGATGAGATGACGTTAATTTGTGCTTTCGTATACTGCACCTGCGGCCGCTGGAGTCCCTGAGCACCGCGGCTCCCGGGTCAACGGCCCGCGCCTCCAGCTCCTGCACCTCCTCCAGCAGAGTCTTCCTCAGAGTGCGACGTGTCCTGCAGAGAAGAAAAAAAAAAAAAAAAGAAGTGAAACAGGGTCTGGATTACTTCGCTTTGCAGACACATGCAGCTCATAATCCGCTGTGCGTCAGTGTTGACATAGACTCGATATGGGTTATGTAAACGATTCACTTAACGTATACAGCCTGTGTGTAGATTTTATAATGTATTTATGCTAAAATGTGCTCTACTTACGCAGCCCAAGCGAAATCTTTGAGTAAACATGCGGTGGGCACCAGGACCAGACCCAGCCAGAAGTACCAGCACTGCATCACTTTACCAGCCTGCAATGACGACATACAGGTTACATTTGGTTTCACTGACGTTTTGATTTAAATTAAAGTTTAACCCATTTTTCTCCACCTTGAGCCAGTAAAACCTCATATACAGTACAGTGCCTCGCAAAACAATCCCACCCTCTATCTTTTTCTCCTTTTATCTCCTTAAAAACCACAAACTTTGATGATTTTATTAAGGTTTCCTGTGACCAGCACAAAGTGCAAGATTCAGGGTTCGTACACTTCACCCACAGTAAAGCATTTTCAAGGTAAGTTTTCAAACCTTTCCAGCACCACACTTTAAAAAAAAAAGATTAAAAAAAAGAAAAAAGTTTCAATTCATGACTAAGGTTTTTATTTCTGTTGATAATGTCTTGTGAAGGTTTTCTACAGCAGTGACAAGGTACATAAAAATATAACCAAATGCTATGTTTTAAAATGTCTTTCTCTCACACACTCTTTACATCCGATTGGTCCGAGAACAAAACACAAATTTAACAAATAAAATTACCCAATTTAAAATAAAAAAAATAAAAAATTATGTATGAATATAAGACAATCTTTGGTTCAATTGCACAGATTGATACATTATTTAACTGTTAGGAATAACAAAAATTAATTACATTGAAACAACCCAAACAAATTGTGTTAAGGTAAATGACGTTCCTGCTCAAATTAAATGCTTCAGCACAATCCAAAGAAAGTTACAAAAAAATATATCTAAAAAATGTTCGTTCCAAGTTTTCTGCCATTTAGTAAATAGAAATAATTTTGGTAATTCTAACGCACCTAAAAACAAAAAAAGTTCAATCCGATTTAACTTCGTATAGTGAGAAAAACATCTGTGTCTCTTTATTAAGTGTATCTAAATATCTGCTTTCAACTAAATAACATCTTCCAAATTTAGGTTTTTAGTTAAACGTAAGATTGCACTTCACAACAAAACCTGCATAGTTTGAAAATGAAAACAATTTCAGGGAGTTTAAACAGAAAGCACCTAATTGAAATTCAATTTGCATCTTAGAGGATTTCAAGCACCCTTACACAGCCAGGAGATATTGCCAAGAAGAAAAATGATTCAGTTTAAAAGTTTCTTTGTAAACAGAAATCTAAAACCCTTTTTCTTTTCCTTTCATAATTACGTTCTGCTTTGTGTTGGTCAACAACATAGAATCCCAATAAAATGCATTAAAGTTTATGGTTGTAACAAGGTTTTTCAACCATAAAAAGGTGATAAAATTCAAGGGTGGTGAAAACTTTTCCACAGGACTATATGTGGCAAAGATGATTAAGTTTTAAAGTGCATTAAGTACAGAGTGTGAAACTTAAACTCTTAACCCAACATATTTTGCAGCTTTCTCACAGATTGTTTCTGCACCACAGAATGGATTCACTGAAACTCTCTGCTGCGAAACAAAAAACGCACAGATTCTACCCCCTACCTGTCCATGCAGTCCAGCTGCAACACGACTCATTGACCTTTGACCCTGTTCTCGGTCCGTCTCCCAAGATTAATCATGCATCCAACCACTGTCTCACTGTGTCAGTCTGCATGTCTCTCTCTGTTTCTTACTCCCACACATCTTTTCTCCTGCAATTCCCTTCAATCTCTCTCTTTCGCAACCGTCTTTCACCATTAGTGACTGTGGTCTGCTGCTTGTCCTCACCTGCTGCTGCTAATCTTTGTCTTCTCCTTCTCACACAACTTTACAAAAGTCTGTCTGTAGCTATGAATATTTAGATCAATTGTCACCTCAAACCACGCTCAGTGAGTTTCAGTGGGTTTACCTTCGCAGACAGAAACGAAAGGAGCAGGGTTCAAACATTCGTAAAAAAACCAGATCCAACTTCCAGAGTGCTCAGTCCTTTATAGCTTATTTGAAAATACAAAACTCTAAACTACTGTAAATTCATGGATCTGGTGAGGATGAAGGAAGAAATGACAAAGGTGGAAAGAAAGGAATAGAGGAAGGAAAGACAAGAAAATTACAAAAGAAGGGAGGAAGAAGGGAAAGATAAGACAGGAAAGAAAGAGGGGGGAAAAAATCAGGGAAGTAAGGAAGGAAAGAGGAAAGGATTCATTTGAAGGGCATAATACAAACTGGGCCTGAGGATGGAAAAGAAGAAAGTAAAGACAGTAGAAAAGAAGACAGGAAAGATGGAGAAAAGACTCATTCAAGGAAACCCAAGATGGATGGAGGAAATAACCAGGAATAAAGAGGATGAAGCAAGGACACAAAATCAGAGGTGATCACATAATAGAGAGACAGAGAAAAAGGAAGACGACATTTAAACAATGGAATGGACAATGAAGGCTGTAAATAGTATTATTTTCACATCTGAAAAATAAAACACTTTCATTTAAATCAGTTAAGAGCAATGAAGGTTTTCCACGTTTTTTGCAACAGCTGATGGTGCCACCTAATGCCACCTTCTGTTATTCTGAGCACAGCTATGCTGCGTTTCATCCTCCGCCGCCCTCCCCCCTGGACAAATGGACGTATAGATAGGCGGAGGAGGGGGAAATAAGAGCGGTAAGGGGGTAGTTACGGGGGTTGTGATGGCTGAGTGTCTCCGACTCAGTCAGTCTGAGCAGCTGCAGGGATATTTGACCGCATTCCTGATTTCTGACACAAATTGAATTAATGGGCTGGAGAGAGTTGAGACGGTCCTGTTGCTTCTCCATGTCCACTCAGTGGGACGCCCAGTCCCACCCGGGTCTTTATCCCCAACCTCTGCAATCAGTCTCCCAATTAGGGGGTTCTTCAAACACTCTCCTCACTCCCCTGCTCGACCCTCATAACAATCATCAGCAGCCCACCCTTATGAGTCAACACCTCCTCAGAGAGCAGTAAAAGACCGGAGTTCGGGTGACACGCAGCAGGTGTGGGGCTGTCCTCTGGGGTAAACACCTCTCTCCTGGGGGGCTCCAGCAGCGCAGACATAGAACACCCATGAGGTGAGTCTCTTAGACGCCAAGTAGTGCCCATCATGGAGAAAAGGTGGACAGGCAATCGTTCAAAAATAATGATATTTAGGGATCAGCTGCTTTATGGAGAGTAAATTACCTGGCCCAGCATGTCGGGAGCGATCGGGATGGCGGGCCAGAACACAGAGTACACGGCAAAGAAGACCATCCAGAGCGCCATGCTTCCCCAAACGGCCAGGTGGGAAAACTACGACACAAACAAGGGAAGACAAGAACAAAAAGGGAGATTACAGAGACAAGACGAGGTCAAATAGCTCTGAATATAGCCAACCTTTCCCTCCCTCCGTCTGTCTGTCCCCTGTCTTCTTCTGTCTCTGTGATGTGCTGTAAGGGGACACTGTGTGAATTCCAGTGGGACCTCACTTCATTACTCCCAGACTGTTGTGTGGACAGCTGAACGGACAAAGGTGTCAGCGCCTCGCTGTCTGTCCTGCCAGTCTGTCACTCCGGCAGCGGGAACTAACTAAATAATGTCACCGTCACAGCTGGAGCTCCTGTTTTCCCAAACTTTACCTCCACTTCTGCTGGTGGTTAAGAACTGAAAGCTGACACCGCGCGTTAAGGATCATGAACAGTTTAAAAAAGTGACCAGCCAGTGATAGAAACTTGGAAATTAAGTTTTTTCAGCAAACAAACTGAACATAAAGGCTACCAGGTTGCATGTTTTTGATATCATTGAAGCATTCTATTTAAATAGACAATGTTTTCTACAAACACTGGGACATGTCTATGGTTCATCCAGGCTGCGACAGACAAAGAGATTTTCAGCAGATAACAGGAAGGCCGAATAACTTACCACCAAGTTCCTCTGTTTTATCCATTTTTATAGCCTTCAATTGCAGCTTGTTAAAGAATAAGCTGGGACTGGAAATGTTGGCCAAATTCTATAAATTTCACTGTTCCATAAATAAGTACAAGTAATATTTTTGCTGGAAAATTATGAACAGAACCATATAAATGATCAGTAGTCCTCTATAACAGTTTATTAAAAAAAATCCAAAAAAAGGAAAGTGAGTTGAATAAAACATTTTTTTCTGGGAACACAGAGGACATCTGCATTCTACGTTAGCAATGTCAAATTCACTCCATTTTCCTTTTGGTGTTTCTAACTGTAATATCAGTATGATTGATGGTTTGGGGTGTTTTTCTGCTTCACCATGGAGCAACTATGATCTTCCTTTGTTCCTTTCAAAATGAATTTCTCAGAGCATATTTAGCATCCGTCTCAGCTGCTTCACAGTAAGGCCTCCAGACTCGAGGGTCAATCTATCATCATTTGGATGTTTCCTAGACTCTGTTTTTGTACATATGAAATACTGCTGAGAAAGAAGTGGAAGGAAGAAAACTGCAAAAGAAGCTGCACTTGGAGAAAACCCATAAGATTTTCCTTGACTATGGAGAGAACTGACATTTTAAAAAAACCCAAAAAACAAGCTATAATATCGTTTTAATTTAAGAGCAAAATATTGCACATGTGGCTCTGTTTATTAAGGGGTGTTAATGCTCCTACCCTGGTCCAAGCGGTGGTCTCCATGCCAGCTTTTAGACAAACTGTAACGACCACATACTGCAAAGAGACACACAAACACCAGGAGCGGACAGGCACACAAACAAAAACAGAGAAAGAAACAGGAGACCGTATTAGAATGCTGGCGACTGTGGAGACAATAAACATTAATGCTGTACAGTAAACTCAGCAACGTCTGTTAAAATACCCCGGACCCCCACCAGCACCTCTATGCAAACACAGAACAGACAGGATTCCTACATAGTTCCCATATAAAAATTCCAGACTTCTCCAAGACTCCACTTTCCAGAGATTAGTCCTCCACATTCAGTCAAAAACATAAAATATTAAAGTTCACAATGAATTTTTGGCAGAGGAAACTAAATGGAGACAGAACACAAAGACTGAAGGAACAGAAGGACTGAGGGAAGGAAAGGAAGGAATAGAGAGGAAGGCAGGAAAGAAAGAAGGAACATGAAGAAAGGAAACACACAGGAAAGCCAAACGAGACAAAGATGGAGATAATCAAGAAGGATGCTTGGTGGAGTCAAAGTGTTACTTTCAAACATGAAATTAACCAACTTCAGAAAGAGGAGTGGCCAAACATTCATCAAATTATCTTTGGCTAATAAGTATGTAGTTTTCTGCAATGCACCAAAAGACATTTAATCAAGCATTAGTTTTATCCGCCATGTAAAAGTTTGGTCTGAGGAATTGAGGGGGAAAAAAAGAGGCAAATTCCAGCATGTGCACCAAGTTATTAGTTTTAAAATTTACAGAAAAGCAACAAATGCATCTTTGAAAGCCCAAAATGAATACATGACACAAATCTGCAGAAAATAAATAAATAAGAAGCTTACCGTATAGACCATGTTTCCTGCAAACAGGTAGTCGTTTCCCTGGCCGTTACTAAACGGGGAATCTGTGGACAACACATGTAAAGCTTTATAAACCAGAACTAGCTTTATATTATTAAAAAAATGTGCGCGAGTTGCTTACCGTGCTCTAACATTTTGAGTGGAAACCAAAAGAGGATAATTGAATGAATCAGTGCATTGATACAGTGTCCCCAAAATACCTGGAAGAAGGTATGAGAAACCTTGTCAGAAGCGGCCAGCAGACCTCCAGACAATGTCAACAGTTTTTTTGGAGTTTGTTGAAAAGCAACTGAACACAACGAGTCACCAGATCATCTCAACATGGACGAGGTTCCCCACATGCTTGATGGTTTTTAAATAAATGTAACTTATCGTCCAGTGCGACATGTATTTTTTGACTATACTTTGGCATGACTTGTCTGAAAAATACAGTATAACGATATTGATGCGCACGCTTTTAGTATTCCCTTTGATTTTATAGTAGACAGGACCACATTTATCCACTGACTTTACCCTTACAGCTGAGAAAAGACTAAAACTTTATATTTTTCCCCCAATCAATGCCAACTGAATTTGCAAACTCAATGCCACTATTTTAATGAGGTAAATGTGCATTAAGCTTTGGCTCTCCAACAATTTAAACATCTGTTTGCTACAAAAAAAGGCTATTTTATTTGTTTTTCTAAACTGTTAAATGCTTTAAAAATAGTGAATGCATAGTTTAATATTTAGCTAAATGTTTTGGGGCTAAAACAAGATACATTTTTCTTTGGGCCGCAAATCCTTTTGACTTGACAAATTTGGTGACAAAAAGTTTGGACACTACCAAAATTTAGTTTGCTGCATCAAACAACAAATATTTAACTGAGCGCCTGAATGATCAGCCCTTAAAGGCGACCTATAATACCTCACAGCTTCAACTTCCTGCCTACTGTTCTCTTATATTTCCCATTTTCTAGAATGTCCAGGAGACATTAACCTCTGTTGCTTAATATTTGTACCTCAGGAAAACAGAATATGACAGATTATTTCAAAAAGGAAAATATAACATTACAAAAATGCTTCTGTTATGTTTATTTTATAGGATGTGTTCTGAATCATAGAAAAAAAAAATCACTGGTGCTTTTGTTTTTATTCCCAATGAATGAATATAGTTAAAATAGGTTCCAAATCAGGATTAAGCTAAATAAGAGGGAAATTTATTTTAAAGATTTTCACTTTTTTTTTTTTTAACCAGAGAAGTGAATGAATAGCACTTACACCATATGGGTCTTACATGTAAAAAAGTAACAAAAAAGCAATTTCTTATAGTAAAGCACAACATTCCCCATGTGTCACCAAAAGCTGCTTTCTGTGCAGTACACACTCACACACACACACACCCACATGCAGCAGGCTAAAATGAAAGAGTTTCTTATTCCACAGCTGCGAATTTCATTAAGACTTTGTTTACTTGCCTCAGATCCCAACCCAACACCCGGCATCACTCATCATATCACAAACATCCACAGCAAGCTCAATGTAGACCAGGAAAAACATTTTTTCCACATGCATACCTTGGTGTTGAAGCCCTCGGCATTCTGGGTTATCCTGTAGAGCTGTGGGAAGCGGAGCATGTTCTGTTGGCTGCACGGTCGATCAAAGATACCCAAAGTGAACGGGGGCAGCGCGGTGAAAATCTGCAGAAAGCACACACATGCTTTGCTGAGCAGTCATTGTTCTTATCAGATGGTCAGTACTAAAAAGGAATTCCATAATGTTTTAAACACAGAGGAGCCCCAAGGCATCTGCAGCCAGACGCAACGTACACACAGAGTCGCCAGGACGTACACAAGCACACTCCCATCCAGACATGCATCCATGCAGACGTCTCTAGCATGAGGACAGAGCAGCGATAAGAAGACAGAGTGCTTGAGATCCATGGAGAGATAGGCAGAGAGCAAGAGAGACGACTAGGTGAAAGTGTAGGAGGTTCTCACCACGTTGTAGAGGCCTATGCACCAGCGCTCGAAAAGGATCTGACCAGAGAAGCCGTTCACAAACGCAAACCAGAGCTAGGACACAGACAGAGGGGTGAGAGGTGACGACAGGAGCAAGGTCTGCAAGTAAAGCTAACTTTTTGTAAGAGATGATAGTGGAAACAAGGCAAAGACATGGATAATGTCTTTGCCTTGCGTCTCTCTTAAAGGAATGACATGGAAACCTGGACGTAACCTTTGCAGAGTTGCATTAGGGCAGTGGTTCCCAAAGTGTGGGGCGCGCACCCTACAGGGGGCGCCTTGCCATTGCAGGGGGTCGCAGTATGGATGAATGAAAAAAAAAATAGTTACACAAAAGTGTTTCACTGTAAAGATGGTTTGTAGTTTGTTTTGTTGCAACCTGCAGTGTGAAATAAACTTCAGTGGAGTTTGAAAACAATATATGTGTATAGGTTTATGTCTGGCTGAACAATGTGTGTCCCCAGTTGATTTTTTTTTCTTTTTTGGGGGGGGGATTTTATTGTAATCCATAGGGGGGCCCAGAAAATCTTTGGGAACCACTGCATTAGGGCGTGAATGCCAAAACTTTTGGGATTGTAGAGAAACAGGTGAGCTCTTCTTTTTCAGGGTGGGCTCATTATAAAAGGTATCATATGACTTTCACATAAATTATTGCACTTTGTTCATGTTTATTGAGCTATTTTTTTTCCTCATTTCCACAGGGTCAATAGTAAACAACAAATATGTGCATATACTCAAATTAATATCTTCATCTGGCTCAATATTTGTTTACTATTATTAGCAGAATTGGTAAAAATGCTATTAACAGGTAGGTTTCCTTGCAAAGATTCAGCTTTTGAGCTTTCCTGATAGCCAGAACCTTCGTCAACATCGGTTTTCCCAGTTCCTTTGTTATTAGAAAATTCCCAATAATTTGAGGGCACCAGTTTGGGTCAGATGGTTGAAAGTTGGACAAAGATTGATGTTCCAGCAGGACAATGATCCCCAACACACATCAAAACTGGGTTTGATAGGACAAAGCAGGCCAACATTAAACTTCTTGAAGAATACTGGTATTATTTGTGATATGAAAGCAATAACTAATTTATCCTTTACAAACTCTGATAAGAAGAGTGGTCATAAATCAAACCAAAACAATGTGAGAACCATGCTAATGTCAGTGCTTGCGGATGCTACAAAACGCCTGTAGTCCAGGTGCAACTTGGTCAGAGATAACAAAATGTTTGAGAGTTTTTACATCTAGGTCTGTATGAAACAAATAATTCATAAAAGTCCAATAATGATGTACATGATTAATGTATGTCAACTTTTGACTGGCAGTGAAAGACTATTACAAATGGTCCAGTGTGGAGTTTCGCAGGCCACAAGCTGATCTGAGGTCAGATAGATGAAATTCTTGAGGTCGCTGCTGGGAGCTGTGGTGTTACTGGGGGCATACTGTGGAGCAAACAGCCAAAGGATGAAGTCACACACAAACACACTCTTCCCACTTGTTGTATCTCCTCTAAATGGACAGAGTTCATCTCTAACTTTTGGCACAGAATGCTTCGCTGAACTCCCATAACGTGAGACAATCAGAGAAACGTGCATTTACTGATAAAGAACCGTGGTTAGAACTGGCGCCGGGCAACAGTCAGCGCCTCCTGTGAGAACCTGCACCTGCTGGCGTCCTTCTAGAGCAGAGCGAGTTGCTGGAAGTGAGGACAGCTGACCAAGGACAGCAGACCCCTTCATCTAATAAAGACAATCCAATCATCTTTCAGGCATTTCCCAAACCGTGACTACTACCTCCTGTACAATAATCCCTAGTAAAAAACCCTACACCAAGTCTTTCTCTTTGATAATCTGGGATTATTTGGTTCCCAGATGATAAATACATGAAACATGTAATTCAAGTACGTGTACACACGGCAGCTGACCTCAAGGGCCAAGGTTTTGCCATGGCTGATGTAAAGACTCTTTTAAAGTATATATATATATATGCTTTATATATACTGTATATATATATATATATATATATATATATACACTGTGTGTGTGTGTACTGTATATGTGTGTGTGGAAAGGAGACAGAAAGCAGACACCAGAAGGGCACCTCGTCCGTCACTGTCAGCCATGTCGACAAACAGCTGCTGAATGTCTCTATTAATGTAGCCGAGTGGGTGTGTGGGCTCTTACCTCGATAATGTAGAGGACCACATTCTTATAGAAACAGTAGAGGATGCACTTGGTGACGCGGTTGTAGCTCCACGCCCCGTGGACCAAAAGGAGTTTCTCCAGATAGGAGAACTGAGGAGATGCAAATGAGAGACAGAAATGCCTCTGATCATATGAGAAATATAAGAGTTGGAATGAAAAACTTCAGGCAGAGGGTGAATGAAGATGTAAAGATGGCAACCAAGACAAGAAAAAGTTTCAGCAAATAGATGCTTAAAGATCTTTAAAATGAACCTGATAAACAGCAGATGAGCTACTTTAATATGGCTTCAGTATATATTGTTATTTGATTAGTATTGACATCAATATACGTATCCAAAGAACCGCTAATAAACGCTAGCTGTGCATATGGCCTCTCTATGCGATTAATTGGAAAAGCTTGTTTAATGGCGCTGAATGTTTTCAAAGGACATTTTCATGTAAAGTAGCAATATGATCAAAAAGAACTTTTAATAAAACTGTATTGCTGAGATAGAAATAATAAATGTTATTTGCTCCAACTGATGCATAGACTACTCACCATCTGCGGTTTAGGTTTGCATTGAGGCAGAAAGATCTTAATACTCAGTTAAGCTTTATTTATAGCAACCCTAATTGTCATTACGACATTGCAATATCCTGTGACTCCTCTGTGTGCTTTTATAAAACTTTATTAACTTAACCATTTTCCCCTGAACAATATTTTCCAAATGGGATCATGCATAAATACAATGCACTATGTGTTTGTCACATAAAATGCTAATGAGATACTTTGGAGTTTATCATCACATCACTAAATGTGGAAAGAGATAAACCTCCTATAAAAAATAAATACTCCTGCAAAGACGGTTAAGTAATACATTTGCTATTAGTGCCATTTAATTGCTTACAGTAGTTAACCTGGTCAACTTGAAGCTGGAAAACAATTGAATCAGATTGCAGTCAATGCTAGAACCCCAAAATTTGGTGAAATGAATTTTGCCACATTTTTTCAACAAAATACAGCTTCCTTTTATATTTAGGAAACCTTTTGAAGTTATTTCAGTCACAACCTCCAGTCACCTCCAGTTGTAAATATATGTTTAAGTGCTTTTTAAGAGGTTCAAGTGCTGATAAGACCATTTATAAAATCTCAATATGGGAGTACTTTGTCTTTTGAAGAACTTTAAGATCTCCAAGCGACCATATTCTTTTAAACTTTAGACCCATTAAAGGGGTCTAACGCAGAAGACTTATTGTCTTCTGGTCTTGTTGACCTCAATGGTGGTATAAAATATATATTTTTCATTTTGACTTGTGGATTCTTACATTTAAGTCACTAGATTCACCTGATGGCTCTCATCTGTGGATGGTTAGCAAAACTGAAGGAAGCAGGGACACAATTTAAGTTTACATAAAATATGATACAAATGTTATTTCTAAAAATGCTAACACATGCATTCATTGTATATTAATTTTACATTTACTGCAACACAAAGCACTGTCTCCTAAAATAATGACCGCCAAGGTGAATATGAGTGAAATCTTTATACCTGCATCTGCTTGTGTTTTGACTATTATTGCATTGGCTTAGTTTATACTGTAAAGGCTTGTTGAGAGCAATGTTTTCATACGGAAAACATGATACTTCACTGATCTTTGTAAGTGAAATCTCCTTTCATTCCCTCCCCGGGGGTGATGTTAAAGAGCAGGATAAGAGGAAGAGCAAGTAGCCAAAACTCAGTAACTGAAGACGTTTCAACAGCGTCAACAACTTTTACAAAAAGGTGATGACACCAAAATTTTGTAATTTCTAAGAAAAAAAAAAAACTACATAAATGCTTGAAAATGTTTGATACTTTACACTTAAACACTGTTATTTCTACCCAGCCATTAGCTTGGTTTTAGGAAACAGCTTCACGCTGTACTTGTCTGCAAAGTTTTAGGGGACTTTGTTGAATCCTTGGACACATTTTATACCATTAACAAAGCTTTCAAGCTGTAAACACTAACATTTTGTTCTCAAGCCATTTGAGTCTGAATCATCGGCTGGTTTTTCCGATGATACATCTGGTCGTAACTAGACCCGCTCTCAGAAATCAGTTGGTGACCGGAGGTTGTTAGTTGACTTGATGAATGTTTCCTTTCACCGGTAAACACACAGTTCTATGTTTATTAAATGTTGAGACATGACTGCTGTGAGAGAGACCTTAGAATGACAACAGGAAGGCCTAACAGAGAACAGGAAAAGGGCTTCATTTAACCCATTCCAGCTTTCAACCTCTGACACAGGACTAAACGCATTTGTAATGTTGTTGGCCTTTTGGAAATCTCAAAGTTAAGGTAAAGGTCTGCAATCTCTAACAAATACAAGAGGAGACATTTTGAATTATGTTCTTAAATCTACTTGCATTACAGTCTTTAAAAAGAAACCAGAAATCTGCTCCCACCTGTGCGATAGAGTAGTCTGAGGAGTTGGTGGCCTGCATGCCCTCGTTGCCGCTGATTCCCACCCCAACATGAGCCGTCTGAATCATGCCCACATCGTTCGCTCCGTCACCTATCGCCAGAGTGATGGCTTTCACGTGCTTTTTCACCATGTCCACAATCTCAGACTTCTGCAGTGGCGACACTCTGTAGGGAATACATAGAGATTTTCTAGTTAATATTAGAATATTAATGGATGCAACTGCTTGAACTGGGGATTAAATTGGAAGGAAAATGTATTTTAAAAGAAAGTACAAGTTGAATCAGTCATTAATGCCAACAAAGCCAGCAGAGATGGGAGAGCCAATTTCTGAGAGGCTGCTGGAAACACACCACAGTAACCAGAAGCTTTAAGCAAATGCTCACTTCTCTGCTAAACAGATTTGGTGACAGTCATCCTTGATGTGCGTTTATGACTGCATGCATCTTGAGCGGGGTGTGTTCAGGGAGCTTCCAGAGGTACTCCACCCTCTTGACCCGTATCACTGATACTCGGCCTATAACCGGTTCTGTTTCTTCACTGACAAAAGAAGACGGCAGGAGGCTCAATTACAGGTGCTTCCCTGAAGGACGCAGAGGGAGGATGGCAAGGTGTCAGGCTGCATTTACTGAGCCACCGAGAAGACGACTTATGGTTACTGACGGGTTTCTATGGATGGAGGGCACAAAAGGCTTATAGTCCTACATATTATTGCTTTATGCTTGGCTTTCACTTAGAAAATCAATGTAACTGGTTTCTAATGAATGTCAATACTCATTGAGTTTTTGACACTATCTTGCAAAAGCACTAATGCCACTTCTATGATTTGAAATGTTTCCACATTACTACTATTTTGTGGCCAGCACAAAGTATTGAGACGATGGTTTTTAAATTATTTTTTTTCCAACTTAAAGTAGTATTGCATGCATTTGTAATCAACCTCTATGAACAAATACTTTCCAGAACAATCATTTGCTGCACTTACAGGTGCAAGACTAAAACACAGTCCTGTTGGATAAAATAGGACGGAGTAATATTTTCCATCTGCTCTTTCCATCCCCCCCAACATTAGTTTCCCTGTATCTGCTGAAGGAAAGCTTCCATTGTGACTGTATGATGCTATTTTAATGTTTAGTACTTTCAACTGGCTTGTTGCTGAAATGTGCTATACAAAAAAAAACCAAACCTGACTTCCATGCAGCATGATGCCGCACTATCATGGATCACAAAGAAAACAGATTGTGCCAAACTATAAATGCAGCTTCTTGTTTATTTTTTACATTTTCTGTGCAATCTTTTCACATAAGGCCAGAATTTTGGAGTGCATGAGTAAACATTATATCAGCAGATTGTTCAACCTGAGCTGTGGATCTCTTCAGCTCCTCCAGGAGGACCTCTCAGCTGGGATCAAAGCTCCCTTATCCATTTAGGAGAGTCATGATTTGCGAGGTTAACTGATGTGCCACATACCCTTTCCTTTTTAGAATGATGGCTTGAAACCTGCTTTGACAAGAGATTTCCTGATGTGATCCCAAGAAGCGGATCTATCCATTTTTCAAATTGTAGTTCTCAAATTCCCCACCGAAATTCATCTCCAGATCCTTCTTTTTAAGAGTACATTGGTTGCTTCCACATCTCTTGTGAATCATGCAGCTGTGTTTTGAATATTTTATTTTTTAAATAACAACCTGTATTTATGTGCATTCCTTGAAAAATGCTATTCTTAGTCATGCACAGTTTTGCTGATCTAAAAAAAGAAATCATATTCTGCCTTGAGAAAAAGAGAAACTATTCTTTGCTCAACAATTTACACAAAGAAGGCACCAGCTTGGCAAAACAAAGTTTAGATCAATAATTCACTACTCATGCTATCGTTTCAAATTTCTTCAGCTTCCTTCCAGAAACAAAATATAACATGTGTATGCAAGAAACAATCGTGGGCCACACACACAGTGTTTGCATTCTCAGAAGTTGCACCCTGGAGTAAATTTGTCCTTAAGAGTGTGTAAAAAGCCCTCTATCAGTTTCCAGTTCCTTGCAGCCAAGCTCTTAAGAAAGTTTCATCATGTACTACCTAAAAAATGTACAGTGAAAACAGATGGGTCTCAGAGGAGGAAACATGGCAGCAACAGGATACAAGCACTGGGATTAGAGATGAAGTACAAAGGAAGTAAAGCACTTGTAATTGTAGAAGCTTTTGTTGAGCATCAAGCAGATAGATTCTCCATATTTTTTATTTTTGCATGAGCTTTGTTAAAATATTGAACAGATTCAGACATATATTACAGGCCTCTATAGCCAGATACTATACAGCTTTCAGTTCTATAACTGATATTAAGCTACAGTTTGATAGCAAATGTATATGCTATATTCTCCCGATTAAATTAAAAATTCCTGCAATGATATCTTTCTGAGAAAAAATCATAACTGAGTGAAGACGACTGGGACTTTTATGGGTTCTGATCATTCAGTTCTTTCACCATTTCTTGCTTTTGAGGTTTGTGCTCAGTTTTTTGGGATACAATTCTGAACCATCTTTCACAGGACACCCACTTACTCACCTTGGGGACATTTTGTAAGCGAAATGACCGACAGTTTTATCAGTCAATGCAAAAAAATCTTAATGTTGTAACACAAAAAAGGCACCATTTAATTGTTTGGAGCTTGTACTAAACAGCAAATAAGACTGTTAAATAACTTCAACTACAAATAATTTAGTCCTTGTTTTACCCTTTCACTGACAGTCTTGTATCAACTGATCGGTTACTGCAAGAAGGTGTGACGAAAACGCAGAAAGAAAAGATAAACTATTGATGCAGAATGACGCTGCATCAATGGAAGTTTGTTTTTCCAAGATTTATCTGAAAAACAAACTTTGTCAAATGCATCTTTACTTGCAGAGCAATGAAACTCTTTAGCATTAACACTTAAAAGGGCCAACACTTGGTCAAAATGTCCCTTATGTATTTTTTTTATTATTAATGGAACTTGACTAAATGTTTAAATTGTTGACTGTGTGTCCTATGATTTTGTATTATTGTGTTTTTATGATGCAAAGCACTTTGAAATGCTTTATTGCTCAAATGTGCTATACAAATCAAATTGGATTTGATTTGATGCATTTGTCCATCTGTCAATCTCTGTGCTACTGACAACTGCTTGTTTTCATGGCTGAATTTCTTAAAGAAAAATCAGAATCAGTTAAAGTCTGTATCGGCGGATTAAACTGGAGATCGGAAATCGGCAGCAGTTCTTTGATGGGTCAAACTCTAGTAGTAACTAGCAGTTACTTCCCTCTCAGTCATGAATGACTGACAAATAGCATTAGTACAATATTTTCTTGAAAGACAAAGTCTCTCTGAGAGATACTGTTAAAAAGAAAGAAGTGTGACTCCTGGAGGTCAGGTTAAAGCAATCCCCTTCCATGTGTGCAAGTCCTGTGATAACAACATTACAAAATTAGATTTTAGTCAGCTGCATGAGGCGTCACATGGCCAGGGAACAAAATGAGATGATTTTTATGATTAAATTAAATTACAGGCATACTGTACGATGATCCCCTGTCCTCAGGAGGGACTTAAATGAAGCCCACGAGCTACAAAGAATCAATTTGGACCATTCTTCAGATGAGCTAAATAATCAGCTCCAAGTGGTTTTCTTGCACTCATGAAATCATGTGCAAAAATTTGCTGTTCCAATAACATGAACCTCTTATAACCCACATCACCCAACCACCACAGGAGAGTACCAGGAACTAAACCTCAGCTGCCTCACTTCCAGGGCCATTAAGGAAGGATGGGATCTAACTCTGCTCTCCGCTTTTCCTGTTTCTGCATCTGAAGTGCGAGCTCCTGCATCTCTTGGCCTCTGACCACAAATCTCTCTTCATCTCCGCCTCTAGCTTCCCTCTAAACACGGCCAACAGAGTCTGGGATTGTGTAAAGTGGAGCTGGGAAGATGAAAGGCTCCCGAAAGCTCTTCACGGTGGAACTGAGCAGAAAATAAGCAGCCGCTAAGTCCTCCTATAAACAAACGCACAGTGAAGTCAGGAACCCAAGCATACCGAGCACACTCGACCCAACGGCCCCCTGAGAGCGAGAGACAGACACATACACACACACAACCCATTCCCCCACTTTGATTCATCATACACAGAAAATCATAACTCATCTCACAGACAATTTTAGTGAAATTCAAATCTAGGTCTCATCATATACCTCCTCACTAGAGAAATCTCCAAAAATCCTGGTTCCCTGTTGAGGAGATGGGGTCTCCCTAGGGATGCATGATAAGTCCAAGCAAACAGTTCTGTTTCATTGAGCAACCGTTTGTTTTTTTTTATGCAAGTTTATCTGATCGCTGGATTTTAAATTTAGCTTCACATCATCTAACCATCGACAGTAATTTTGATAAAAGGCTTCTTGTTGTTCGGCAGATTCCTTAGTGTTTAAAAATATCTTCTGTATTCAATTTGGACTAATTTGTCTTTGATCAAAGACGACGGCAAAGCTACAAGATAAAACCATCTACCAAATGTCACCATAATCAGATTGTTTTAAAGTAAATACAGTCATATTTGATATCTTGTGTATTAGTAGATATAGCCAAGCTAAAATGAAACATGTTTTCCTAAGTTAAAATAGAATGTAGTTTTTTTTACTTCAACAGAACCAATGGTGGAAGTATGTACAATTAAAGTTACAATCCCAGTTTTGGAGGTTTGCCAACTCAAAATCAAAAGATGGCTACTGTTACAGCTTATTGTTCAGTCAGGAAAAAAAAATTCCCATGTTCTTCTAAACAGCACCAAGTAAAATGAAGTCTATAAATAATTTCCCCCAGGTTGATGAACAAAGTACAACCATAATAAAAGCATCAACTAATATCTTAGCTCAATATAATGTTTAACCTTAACATCGTAATAATAAAAACTACAATAAAGAAAATTTACTTCTTCATAAGCAGGGTCTAAAAATTGATCTTAGTCAGACAATAAAAACAGTAAAAGAAAACCTGCTGGAACCTAATCTCCACTTAAGCTTCATGTTTATGAACAAACTAGTGCTAGCGCAACAGTAAAGCTAGCTGCTACAGGAAGTAAGCAACAACAAAAAAAATCTGTTTAGAGTGGATATCTTTAAAGTTATGACATCGTTTATGATTCATTAATTTTTATCATGTGAAAAACACCTTGGGTGATAATTTCAGTGATTGTCTTTAGTAGTTTTCAGTTTTGTTTCTGTTTCAGTTATGGGCTGCTGTTTCAACTTATTATGGCTAAACAATATTGCATGCTAACTCTGCGAATACACACAGACAGCATAAGTAACATTTTATAACAAGTGTGTTTTGCTCTGGTGGTATAGATTTGTGTATTTCAGCACAGACAGCTGCTATAGAAAGTTTAGAGTCTTGTAGGCCATTAACTCAAAACTTATGCAATTATTTATGATATACAGATTTTTTTTTTTTTTGCCAATGTGGAAATCATTTTGGGAGATAATTATTTTAATATTGGTTTGATAGTAGTGTCATTTGTGTCTGTGTAAAAGCCAGTGTTAGCACTGCAGCACAGCTAGCCCTTAAGAGAAGTTAGAAAAGCTGGAGTTTAAAAATCCTCAAATATGCATTTGATCTGTGACCTCTGTGGAGTGAAGTACGCCTGTGCATGTGGGAATCATGAGGATGCAGCTTTATTGTTAGAGGTAAAAAGCAAACACTAGTTTTCATAGCCTGCACAAGGCTTTGAAAATATACAACCAAGACAACTTGCTAATTGTATTTGTGAAGGGATCTATTCTTGGTGCAAATTACATCTGGAGATTTTTTGTTGTTGTTTTAACTAGATCAAGGTACTCTTGACCTCAGCAGAAGAGAAGAGGAGTGGACAAAAGAGAGAAAAAAGAAAGAGAGAGAAGTTGGAGGCTGTTTCTAAGGCCTGTGAGACCAGAGTCCGGATATGGCCTGGATACAGAAGAGAGACTCTTTTACGTCCCTCCTGACTACAAACACACTCAGAAATGCACTCAAGGAGACATGGACAAATGCAAACTCTTAATATTCAACTGGTTCCGACTGCAACATGACCAAAAGAAGGAACATGCAGTTTGCTTTATGAACTAGTTACACTAGGAAATCATGGGATGTCAAATGACAGCATCCATTATAGGGACATGAGCAGTGAGTTACTGATGACATTTCAATACAGGAACATGACACGACTTTCACTGTCCTCATTCACTTTCTCTCAGGCTCACAACAAAGAATCAAGTGATGTTGTGTAATTCAGTCGGTCTTTGTCAAAACACATAAAACTGCCGTTTTACCTCCAGACTATAGGGAAACTTTTGCTGTTGAACTTCTTCAGCCACAAAACATTAACATTTGAGAGTTGACTTGATCGTAACTTGAAATTGTTCTTTTTTTAAGAATGTACAAAAGTAACTACAGTCTATAAACGTGCAATGTTAGTTTAAGAAACTTAAGATTTTTGTTTAGCCATAAATGTGTTTATTTCATATTTTGTCTTGTATATTTTTATTACAGTGAACCTTCTTGCACGGCATCAAAATATCAAAGATTTAAAATACTAACGTTGTGGAAAGCAGAAACTAGATGTTAACTGGGTTTGTAAAAAAGGATGAAACCAATGATTTTGTAAAATAATAATAATAAAGATAAGGGAACTCCCAAACAAACGCATTCAATAAGTGAACTTCATTTTTTTTAAAGCATGGATTTGCACTTCTTTCTTTTATGTTATCATAATGCAATAAAAACTGATTTTTAAAACCATCTTTTTTCACTTTTTGAGAAAAATCCCATTCAGTGATTTTGCTTTAAATCCTTCTTGACCCGTTTACATAAATATAAAAAGGTTTTGTATGAGAAATGCACAATAGATTACAAATGATTCCTCCATACCGGCAACAGATTACAGCTTTGCAGGACAGCGCCAAGTCGAGGAAGGCCTGGCGGAGCTCGAAGGACAGAGCGTATTTGAGAGTTTGGCCATCGATGATCAGTGCAAGTTCATTTTCTTTTCTCAGAGAGTCGCCCAGGGAGGAACAGTGGGTGGTGAGCGTGGCACGAGTGGCCTGCAGGAAGACAAATGCACAGAGAAAAAGATGCAAATTATAATTTTTAACATTACCAAGATCTTATCATAAGTCAGAAGAAAACAGATGCAAACCTTAATAAGATTACACCAGGAAATGCTGTTGGCATTAAAATGATAAATCTCTTACCATAAATCTAAATCTTGCCACAAAAACTCTTTGTAAACTAAATCTGATTAACAATGTTTCCTCCTTTCCTGCAATGAGGCAGCGGATGTTTCAAACCACCACTTTTCTCTTTTCCATGTTTTCTTATGTAGACACTGTTGTCTTACAAAGTGATGAAAAAGCAAATCACGCACATCAAAACACACAAGCTGGTTTGCTGAAAGGTCAAAGCCACCAGCAGGTAAATGGAATCCATGTGTGCTTGGTTGCACGGTCGGCTTTCATCTGGGGAAACAATTTGCTTCTGTGTACCCCGAAAACAATTAAAAATGCCAATATAAAGTTCACAGTTGTTCCCGGCATCCTAATACAACGTGCAGATGCTGCCAGGTCCTGAGGGTACGTTTAATCGGTCCATAAAAATCCCAAATCCTTCCTTTAAGCGCTGCAGCACATGACGGCAAGAGAAAAAACTAGCAAAAAAACGGAACGGAAGTTAAAAAATGAGCTTAACCGGTGTAGATGGGTGAAATCTCACCTTCACAAGTAGCAGCAATAGGTACCTGTGCATGCGTGTTTGCGTGCGTGGGGGTGGGGGTGTGTGTGTGTGAATGCTAGGTTGCCTACAGCGCAGAGGTTTGGGGCTGTTTTGATTTAGATCTTGATAATGGAGGAACAGGGATTAATAGCGAAAACAAACATCCAGCGGCGGTGTAATGAACTCCATGTGGGGAAGCAGACACGCTACAAGCCTGACCACCACACACACACACACACACACACACGCACCCACACACACCCGCACGCCCACACACAAACCCGCACGCACACCTGAATTAGTTATATCCACTGACTCAAATCCTTATTTACTTTGGAAGTCCCTTGGACTTCAAAAAGACTTTAGCTGATTAAAGGGAAACTAAGATTTAAAAGATAAATTCAGGTTAAAATAAGTAAAATACTACCAGTCAAGCATTCAGAAAAAGGAGGTTTTATACAATACAAATGTTTGTTACATCAGTAAAAAACCTGGCAATCTAACCAGTTTAGTTTTTTGAGCACATGAGAACATTTAAAATGCATGTTCTCTCTTAAAACGATTGTTTATGACAGCAGGAACAAAAATAATTAGTGAACAGTGCGTTGCGAAAGAGGTTATTCCCGCTGAATTGGATTAATTCATTTCATTTATCCTTAAATGAAATGCAGCAAATTGCCTTCAGAAGCTTCCCACTTAGTAAACAGAGTGCAGCTGTGTGCAACAAATGTAATCAATATAGCAGTTCTATGAAGGGGTCAAAAACTTCCTAGAGGACATTATTCAACAAATCTGCACTGCTCAAATCTGGGCTCTTTGGAAGAGCAGCAAGAAGAAGTTAGGTGTTGAAAGGCAGCCATACAAAGTCCTTTTTGCAGTTTCCCAGAACAAAACATAACTGAACTTTTTGGTTTACAAGAAAAAAGGTTGCATGGAGCAGAAAACAACGACGACAACAAAATTACACCGTACTGTTATGCTATGGGGACAGTTTTCTTCAACATGGACAAAGTAGCTGGTTAGAGTTGATGATAAGATAGATTGAGCCAAGCACAGGGCAAAATTGGAAGAAAACATTCACCTCTCAGCAGGACAGCAACAGTAAAGAGAAAATTCAGAGCTACATTGGTTTGGATCAAAGCATGTACTAGAATGGCTTAGTCAAAGTCCAGACTTAATTACAAAATCAGTCTCTGTGATTTTTAGGTTTTAATTTTGCTTTAAGAAGGTGCACAAATGTTTTTTTTCTTGGTTTTACAAAGTATTAACTCAGGCAAGTTGAACATAAAAATATGGCAAACTTTTAGAATTTTTGCATTTATTTTCACAACCATGCATCTTTTCCTTCCACTTTAAAATTAAAAATGGTTTTATTTGGGTTAGTCTGTCAAAATAAAATCTTTAGAAAAATGCACTGAAGTTTGTTGTCGCAACACCTTTAAAAAAATAAAAATAAAAACATCTCAAGACATTAAACAGCAAACATTAATACATCAAATAATACAGAAACCAGCAACCCACGGGGAGGTGACCCTCCTGCCCACATAGCATTCAAAAGACATGAATGTATCAAACGCAACCATATGAACAAAGCAGCTGCTCTTCTTCCTGCCAAGTAGCGATGCACACGTGCATGCCCTCCCTCCGCAAACTCACACACGCACGCACACACCCACACACACAGGTCCCTTCTCTTCCCTAAAAAATTCCTCCCTCTTGTTTTCTCAGCCTGGGGGCTGTGTGTTTTTCCTTTGAATGCCGGAATTCCTGTTTGCCTTCACCTTTTTGCCCAAAACAACGAAGAGGAAAACAAAAACATAATGAAAGGATTAAAGGTGGTCAGAGTTCTCAGACTCAAAACCTTGGTGCTGATGAGTATGTGTAGAGTGTGTGCTTTAGTTTTAAGGTCTTGCACACTTTTACACCTAAAGTTTGATCATGTTTAGCCATTAGTGAGTCCATCCCATCATATTTAATTCACTAATAAGTTGTGCTTTAAAGTATGATAGGTGATCTGAATGCAGACACAGAGGCGCAGAAATGGTCTCCTGTAGCTGCCACTGGGCCCTAATGCTCCACTGTAACCTGTCACAGCAGGTTCAGACAAAGCTTGAGCGGCAGTTACGATAACCCAGGATAATAACCAGGATAAACCTGCGGAGAGCTACGGGGATTTAAAGTGTAACTACAGTTTGAACAATGGTTGGCTTTTGCAACCACACACCAAGTCCAGACCAACCCGACAAGAAAACTGTCTAAACATAAAGAATAGCTCACAATGGTCCATTACGGTCTGTTAGTACTTAAACAGAAACGCTGACGCAAGAAAGAGAAAAGATCTCCGTCTTTCTCACGCCAAATTACCTTCTATTTCTGGAAACTATGTTGGGGAGGAAAAAAAAAAAGTCTTATTTTTTAATTGCAACAATAACAACATGACTGATCTCATTAGTAGACATTTCAGCTTCCAAACTAAATGTTTATGTTTCATATGCATCTGGTCTGGACGCAAGCGGAGAGTCTCAGGACCACAGACACAAACACTGAGGCACAACTAGCAGACAGCATTCACAGGCCAGACGGCATGGACATTTTTTCAGGTTTATATCTGGGTCAGAAGCTGGGTGGTGTATGGAGGCAAGCTGAGGCGTCCCAGGTCACACTGTTACTTCGTTTTAAAACAAAGGGACAATAAAATTAAAACAACCAACCCAAACATATTTAATTAACAAGATTTATTGCTTATTTTCAAACCACGTAAAAGGTACAACTCTACACAACATTTAAATGTTCATTTCTGAAGCAACCTTCCATTTTTAATCCACAGGGTTTAAAATGATACCGGTCTATCTACACTTTGCAGATAGCCTTCCTGGAAGAGTTATAGCTATCTGCAAGAATTAGGAGTGGGTTCATGGGAATTTTCTTCCAGAAGTGCATTTATGAAATGAGAAGTCTCACTGCTGTTGCACTAGTTCATTCCAGAAAAGTATTTGAGGTAAGGACTCACACTAGTCGGACCTGCAACTTTCTCACCTCCTAAGGCAGGGTTGCCCAAGTCCAGTCCTCAAGAGCTACCATCCTGCAATTTTAAGATGCATCCATGCTTCAGCACACATGAATCAAATCAATGGCTCACTACCAGGCCTCTGAAGAGCTCAAAGATGCTGATCAGGCAAACTTTAAACAGGATTTCATTCAACATAATGTTTTCTGTTTGCAGGTCAATTTGCAGAGTACATGATAAAGACCTGTCAACAACTTTATAACTTAGTCTTTCTGATGTTTGCTAATGTTCTACTTCACAGAAGACTCAAGACTTCTGAAAGCTACAATGGATTCTATTTATAGGTATCAGTCTAAAAGGGGGGTGGAAAGAAATCCACACCATTACGTTTTAGATTTGTGACTATAAAAATAATGTGGAAAACTAATGTGCAAAATTTTTCTTCCACTTTTCTTCCATTTTTCTTCCAAGTGTGTGACACTTGAGTGTCACACACACATATACACACACACACAAAAGATAAATCATAAAATACATTGAAGCTTGTGCCTGTAACAGGACAAAGTGTGCAAAGGTTCAAAGGGTTTGGAAACTTTTGCAAGGCCATTTATCTGTGAGCTGGTACAGAGACATGTGGAAAGACAGACATGGACTGGTGACCAGACAAGCCTTGAAAAAAACTGCCGAGTGGGGGGGAAAAAAGGCGGGTAAGGACACGCTCATTTTAGCAGTGCAGATTCTGTCACCAATGAGATGCAATATACCGTTTAATTATCAGACGATGCATCTGTGCAAACAACCCACATCCTCTGCAGCCGGGGTCACACAGGAGGACTTCAGCTGTGAGAACAGCAGCAGTTACAAGCTGGAGCACACACTGCAAAGCTGTGTGTGTGTGTGTGTACATAAAGAAGATGAATGGGCAGAAGAAAGGGGGTGTTTGTTTAAGGGTTGTACTGCGGGCAGCATGACGAGCGCCTGGCGATTGTGGGAAAGTTTGATGGGACGTTTGTTCTACACGTTTATCATGCTGATCAGGAGGACCCAGTGCCACTTGGTCTTGGGTAAACAGTGGGTGAAGTTAAGCAGAGATGGGTGTGCTTCTGAGATTTTAAGTTTTAAACAACTTCAAGAGGAGCAGGGCGAAGATTTGTGCAGGTCTGTGTGTGGCGGTTGATCTGAAGGTGACAGGTGGCGCATGTCACGGCGAGTGCTCGCAAACCATTTACCCAGGAGGCATTGGTCTCAGGGTTTGTTTTGGTGAGGAGGAGCACCAAAAGGAGATCGTGTTACCGCTCATTCATCGCCGTAAAATGGGCTGGTAAAAAACCCCACACTCTACCTTTGCCCAGAATGTCCAGCTCATGGATGGAGCCAAATAAACAGTCCCCACAGCTTTATTCACAAACCCACTCCTGTGTCTCCAAAAAGGATAAACACACATATACTGTTCCTGTTTTCTGCTCTTAAGTCTACCTTTTCCTGCCACAAAGCAGCCAGGGTGTGTGGTCGCTTCCTGAGCATAAAGAGCATGCTGACAGATGTGGAGGTAGCGGCGTGAGGAGGACATGCAGGAAGAGGATCACACACCAGACAGCACACTGAATAATGTCGGCTATAATAATGTTTTGGATGCCATGCATAAAAATGTGTTTTTCCATCGATACATTTCGCAATAATCTAGAGGTGGACATAAATCTTAATCCCGAGATATATTAGCAAATCTCTTGCTTTGTTTGTTTGCAATAATGATTTGCCCAATCGACAGGAGAATATTTCCTTCTTCTGACTAATTTTCACTTTAGCTTACTTTAACATAGCCTACTGAAGATACAGATAAATCTGTGAAGTCCAATTTAATCATGAAGGTAAAATCTATCCACAAAAGAAAAATAAGAACAGTGGGTTTCAGACGTGCTTTTTCCTTTATCTTTAAAAAAAAGACACTGACACACACAAGTCCAAAACATTACCAGTGAAGCTACAGTGCCTGATACAAATGGGATCAAAAGGTCAACCTCGAGAGATTTTGATAAGCAGCTTCTGTTTTCACTCATGTGCAGGTTAGGCCTTCAAACAGGTCCACATGCGTACAGAAAGCGGACCTCGTGTGAGTTATTTTAAGTGAACGGCAGACAAGTGTTAAGCTGAGGATGGCATGGCTTTCATCTGCATCACGCACATCAAGAGCTCTCTGAAGTCATCCTGATAGACTGGAGGGATTAACACCATATGCATGTTTCTTCTGCTGCAGTTTAAAGCTACAATTTCTAAGAAATCTTTCCAGCTTCCTCAAGTCAAAACATAAAAGATTATTGCAAAGTCCATTCAAAGCACTTCATTGAGGTTTTCTGAATCTCATCCGACTGTTCATCTCAAATTTCCTGCTACTCTGGGTAAAATACATCCAAGAAAAAAACATAAACGCCTCACCTTCTCAGTTCAATGAAACTTCCCACAGACCTCTGTTTATGCTGCCTCATCTGCAGACAGCACCATTTATCCTGCTTCATATAAAGTCACTCAGGCATTCAGGATTTTTCTTCTTATGTATGAAAACATTTTTCTTCGCGAAAGATTAGAGTGTTTTCCCTGTGCACATGTACGCGCAAAATATACTTAGACCTTTTCTCATGAGCAGTCGAGCCAGTAATCTCTGTTGAAAGTGGCAAAAATAAAGAACAGGAAACAAAATATTTGCAATCCACCATCTATTTGAGTGAATTTGACCCCCTTCACATCAACTATTAACCAGACAGCAAACGTCAAACTAATCACACATAGCAGACCTCTAGAAAAAAGAAAAAAACCCCAAAAACAACCAATAATTTGATTGATCAGATTAGAGCATTAACTGTGCTAGCTGTCACCTGTTTAGCATAAAGGATAGGTCTAAAGCACCATATTTGCTCTAAACCTAAAATATGCACCCTGTCCAACTCAATTTACTCAGCTTTTAAGAGGTCCTGCATGCCATCTGGATTCACAATGTCTGGAAACCTCAGGGTTTTGCTTGGAGCATCATTTTGATAAAGTGAGAAATCTCACAAGTGCTCCATTATCTGTCACAATGCAAACATTTTAAAGTGATGGTGAGTACCAGTGTGCAGTTAAATGTGTAATCATGAACAAATTAAAGTCATTTTACATCGCTCTCAAATTAAGTCCCCTGTTAACCATATAAAGGGCTCACGCTGACCATGCGCCGCAGTAATGCAATTATTATACGAGCTAACAGTCCAGGACGCCGACTAACCGAGGCACTGAAGCAAGAAAATTACAAACCAAACATAGACCTCCACTGTTTATAGCTTTATGATACACTTTGGACCCACAAACTGATATCCATGCACATAATAATGCTTTAGTACAGAAAAAAAAGCTACAACCTCATTTTATTTGACCAAACAACACCACAATGTCCACAACAGGAAATTTACAAAAGCATATTATATTTTTAAAAGCAAAAAGACCCAATCATTGTACTTTGACTTTCAGAGACTTTCTGCTCTCATGTCCACTTCAAATGATCAGATAGATTCTATTGGACTAAATAGACTTTTACTTCAGCCAAAAATAAAAAAGCACAATTTACCAAACTGTTAAGATAATAATGGAAAATACTCATGACCCACTATATAAGCACGTTTACTCTCAATTAAACAGCATTAAGAGCAGCCACCATAGCCAATATATTGCCTTGATTTATTTTAGCCTATTTTTTAACCCCTTTACCAAAACAATTTGTTATTATATGTAATTTTTTTGAAAGGGGGCAGTATTGCATATTTTCCAGGTACATGGTGCAATTTAGTTGTTATAAAATGGCTTTAAATAAATATAACTTAAAAGAAATGAAATTGGGCCTCTGTCTCTTTAAGAAGCTCCTACTCTTTCTCATACTCCACCTTTAAAACATTACCACAACAAATGGTGGTGATGGTGTTGTGCATTATACCGTTTACAACTGCTGGAAACAACTGGAACAACTGGAAATAGGCGGTGCTTTCTGAGAGCAACGGGACATTCAAGAATGTTTTAAACATGCATGAAAGAATCGAGACAACACTCCAGGTATGTTTTTTGATGAGGGAACAACTTTACAACATGAAGTAGAGTTCAAAACAAGTCAGTTTTACATATTACAGCCCTAAACACTTGAACCACACTTTGGGAACCACTGCTTTACACTACTTTTACTTTATTACATGATTAAATTAGAGAGCACTAGATAAACTGGAATGTCCAACAACCACTCTGGAAATGAGCAGCTTGTTTTCAACAGAGCTGTTTATGGACTATTTATTGTTGTAACCATTTAGGCAAATAATGATTTTAGCGAGTCTGTTCAGCAGTTTGTTCCTTAATAGATCCAATAGTAAAAGCTCCTCAAGCATTGACTCGTTTGCTCCCAATGTGGATAGGATGACAGGCCTGTAGAACGAGTCAGCTCAAGTATATCAGCTTAAAGATAAAAAGTAAGTTGTGTTTATATTCTTAAAAGCACTGGAGCTGTACTTTTCTGCAGCCAACATCTTATTAAACAAAAGGCCAACAAGTGAGATTCTTAACACATGAAACATGAATGCAAGAAAAACATAGATTAAGTTAAGAAGGAAGATTCAATCTTAACAAGAAAAGCTCTTATACTTGAATGGTAACTCTAAAAAAGTAAACAATGTTCACACAGTGATTGGACAAAAAGTGTGATATTTTAGTGATCATCATCCATTTCACTAAAGGGGACATTAGAGACTTTAATTGCTTCCACCTGGAAACGTACAGAGCCCCACCCACCAATCTGACTAGAGACCACACCCCAGTTCTCACGGTAACCTTGTTAAAACACCCCACCGCATAACTTCCTCCCCTGGGAGCATGAAAAAAAAAAATAAAAATCCCCCAGTGCTGAACAAAATGATGCAGGCGCAGGAGGCTGCCAGGAAGAAGAGGAGGAGGAAAAAGGAGGAAGGTTTACTCACATCAAGAGAGTCCTCGTTGACAATGATGAGGGACATGCCGTGTGTCACCAGGCGACAGGAGTAACCTGAGAAAACAATACACCAGAGGGGAGAGAGTGGAGGATGGGAGAGAGATTGGGTTTACTCAAATACAAAAAAGACTGTCACTCAAACCTGCTCAACCTCTGACCAAATGACAGCGTAATAATCTGATGTCACGGTAAAAAGAAAGAATACCATCTTGAAATTGTAGAATTTTTTGTCGAGATGCACAGAAAAATCAGAGGTTGCCCCCATTGCTGACTTCCAACTTCAAAATCAAAAATCAAACCTTTTTTCTGATCAGTGAATGTGGCATACTAAATACTAAACAATCAGAAAACACAACCTGAAAGTGTTAGACGTTTGCATCTCATGCAGGGGTTAATTTTTACATATAGATTGTTTTTGTTTCCTTTTCTTAAGTCTGGTTTGATTTTTAATCTCGTGGTCTACTTAGGAACTCACAACTCATACATCAATCAATCAATTTTATAAACATTTGTCAATGAATTGGTGGTTAAATTGGTTTCAGGTTTCAATTAGTAGAGGAAAAGCATCCACTCATATTTTGTTTTCAGGTCCTTGTATTAGTGGACAATTGCCACCAGTTTGCTCTGTGACTCCTACGATAACCAAGAAACTACATTCAGCTGGAGCACAAATATACCGTTTTCCAATAATTTGTCGTTAAAGACCTAAGGGGTTGCATAAATGCTCACATACAGAATACATACCACTTAAGATTCCTACAAACTGTAGTTAGTTTGTTGGAGTTTGTCACACCTTAAACTAAGGGGGATTTTTTTTTCTTTAAATCAAGAAAAACAGCTATGCTATGATCCTCCCAAGCATGTGTTTCTGAAGTCAAATTGAATGCCTCCAGCAGAAATATCTTCTGCTCCTTACTTTGAAACTTGCTTACAAATCTCTCTGGAGCAAATTCTATGAGAACAATGGTCACAATATTTTACTAGGCAGAGTTGCTACTTTGTTCCAAAAAAAAAAAAGCAAAGAAAAATATGCTAGCAGAGAAATCCTATCCTAGAGTGTAGGGGTCATCTCTAAAGAGGAAGTTGTGCTGCATTTGATTTGTCTCAGGAGTCAGAGGTGGAAATGATGACCTGAGATGAGTGCGCTGTAAAATAAAAATAAAAACATTTGAGAGTTGCCATTTGTTTGGCTGCTGACTTTACTTCATATAAGCGGATGACATTTCTGTATCAAAAAGAATCATGTCCACAAAACTGAAGGTGTACAATATGCACAATGCTATGTTTACTCTGTTAATATGAATCATCAGAACAGATTTGGGCAACTTTTGATGCACTTGATATGCATGGACGCCATATTGGATCCTAAACTCAAAACTGTTTGATAAGCTCAGACTTTCTTAATCGGAATATGCGTTTAATTTTTATCAGGGAAGTCTTTTGAGTACAAAGAGGACGCACCTTTAAAGTGCAGGACTTAATCAGGAGGAGAATATAGAGGCTCTAAATTGGAGCACCAAAGCACTAAAGCAAAGCATTTGTGCAAGAGAGATCGTTTTAACTTAACAGAGCAGCACAATAAAGTGAAATTAAGGAATCGCACTTATAAACTGAACACTTGTTTTTGTAAGAAAAAATTTTCATAAAGCTACAATCACAAAGCCAAAGTCATAAATTAGAGGTTTTATTTTGCTCCAAGTCTGCCAGACCTTCCCAAAGTATTAGAAACCGGTTTAGAGCAATATTGATTTAGGTCTTTTTAAGGTTTTTAAAAGTAACTTGTCACTTTTCTAATCATATTCAGTCCACTATTTGAATATTTTAAGATAAATGTTTATTTTGTTTAAGCCAACAAATTCTGACCTTCAAGGAAAAGGAAAATGTTCCTAAATTCACTACAGAAACTAATGTAACTAACTTTCAGATATTTTTTCCCACCCTTGATAAGTCTTTCTGGTCTCCACTTGTCCATTCATAACATTTCTTTAGCATGCACTCAATATGAGGTCAGACACAAGCACTAAAAAGGAAATCAGCAAAAAAGATAATAAAAAAAATAATTAAAAAAAACAGAGCTACGAGATTTTAAAAAGTCTGGCTTCTTGGAATGACTTTAGTTTTTTTGCATTGTGTCTTTATTTAATTGTTTTCTCTCACCTATATTAATGGCCGTCTCTTGCTTGTCTCCTGTGAGCACCCAGATCTTGATCCCGGCCCTCATCAACGTGGCGATCGTGTCTGGGACGCCAGCCTGGAGACGATCCTCTATGGCTGTGGCTCCAAGCAGCATTAAGTTCTGTTGGCAAAACGGACAGAGCCAGAGGTAATTCTAGGAAATGAACCCGTAATGGCATAAAAAAAAAAAGTTAACGAGGTTTTAAGAAATTATATTAGGACTGATTTCAGAAAGACATCAGGTCCCTGTAAATGTGAACAATTCTGACAACACCACACATGACTAATTTGAGGATGAGAGCGATGCCAGACAGTTCAACTTTGAGTCGAGAAACCATCTAGCCAAGAGGTAACTCATTACCCTTTCCCATGCTAGCTTAAATTTGTTCAATGTTTAAATGCTTGTGTGCCCTCATTAGACACCCACACAGACACACAACTTAACACGACTGTGTTGTTGACTCCGGTTTTATGGGGCTTTTGGCACGCCAGTGCAGGTAATTGCCCTTGTGGTCTCCAAGTCAGAGGTTTCCTCCTCCTCCTGCTTCCTCTTTTTTTTTCTCCTCACATACTTTTCTCACCTCAGCCTTTTCTGCCAAATCAGTTGGCTTTTAAACCTATTAGTTCAGCTCTCTGGTGAATTTCCTGTTTGGTTTTTAACCAGATAGTGTAGTCTATCAGACATGAAACGCACTGCTGCATCAGAAAGCAAAACATACATGATGAAGAAATCGAAACACTTTAAAAATTGTTAATCTGTGCATTACATTAAAGGTGTAACAAATCAGTAGATCCACTCTGCCACCTGCTGGCAACCAAACTCCACAGTCCATAAATGCTTTGGCTTTATACGTCATGTCTTACTGAAGGTGAAAACATTTCAACACAAAGTTCTTAAAAGCTTTCTGTGTTTTCCCCCAAATATTAAAATAAAATCTACACATTCAATGCCAAATTGGAGTCCTTTTTACATTTTTGGATTGGTATAATCACAAACTAATGTATTTTTAGTAGACCTGGGGTGGTCAACTCTAACTCGAGAGCCATTATTAACCTGAAACGTTTAGATGCATCCCTCCTCCATCGTACCTGAATCAAAATAATAGCTTGTTAGCATGCCTCTGCAGAGCTGAATTACAGGTTGATGAGGGAATTTAACCATTTTCTTCAGGCATGTTGGAGAGGAGATTCATCCAGAACTTACAGGATGATGGCTTTTGAGAACTTGAATTGGGCAAACTCTGTGATAGACCAACAATAAAAAAAATTCTGTAGTTGTGAAAAGGAAGAAATTCATACATTGTTTGAGCTCTACTCTGATGCCCCTAAATACAGCTGTGCAATCAAGAAATATGGACTTTTTGAAAGAAGAAAAGCATTTGCAGACAAGCAAAACAAGATGGATGGCGGAAGACAAATAGTCACATTAAACGTGAATACATGGGTACAGTAAGATACAGTTGTGGCAGAGTCATGCCGTGGGTATTCTTTGCATCAGCAGGGACAGTGAAGCTGGTAAGAGCTGATGCAAATATGAATGAAGCTAAAACGTACAACAATCCAGGAAGAAAACCTGATAAAACTAGGGGTGAGACTTTGACTCATTAATTTTTAAAGTTAACAACGTAAATTTTCACATGCTAAAAATTAACGCAATTACTTTCCTTTTTTTTTTTTTTTTTTACAAACATACAAAAAGTCCTGAGCCGGAACCTTTGCTGCGTGTAAATCTGCTATCTCCCAAATAGACAGCAAAGCTGATTTTCTCAGCCCACTGAGGGTTAATTTTTGCGTAAAAATAAGAAAAACAAAACAAAAAACAGACAGGATGCTGGAACAGACTATTGTTATAAGCAAGTTGTGTAAAAAGGAGTTAGCACATTACTGAAGCTATTCAAAACATGTTGCAACAAGCACAGATGTAGCCAATATAATGCTTAAGCAGTTATAATACAAGATTTGCAGAACGCTAGTGGGAGATCAACAACATTCAAGCATAATAGATTAAACTTATTAATACCTTTTCCAGTAGTTCGTAACACTCCTCTAGTTTCTGAGTGCGGTCTTTAAGTTCAGTGCTGACACGATTGTATTCTTTCAACCACTCCTCATAGGCGCCTTCCTCCAGGTCCACATAGGCAAAGCAGAGCGTCCTCAGACCTGAAGGAACAAAACAAGGAGAGGCTGATGAAAAATACACTAAGGGTAGATAAAACTGCTGATGTTTTCAGGTGAATTTGATAATACACTTGGTGTGTTTTTGTGCATTCAAAAGCACAAAAACACAAAAGGGAAACTAAGTTCAAATCTGATTTATGAGATGAGGGGGAAAATTTGGAGTGAATAATTGGTTCAAAAGCTGCATTCCTGAATTTGTGCAATCACTGAAATTTACAGCAGGGACATGTAATGCTCTTGTTTTCCAAAGGATTACTTTGACAACTGCTTGCAGAAAGGTACATCTTAAAAATATTGAAAGATTTCATCAGTAACCTTTCACTTCACCTTGTCCGTTTGCCATTAAAAAAGATTACAGATGGAACTCTTCCTGAAAGTCAGCTTAAAGTCTCTGAGATTGTTTTTACACCAGATTTAGAAGAAATCACATCTAATCCAGAAAAAACACTTGTGCCAATACCATTGTCATGACTCCATATTTAAAAGGGAGGTGAAATAAGCAATTGCTAAAATATTCTCAATTCTACAAATTGTGTTTTAAAATGTTGCAATACAGTAAAAGATTTCTTGAATTAGAGCTGATGCAAGAATGAAAAAAAGTGAAATTGTACAGATCTCTGGTAAATCATTACTAGAAAGGTTAAACAAGAATAGAGTCCTGTAGGAGCTCTGAGTTTAATATGTTAGCTGATAGTACTGCAGTTTATTTTCTCCATTGAATGAAAATATGAAGACATCTGCTGTTTTTTCAGAGGGTAAGTAATACCTTCAGTAGCAAACTGCTCCAGATGAGCGACGGTTAGATCTTTATACTGAGATGCTTCGGTTAGTCGTTCAAAGATGACATTATCCTGAAAAAACAAATTGAAATTTCAACGTAAATTCAAGCTTACTGACAGAATGACAACGACAATCTGATGAACTTACAGCTCCTTTGCAGTAAAGGCGCAGCTTCCCAGTGGGCGTCCTCACCACCACGGACATGCGTTTGCGATTACTGTGGAAGAGGTAGGTGTAGTTTTAATGGAAGGTCACAACACGATTATTTGGGTACAAGGACATTTCAGGGAGGATTACCTGGAGAACTCCAGTACGTTCAGAAGTTCATAGGTCATTTCCTTTCCTCTCTGAAACACAAAAAGCTTGTTAACTTATACCAAAAAAGGGGAGAAATAAAAAATACAGTTGCGTTTTAGATTTTTGGTGAAACTGTCCATACTTGTAAAATCATTTAGACATTTCAAAAGCTGAATAAACATTTTTTTTAAATAAATATCTAAAAAGTGTTCATTTTATTTACTTCATCCATCTATCAGTTCCTACTAGATTTCCTGTCCATCCTGAAAAAGCATTCCCACTGAATAATACTGACACTACCTTGGTTCACACTATGGATTAGCAATACAATGGGGCAAAAGGCTCCGGAAAATTTCCAGAAACTGCATGTGATTGAGGAACAGCATAAATATATTTTACTTTACTCACATGAGATTTGTTTTAGTCAAGATTTAGCTAAATAACATATATTACCAAGAATAAGTGAAATCCCTGCTAAGCAGTCATCTTTAGTATTTAAAATTTCAGGTCTGTTTCTGTTTAATCCCATAAAATTTGCAAGTAAAGTTTGCTAGCTTTGAAAATTAATCTAATTTTCTAACTCTAAATCGGATATCGTGTTGAAGGGTAATATTCGGTGTTGGTTTTCTGCCACAAACAACATTTTGCAAGTCGTCCAAAAAGTCTAGTTTTTCCCTCATCCAATGAGATTACCTTGCCATGTCCTGTACACAGAAAGTTATGAATTTCTAACCAAAATCCCAGCTCAGATTTAACACACAAGCTTACAGCATCGATGATGACCGAATGAGGGGTCCTGGCTGTGAAGACGAAGCCGAGTCCTTTGGCAGCTTTGACCAGCGCTCCTTCGTCCGGCGATGAGGCCTGGTAAATTATCTGGTCATCCTCCCTCTCCGGTACGACAGTGTGGCACACCGCCATCATGGTCAGGAACTCGCAGATCTGAGGTGATGTTGGCTAAAAACACGGAAAAGATTGGAAGCAATAAGAACATTCACTGCAACCTTTTAATTTAGATTGAATCTAAAACAAAAGAAAAACATTTAGGACACCTACATGATTCTTTTCAATGTTTTGAATGAGACTCGGGTCGTCAAACTCTGTGGAGTTATGGCTGTTGGACGGCAGGTTGCTGAGAGTCAAAAACATGTTTCGGTTATTAGACAGAAATGAATGGATTCATAGATTAAAAGGCATTGTTTAATGTTCTATTTAAAGCAAGCAGGCACACAGTTAATCATTACTAGAGGTGCAAAACAGGAGTCGGAAGCTTGAATGGAAGTAACTCACCTGAAGTCCTCCATTGAACGATCACAGTCAAGATCAGGGAAGTGGCTGCAGTAATGAACGATGTTGAATCGTGTAGGGAATCAGGTCAAAAACAGGTGATTAGTTGATTAGTTTCTTTGATTAAACATGCAAAAGTACAATCAGCTCAGCCTTAATTGGGTTAGTCTGCTACATAATGTAGCGACTGAAACAGCAGAAGTGTGTTTAGCAGCATTCTGAGCTCATATTCTCTTATCAGGATCCTCGTTTTACAAGTAAACTCGGGATGTAAAAGAGGTGTTTAAATAAAGGATGACTGACCCATATGTGATTCCTGCAATGGTACACTTCTTAAAGTGCATGATGTTACACGTGAGCGTTCCCGTCTTGTCAGAAAAGAGGTATTTCACCTGGAAGAGACAGAGATGGCTTAATGTATTGTGCCACTCTTAGTTCAGAAGCCAGTTGTTGAGGATGGGCAACTGACCTGGCCCAGTTCTTCATTGAGATTGGACGTTCGCGCCATGGCCGGCGTGTCCGTCTCCGAGTAGTACATCTCAACGTCCTGAGAAGATAATAATATAGCAGTAATATAACAGGAGACTGCAACCTGCTGCTCCGAAGAGGCTCTTTGGACTTTCCACAATGGCTCTTTAAAACTAGCTAAAAATGATACAGAATTAACTAATGTTTTTTGCAGCAATATTAACAAATGCAGGTTTTTAATAATTTTTTTTAAAAATTCTTGCAATACTAGCACTGAATTTCCACAAAGAATGTCACTCAAAGTACTAGTTATGTTTATTTCACTTAATTTTAAATCCTAAAAATATAAGTAAAATGCTGGTTTTTTAAAAAATGACAAGAGATTTCCTAAAGTATATACTTCTCTAAAGAGTTGTCTTTTTTCAAAAAGTCTTGGGACATTTGCAGCTCTAAAGTTTTATTTGGTTGTCCTGAAAGCAAAATGGCTTATGTACTTGACCCCTGGTGTAGCAAATAAAATCCCACTAAATTACATTGAAGATTTTGATTTTAGCAGAGTTAATCGATTATAAAATAAAATATGACTCATACCCAGTTGATGAAGAGGGCTTGTGTGAACTTCACCACCTCCAGGGTAACTAGCAGGCTGATGGGGATCAGGTTGTTGTAGAGGATGATGAACGTCAGCAGGTTGTATGCAAAGTTAAGAGAGATGTCACCTGGAGGGGAAAAAAATACCTTTAAAGCAAAGCATGTGCATTTCTGTGGTTTTTCATGCACTAGACCTAACAGTTTTCAAGGCGAATATGCGTGTGATCTCACCGGCCCGCGACAGATACCAGCAGGCCTCGTCTGTGTGTTCCCTATTCCAGATGGCGGCGCCCACCGAGCTGATCAGCGCCATGACCAGCAGGATGCCGAACAGAACCAGGATCTGCATGTTGGTCACCCGCTCCACGTTCGAGCGCTTCAGCGGCGCCTTGGTGGAGTTCTGAAAAGGTGAAGAAACCAGAGGAGTAATAGAGTAATTTCTGAGGCAGAAAAATCCAGCTAAACTTCTTTGTTTACTATATAAATTAGTCATGTCGAATTACTACTAAAGAGATTATAAAAAAATGTGTTAATTTTAGGTATAAGAGTAAATGAAAACTCCTTGTTAAAGTCTTTAATTATTGTATCAATTTCTGTTCAATATAGAAACAATACGTTTCTTGGCTTTTCAAAGCCCAGAGGTTTGAGGTACCTGCATTAGTTTAGAATCATGGCCAGTGTAGACGACGATTCCTACAACCCACTGTGTGTTCCTGAGCTGGGCTCCACGCAGCAGCACCTGGTCTGGACCCAGAGGAGCTGGACTGAGGTAAAGCAAATGGAGATTTCGTCCATGAGTGGAAATTTATAGCATTTAGGAATCAACATTGGCTTCTTATATGGCTCTGCTTTTCTTACGCCAGATGTCTGGATTCTCAGAATTTCAGTTCCCTTGAAGGATCCAAATTTCTAACTCTGAACAGCCATTGTTGCACAACTAGTTTCATGCACATTTTATTCATCTGTCTTTTAAAAATTTATTTAACCAGTTTTTTTTCTTTTTTTTAAAAAAAATACAAAAAAAATCATCCATAGCTTTTGGCAATACAACTTTTGCTAAATGTTGTGTATGTCTCACTTCTGGTTCACCAGGCGCAGTGTGCCGGTGAAGTCATACAGGTGTCTGTTGGGGCCTTCGCACTCCAAATGACCCGACAACGCCATCAAGTCATCCAGGGTCTGAAAACCGGCTGTCAGGGGAAGACCCTGAATGTAAAGAAAAATCAAAGAAGTGGAAGATTTATAAACACGCAAAACAGAACAAGAGTCCAAAGAAATTTGAGGAAAAGTTGACAATGTAAAGTTCCTGGAAAAATAAACATTTTCCACATTCCTTGGTCTGTTTTAAATGTGTACTTACAGAAGTAAATGCTAGTAGAAAATATTTTTACTATACAATCAAAACAGGAGTTCATATAAATTTTCATTTCAAAAATCCATACATTTTCCTGGACTGAAGCTATCAGTTGTCAGTCCTCATTGAACCGTAGATGGAAGAACAGATGGAAGGAAACACAGACCAGTGGATAGATAAATTAAGATTTATGGATGAGTGAATAAATGGATTGGATGGATGGGAAAAAGTTTGTAAATATTTTTCCCCCCATTATTCTTTTTCCAAACCATTCCAGATCTGGATTTTTTTTTTTTGTAATCAAACTTTTCCAGACTGTGGAAAACTGACTGTGGAACTCTATCAATGCATAGGGAAACAATGGTTTCTTAAGCAATTTATTCTAAAAATAAGGAGGCAGATTTTCCCATTTGAGAATATAAAGAGTCAGAAGAACATTTTTTCCAGTAGCTTTTTTCCTAAATCTAGAAAGCATTACATAAGCTATTTCAATATTTTAAACCTCCAGTTAAACCCATGCAGACCAAAACCCAAATAAATTCTGCTAAACACAGATTATTGTACCTGTCTGATCTTCAGGTTGGTTTCTCCGTCCAGGTTTGAGGTCTCAATGTAGCACATGGCTTGTGGCTCGCTGCAGAAATGGCAGCAAAGTTAAAATGACAAAATAATCACACTAGATAAGTTGTTCACAATTAATTTAATTGGTTTGTTTAAAATTCAGTTAAAGTCATGTGGAATTGTTTAAATCATCTAACACCACCTCAGTCAGCAAAAAGTTAATTAAAGCCCAATTAAGTAAAAAGGCATGCCAGTGCCACATTTAGGAAAACATTTTCTGACATTAATCAAAGAATTTTCTAAGACACACACACACATACACACACACAAAACGGAGTCTGACCTGGAGGACACTATAACCATGTCAGCTGGAAGATGTTGGCCATTGGTCACCTTCACTATGTCGCCTACTGCCACCTGGTGGCCAGAATGCAGAGGAGCGACAGAATGAGCAAGAGGAACAAGAGTTTGTGTGGGGGCATGGGTAGGTGAAAAGAGGGAAAAAAAGAGAAAGAAAGAGGGAGGTTAATCAGTGATTACAAAGAAAGCAGCCATCAGAGGGAAAAAACTTGTGATAAGATGACAGCGAGCACAGCAGTGCACCATGTTTTGGTCAGGTTGCAACAAATTCAGATTACAGAAACATAACAGCTTGAAAGAATGTGGTGATAAGAAAAGGTTCAGAAAGCAAAAGTTGTTACTTTTATTTAAATCAGTCATGCCAGTAACCATAATAAATCGTCATTCATTACAGGCAAGAAGATTTGAAAAAGAACAGAAAGCAATGTAATGTTTTAAAATTACAAAAGGAAAACTAATATTATTAACTTGTCTGACTTTAATATGTTCCAAAGAACATCAACAAAAAAAAAGAATGTAATCTCTTTTGAAAACAAGGGTGTGGAAAGTTAATACACAGTATCACTATGCACAAGAGAAACTACCCTGCTGTAGGCTGTTTACTCTTTTTAAAGAGGCACAAATGGAATGCAATGGATCTCGAAAATGTAACCACACCTGTTCTCACAGTCAGAGATTCAGAGAACTTTCGCACAAACTATGAAACTTTAGACAAAACTTTTTTCAGAAGCAAACTTTAATGAGACTGGATGACAGCTGGACCAAATTCCCTTACCTGTCCAGACACACTGAAGCTTAAATCCTGATAAAAATAAAAAAGCTTGTCACCCACACACTGTAACAAGGACCCAGATCTGACTTGATTCGACCTAATGGAGCGAGGCTGAGCACAGCTGGGCCCAGTTAATGAGGACATTCAATAAGGAGCAAAAATCTTAGGAAAACAAGTTCACACTGAATAGTGACAACAGAACATTTGGGAACTTGCTTCTAATAACTAAGCTCAACTGCATTGCTGCTCTTGATTCGGTACATTTCTCCTCCAACTCTGATTATACGTTTCATTATCTCGATGAGCTGGCTTTCATTTCAGTTATGCATTTACTTTCTGTTTTTGTACAACTCGAGGAAATGGAGCACTCTCCACATTTATTAGCTACAGAAAAGCCTAAAAACACTGAAGTGTTGCAAAAAACTGAACGCTTAAATTGAGTATATATATTCGTAGAGGGAAAGCTTATTCAGAAACAGGTTATTTTTTCTATAATTATTTTTTGCCACATTTATTATCAGATTTATGAACTGTTAATACTTAATGCTTCCCTTATTCCAAATAGAAAGCACATACTCTTTTCCTGAATCACATTAAAATGAAGGAGCATTGGACAAAAGGGGTATTTGATCATTCCTTATCTACAGACCTGGGTTAACTCAACCTCAGTAACATTTGGAAACTCCGAGTTTCAGTTTGTGATAATAGAATAAAAAAAAAATATTTCCTGGCATTTTGAATGAAAGAAACAAATCCTTCAGGGAGTTGTAACCAATGTGGAAAAATGTTGATTTTGTGTCTGATTGGATTGACTGGGTCATCAGTCCAAATAATGACCCATTTTGGGTTTTCTGTCAGGTTGCGCAAGAATTTCCTCCAAAAATGAAAAAGGTTCATACACTCTGAAAAAGGCCCATTGCATCACAGATTGTCTACATTACGTAAAAGTGTCCATAAGTTGCAAAAACATGATAAGATCATGTTGACTCACGACTAATTACAGACAATAAAGAAAAGGTGTGTTTTTAAAACAGATTTAAAAACAGGAAGCGAAGATGTCTGTCTTAGCATTTAAAGACAGTTTGTTCCAAAGTTTGGGTGCAGACATGCTCAATATTATTTCTTGTCTTTCCCATTTTGAAAAATACATATTTTGTACTGGAATTTACAGAAAGTTGTTTTTTTGGTTTTTTTTTAAAGAGGATGAATTTATTTTGGAACTGTCAACATTTTTCTTCTTAACTAACAGTTGTTGTATTCCCAAGAGGTTTAACTTTAGACACCTTGAGTTATTTTGCGATGAAGTGAATGAGAAATCACAAGCATGATAAATGAGATGGCAGCAGCCGTGTTTGCGATGATAGCGATACCTGCTTCCAGATGATCGTCTGCCAAGCTCCGTTCCGCAGCACTGAGAAACAAGGACAACACAGCCATCAGTCAGCCTATGTCAGCCTCTCATACAGTATTCATGGCCTCTAAACCTTTGTCTTTTTTTTGTCTTGGTCTGAGTGCCCTCTAATGCTATAATGACCGACAGACAAGGGCCATTCATCCAACCATGAAAGGAAAACAAAACCCAGACAGAAACAGACACGCACGCTCATGGAAAAAAAAAACAACTGCTCAATATACCTGTCGTCTTCTTCTTATTCACCGTGTTATCGGCTTTGTGTCTTTTCTGCAACAGGGTAAGAAGAAAATAGAATAAAAACATAAGTATTTATAATAAAGAATTAAAAACTTGCTCTAGGAGCAGTACTACAAGGCTTGACCAAGCCCTTGCTGAGCTACTCACATAATCCTCTATGATTTCTTTAATTCCCGCCACAGTGAGAATAAAGATGAGCGGCACCAGAGTGGTGTAGCGACCGGTCGGTGATACATCGGGGATTTGCTGATGAGAAAGAAAAAGAATCTATACTTACATATGTGCTGATGGGCAGCATAGAAGAACTATTACTATTATCTATGATGACGACAATAATGACAAGCAGAAGGGTTCTTTGGTAAGTAGATTGCCAAGTGCTTCTGAAGAATATCTATTAGCTTGTACATTAAAAACTCTAGGAAACATTTTTACTTTCAAGATGTTTGTAAAGATGATGTTAATGAGAATGTAATGGATCCATGGGCAAGCAATAAAATCTTGGTGAATATCTGAGTTTTTAATGCATATTAAATATGCATAAACAGGATAATGCAATTTTTGCTCTTACATTTACTTTATTTTGCCTTTTTTTCCAAAAAACATCTTAAAACACGATCTAATCATTTGCTTAGGATCATTTTAACCCTCGTTAATGATCAATATTGCACATACAAATACAACAAAAAATGGGCTTAAACAGACAGAGCTGAATGTTTCAGTAAAAGCATTCTGGGTTATAAAACGTCAGTATCAACAGATATTTAAATTTATATCTTGGCGTCCACATTCTGATGGAGCAGGACTTTGAACAAAGGTACATTTAGATCACTTGGACTGGAGACTAAGTCCAAGTCTACAACAGGTCCATGGAAAATATCATGTATAGACTTGGTAAAGTCTGCTGGACAGCAAGTTAAGGAGCAGGAGAGCTTTAATCAACATCTCCATAAGATCCATGAAGCTTAACTTTGTAAAACCTGGTACGCTCTCTATCCAGTGACATGGTGAGTCCAATTCTATTAGTCATAGAAGATACTGAACTTTTAAATGACGGTAATGGTTTGGAACCATCACAGTTAATGTTTCATTGTGAAATTGTAGACTTAACATTCGCCAACACCACAATGTGTCACATTGATAAACATTTTCAGTTTTGAACAGCATAAGTCAGCAAAGTGTGTTAATTAAGTGCATTAATAACTAACTGTTAGCTTTCACTACTTAGAGAATTTATTTTCATTTTAATGCTGATGTCAACTCAAAGTAGTGAAATCTCTGCTATAGGGTAATAGAGGAAGTATTACAAAATCTGTTAAATTTACAGAATCTCAGAACAAAATTTATTTTGTTGTACTTTTTACAGTTTTAAAAGAAAAATACTAAATTGGACTTTGCAGGTCAGGGATTTTTTTTAAAAAAAATAAAAAAAGATAAATCAGAAATTTTCCACAAGATCTCTGATTGGTCCATTTCGAGTATAAACTAAAAGACAAAGAATCAGGCCCAGCCCTGATCAGAACCAGCTATAGTGTTTACCTGCATAAGTGCGATGAACAGGAAGAAGGCGTTGGCTGCCCGTCTGATCTGCTCATAGAGGAACCGGGGCAGAAATGTGAGAATCCCATATTTGGTGGTACTGCATGAGGAAAATGGAAACAGATAATGTGTTCAGATAAACAAGAGAAAAGGTCATGTAATGCATTAGCAACTAAAACTCAATAAATAATAGATTAATAAATATCAATAATGATATCTTAACCTAAAATTCTCTGGGGCATCGCTTACTTTAGAGGATGAACAAAACAAAACTCCATTTGGACTATAAACTCCCAATTGTGCTCAGATAGGGAAAACCTGAGCCACTAAAGGCTGCACACACATCGCATTTATAAATAGATCAAGATATTTAGTCCAATGCACTAAATTGAGACCGAGAATGTCAGAAAATAGGTGCAAGAAACCTTGGCAGTCCCAATTTATCCATCAGCTGTATTGATCAGACAGCTGTATTGATTAGCCTTGATATAACCATTAGCTACAGTAAGTGCTTTTATAGAAGTTAAAAATAAAGTCAACCTTCGAGTTAAGACCTTGTTTTCTGTTTTTTTTTTTGTTTCCCTCTTTCGCCTAAGTGAAGAGAAAAAAAAAACTTCTGCAATAAGCATCCTTTAATGGATTGTGCATGTTTGTGTGTGTGAGTGCTGCGAGTGTGCATGCATCAAATGGCACAGCACAGTTCAGGATCGCCAAGGAGATGAACCCGTAACCCAGACCGCTGCCCCATCTAGATCTGCCTCATCCTTACAGACACAAAATACGAGGAGCAGGATGTTACATGGAAAAAAAACATGGGAGCAACAGCTGTTGACCAGTCACACTGACACACAGGATCCTGACCCGGAGGCGAGGGATACATCCGAGCTGGCGATACTACACGCCTCAATCTAATCAAAGACAAGAGATACGGCACTCCAGCAACAGAAACACGTGCATTCCCACTGAATCAAAAAAGGACAAAAATGGAGAAAAGGCACCTGCATGTGTTACTTTTTGTAGTGTACATTGCAAGAAGTGTGAGCAGCTGTTGGCAGCAGGGGTGATGCTGTCCTGCAGCTGTGCAGCTTAGGACTGTTTTTATAGAAAACAGCATTCAAAGAACAGTGCAGTCAAAAAGTATTTGCCCCCTTCCTTTGGCTCAGATTTTTAAAAAAAATTAAAAATTTAGATCATTGATCAAAATTGTAATACTAGACAAAAATAGCCAGGAGTTAATACCGAATAAGTTTCTTAAGATAAATGCTAGAGCTGCAGAACCATGAAATCACTAAACTGAAGCTGTCTTACAACAACAATCTGGAAAAAATCATCATGTCCCAATTTAAAGAACTTTAACAACAGATGGGAAGTAAAGGCATTTACATCAGTCAGTCTGGTAAAGATTACAAAGCCATTTCTACAGCTTTGGGACTCCAGAGGATCATTATTATCGACGGCTGGAGAAAACATGCAACGATTGTGAACTTTCCAGGAGTGGTGGGCAAACCAAAACTAATCTAAGAGGGCCTCAGCAACTTATCCAGGAGCTGATAAACTCCAGAACATTATCTATGTCATTTATCATTTTCTCACTGACCCAGTTAAGGTCAGTGAGAAAATGACTAGGGAAAAAGGTCAAATATTTACCAATAAACATGTTGAAGGCCCAAGGCTTTGGAAAATATTCTGTGGACATAAGCAACAAAAGTGGAATTTCTTTGACTAAGCTAAGACAGTATTAAAAATATAAACATCTACAGTCAGAAATTGTGGTGGGAGTGTTATGGGTGTTGCTTCTGGTTCTTGCTGTAGTCGAGGCAAGTCGTAGGGCTAAATTTGTTGCTTGCATAACCTTTCTCATATCAAGTAAAAATATTTGAAAACTGCTCATTTGTTTTTGCTCAAGTTATGTCCGATATTTAAACTGTTTGATCTGAAACCTTCAAGGGTGACATAAAAAAGGCAAGACCAGAAGACATCTTCAAAAGGGAAAGCAAGTTTTTCGGCACTTCTTTATTCTAAAATGATCATGCTGTGTACTGAAGAGTGAAGCCTGGAAATGGAGAGGAGGACAGTGGAGTGAACAGATAAGAGCTGCAAAGCTTTAATCTCAGAAAGAAAAATCAATAATGCTGTTGGACTTTTAAAACACAAACTAAAGAGTTACAGGAATACAAGGACATGAAAGGCTTTTTGCCTCTGGAGCAAGAGTACTCCCGTCCGTCCAAGCTGCACGGAGGAAAGGCGGAGCGCCCAAGCGCATCCAATCAGATGGCCGAATGGCACCCACATTAATCTTATTAGGTGAAATGCTTCTTTTTTTTTTAAGTGAAATTCAATCTAGCAGAAACACTCATTCTAAAACTTCGCAGCACAAGCAGAAAACAACCCTTTTCTGACACGCAACAGGAGAGTTGATCTACCAGCAGACAAACAACAAAACTACAGGAAAAGACACGAGGGAAAACGACACTAAAACAAAACAACGTATTTCCCTAAAGATGTGAGCCAAACAGAAACCTGTGGGAATACATGCGAGAGAAAAGGTGCAAAGATCTGCATCGGAGTTTACTTTTGTCGCACCAAAGCTGTGATAAACTCAGAAGGTCACGTCTAAATGAATCACACCTAAAGCCTTTGACATGGAGGAGGCACAGGAGACAGGTTTTATCCTCAGTGACATCAGTCATGCAAAAATAATTAATCACAGTTTCCCCTCAGCAGAAACGCACCCATCCTGAGGAGCTTTGTGTAAATTTATGTGAAACGTGTAATTAGGGTTTAATTTACCAAGCAGCATTAAATATTAATGCGGACATATTGATTGGGCAACACTGTGTCATGTCATCTTGTTCAGCCAAGCTCTTTTTCCACCACTCAAACATGTTAGCCTCACCCTTTTAGGAAGACGGCAAATAATCACCAACAGGAGAGAGAGATTTTCAGGTGAAAATTTGTAAGAATTTGTAGAAACTCAGGGAATAATCATTATTTAAGTAACAGGAATACATTTTAAGAGACGCAAAACAACCATATATCCAAGGTTCAAAGTCTACTTGACACACAGGTGAAACACGGTGGCTGTCCTTCAACTCCACTTGCTGTGGATTTAAAACCTGCTAAGCAAAGATCAGCTCTGATGGACCATCTTTTAGCCAAACAAAACACCAAAAGGTTAAAGAATTAACACATACACTATAAAAATGAATTCTGGATTGTATTAGATATTAGATATTAAACTGACTTGCATACAAATTATTCAATATATTAATTCTAACAAAATTATGAACTCTATTTTAATAACACATCCTGAAAATGGTTGTCCAAACTGCCATTAGCTTTTCTCTTTTCTAAGTAGTTTCTCTTGTAAGGCTGATATACTTACATAGAACGCACTGCAAATGAAAATCTCAACTTGGTAGGAGCTAAGAACTTTCAAAAGACTTTTATTGATAAAGTTTCTGTGTTGGAGCAAGAAATTATGTTTCCAACCCGCTGCTAGCTTAACAAAGGCACTAATGCTAAATTCAATGAGGAAATATTTAAATAATAGCACCTGATTCAGTTATGCACAAGCCAAAAAATTAAGTCCTCTGCTCTGCGTATGATCTTTGAGGAGAGTTTATTGCATTTACAACATTCATGTTGGAGTCTATCATGGTTTGTGGATCATTTAGAGTCATTATCTGTCTCAAACACAAGGTTTAATACCCCTTGCAGCTGGGATTCAACCACTGATCTCTGATGAGTTCCTCAGAAAAAATGACGTTTTTACGACTAGATGAAATTACTTCCGAGTCCATATCCTTGGAATGCTGCTCATCCATACTGCTCACTAAAGCAAACAAATAACGTTGAAGCTCTTTGTGTGGATCAAACTTGTCCTTTAAGACATCAACAGCCGGAATATTTACTCTGCAGAAACAATATTTTGTGTTTAAAGTGTGCTTTTTGAAAAGGTCAATATTTCTGTGAAATCCTGGTTTGAATATTTATCATTTCTTCCGCTTGCTACAAAAAATAAAAATAAAAAACAGATTCATCTTTGAGCGGTTCCTTTTATAACTTGTAAGAATTGAACCAATTTAGTCGAATAAGTACATTTTGTAAGTTTGTGTACAGCTGGTAGACTTATTCATGAGCAACTTAATAGGAAGAAGGGCAAACAAAGACGGGAAAGACATGAAACAAATAGCTCAGCATCAGCTTAAACTCAGACTATAACGTTTATGCCCCAGCTTGACCTCTGAGCATGTGGCATCCTTGTCAGCAAAATGCATTTTAATTTGTACACCACCTTGAACATAGAATCCCCAAAGGAAAACATGATGATGGCAGGATCATACAATGGGAATGCTTTTCCTTAGGAAGAAAACTGGTTTGAGCTAAAGTTCAGACTTGCATCCAATTAAGAATCTGTGGCAACCTTGAAAATCGATGTTCACATATGCACTTATCCTCATTTGACTGAACTTGAGCAATGTTGCAAAGTGGAAATTTCTGATGCCAGATGTGCAAAAGTTGTAGAGGTATATCCAAAAAACATGCAGCTTTATCTGCAGTGAAAGGTGGATTTAAGTACTATTGACCCAGTCCATCTGCAGGCAAAATCATCCCCCACTTTTCAGATTTTTATGTCCAAGAGACATTTAGTTTCACTTCTAATTAAGAATTGTGTCCTACTTCGCTAGTGTTTTAAGTTAAATCTCTAAAAGTATAAAAGTAATCAATTTTGATTTAGCTGGTAGACTTGTGAGATTTCAACCCTAATAAAATTGTCAGATTAGTTTTACTGATTAAATTCAAACCATGTTTTGTTTCCAGTGCGGTAATAATGCGGTTTTGTGCTACAAATCATGATTTTTGAAGCCTTTAAAGAACTTCCTAACTTAAATAACATTGATAAATAATACACGTCAGAGCAGAAATCAAGCATCAAAGCGGCTGAGTTTTAAGCCTACCTCACGTGGTTGTCGCAGAACTTGGTGCTTTGGGTCCGGTTGAGGATCACAGTCCGCGCAGTCGCGTCTACGGGGTCCGCCTGGGAAGTGGTCCCGGACATCTCGTCATCCGCCTTGCGGTACCCGGCGGACGAGCCAGAGGGTCCTGCGCCGTTGGATTGATGGGAGAGAGGTGAGGCTGAGTGAGTCCGAGTGGGAGATGGAGAGACAGAGACAGGGGGAGGATGGGAGAGACACACACACACACATATAGACGTGGAGACGTGGTTTTTACAGATCAACAGCGACCAATTACAACCAGAGGATGGCTACTGTATGCTGAGATCTGCTGAAGCGGTTCGGGTCGATTCGGTGACGTTTCCCTTCTCTGTGTAATTGTCTTTCATGCGCGCGCGCGCGTTTCCCAACGCCCACGGGGACCCCCCGCGTGTAATAATGGATATGCTGAGTGATGCACAAAGGCGAACAAACACTGCGGGTTAGTCTGCTTTTTATCAGCTGCTCATGTGGACACTGAGCGCACACGTAGACAGAGAAAATCCAGAAAAGTGACAGAGGAGGAAGAGGGGGATCCCACCCGCTCCGTCTTCTTCTTCCTCTCCTCTCCGCCCGCCTGGCTTTGTCATCTCGAGGCGTCGTGATCTCCGCTCATTCACCCCCGCATGCGCTTCAGCTTCGTGGATTTTATTCCCATAAAACACGGGAGCCAGTGCGTTTCTGCGAAGACGCAGGCAACAGCAGCAACTGGATCTGGAAGCTACAGTTCACTCAGCTGCTGGAACAACGGCGAGCGTGCACTGGCGAGGGCAGCCGTTTCAGCGTTACCCGCCTCCCCGCGCTCCTCTTTCGGCTCGGCTGAGCCTGAAGCTGCCGGTGAGATATAGTAAAGTGTGCGCCTCCACGCTGAGACGCTATACGGGCTTTATCTGGTGCGTTTGAGGCGAGCTCCTCCCTCCAACATGACGGCCCCGGCTGCTCACAAACGAAGCGGGGAAGCCATATGGAGCTCCTTCAGAGCTGCGGGACTCGGCTTTTAAAGGGCCAGAAGGCTCGCATCGCCTTAAGGTTCTGTGGTTGGGCACAGATGGGATCAAATGACATGCGGCAGTCAGAAACCATCCATCAGAGATCACTTCATGTCGCTTTCTCTTTACTTTGATGCCACTGCAACTTCCTGCAGGACACCATTCCTCAAACTGTTCCCATCTTTAAAATAGAGCCAATTCATGATCATGGGATCAGATTATCCTGTTGTTTGTTATAGGATAGTCTGTGAGTGAAACCGTCAACAGGCTAATTGCATGAATAATTCAAAAAAGAATAAGCCCTGGCAGGGTTCTGCTTATTGAATTTCCAAAGTCCTGAAATGCCATTTCTGCACCGCTGTAGTGCAACAGGAGATGCATTAGTCTGTCCCATCGTCGATAACCAAAACTGGATTAAGTCTTTCGATTTCACTCAAGCAGGATATTCTGGGCATGAAGAGAAATGGTAAAAAAAAAAAAAAAAAAAAAGTGCACAGATGTAAAGTAAAGTCAAGTGTATACTATAGATTAATCAGCTGACTGTGATAGTATGTTTTGCAAAGGAAATCATACACCTAGGACTTTTTCATATTTTATAGAACACCATCCAGAAACCTGAAACTTAATGTGTTTTATTGGGATTTTATGTGATTGGGCAACAAAAATAGTGCATGAATGTGAAGTGGAAGGAAGGATTTCTGCACTTCACTTTACTGGCCAGTGTGGGGAAAAGCCAAGGGCTGTAAAAGTTTGCTGTAAGTCATAAGAGGACACAACAAACATGTGGAAGAAGCTGCTCTAGTCAAATAATAAAATCTAGGTAAGGTGGAAATGTTGGGAGAAGCATCCTTTAATGCTTCTCCCAAAACCTGAAAACTGATTATTACAGTGCAAACTTTGCATTTGCTTGTCACTTTAAATCTCAATAAAATACATTGCAGTATGTGTTCGCAAAACGACAAAATGTGACAAAGTTCTAGCGGTATTAATATTAATTGCACAACAAGCTAATTGTTTGGACTATTCTAAATAATATGATTATTTTGAATGGACAAAATACATCATCTTGACATTTTTAGAATTAAAACACTTCTACCTACAGCCTTACAACGCCCTCCGCTGCCAGAAAGGGTTTCTAAAAGGACTTGGCGAGCCCGACATTCCGCCTTTTTGCTACAGTTCAATGAGCGTTGAATAATTTTGTAACTCCCCTTCCATCCTCCTCGCTCTGCAGGGCGGCATTGTAGAATAGGGTCCTTGTCCAGCCTTAATGTGGAATATTATCTTTGCTGTCCAGAAATTGAGCTGTTAGTGTGTCATGACAGTCATGAGACTGTCACACAGCAGCAGTCTTAAATCAGAAGCCTCTTCTGATAAGTTGCAAAACTAATTATTACCACGCGTCTCCATACATAACAACTCTTCGAAGATACTTACATAATATGAGGTATAACAACATTTAATTTCTCCTTGAGAAAATAAGGTATTTTTGAAACGAATGGAAGACAAACGGGCCTCTGTGTCACATCAAGTTTATACCCCAGTGAAAACAGGAAGCAATGGATTATTAAATAAAAATTATAATACATTTTAACCACCTTTTAAAAGTAGATAAACACATCTTTACCAGGTGTGCCAATAACTATAGAGGGTGTTGTACATGCAGCATTTATTCTTTGCCATCACACAGAGATCCAGTATGAGGCAAAGAGCAAGGGTCAAAGTCTGTTGAAGTAAATTGATAATTGACAGCCTCTCTGCCTTTTTCTATATCTTTGCACATGACCTAATGAGAGATATACAAACTGAGATGTGAGTCACAATCATACCTCAGCACACTGTGCTGTAAACAACTCTTGGAGCAGCTGGCATAGCAGCAGACAATTCAGCTGATTACAGTAAACATGAGGTTAAAAGTATAGGAAAAGGCCATCGTATTGATGTGATCAAGTTACAGCATTGTCTTTCAAGAATCCTTTGGAAATTGTAAATACACTATCCTTCATTTTCTAACCCTGATGGACTCCACCTTACCAGAAACGATCAATAATGGCTCTCTCTGCGCCACGCTTATAATTCATCTCTGTGGAGATCAATGCTCCCACTACTCATCGCGGATGGCCGCAGATGCCTCTGTAGCTGCACTGATGCACCGCCGATGAGTCAGCAGCAAACTCCAACAAAGCACAGCCCAGGTCAATTACACGCGAAGCGCCTGAGGCAGCCAAATTAGGAACCTCAGGTCTGATAACCTGCAGTCGGAGCAGGAAAGACTAGCCTGATCCCCACTCAACACTGATCTCATACCCAGCCAGAAAGATCCTTCCAGCTACCCATTTGGTTCCGCAGTCTTAAACTAAACTAAATTACTTGAAAACAAGCTTGTTTGACAAATCAATAAAGAAATTCTGAGTACTATATACTTTCTAATGTCTGTCTCACACAAATGGCATTTCAAATTGAGGCAAAAAGGGGGCAATGTAATCCAGAAATGCAGACGAATAACTTAAGCGTAGAAAAAAAAAGAATTCAAATTTTTACAAACTCTAGAGTTCCCAATTGTCCTTTGGCCTGGGTTGTTGCCAAAATTTCACCGTTAAAAAGCAGCCTGGGTCGCTGAATAATACATGCACGGAGGCTGCATAATTCATCTACATTTTCCAGTATGGCAGAGCATATTGAATCCAGGGCACTACCTTCGTGATGCTGCACTTGTGCTATCACTCCCAACAGCCACAACCAAACGGTCTCCCATCTGAGTTGTATTTTAAATGGCAAAAAAAAAAGCCACTTCACAGACAGTTAAACACTTAATCCAATGATGCAGTCCAGAGAAGAAATGAGCCGGAAGACATTAGCTGCTAATCATAACGACAGATATGGCAGGGCTGCTGATGCTATCCCCAGATGTTCAAGCTCTGCCACCACACATGCCACACTTAGGATAGGATTCTGGCGGAGTTCCTGTTTTCATTATCTGGAGAAAAAAAAACTCTTCAAAAAGAATCAGCTTCCACATGGATGCATGCATGCCTATTTCACAGCAAGACTGGCAAATTTAGCAGAAAAAAAGTCGTGGGGAGTCATTGTCTGTTAACATGAGAGTTGTTTTTAATCCAAAGACAGCGGCAAGCCTCACTGAAGTCTGCTCGGGCTGAACACTGAAGAAGTCCCATCCTCTAGGCCTGTCATGACCATTACATAATCAAAATATCACATTAAATTTAGCTTGGTCAGCTTGGAAAACACCAAAAATCTGGGCATTTTTCACCACTAGTAATGTGCTCCTCTACGATTGCAAGGCACAATATGTTAATCTTATGCATTAAATCAAACAAGACGTCTCCATCTGTCATCAAAATGTCAACAATACGCCTCCGCACAGTTCTGCACAGGAAAACATTACCTACAGAGCTCCGTCTGCCTGGGCGACCCTTATGTCCCATTGCGGCCCCGGCGCCCTGAGTCCTATTTCCAGCTCCTTGCTAACATGGTTGCCATCAGCCCCCGTGGGTCATTTGCCACCGTACCGAAGTAGGAAGCAAAGGGAAGAAAGCCTCTTAGGGAAGAAGTGAGCGAGCATGATAATCCTTTCTGTGTCTGCTCTGCAACTTCACCTGCTGTTAATCCATAACCTGGTAATCCTACAGGTGCGACACACACCAGCGACATAAGTTGAACATATGCAGACAGAGTGCCTTGCAAAAGTATTCACACCCCTTGATCTTACTAACGTTTTGTCATGTTACAAGCACAAGCTTTACGTGATAGACCAACACAAGGTAGCACATAACTGTGAAGAATATGGGACATAGGATTTTCTTTTTCTATTTAAAACATAAATACGTTTGAAAAGTATGGCAAGCATTTATATTTTCCCACCTTAAGCAATTGTTTGGGGTGATCATTTGATGAAGTTACAGCTCCAAACCTGTGGAGAATTAACTTTTTTGGCCATGTTTATTTGCAAAACAGCTCCCCATCAACTCATGAAAATCATCCCCACAGCCTGATGGTGCCACTACCACATCTGCACTATATTAGACAACTGGTCATTATTGCACATAACATTTTCCTTCTGCTTCACAATTATGCATCATCCTAATTCATAAAATAAATTGAAGCTTGTGGTTGTAAAATGACCAAATGAGGAAAGGTTGCCAGGGCTGTGAGTACTTTTGCGACTCTGCGTGTCTACGCACCTTCGGACAGCCACTTCCACCGCACAGATGTATTTTCACACACAGACGAGAGAGTGCACGTTTTTATGCCAGAGGATATAAAATAAACCATCATGCATCTACTCCCCTGTGCTTCTCTGCACCACATGCAGGCAGCACTTTTCATGTACTTCCTCTGTTCATGCATGCCGTGGTCATACGTGCATGCATGTGGTGATTTCTACAGCATGCATGTGCTAATATTTTTATTTTACCTCAATTTATGCATTTTCTCCACTAATGTTTGAAGTGCTTTCTACTGACTACAAGCTCATGCAATTAGAGAGTGAAGTCCTGTGCAGCATTCACCATTTTATCACTTCAGACCCCAAGGAGCTACAGTTACTCAAGACCTAGAGCAATGTTGCTTTATTTTTCAGCTGCAGATTACACAGCCCGTCAGGTGAAGTGGAAGAAGAAAAAAAAAAAAAAGTTGTGACTATGACTTAACTTGTGGGCATATAATTTTCAAAACTCATGGGCAGGGTTTAGTAACTTTTTGCTTAATTCATGGGCATGACTTAACTCCTGGGGACGATTTGTTTAATTTGTGGGAACCACTTAATAATAACATTAATTATTATCATTAATTATTATTAATTATCATTAAAAACTATAATAATGGACAAACATGATCTCATTTCATTTTAATCTGGGAATGAATTATAATCACTTCTTCAAACACTTGGCATGGACATGGAATAATTCTTAGCAAGCATTTGGCTGCTTTTTTTTTTTTTTCTTCGCTCCAATGTCACCTGATGGCTCTGTAGTAGATCAAAAATAAAGTATTTTAAAAAGTCCCATTTGTAGCTCATCAGGGTCGGAGGCTGGGGAAACACCTGCCCCTAGCTGCACATGCAACTTGGGTTTCTCATCATCCAGGTTGTTTTTAGCAAACTCACTTTTGTCAAACCTGTCTGCGAGGCGGGCACGCATGGTAGCGTTGGCGCCCTGGTCTTGGTCCTGAAGTTCAGAAGCCTCCTGCCTAATGGTGGTCAATACTAACTGCTCTGTGGGCGCCAAAAGAGGCCGCAGGAGAAGAAAACAACACACACAGGACAACAAGTCATTACACGCGCACAGCGTTTCCGAAAACAGAGTCTGCATTTCAAGTTTACAATGACATGAGATTCCATGTCTTCAAGTGGAAGGTGTCCTGGAGAGCTGCTCAGTGAAATTTCTTCTGGCTTGTGCACGAGTGCCCCTTTGTGGCTTATCCGTAGAAACACCTCGTTTTAGTTTCTACTTCTACTGTCTCTCCCAAACCGGACCTTCAGTTTCAAAGCAGCCATGACGACCAGTCATTATCTTTCCAAAACAGATGCGCTGTTGACAGTTTGGCCGATATGCACGACTCGCATATATTAGATACACAAACAGTGGTACAAAATGGGGCCATTTCTATGGGGTGCCGTTTGTAAAGTTACACAGTAAAACATTAACAGCAATAATTTGCTTTATTTAGCCCCATCATAAAAAAAAAATTGGTGTTCATTATTCGGTTATATTTTGACCATGTTATTCATACACTTATAAATGTCAGAGTTCCAAGCTAAATAGTTAATTGGAGCTAAATATTTAGTTTGCAAACTAAATATTTAATTCCAAAATAATATATAATTTGGATATAAAAAATTAGTTTTCAAACTAAATACTTAGTTTGAAAACTAGATTTCAAAATAAATATCTAGCTCCAAATTCTGATTTTGCTAACTAAATATTTAGCTCAAAACTTACTATTTATTTTTCCAACTAAACATTTAATTTTTGGACTAAATATTTAGCTTGCTGGCTTGTCATTTTGGTTACTAGCTAAAGATTTAGCTCGTAACAAAATATTTAGATCCAAGCTAAATATTTAGCTGATATGCAAATTAGCGCGCCGTTAAGAGGAAGTGGAATATCAAAAGAAAAGTTGGTTTTGCTCGCCTCTTTATAAACTCCACCGTTGAATCGTGGCTGAAGTTACGTTTTCTTTGTCATCGATTATTTTCCTCCCGACATTTCCACCATGTCAGTTAAAAACATAGAATCTGCTGTTTTAATTGCTATGCAGACGTTTACTTATTTACTTATGGAACTACAGTTTCTTCATAAACATCCGCCACTGCGGTCTAGTCAGAACACTTCCGGTTCATAATCGTTTCATATATTTTTTGATGTTTTAGTGCGTATAAACTTTTATACACAAACGATATATTGAATCATTTTTATATAAATACTTTTGCTTTATGAATGAACAAACAGGAATTTTTGAACGTCGGTAGCCGCTCTTAAAATAGCTAAATAAACCAAATTAATGTTGTTAATTTTTTTTTACCGTGTAATTTTACAAACGGCATCCCGGATATACATTCAAATTTATCAAGTAGGAACAATTTTATCAATTGTATTTTGTTAGGACCTATTTTAGATATCCTATCAACTTTAAAAGCAATACAATTTGTTTGTGAATATTGTAAGTAAATATGACAGGCTGACAGAAGTGGACGTCATCGCCTGTAGCAGCTCACTAATTGGAGCAAATTACCAAGAGATCAGGCTCCAAGAGATTAAAGTAAAGGCAACGTGAAGAGCATACTGTGCTGGAGTGCTTTTCACATGTTGCATTGATGTCCTAAAACGTGATTATGCCACACCTGCATGGCAGTAGAGTAAATTATATCTGCAAATGTATAAACATTAAAGTAGAAGTATTAAAATATTATTGGAGGAGGTAGGATTTAGATTATGTAGTAAAAACATTAGTCTTGTGTTAGACTTACAACATTCATTTTAAAATAAAGCTTTATTAGCAAGCTTGTTTTTTTAAACAAAAAATTCTGGTTTCACATTAGTCACAGGGCAATGACAAGTTTATAAAAATGTACCTTTTAAGACTCAGAAGATCCAGAAAACTTCTGCCTAAAGTCCTCATGGCCCAGATGACACGCTCACAATCTGCCCTGCTTTTTATTTCTGGAGGCTTCAGGAACAATACACTCACTCACAAAAACAAAGACCCCTGACAGCATGTGCTATTTAAAACACCAAAATGGGATAAACATTCTTCTTTGGTAAATCAATCCATTTAAATAACCCTTTGTCACACATAAAATCATCTGCTGCAGCCTCATCTCCATCTCATCTCCATCTTTTCTTAAGGAAAAAGATAATATACGAATGAAAAAAAGCAGCAGATCTTAAAAAGGACATTTATGTAAATTAACCTGACTGTTTCTTGGCATGATCCTACATGCATTTGGAGTGTCCTATTGGAGCTTAAACTGATCATTTAACCAAAACTGGCAAAGCTGGTTTTGGCAGCTGTTTAGGACTCCCAAACCAGCAGGGGGCTCCCAAGAGCATTAGAATCGTCATACAAATCATGTTTACAAATGCGATTTTTATTTAAATACTTCTTACAAAATTAAGTGTTTTGTTGTTAATAGGTTACATTTTTAAAGTAGCCAGACCTGTTTTAAACCTGAGAAGACAAAATGCAGAAAACTATGTTAACGTCGGCAAAAATTTCAATTCTTTCAAAGAACAAGATTGAGACCGAGGTGAATTATATTCAATAATCATGCATTCAGTCCTTATGTTCTAAACTCTGGACATCAGAGCAGAATTACTTTAAGTAATAAAAAATAACAAAATATTTTTAAGCTAATACACTTTATTCAAAGTGAACAGAGTTGGCTCAAGTTTGTACAGAGCCTTTTGTAGAGTTTTAACAGGAGGAAACCCTCTTCTTGTTAAGCCCATCAAGTCAAGTTTATTTTTTGTATAGAACATTTTCAGCAACAAGGCAGTTCATTCTGCCCAGTTACCAGTATTTTAATACAGATGTTTTTAGGGGAGGAAGAAGGAAGCGAGTTTATCTGTTTTTCAGCCTAAAGGCAAACACAGACAACTATTAACTATTCATTGAGATTACTTTTGTCAACCACATTGGTTGAAATAGAAGACCAAAAAAAAAGATTAAACTGGTAGCTGCAAGGATTCAGGTGACATACAGTCCACCAATGTCATATTCAGATAATACTTTCCAGTAGTGAAGCACAATAATGGTTTTGTTGTATGATACATAAATATTTGAAAATAGGTGTACTGTACTTATGTTGAGCTGTTTTTCATCACAAATACCACTTAGAGCTATTTTACACTGCCATATTCATCCAGTCACACACACACAACATCCGCACACTCACACACAGATCATGAGGCAACTTAAGTGAAGGAAGTTGAAATCAGACCCACAACTGCCCCCCCATGTCCTCTGCATGCCTGTGTGTGGTGGCGCCAGCTGCAGACCACACCTTGTAAATCTCCCCCAAATTCTTGAATGGCCGTTACTTCACAGTACTCTCAAAGCAGTGATTATTCCCGTTGCTTGTGTTTTTCCAACACACTTTTTTCATCCACTAAACTTTCCATAAATATGCTTTGCTACTACACTTTGTGAACAGTCAGTCTTTTCAGCAATTAGCTTTTGTCACTTAAACTTTCCTCGTGGCTTTTTTCCCCCCCAATTATTATGAAAGACAAAAAAGCATACATGTGTTACATATCGTTAGCTTACTGGCCTTATGTAGTTTTGTAATTTTCATATAAACTGAATTTTGGGGTTTTCATTAACGTTGTGTGATTATTCTGCAAATGCATTATTTAATTATTTTTTGACAAAAGAAATAAATTAACTTTTCGATCAGATTTTAATTTATTGAGATGCACCTGTAGATGGGGGCCTGGCAGAGTAGCTCGGTGCCCTCCTCGGACGGTCACGTGGTTTTTAAATCGGGTTTTATTGGATTGGTGCTGCAGGTGCTTGGCCTGGACTGTCTGGCCCAGACGATGTACAGATATTTTACTATGAGGCGCTCTAAAAATAAGAGTCCATTCATGCATTCAAGTGGGTGCAATGCAATAATCCAATGCTACAGATTTATGTAATACCATAATTATGTCATGGATCAGTTAATGCAGTACCTGAATGAGCGATGAGGTTACACTCTAGATATTTTTACCCCAAAGTTTTGGACGGTGTTATAGCATCATTAGAGATTCCGTGATTAAAAATATCAGGGTTACACAATAAATCCGTCACCTGCAGACTAATTGCCCTTGAATTACCATCCGGAGGCTAAAAAATTAATGAAGGGATTTTGGGATACTGCAAGTCACCCCATGTGCATGCCGCAGTCTGGAGTTATTATGCCAGGCACATACCAAAACCAGCCGAGTCCAAACAGGACGGGACAGGCCGCTGAATGTCCAGCAGTGACAGGCCTCACCTAATGAGATAAGCACTTTACAATGACAGGTCGCAGTGTGAGCGGCGGGATGAATCCTGATTGGTCCGCCATTAAGAGGTGAACTGGGTTATTTAACTCACCTCCCTCGCTGTGGATCTTCTTGCCTCTCCGGTTGAAATACATCTTGCTATGGGAGAATGACAATCGGTGTGGCAGGGACCAGGACGAGGAGGAGGCCGGAGCAGTAACATGCTCACGACTCACCGACAGAGCCGAGGAGAGCCGCTCCGGGACCGGGCAGAGCCCGCCTCACCTGCCGCTGATCCTCCTGCGGCTGGAGCTGCTGGGCGATCATCGCTTCTCTGCTGCTGGACCGCGGAGGATACGATGAAGGGGGCAGATCCAAACAGCGTTCATTTCACATATGTAATATAGCGCCACATCCGGTGGATTCTTTCAAAATAAATCACAAAACTGACAAGGTTCCTGTTTGAATTTATCTAAAAAGATCCTTCCTGCACACAGCAATCAGCATCTACAACCGCTCTTTGAAGAAGCTCGGATATTTTGAGTTATATTTCATTTTCCTTTAAGATTATAATTTATTTTCTAATTGACTTGAACAGACACATGAGACAGGCATGGAGGCTCACCTTCCAAGAGACAATCACCCTCAGCATGCAGTCAGAGCTGCATACAATAGAACGGTTTAATCAAAGCATATATGTCTTAAAAGGGTGGGTGTCATTTTATAGCACAATCAAGCACAATATGTTACCTTCAGTTGTTATAAAAAAAATTCTTAATGACTTAAAAGTGCCTTTGCATTTTGATGCTTTGAAATTGGACCTTTGTCTCTTTAAGAAGCTCCTACTCTAACACTCCACCTTCAGCACATTTTTAATACAATGTTAATCATTAAGCCTTTAACAAGTACAGAATCAGGGGCCTAAATACAAATACATTTCTTGGATTTTTATTTCTAAAGAAAAAATAATAATTGAACAATTAAGACACTACCGTGTGTTGGTCTATCACAAAAAACACAATTACGTTTGCAGTTGTAAATAAGTGAAAATAAGTTCAAGGGGTATTAATACTCGTGCGCGTAACGTAACAAAGCATTTTGAAGGAGAGAAGACAACCAGTGTCTGATTTCTTTTTCATACTATATTCATCATATCCATTTTATTTACTCTCATGACAAAGCAAAATATATCAGTTTATATTCCAAAGGCTGATTTCCATCATATTAAATAGGAACAGAATAAATATTCACTTCTGAACCCTTTGTCCACACCAACCCTACTATGTGGCCACACATTGAATAGAAGAGTTCTTATAGAACCAGCTTCAACAGACACCAGGCCTTTTTTATACACACAAACACAGGCAAACAAACCATACACTCTTCCACACATTCCTACACATGGTACTGCAACAATCCTGCAGTTTAATTAGGGACAAAAACTGCAGAGATGCAGTTAACGGGTGTGTACTGCAGCTGTTATGTATAAAGTGACAGAAACAAATGTACTGTTTGGGGTAGCTCTTAATCCATTTCTTTTACACAAACGGCTATTCTGTGCATGTAATGGGAAAAAAAATAGATAAAAAAAAATACATCAGGTTACACACCAAGTCAGATGCTAAATGAGGAATTTTGAGTTAGCTGGACAAACCGTACACACTGCAGAATAATCTTATTTCCACATTTTCCCAGCCTGTTGTCTGTTTGTGGACTGGCAACAGAAACAATGAAGATATTGATTTAAGAGTTTTGTCTTAGAGTGGAAAAGACAACCAGATACAACAAAGTTAATGTCCAACAAGTCAATATTTTCCTCTTTCAATATTGCACAACTTATGCGGACCAGTCTGAATCCCTGATTATCAAAAGAGCCTGTTTTACTGGAACTATGGCGACAAATCTTTAAATGGTTTTCATTCAAAGTGACTGCTTTTAATGGATGACTGCTGGATCTCTGAATTGCATTTTAACTATAGGGCTTAAATTAATACAAGCACAGAATGAATGTATTTCCAAAGTGAATACAAAACGTGTTTAACCCTCTCAAATTTCACACATTTTTAAGAAACTTTAAAATGGACTCTTTAGGCTTTAAAATAGAAAAAAAAAAACAATTAAACAAAAAATTTCCTTCTTTCATTCTGAGCAGTTGGGATGTTAGCCTTGTATCTTCAAGAACCTGATAAGCAGTGCAGCCCTATTTACAGCTCATACTGATTAAACCAAACCTACAAGTGTGTTGTACGGTCAGTTCTAAAAAAAAAAAAAAAAAAAAAAAAAAAAAGAAGGTCACGCATGTCAGACATAAAAGTGTTAGAATTAGACTATTCAACGGTCGCTACAGGAGCTCCTAAAGCATAAAAGCCCCATTTACTGACAGACTTCTGAAGCCCGATGAAACAAGTAGCAACTAAGGTCACAGGAGGAGCTAAATGACTTGCTCAAAATGTAGCATCTAAAAAAATAAAGTTGTTTTTTTTTAATTCTCTGGATTTAAAGTTTCTTTCCTGTTTTGCACACTTTTGGTTCCACCTTTTTAAACTCAACGGATGTTTTCAAAGAAACTAAGCGGTGAAAGCGATATGTACACGCTAAGCCCACTTGGGTTTGCTCAGTCTCAGCCAGCCGTGAGCAGGAGAGGGTGGGGTCAGTCGTGATGCCCTGCGAGGATTGGCTGCCTGCAGATGGGGCAGGTGTTGTTTTCGGAGAGCCAGCGGTCGATGCAGTGGACGTGGAACTCATGGGAGCAGGGCAAGCGCCTCAGCTTGTTGCCTTGAGTGTATTCGTTGATGCACACGCTGCAGGCGCGACCCATCTCACCTTCAAGGCTGGCCTGACCGTACGTACGCGTGGATAGATTGTCGATCTGCTCTTTGGTCAGGCCTCGGGGATGTTCATCATCTTCGTCGTCGTTGAGTAAAAAGAAGTGTGCCAACCTTAGGATGGGCAGGGTGCCGTTTTCAACCAAGTTGTTGGTGTCTCGGCTGTTTGCCCGTCCATCTATGGAGCCAACTACTCCACCTCCAAATCTGGCCTGCCCAATCTGCTCATCCTCGCTCCTCACCTGGCCCTCCAACCCCTGAACGACCTCATCGGTCCCAACCTGGCCAGGCTCATTCTCATTTAAATGTAAACGACCGCTACTGCTATTAGTAGCGCCAACGTCAGCGTGGCTGGGCGCAACGCTTTCCGAACTTGCCTCTGTCTCCATGAGCGAGCTAAGCTCCCCAAATCCAGTCATAATCTGACGCAAGATGGACCGCAGGGCGGTAGAGTTGGGTTCTCCGAGGCCCGTCTCGCTGATGCGCCTCAACGGAATCCGGATGGTGCTGACGTAGGTGCGGATCCCGGCTCGCTCCGAGCGGGAGATGGTGCGTCGGAACCCACCGCTGTCACTTTCGAACGTGACCGTGTTCTCAGCGACCCGCGCGCGGGATCGAGTTCTGCTGGCGATGCTGTCCCGGTCCCTGTTCTCGCCAGGCCGGATCCTTCTCACCTGCAAGTCCAGCATGATTGTTGGATGGCGTCTGACCGCCGAGCTTCCTGCGCCTGCTGCGGGCAACTCGCTTGCGCGCTCTACTGTTTCCACGGCGGACTCCAGCACAGCGTCGGGTTCAGACACAATTCCCCCGGTCTCCATGGATACAGAGGTCGTGACACCGCTCGGCTCACCAGTTTGGATCGTAGACCCGTTTGGACTGCTTCCAGCTGGTGGGAGGGTGCTTACACTAGGCGTTCTGTTCAAAGGGGATCGACTTCTCCTCGATGCGCGAGAAGAAACTCCGCCCCCTGCTGCTGCAGCCCTGCGCGCTCGGCCACGTGATCGAGTCCTGCTGCTGCGTGATTCGTGTCCCGCAGCTTGGGGTTGAGAGTCGCCCTGTGGCGACACCCGAGGACAGTCTAGAGTAGGAGACATTTCATTACGCCCGTGCTCTGCCTCTACATTCAGGACATGATGCTGCGATGGTGCACTTTGATCATCGGGAGGACTGGGGACATTAGGAGAAGGTGCTGATGAATGCAAAGTAGAAGCCCGCCTCTGGTTGGTGGCTGGGACTATCTCTGCAGGAGGAAGTGTGGCGGAGCTCACAGATAGAGCGGTGGTACTGCTGCGTGTACGCCGGGTCTCGATCCTTCTTATGGCCGGGCGTGGGGAGGGGTAAGGCGCAGGCCTCGGAGTGGCTGAAGGCCGAGAGCTGGAGAGGGGGGAAGCGGTGCGGGCGGAGGTGTTTAGAGGAGTCACCGGGAGTTCTGGGGCATCCACAGAGTTCACAGTGTCAATATGCTCTCCCGGCTCGGGCTGATCGTGGTTGATGTTGATCTCGAGACTGAAACGAAACTCCCCGCTGTTGGGATTGGTCCGGCTGACAGCCCTCCACGTCTGGTTACCACTCTGGCCGCTTCGAGTCGCGTTACCGGTGCGCCTGAACGTGTTCAACCACTCCAGTAACGAATCACCATTAGAAGAATCGGCTCCAGCTTCTGTAGCCCCTATAAGTAAAATAATGTAAGCCAGACTTAGTAAGTTAATATGCAACACACTAAGGAAGGTGCTCTGTCAATAACAATGTACACACATAAAGCAATTACTTTTGATGTCAGGTGAATGACAGTTATATTTTTCTGATTTAATCTGAGCTACAATGTTCTGGGTCTATTTCTTTAAAGCCATACAATACAGCCTAGCATTCAACATCTTTTATTGGGATTTTATGTGGCAAACCAACATCAAGTAGTGTATAATTCTGAAAAAAATAAATAAAGAAAGAAAAACCCTGAAAAGTATGAGCCATTTTTCTATTTAAGCCCCTATACATTGATGCTCTTAACCCTTGTGCAGTCTTAAGAAATGGGGTCATCTAGACCCCTCGAGTTTCTTACTGTGCATAGGCCCGGCAGGGTCATACTGACCCCGCGTACGCTGTTACGACTGTTTTTTTTTTATGTGGTTTAAAGAACTGACAGTCTGACAGGGAAACCCCCCACTCAACCGCTGTCTGACCGTGACATTTCCCGCACTCCTCCTGAACGTCGCACTAAGATCGTGGGAAGGTTAAATAAGATCCAATCAACTGCCTTCAAAAATGTGGAATTAACTTGCCAAAGTTACAACCGCAACAAATATTCTATTGTGCACAAGCCAAATTTTGGCTTGATAGAATCCCTTCTTACCGGCCCCTCCTCTTCCTCCAGCCCCTCTCTCCTCTCCTGCGCTGCTACTGCTCTGCTGTTCTCCAGAATCAGCAGTCTGCGATCGCTGCTCAGCATGGGGCTGAGACGACACCCGCTCTTTGGCTCCGTCCAGGCGCTGACGAAGTTCCTCTGCAGTCACCTCCCCTATAAAATATGGTAGGTATGAACATGAAGGCTATTATAGCATAAATTGTACAGAATCTAATATGTCGGAATGACAGAAGTGTCACAAATTCCCAAGCAATTCTACTTAATTTCATTTTGGGCCTTTATTTTCTAAATTATTCATACATTCAACATCTTTTGCTAAGACTTAACATTTTGAGAACCAAAAACCTCTTGACCACTTGGATAAAGGTGCTGCTACGCAAAGAATAACATACGTAGTCTATTAAGGATTAATCAAAGTGTATCCTACCAGGAGTGCCCAGCAGATTGCCATCTCTCATCAGGCGGTACTCTTCTTCACTCAGTTCATTAATAAAGTTGTAGTATGCCTCCTCCCGTCGAAGACGCTCAGCCTGCCTCCGCCGTTCACTTCCCCCACCAGGAGGGTCCATCACCACCAAAAATGCTGCAAGGGCAGATGGGTTTGACTCTCATTCACACATGGAATCGCAGCATTACACAAGTGGACAAACAGTTCTGTTCAAAATAATAGTGTGTTGCAAGTACATTAAGAACATGTATACTCTACTCAGAAAGCAAACTATGAAAAAAACGTTTACACTTTACCATTACTTTGCAGAAAAGCTTACATATTCTCATTTATTGTGCGAGCCGAAACATCATTAATCATAATAGTTAGTTGTACAATCACTCTAAGAACTGCTTCATGTCTCTGTTGTATGGAATTGACCAACATGTCGCACCTGTGAGCAGGTATTCCAGCCCAAGGTGACTGCACTACATTCCTCCACTTCTGTGTTTCACGGTGTTGCCTAGAAAACAGCACGTTTAACGTTTGGTTTGGCATGATATTTTTCATGTTGGTCTTGTTGGAACTAAGATGCTGCTCCCTTACCCATTTCAGTGGCAATTCTTTTTTTTTTTTGGCATAAGGCAACATCCAAATATATTGAGGTATTAAAGTTGAAAACCTCAATGTAAAATAAAGAGGCCTGGCATCATAGTTTGAGAAACATTCCTAAATAATGATGCCAACCAACATATGACAGTCTGGGAGACTCTCAACGGAGACTGTTGAGAGAGAAATGGAGAGAAACGTAGCACAGTTGAAAAGCCGTGTTGCGTTTTCAACACAAACCCTTCAGTTACACATGCCATGTTGAGATGCACTCTTCTACCAAAAACAGAAATTGCTCCAGTCAGTGATATCAGACTTCCCTTATTTTCAAATGGTGTGATATTCCAGAGTGATGTACAGGGATACAAATCCAAAAGCGGTTTCAATCTACTGTGGTCAAATAACCAAACATCATGTTGAAGTAATTATTCATTTACATTGGTGTAAAGCAATGTTTCTCAACCTTTCTCAGATCCCACTGTACTGCAAGCCTTAAGTGTTTCCCTGCGTTCACACACCTGATTTAAATAAATGGGTGATTTACAGGATTCTGTAGGACTTGATAACCTGCTGAAGAAGTGATGCAATCAATTAAATTAGGTATAAAGCAACGCAACTGTTTAGCTGAAACACTCTTTCAAGGCTCTACTAAAGGCAGTCAACGAAGTCCACACCATCAATACGCCATTAAAAGTTGAGGACTATGTGCTAGGACGTCCGTGCTAACACTTACCCTGAAGGTAAGGGCAGTAAAGCTATCCTAATCTGATAAGTGGATCGAGGATGGAATTATTAACAAATATAATAACGACGTATCTCTCGAAAGGGAAAACGTATTGTGGTTACAGTCAAATCTGCCGAAAACCCAAGAAGACTGCAGCTAATACAGCAGAAAGACTGGCGTTGTCGTTACAGCCAACAGCCAATCACCATCCCGGTTTCCATGAGTGACACTCCAAGCATTCAATCAGTGCTCCGCAAAGGCGGGTCATTGGAGGCTAAACGGAGTTTTCCTCCATGTAAACGCAGAGCAGCAAAGGAAAGACAAAGAATGCCCTCAGCACTTTTGACTCGGACTAAATAACATGTTTGCACTTGGTGATGAAATTCTGCTACAGACGAAACACAATAGTTACCTTTGTAGATGTTTCAAGCCGGTAAAACGTCATTTAAATACGCAACGCCTCGGTGTTAACTGAGCCCTAGCGTATTAGCATAGCCAGTGAGTAGCAATCAGTCGACACCACAGCAAACTGCCAGAAAAACTCAACATTACGCTCATGACAAACAATTTTATGAAACAGATAACATATATGAAGCCTGGCACTTGCTTAGATTACACATCAACAACTGGTGACGGCGATAATTAAGCGATTAAAGTACCTGACAAAGCAGCTGTAATATGGACGGTTCTCTCCTCTCTCAAACCAAGATGGGACCAGTGGTCCAAATTCTAATGCGGTCCGGGAAAAACACCGTCAGTCGTTCGCTAGTTCCTATGAAACGTAACACTCTTTTTGTTTCCTAATAAGCGAGAACAATAATACAAAATTTGCTTGTAATATTTTTTCCATCAACATAATGAGATCCAAAATTTAACTGGATCTTTAAGAGATTAAAAAACACTATTTTATGTTGACCTAATATATATTGTCTCAAAGCTACTTCCCAGATTTTTCTTTAAAATCAGCCAGACTCACGTAGAATATACTTATACTAAATCGAAACAGTATGATTTAACAGGTTGAAAGAAAGGAGCCTAGTTGTAAAATATATGTATATATTTAAATCTTTAGTTTCAAAGGGCATGAAAAACATAACTTAAGTGTGATTAAATAAATATGTGAAATCAAAAACACGTTCATAGAGGAAATTTGTTTGGTTTTGCTATAATTTCTTATTCATTCAAAATACAATTTATTCCTCCAATGAGCTTCCAATGGTTTGAAAGATCATTGGACCCAAAATCACGTTTAACCCCTTAAGTAAGAGTATTACAGAATTTGTCAAAATCATCTAAATGCTGCTTGTCCACAATAGTGTTTAGTAATGGCATCTGATCATATTTATTCTCTTATATAATCATCCCAAATACAAATGAAGCAGTTTTTTTTCAATATGCTTCTTAAAAACATTGAATTAAATGAAATCCAGAACTTGAAATCTATGCTGCATTGCCCAGCTGTATTTTTATTATCACAATACATATACTATGAAGAAGAAATGCACCTTTAGGTACTGTCTATAAATTTTATTGTCATGTTTTTTTTTTTTTCCTTTTCTTTGACAGTATTTTTCCACAGGACTGTTCTGAATGTAGCCCAATTGAACTATTCTACCACCGTCCCTGCTTCTACTGAAGAAAAAAGCATACCCACAGCAGGTTGCTGCCACCACCAATATTCAAAGTTGTGATTTTGTTGACAAAGATGTTAGTTTTCCACTGAATGTTGATTTTACATTATATTGATTACCAATCTTTTAAACATATCTCTATTACTGCTATTTATTGTTAGGACTGGAAAAAGCATTACCAAAAATTTCAAATAAATGCTATGACTATTGGAAACAAGTTGTACTCAATATATGTAATAAATAATAAAACTATTTAGATTTTTGTTGATAGCTTCAGGTGCATTTCCAAAGCAACATTGTGAAAATATAAAAATTGTTTTTGGCATTTAAAAGTATGAGTTTCTCTGTCCATTTCCCCATATTCTTTCTCCACTGCATAATGACGTGTCATTCATGGCCGAGCATACTTTAGATGCCAGCTCCTTTTACATTATTGTTTTTTTCCATTGTGTTGTTGGCACACACATTCAAGCTGTAGTATTGACAGATTCTGCATGCTCCAGTGTGTGCCATTTAGGGATAATTAGCCAGTTAAAATTAATGCAGCTAGAAATATGTTTGATTATTTGAAGAGCATAGAAAGCATTTTGTTGGAAAGCATTTTGTTGGACTCAATGGAGAAGCTGTAAGAAACTGATTCAGCTGTGTTTTTATAAGCACGAGTTATCAGAGGACATGGTTAGCTTGAGTGGCTTCTTGCCATAGATAATTTGTGCATAAACACACACATCTTAATCATAAAAACGTGTCTTATTCTTAAAAGCTAAAGATACAATACTCTTCAAGTATACAAACACCCAATCTTCATTGTACGTTTTATATGTTTAATGTGAAAGCAAATTCTCTAATTTACTCTGATGCTCCCCAATAAATTCAAGTTCAACCAACTACCTTCAGAAGTTACCTGATAACTGTGTTGTAGTTCAGCCTTATCACAAATCAAAGTGTTTTGTGAAAGTCTCAGAGGTTTGTTTCAGACTGTCAAGCAACAAATGAAACAGCATCATAAAGACCAAAGAAGATGGCAGAAAGGTTTGGGGTTGAAGTTGTGGAGAAGCTTAAAGCAGCATTAGGTTCTGAAATAATATTCCAAGCTTTGAACATTTCATAGAGTAGTGCTTTAGGCGCCATTCAAATGTAAAGAAATTGCACAACTATAAACCTACACCAAGACATGATTGTCCACCTTAGCTTGAATCATCATTCAAGGAAAGGTAAACATATTTCGTGATTTTCATGAGATATGTATTTCAGGAACAATGCAACTCTTTTACATGTTGAAAACAAAAAACAAGAAATGAGTACATTGCAATGCCATAATAAAGGAAAGGAAGAAAAGAAGAAGAATCGTTTAGAACTAAAAAGAGCCGACCAAATTATCCGGATCCCTAGGAAAAGCCAAAATTCACACCACCACAACTGCAAGGTCTGTCTTTACGACGTTTTTCGACACTGCCGTGCGTGAATACGCCGTCGTTGCCGAGTGAAGTGCGTCTCTTTGGAGCAGATACCGGCTGAGAGAAACGCAGCAGCAGGACAAAACATTTATTCGGGCTCGCTTTTCCCTGGACCAACTCCGTTCACCGCGCATCCCTCCTCCGGAACATTACATTTACCCCGATAGCTCGATGTGGAAGCTGGGTTAAAAGGAGAAAGGGCCACGCTGGGGAAGGCAACCAGCTGAAATACCGAACCGAGCTCGTTGGAGGAGCACAGTTGCCTCCCAAAACGACGCTTTAATAAAGGAAGGAGTTCACACACTTCAGGCCAAACAGTGGTGAAAATGGACTATGACTTTAAAGTGAAGCTCACCGGCGAAAGAGAGCGAGTCGAGGACCTGTTTGAGTACGAAGGATGCAAAGTGGGAAGGGGCACCTACGGTCATGTATACAAGGCGAAGAGAAAAGATGGGTGAGTTTAATGAGCTGCAGGCCTCCAGCCAGGCAGCCAGCACCCCTCCCTGCCTCCCTCTCCCAAATACATTTAAATGATTCCTCTCGTTTTTCTCCCCTTCAAGAGGGCCAGGCTTACTGCTGCATATTCATGCAGACAATTTGAAGATATGTGTACTGACTTACTATTGTGACAGGGGCTCTCCGTTCTCTTGTACGGCATGCTTTTGTTTTTAGTAACATGTATTATTTGATTTATGACACTGAAGTCGCTCATTGGTCGGATTTGGCAGATGCATATAGGCTGATGACGTTTACCTATTTATGTTACTACAGTTATTTTCTCTGCACATGAATTAGTGTGAGATTCTGACGCAATGATTACTTGAGTAAAAATATCACGGTATTAAAAAGTAGCCCTATAGTTTTCTGCTTTTACACAGATGAACACCCGAAACTAAGATTGCTAAATATGTATAGATTATATTTATTTAATTACCATTAGTCCCTAGCATGTCTAAGAAATATGTATAGATTTTTTTATAACTTTGAACCCCTGAAATAACTGCTTTAGCGATTAAAGCGTTTCCTTTCTTTCCTCTTCTTTTATTTTATTTTAGAAAAGAGGTTTTTTTATATTTTCTTCGTATGTAAATTAGGGGGTAGGTTCCACAGGCACTAGAGACTCTAAAATTTTCTTTTGTGCAAAATTGTTTGTACATAAATATTTTGGACAAAAAAATTTTTGTTTCTCCTTTTCAATACATACATGGGAAGAAATGCATATATTGCCAGGAAGTTTTCGGTTTTTTTAAAATTGCAGATGCACTTTTTTTGTTTGTTTTTGCAAAATTGTTAATTCTCTCTTCTTTTTTTTTCTTTACAATAGTACCAATTTACTATTGTAGAGTAAATTGGCGGATTTACTCTACAATAAAAAAAGGTTTTCATCTAGAGGAAAAGCGGTTAAACATGGCAATTCCTCACCCAGAAATTAAGAGAGAAAACAATTAAAATGGGGCTGCACAGTGGCGCAGTTGGTAGCACTGTTGCCTTGCAGCAAGAAGGTCCTGGGTTCGGTTCCCGGCCGAGGTCTTTCTGCATGGAGTTTGCATGTTCTCCCTGTGCATGCGTGGGTTCTCTCCGGGTACTCCAGCTTCCTCCCACAGTCCAAAAACATGACTGTCAGGTTAATTGGTCTCTCTAAATTCTCCCTAGGTGTGAGTGTGTGTGTGCATGGTTGTTTGTCCTGTATGTCTCTGTGTTGCCCTGCAACAGACTGGCGACCTGTCCAGGGTGAACCCCGCCTCTCACCCGGAACGTAGCTGGAGATAGGCACCGGCAGCCCTCCCGACCCCATTAGGGACAAAGGGTGAACAGAAAATGGATGGATGGATGGAACAATTAAAATGCTTGATATTCTGGTTATAAAATCACTTAGATTCGGTGGCACAAAACACACCAACAAGACTTTCTTTATTTCAAAAAGGGACATTAAGTACTTGAAAGGGGGGAAAAAAGCATAGCTAAATTTCGTCCAGATTACCCAGACTGGCCAAATTGTACCCATACAGCCAAAGTTATGCAACAATAAAATAAAACACACTATAAACACAATACAACAACAATGTTTAAAATGATCTTATGGCTTTCAGTTAAAACAGAAAAGCATCAATTATCCCAATTTCCATTAAAAGTGAAATATTGATTCCTGCAGTAATAATAATGTTATCAATAACCACTGATGATTCTTTTAGTTAATATATCTATGCATAAGCAAACATGTAACACAAACACACTTGCTAAATTTAGCAGTAGATTTAATTGTTTATTGTGCAAAATTATCCCTTTTTAAGGAACACCAGTATAACCAGCTGGTATTAGGATAATTCAACAATCTGCAACATTTAGACTTAGACTTAGACTGACTTTATTATCATTTTGCATGCACAGGGTGTATACATTTAGGATCCAAAGAAACATTTCCGACCGTTTTCCAAGTTTGTCACAAACCACTAAAACTGCTTCTCTCTTAATATAGTAAAACATTATTTTTAGCAGATACATGCATTTCTCTCCAGTTACATGAATGATCATTTCATACATAATGTATGCCTAAAATCCTGGTAGATTTATAACAGGTGTTCAACATTCCCCAAAACTCAACTTCAGTGAATGTCGATGTTTTCAGCCTCTGTAGTGTTTAACTGGAAAACCCCTTTGGTTTTTCTCTTTCTGTTCGGGATTTTTTGTTGTTGTTGCTATTTCTATTTCTGTGTGTGTGAGAAACCACAGTACGGCATTCCACCCGGCAATATTGTAACAGAGGCTGCCTTTGTGTTTAGTTCGGAGGACTCTGGAAATGTAAATATTGTGCTAATTAGCTGATTTGTTTTCTCCACGATTTTACACTTAACATACATTTGCATACATCTGTAACAGAAGCTAAACCTGAAATGGGCAGAACATCAACACAAGTTGCACTTCTTGAGCCTTTCTAAATATTGTGACATTATGCCGTATGTTACTCTTTTGATTTAGTGAATTTAAAAATTTTTTATGTGATGGACTGATGGAAAATGGTGCATTATAAAGTGGATGCTTTGCGTCATTTTAATGTCAACATTTTTAGCAAATTATAATCTGGAAAGTGTGGCTGGCATTCAAATCTACTAAAAAAAACAAACGCTTATTTAAATGCCACAAGAGGACCAGCCCACAGCATGATTCTGCCATCAACATGTTTCACTGTGGGGACGGTGTGAGACTAAATAACTACACACCTCCTAGTGTTGGCCCACCACTTAGTGCGTATAAAGACCAATTAAAACAAAATTAAAGTCTGTGCTCTAACTTTCTGCCTTTCAGTTATTTTATAATTGAACCCACCAATTGTTTGGGGAAAACCTAGAATAAATCTAAATGGATGTTTTCCAAATGTCTCCTGCTGTTTGTAATCAGTTTCTTTTGAGCAGACCGTAGCTGGAAGGAGCCCATGCAGGAGCCATTATCACAGCCTGGACTGTGGCACCAACAGGAACCACTAAATAAAGCTCAAAGTGTTTAAAGATGTCGGAGTTGCCGCTGTTTAGGAAGTAAATCTGCTGTTTTTAAACCGACTCTGGAGAAGAGGATTTAGGCCGACAGGGAGGGGAAAGGGAGGGAATTTTCACCAATTCGTTCACGTATGAGAAAGTCCTCCTGCTCTGTTTGTGCCGTACTAGCTGCCAGGCAGAGCCTGTTTCCTCTCCCCTTCTTATTGTTTAAAGTCTCAGAGGTGAGCTTGATTACACAGATTTGGAGGTAATGCAACTTGGCCTCTTCTCCCCAGTTCCCGTGCCAGCTGCTGCCAAGCGGCCCCGTCCTTCATCTCTGTTTGCGTATGGGTCCCTCTCTGGGGGCCGGCAGTATGGCCTGGTGTTGATGCTGCTCTGCCTCTCTCCCTGTGTTTGTAGGAAGGACGATAAGGACTACGCCCTCAAGCAGATTGAAGGCACCGGTATCTCCATGTCGGCCTGCAGAGAGATTGCAGTAAGAGTTGCTTCTGGTTTTCCTTTCGGGCTGTGAGGCTCACACAACTCTTCACTACTGTAGTAAAATAATCACCTGTAATTAACAAGAACAATTGAAAATGGGGAATTAAAACATTAGTCGTCTGCTGTATGTTGTTTTTAAGTTACCATTTTCCACAGTCATTCATTTAAATAATTACCAAGAACTTATTTTCATTGTCATGCACCTTTCCTGAGGTTGCTTAGATATTCCTCCGATTGGGTTTTTGTGATGCAGCTGCTGCGGGAGCTGAAGCACCCTAACGTGATCTCGCTGCAGAAGGTTTTCCTGTCGCACGCTGACCGTAAAGTGTGGCTGCTGTTTGACTACGCAGAACACGATCTCTGGGTAAAAATGTAAACTTTCATAAAGCAACATGTTGTGCGCTGCATATTGTGAACTGTATTTCTAGCCTTCATTCTGTTTTGACATTTTGTTGTTAGAAAATCTCGCAGAAATGTTGGTAAATGTTGTGATGACTTTCGATTTGTGATATATGATGCTTTTCTTGTTTCCTGCCTTTGTCATCTGTGTTTCCATCACTCTGTGTCCTTGAGCATTGTGAGCAATATCATTTGTGTCCAGTCTGAGCATCTTACACTGTGCGACTCTATCCAAATGACTAAATATTACATTAAGATGTAAATTCAACTTCACACACCTTGGAGTTTATCAGCCAACAATCATTGCCCTCCAGTTACACTCACTGATATTGCAGTGATGTTGTACCAGCAATATATTATGCAGCCTTATATTTTATTATAACCATCCATCCACTCTTCATTCTTCTGTCATTTCCTTTTCCTTTCTTCTACCATCCCTTCATACCTTCTCTTCTTCCATTGTCCATTCTTTCTCTCACTCCTTCTCTTCTTTCGCTTCTTTTTTATTTCTGCTTTTGTTGCTGCTTCCATCCTTCATTCTTTCTTTCTTGTCTTCTTACTTTTACACCTTTGTATTTCTATCTATCCTTACTCCCCTTCTCCTTCCTAATATATTTATTTACATCCTTCTTTACTTCTTCCTTCATTCAGTTTCTTCTTTCCTTTCCCCCTATATTCTTCTGCCCCTCTTCTTTCTTTTTAGCTTTATCTTCCCTTCCATTATTTCTTATTTTTGTTCTTCCTTTTTATCTTTCATTACTCTTTTCTCTTTCCTTCCTTTATCTTTCAGTTTCCTGATCCCTTTTTTCTTCTAACCCTCATTCCTTCCTACTTTCCTTCTTTTTGTTCTTTTCTTACTGCTCTTTTGTTTTACTTGCCTCTTTCATCATTCTTTCATTCCTTACTTATATCCTTCCTACGTCCTCCCTTCCTATTTGATGCTTTTCTCCTTCTTTTTTCTGTAGCTTGTTTCCTGCCTTCCTTTCTCCATTCCTCCCTTGTTTTTCTTTTTCATTCCTTCTCATTCCTTTTATCTTCCCCCATACCTTCTTTCCAAATTTTTCCCTTTCTTCTCTTTCCTTTCTTCCGTCTTCCTTCCAGTGCTTATTGCAGGGTTTACAGTTAGAGGTAGACCTCAATAGAAATACCTGCAGTGAACTCTTTTGGCATTTTAAAAATGAACTCTCTCAATTTGATTCTGGAATAGCACAGAGCTGGAACATGAAGAATGTGTAGGAACTGTGTTTCTCGCTCTCTTTTTTTTCGCATTTAAATAAACATTCTCAGCTGCAGCTTTTCACCCATTTTCCAATCAATACACATAACTGAATGAATGTTCAGTGCCAAACCTCAGCGAAACCCACACACACACGCACACCCCCCCACACACACGCACGCCCACACACACACACACACAGAAACCAAGATGTTCTCCACATTTGGTAGTTAAACCTCCGCTGCATTACAGGCTGCAGCTGCAACTGGCAGACTAGCAAAGCTGAATTAAATACCTCTTTCTGCCACATAGCTTCAACACTTACAATGCCCTTTGAAACAAGTGGAAACACATGGCACGGATATCAGTCCTGCCCATCTTCCCTGTAGCTAGCTTAATGTTTATAATTTAGTATGAAAAGCTTCATGTATTTAAACTCAAATGCGAACGCACACTACATCAACTATTATCTTGTCTTCCCTCAGCACATTATTAAGTTTCACAGAGCCTCCAAGGCCAACAAGAAGCCACTTCAGCTTCCAAGAGGAATGGTCAAGTCTTTGCTCTACCAGATTCTGGATGGCATCCATTACCTCCACACTAACTGGGTGCTTCACAGAGACCTGGTAAGAGGGCTGGCTGTTTAGGTCAATCTGCATTCAATCAGTTAATTATTACATCATTAGGGTTGAAAGTGTTCATTTAATTACATAATTAGATACTAAACTTTAGTGTTTTTTAATAACTCTGTGAAGATAATAATAATAAGGTTGCAACTAACAATTATTTATGGAATTGATTATTCTGTTATTATTATGACAATCAATTTAATCTGAAGAAAATTGGCATATTCTGCAGATTTTTCATGTAACCTTTTTTATACAATATTAGAAATTCTTAAATATGCAAATAAACAAATAATCCAATTTAAAAAATTGGAAAAAATATTTTATTGCCTAAAATGCAATAATTTAGCATACCTTTTACTGAATTGAAACTGGGTGTGAAGATAAAACTATGCCACTTGAAGAGTTATGGGTAACTCATAATGACAGACAAAGGTGTTTTTATCTTAAATGTAAAATTTTGATATTTTCTACAGTTTTGGCTCAATTACTGCTATAACTATGTTTTGAGCCTGTGTACTACAGTTAGCGATTAACTACTACAGTAGTTGACGATCATTTCAATAATCGATTTGTCACAATTAATTCAATTAATCATCCTCTAGATAATAACAAATCACATAAAAAATTTCAAATGTTGATGTTTCTTCATCAAGAGTTTGATGAGGAAACATCGTTTTTCCACTAGAGGGCAGCAACAAACCATACTAAATGTTGAACTTCCTCAACTGAACCAAACAAAAATTGGAATATTGTTTTAATGTTTGTCTTGTCGCCATCAGAAACCAGCCAACATTTTAGTGATGGGAGAAGGGCCAGAGAGGGGAAGAGTAAAGATCGGTATGTATGGGCTCTAAATACTCTGCTTATTGTTTTAGTTGACTTCACCTTCATCAACTAATTTATTCGTTTTGCAGCGGACATGGGGTTTGCCCGTCTCTTCAATTCACCACTGAAGCCTTTAGCTGACCTCGACCCCGTGGTGGTCACCTTCTGGTACAGAGCGCCTGAACTGCTGCTGGGAGCTCGGCACTACACCAAAGCCATCGGTGAGGCCTTGTGCTCTCCTTGTATGTGTGCGACCAGCCGTATGGTGGAAAACTCTGGGTTAGTGTCCGCTCTGTTTTCCTTCCAGACATCTGGGCGATCGGCTGCATTTTTGCGGAGCTGCTTACATCTGAGCCCATATTCCACTGTCGTCAGGAAGATATCAAGACCAGCAACCCTTACCATCATGACCAGCTGGACCGAATCTTTAACGTTATGGGCTTCCCTGCTGGTGAGACTCTTCACACACCCTCAGAGGAAAATATTCCAGAGGAAATGACTATTTATTTTAATCATGTTATTATGCCTTTATTCTACCTGCTTTGTTGTTGTTGTTGTTTTTATCTGGGAAGAGATGTGATTAAGAAGATAGCATTTCCCATTCCTGGCTAAGGCTCGTTATTTCCTTAGGCTTTACTTGCTCTGTTTGGATTAATGTGGTCTGCAGGCTCTGAGAGTCAGTCTACAGTCCCTGCACATGATGCCAAGTCACAAACAGAAACATTTGCTGGCAGGGATGCATTTGGACCGATATTTTCCAGTTCACCAACCCCACCCATTTGTTATCGTTGCTGCTCTTTTTATTTAATACAGTACACCAGTTTGTATAAAAGTTACTTCTTAAGTCTTCATTAAAAGTTGACCCCTTTTTTAATGTTGCTTGTAAATGGAGTGGGGTTTTAGCTTTAGTGTTGCTACAGTCTGGGAAAAGATGGGATTTGATTTGGGGAAAGTACTAGATTTGTGTTTTCACACTTAATTGTGTTCCCTAAAAGTTATGTCCACCCATCAATCCATTTTTGTCAGTTTCATATTTAAAACCTGACCACATATCTTCAAAATATTTCAGAATACCTGACATGTCAGATAAGTCTGACATGTCAGGTATTCATGGAATTTCATATCATGTATTCCATGATCGCGTTGATATCATGGACTTTGACATCAAATTCCATGTCAAAACATAAAATTTGACATGGATTGTGTGTTGGAATCCTGTCACTTAAAAAAGCTAATTGTTGTTAAATCATTGCTTGTAGCTTGTCAAACTTTTTTTGCTTTTTGTCTGAAAAAGAGATGTTAATTTGTTCCATATCCTCGAGTATAAACAAGTGCAACTTTGCTTTTTTTGTTGTTGTTTGACAGATAAAGACTGGGAGGACATTAAAAAGATGCCAGAGCACTCCACACTGATGAAAGACTTCAGGAGGAACACGTGAGTCTGCAAAAAAACAAAAACAAAACAACTCTGTCCTAATTTCTTAAATCTAAGATCTAAAACAAAACCAGAGCAAAGCAAACTGTGTCTGCCGGAAAAAAGGCATTTGGAGTTACACATGTTTAACTATTTGTATATATGTGGTAAGTTGAAATAAGGAATTATTCATATATGTTGCGTCATTTCTTTCATAGATACACAAACTGCAGCCTTATAAAGTATATGGAGAAACATAAAGTAAAACCAGACAGTAAAGCATTCCACTTGGTGAGTTTTAACAAATCTGTCCAGTATAATTTTGATTTATCTGCTTGTTTCACATTAACGCCTATCTTTTCTTGACAGCTGCAAAAACTGTTGACCATGGACCCCATTCGTAGAATCACTTCTGAGCAGGCGATGCAGGACCCCTACTTTTTAGAAGAACCTCTACCAACCTCTGAGTGAGCTACTGAAGCACACACATCCACTTTATCGCTCACCTAACAGTCATTAGATAGATTCACAGGATGCAGAGACTTGAATGTGTCTCCTGGTTAATTAGATCTCGCTCCTGGAAATAAGCATATTAAGGTGACCTATTTTCTTTGGCTTTTTTCTTCTAGTGTGTTTGCAGGCTGTCAGATTCCTTATCCCAAGAGGGAGTTCCTGACAGAGGAGGAGCCAGAGGACAAAGGAGACAAAGTAATATCCATTTAGTGTAGAGCCCTCTTCCATTCAGTTTACAGGACCTTAGAAAAATACACAGACCACTTGTATTTCTTTTCTTTTTTTTTCTTCCAAATGATCACAAACTTCTATATATTTCATTGGAACTTTATCAGGCTGGGGAGGCAGAGTCTTAATCAGAGAAGCAGCCAAGAGGCCTATATTAACTCTGAAGGAGCTGCAGAAACACTCCAGCTGGGCAAAGACCCTAAACATACAGCCAGAGCTATTATATAATGGTTTAGATCAAAGCATTTCCATGTTTTAATATGTCCTAATCAAAGTTCAGAGTTAAATCTGTGGCCATCCGGGGGAGACTTGACTGAGACACACCTCAAACTGCAGCCCCGTGTGGTTTTATAAAGATTACAGATGCTTAAATGCAAATGCAGGCCACACTTTTAGTTTAGTTTCAAAAAAAATATGTATATGAAAACTTCACAACTATGCACTACTTTGTTTTGATCAATACCATAAAATCCCAATGAAATGCATTGAGGCTGTAAAGTGACATGATATGAAAAAGTTGACAGATTTTCCACTCATAAGTTTTCATTGATGGCCAGATTCACATTTATAAAATCTTGTTTTGCGTTTTGTAGAAAAACCAGCAGCAGCAACAGGGAAACAACCACACAAATGGGGCAGGCCACACCGGTAACCCTGACAACAGCCACACCCAGGGCCCGCCACTAAAGAAAGTGCGAGTTGTCCCACCCACCACTACCTCAGGTGGCCTCTTAATATCCTCAGACTACCAGGTGAGTTCTTATGTCCTGACATCACCATGACGCTCAGTTTCGCAAACATGCAGGAGATATTTCAGATAGAACATGTAGGACATCTTTAGTCAGAAAGACTCCCCCCCCCACCACCCTCAAATAACAGCTTTCTTCTTTTCTCACATTGCTGCTTTGAAGGATAGCTCTGGTCTCTGTCTTCAATTTTTTGTCACCTCAAAAAAAAAGACCGAAATTGCTATGTGACAAAAAGAAACCTCACTAACATCAGAAAGTTTCTAATTTCATGCAAATTGTTTTTACAAAGACATTTGGCTAAACCGAACATTGTTTTATATGTTTTTTTCTTTGACCCCACAGCGTTCGAATCCACATGCTGCCTACCAGAACCCTGGACCAAGCACATCACTGCCCCAAAGCAGCATGGGATACTCCTCTACCTCCCAACAGCCACCCCAGTACTCCCACCAGACCCACCGCTACTGAAACGCCCCTCCTTGCACATAGACACACGTATTTCTAGAACACATACACACACAGCTCTCACCACGCCCACCTGAATGAATGTACTGAGGGATGTGGGGAGACCTTCCCTATCAACCAGTCAACTAATCAACCCTACAGAGGGCGCTATATCTGCAGCAGTCTGTCAACAAACTCTACTTGTTCCAGACAACAACCATAAAACAAATCCAGTATTAGAAACACAGCATAGAGCCTGAGTCGTGAAGCAAAAAGCAGGAGGTTAAAAATAAACAGAAATGTGATTGAATCCAACCTGTTTCTGCTACTCAGACGTAATAAAACCGACCAAGAGTCTCTTGTGTCATCTCCTCTCCTCTGCGACTGACCCTCTTCCAGTGCACCCCTTTCCTGTCAAAGCTTGGATGAACCTGAAAGCTGCTATGTGACTGCCGGCCATGACAGATTCCCAGCCTTTTCCTCATTTCCGTGTTTCCATTCATGTGAGGGCTGAAATGAGCTGCTGGGAAGCATGCTGGGTGGATGCGGATCTCCCGCATCCGTTGAGTGGATTTTTTTTTCTTTTTATTTCCAAAGGACGACAAAGAAAACGACAAGATTTTAGTAGTTTATAATTTAATCTGTTGTCATGGTTTCGTTTTCATGGCAAGAGCGGCTTGTCTGAGCCAAGCACTCGGCCTCTTGCTGTGGGTTAAAGCCTTAGAGTACATGACGACAAAATCAACCAGTGGCATGGAGGAAGGCCGATTGAACATGCATTGTACTGTAATGTACTGAAATATTTTACATGAAACAAATATCCTGACAATAAAAGTGGAAACATTAAGTTTGGTGATCATTTTTAAGCATGTGTGGAAAAGCATTATGTCCAAAGATGACAAGATACAAGACGAGAACACTTGGATTTTGTATTTGCTTTAAAACAACTCTTCTTCTCAAAAGCAGGAAAGTTATTTCATCTTTGATATTAATTAAGAATTTATCAGTCTTTAGAACCTAATTCCTAAATATCAGGGCACAACAAAGTAGTATGTTTTAAAACAGGGTAAATGTAGCTTTAGCTACATAGTATGATAAGTTCTTAAAGTCTGGGTATGTGGTCATGAAATTTAATATTCAGAAAATAAATATAAAGTTTTATCCAAAGTTTGGCGTTTTAAAGACTGAAAGCAATAATACAAGCAAATGAAATGATTGTAAAGTAAATTTAGGTGGGAGAAACCTCTTCCCAATTTTCTTTCGACATAAAACTCATGAAACCAATACTTATAGTGGGGAATAGATACTGTGCATCCTAGAACAGTGTAAACTACTTCCAGTGAACATATGTAAACTGTTAATGTACATTTGACCTCCAAATGACAAGAATGTCAGCAGATTAGAACAGTGAAGCTGGTGTACAAACAAGAGATCTCACTTTGCCCTAAGCTTTAGACGTGGATTTATGTTTGGAAAAACATGTTTGTTCTTCAGTCCCTGAAGTGACTTGCGGTTAGAGTAGCCGGAGTTTTACTCAAGTAAGAACTGAGATACTTCATGCTAATATTACTCAAGAGTATGCAGTAAAACTACTCCTAGTTGTACAGTTTTTTCCCCAAAATGTTACTCAAGTAAATAAAATGTCCACTTCTGGGTGTGTGTCTACCAGCATTTCAGATCTCAAAATTGAATATTTGTTGTCCATTACTGGGAAAATATCTTGAGGTCAGGCAGATTAGACGGGGAGAGTCTGTGAGCATCCTTTTTTTACGTCTCAGTACAGACTTCCAATTAAATTTAGGTTTGAATTTGTCTAGAGCATTCTCACATATGCATATGTTTTGAACTAGCTCAGTTGCATGTCTTGCTTTATGTTTGGAGTGTTTACTCTGCTGAAAGTCAAACCTGTGCCACCATCTCAAGTATTTTGCAGCCTCTTAACAGGTTTTTTCCAGAATAGCCATGTATTTAGGACCATCCATTTTTAATTTCTACTCTGACCTGGTTCAGTAAACTTGATGAAGAAAAACATTCCCACAGCATCATGCAGCCACCATGGGGATGGTGTGTTCAAGAGGATGTATATGGTTAGTTTTCATCTAAGCATACAATTTCCAATGTAGGCCAAAGAGTTTAAAGCACCTTCTTCTATGTGTTTGTGCTGCCTACAGCTTTGAGGCAAGCCTGGAACAGGACTTTCTTCATGTCACTCTTACATAAAGGCCAAAGATGTGGACATAGTAACTAATAGTTTTCCTGTCAACAGATTCTCCCCATGCTGTGGATCTCCATAGCTTCTCCAGAGTTACCTTTGACCTCTCGTCTGCCTGTCTGATTGATACCTGCCCTGCCTTTGTTTTGTTTTGTTTTAGTAAACAACCATGTCTTGTAGGTTTGCTTAAAGTACTCTTTTCCATTTTCAGATTCTGAATTAAAGTACTCTGTGACATTTTTAAAGCTTGGGGTATTATAACCTAACCCTGATTTTAAAATGTCAACAACTTTATCCTTACAACACGAAGGAGAACACGATATTCCTTGATCCAAAGAAATTGAAGTTGGTTAAAAAAAATTATCTGGCATTTGTGTTTTTTCTAAGGCTTTAGGACTCCAGCAAGATGCAGTAGAACGCATTATTCACAAATAAGAAATTCATCTTGCTCCAAAAAGCTCTTATCTACCTGAGCATGCAATATCAAACAAGAATCTGCTCCATATCTCACTCTGACTGGTCACACCAATCAAAAAATATGCTTAAAAATAACAAGTTAATTGCATTTATTTAAGCAGAAGATATTGGACACCAAGCAAGATGGGGAGGGGGTGGGAAAAAGATAGCTTCTCAAAATATCAGCTACTTTTAAGATGTTAAGTTTGACATTGCTCTCTTGGATTTTTTTTATTATTTGACAAGTAAAAATGGGAGCAACTCAGACAGTTCTGGAAAGCATTAAAGCATTTCAAAATGCATTGATTTTTCTTCCTTTACTGTGCAATAATGTGACATGCTTCCTTTGCTTACATGTATTTTTTTTTTCTTTTCTGTTGCAGACATATTTCACTGACTATTTTCGCCTAAGCACACACCTGAAACACTAGACCATAAATCTGGATCAGGTTCTGTTGAACCTTTTTCTGAAGGATGCTGGCCCAGCTATTTTTGTAATACAATGCCCAGCTTACTCATTGTACCAATGCTTTGTATTAACTTAGAAGCACAATCAAAATCTACTGTACGCCATTTTAGAAGGTCTCCAAATGAAGTAGAGATAAGATTGTAAATATTGTCATTTATAGCATCTATGATGTAGACATGCTAGTTGAATGGGGAAAAATCCCTTGAGCAACGCCCAGCTGTGGCCCCGCCTCTTCCATTCTCAGCATTGCTTTAGAACTGGGGAGGTTCCCTGTCAGTCAATCTCTTACAGAAATCCCATTGGCTAATTGGAACGTCCATTACGTAATAAATCCTCTACTCTGAAATATGATTGGTCGAAATGGATAGTGGGCGTGTTTTCATCCTCAAAGGATTTTCCCCAGAGTGGCCAGACGGGCTGGGGACATAGGATGGCAGAGCTAGTAGGAGTAACTAACGGGACATGCGGACGGAGTGATTTCTTCTAATATTTCAAGTTCTGGTGAGGGCCTTATGATACTTTTTACAATCAACAGTGACACCATTTATTATAATAGTGACATTTATGTAGACATTTCTGCAGACTCTGGTCTAATTTGACCAAACTAAATAGTCGGAAGACTGGACATAAGCTAGCTAACCAAAGTGGTCAGTCAGAGCGGACCCCCGGCGTTGGAGAATATAATACACGACCCCGAAACATTGAATATTATCCCTGCTACCAGGTTACTTTGAAGCTATTTAACCAAAAAATAAAAATTAGTGCTTGCTAGAGAACCCAATCGAAGACGCCAGGTTAAATTTTGATTATAAATAGTAGAAAATTTGGGGAGCGAGAGATGAACAGATGTGGGTCAGTCCATTGGTAACGAAAAGCGACGGTGCGGAACAGTGATTGATTGCGGTTGCCATCAATTTACGCCTCTGTGTATGTGTGTGCATGCTTTTGTCAGCCTGAGGGGAGGGAAACGGAAGAGAGTGCTTAAACGTGAAATTTAGACATCTAAATAATAAATTGAAGAAAGAAAAAATAGCAAAGAAGTGGCTGACCTGGAAATGGTAAGGATAAAAATTATTATTAAAATTATTATTATTATTACAGTAAAAAAGTAGCTAAACTTGGGTTTGCATTAACAACATTTTGATTAGTCAAGCAATAATTTCCTACAGTATAAGTTTATGTAAAAATACTACGGTTTTCAAGTGGTTGCACAGCAATTTAAAGCAAAAATAGATAACAAGATCTAATTGACTTTATTCTAAACTGATTATAGCACACTGATTTGTGCCTTCATAATATTTATTTTTATTTTGATATGTATTTGATCAAAACATAATTGATATATTTACTTACAACCGAGATACCTTTTAAAAATACTAAGTGGAGTTTGTTAGAGTTGTTTTTGCAGTCAGTATCATATCTGTCTGTAGAAATAGGATCAATCCTAATTATGTTAAAAAGGGTAGATTTCTCCTCACAGTAATGGTTACAGTTAGCTAGTTAGCGGATTTCTGCCTTTCTCAATCACAAAAATCTCAATGGGGTAACACTGTAAGTTAAACCTATACACCAGTGTTACTTTTTCAAAAGATATATTTTAACATTTAATCAACCCCAACCACATTTGAGCTGCATTTAGGTGTCTTGTATTTGGTTGGCCAAATAACCAAATACATTTTGGACTACATTGGATGCAAGCGCTGTGTACCACTAAGATGTTTAGTAAATTGAAGAGTAGGGATGATATAGATGTATTAAAAACAGTATCAGTCGATGTTTGTCATTTCTTAACATATCCATTTGGTCCCATAAGTAAACTGGTGTTAACGATGTTTATTTCCATCTTGTTGTCATTTGTTTATGTGTTTTTGGGAGGAGAGGAGGTTGGCCATGTGGTATTTGTACGGGCATTTGATAGTGAAGAAGGGAATCGATGTCGACGGTGTGGTCACTTTTTCCCAGTGTCGATAGGATAGGAAAACGTATAAGATATATAAAATATCGATGCAACAGAAATACCGATATCGTCCCAAATTTTCTTATCGATGCATCCCTATTGAATCGACTTCCTTTGCTCTTTTTGCCCTCATTGAGTTAAGATAGAGACAGCAGCAGCCAAGATGCTAAAGTGTTAGCAGCAGCAAGAAGCCAGAAAAGAAAAAGTAAGAGTGTGGAAAATCTGGGTTAACAACTGCAAATATCATCAATACAACATTTAACATTAAGATCGCAATCAGATATTTTCCTTGCTTGTCACATTGCCTTACAGAAGGTTGTGTCAGTCAGTGGTCCGACACAGATAATACTCCATGTGAAACTAGTTCCAAAGCGGAAACTCTCAATTGTACTAGAAGCTGGACGTAGAGCATGTATTACAATATTAAAAATAAAAAAGCAACCTAAAACAGCCAGATTATTAGGGAGAAAAAAGGCAAATATTGCTATTTTATTGAATTACCCACTACATTCTTTTCCCAGTATTTCAATAGATGTCTAATTTAAATGTAACCGTAAAGGTTTATAAAAAAAAAAAGGAAAACCACTTAGGATGTGGTAGTCGTTGCTTAACTGTTTTAACATTTTTGCTATTACTTTCTCCACAGTTATGCTTTCTATCATTGCAGCAACATGTTCAGTGCTATGTGCATGACTGACATTAAACAGTGAGAAATAATTAATTGATTAATAACATGCACTGAGAATGAAATTTATACTGTCTTAAACCTGTAGCTCTACTCAAAAATTAAAATCTCCCAACATACCACTCAGTTGAATATAGTTTGACGATTAAAAAAAAAACTGATTAAAGCCTGATACAACAAAACTGTTGTCTGAAATTTTTTTTTTTTTTAAAGCTGATTGTTCATTTGACCATTTTAACAAAACCTATTTTGGTATCATAATTGATACAAAAGTGTTTTTTTGCAGTCATGTAGTTCTTTTTATATGTTTATACAGAATATATAAAATATTGGTTTTCACGTAGTGCAGCAATTTTTTTAAGTAAGGTACAAACTTTGTTAAAGAGGTTGCAGTAGATATTAGTATCAACACTTCTGGTATAGTTGGTGAAATTTGGGGGCTGACACATTAAGGCGTGAATGGTGATAATCGTGTAACTACTAGCTCTGTCACATCACCTGCTTCACTTTGGTCTCTTTTATATTCTATAGTTCTTCAATTTAAAAATAGGTCAAAATCAGACATCAGAGTCCTCTTTTCACCCCAGCAGGATTCTATATTTAAAGGAGTTTTTCCCATATTCCACTACAGTATGTTTGTCCCTGAATATTATTAGAACCAGTAGACGTTCCTGGTTCTCGTTTTGTTTTTAGACATCGTATTTGGGGCAGTGAGATCTGACGTAATCCAGGATGCATTATTTATAACATCAGAACAAGCAAAACAGCCTCCGACACGAGAAGCTGGACGTAGAGCATAAATTGGTAATGACCCGCCTTTCAGAACTTAATGGAGCTCTCAGGTCTGTAGTAGTAAGGGCCCGGCGGCCGGGCCCTTACTACTAGGGGAGCCGAGTTTCGTCCCGGATGCAGCCTGAGTGTCACGTCTCGGAGGATGAAAGGCTGTTTTTTTTGGGGCTAGCTAATGGGACATTTGAGAGGCTACCTGGTGTGATGTTTTGGTGAAGGGCGGGGTGTGCATGTTGTGTTGGAATAATTAAAGCGTCCAAACACATGACCCTGAGGAAGCGTTGGGCACCTTAAACACAGGAGCGAGGATATCTGTCGAGTTTGAGTTCAGCCCTTTTAGAAAAAGGAGCGCTAGCTTGCTTTTGCTTTCAGTAGAGGGGGACTTAGAGAAGGTTGGGGAGGAAGATGAGGAGAAGGAAGAGGAAGGTGGAGGGAAGGGGGATTCATGGGAGAGCTAGTGCTGTTGCCGTGTGAACGGAGCTCTATTGTCCCGGGAACCTTTCAGTGGCTTCCCTGAGGTCCCTCTCCAGACCCATCCCCCCACTCAATCCAGCCTGTCTCCATCACACAAACACAGAAACACACACATATACTGTATATGCTCTGCTGTCTCTTTCCCACTCACCCTTAAAACACACTCTTTCTCACACACACCGTCTCATTTACTGTATCTCATCTGTCACACTCTTATCCCGCTTTGCGCCTCGTTTAGAGTGCCCTCCTCTTTTCCCCTCATGTCTCACAAGCAAGACAAGGCTCCCACCCCCCCACAACCCTCCGGTTGCTCATTATTTCGCCTCATCAGTGTGATTGTCATGCAAGCCAGACAGTGTGAGCAAAAACATGCAATCTTCTAATTTGCATCACCTCCTTTCCAACAGAAAGCTCAGTGTTTCCAAAATGTTCATGCAGAAAGCTGAAAGCCGTGGTTTTGGGACACTTCAGGCATCTTGTTGGCTGGATTAGTCATTCTTTGTGGCAGCCCATTATGGGTGTAATTTTACACTTTGTTTTAGCTTGTTGGCATGATGCTGCCGGATCTAGTTAGGAGTCTGTGGGTGGAAATCATTGCGGGTGACTGATAGCTAAACAGATGACATGTAATTACTGTGGTTTCCTATTGAGAAATTATGGTTCATCATGTTAAAAATCAGCATACTTGACCCTTTTACAGGTTTTACTCTGTTTTGCTTTTTTCCTGCATGTTTCAGGTTATCAAATGAATTTTAACATTAAACAGAGAGAACACGAGTGATGACAATATAGCACGCTTTTGGGAAAGCTGAGTTCGACTTCACCGGCCATAACCAAGGCTGACTACTGCCACACCTGTAGAGTCGAGAAATCTTTTTAATTAAACCTGTCTGATAACAAGAAGTGGGCCAAAAGGGTCTAAAAAAGCAACACATCATGCCCTGATCTTAGGAAAGTAAAGAAAAGTTGAGAATCAATGACATTTACATTGACTTTTAAGCTTAAAGTTATTCAAATTCCGACAGATTTATTTTTCAAAGTAATCTTTTAATTTTACCAAAATTTTTCTTCCTAATGGAGAGTAATTATTACTAACAGCGAGTCCTGACTTGAATCTGCTGGAAAATCTGTGGAGGAAGCTAAAGATTAGGGTGATGGAAAGGCGGCCCTCCTACCTCAAAGACCTGGAGTGCATCAACACAGATCAATCATCAAAACACCTGTGAGAACCGCCATTAATTATTGAGAATAGTGTGAATAGTTTTCAACATTCAAGTTTAAAAAAAAACCAAAAAAAACTTAAGTTATGTTTCTCAAAATAGATTCTACTTTATATTGTTTTATTATCTTTCACCTGTTTCGTTTTCTACAAGCATCTTTGTTGAATAAAACTATTTTTAAATCTAAGTCAGTTGGAGGTTTGAACACATTTGGGCAGGTCTGTTTTAGGCCAGAAAGGTTTATGAAGCCATTTCTAAGGCTTTGGGAGTTTCGTATATTCTTGGAGGATCAGTACTGTACATTTCAATTTGTTGCCAAGAATTCCATTTTATTCAGGTTTTTATTCTGTGTTGTCTATGTTTCATGAGCCAGTCTGCTATTATTAGCCCTCTGTCGGGCTGCCAGGTCTCCTGTGTCGATGCAACCTGCTTTTCTCCCTTTGCAGAAAAGCTGTGCAGTAAAAACACTCTGGAACCATAACTGAGCCTGGATCTTTTCGGGAACATTTCGTTTGGAAAACTCTCCTTCTGGTTGCTTCTCCAGCTGTGACTGTATTGTTCTTTTCCAAGCGTTGAGCTGAGACTGGAAGGTTTGCTGTGACACCAGAGAGGACCAGGAAACAGGAAGAAGACTCGAGCTGGAAAAACAGGAAGCAGGCAGAGGGGCTGATAAGACGACTGCTCTCTGATGCTCAGAGAGTAAGAGTGTGTGATCCTACAGCGACTGAGCGCTAATTGAGGCAGTCATGTTCAGATTTGCAGGGAATGGGAGCAAAGCACAGTTTATTGTCTGCAGAAAGCCAAAGAAAAGAGAGCTGTGCCTCTGGGTGTATTAAAGTTTTTGTTTTTATTTCTGTTTTTCTTTGTGCTAAGCAGAATCTCTGGCTGTGACAGTTTTCCAGCTGGGCCGGTGACAGGCTAGCCTGGGATTAGCTGGCATGTTGTATCTTCCCATCACTAATGCTTTAATCTTTCCTCCGGTCGCCAGGAGTATCTTGGCTTTGGTCGTTGTTCACAATCTCCCCATCAACAACTCACACACACACACAAATTGTTTTTACACAACATACAGTGCTTTGCAAAGCATTTTTGAACTTTTTCACGTTTTACCAAATTACCGCTACACATTGGGTAATGATCTGGGGTAGGGATTTTATGGGCTATACCAACTTAAAGGAAAATTATACATCGTTTTCATCAAACTAAATAAAAATCTAACATCAGATATGAACCACATTTCCCTACCTGAGGTCAAGTGTGAACCAGGTTTTGTAAATTTGCACATTCACAAACCTGTGCAAATGTGAGCCACGTTTCTCTGCAGTAACAGCTGGAAATCTCTACCAACATTCCACATCTGGAATCATCAATTTTTTTCCCCATTCTTCTTTGGAAGAAAGCTCAGACACGGTCAGATTAGAAGGAGAGCGTCTATGAACATCAGCTTTCAAGTCTTTCCACAGATTTTCTCTTGGATTTAGGGCTGGACTTTAACCGGGTCATTTTAACATAAGGATTTACTCTGGCCTAACTCTGGATGAAGAAAAACATCCTCAATGCATGTTGCTGCCATTGTCAGTATGTCTTGTCACTAGTTTAGTTGATGATTATAGCTATCTAGATACAGACTCTACAAAAGGCCATTTGCTGAAAGAACAACACAGTAAAAGCCAAAACTGTGCAAAAAGTACATACATTTTGCACTTAAGAAGAAAACCCCACTTTGTTTAAAAATATATAATACCCAGAACTCTTCTGGTGAAAAGGTTTAGCTTCACCTGGTTTAAATTCCTCAACGAAGGGCTGAGTTTTTCACATGTTGATAGAAGATTTTTTAGCTGCAGAAGCATCCTTTGCTACAAATGATCAAGTGTTCACTAAAGGAATGCTGTCTATTTGCATTTTAGGCAAAAAAATGTTGAGTTTCTTTTGTAAAAGGTAATAAAATTTTTTTTATATATATTTTATGCTGTACTTTATGTTTCCAGAGTTTTTTAGAAGAAGTTTTGTTGCTCCTCATCGGTTTCAATTCGTGACAGGATACTGACACGTTTCTACATTAAGCAATTAAATGTCACTCTTGGGAAATCAGACTGCTTTCCGATATATAAACTTCGGCATTGATCATTGAAGTAATTAGGAGTTTGATCAATGCTTTGCTCATTAACGCCTCAGCAGATTAGATGCTGACAGTCTACATCTGTGTCTCATCTGATGTGTGTGTGTGTGTGTTTGCTCCTCCCTCCAGTCTGAGGCCTCGCCATGCCGCTGGTGAAGAGAAACATCGAGCCGCGTCACCTCTGCCGGGGGGCGCTGCCGGACGGCATCGGCAGCGAGTTGGAGTGTGTGATGAACAACACCTTGTCAGCCATCATCCGCCAGCTCAGCAGCCTGAGTAAGAGACACACACTCACCGAGGCAAAGTATTTACACCCCTTCTTCATGTTTTGTTGCCTCTAGTTTCCACAGTCGAGCCAAAGAAAAGCAATCCCACATGATAGTGCTGCCATCACCATGTTGGAACGGTGTGATTCGGGTGATGCACTGCCCTCTTTGTTGAGTTGTAGTTTCCTTTAACCAAAGCATCTTCTTCCAACTAATTGCAGGCGACTTTCAATTAAACAAACTGATGCATAAAATATTAATATCTGAATAAATTAAAAGAGAAAACAGATTGAAAGTACAGCAGCACCTTCGGGGTTTTCCCCCATTAAGCTTAGCATGATGATGTTTATACTCTGCGGATCCTCTTTGCGCCGGCTTCATCATTAATCCTAAAGCTGTGATTGATTTGTATGTCGTCATGGTTACAGTGGTGGAGGGGTCACAGGGCTCGCTGCAGGCTTACGCCAGCCTCGCACTGGGACACAGAGCGCTGAAATGTAATCATTTCAGACAGCGCCGCAAAAGGACCTTATCCATCCAGTGGCGGGCATGTGACCGAGCTGCTACTCTGGGTGTGTGTGTCGGAGTGTGTGTTTGTGTAAAAGCTGTTTACGCGCTGGTCTGTCGATATCATGGTCCACTGCAAAATGGAGGTTTTACAGCGCCACCCATCTTCCATCCACTTCCTATTTCCACACACATCAACACACTGTTAATGTGTTTTTATTTAGCACTTAGCGGCGTTCATTTTCCAACTCTCGCATGAACTGTGCTGAAAGTTTGTTGTGGGATAAATTAAAACATCTATCCTCTCTGCTTTTTTGGCCCCTTCGTATCGATTCTGTCTGCGTCTTATTGTGTCAAGTTCCTGCTGAGGGAGTTGGCCTCTCAGCAACAGCTGTGTGGGTTAAATATAAATGCTTTCAAGGGCCTGACAGAGGAAATCTACATACTCGGTTCACTGTGGATGCTTTTGTGCACATGTGTGCGCGGCAGGGCCGTAACGAGAGGCCGGGGCCGACGGGCTCAGCACGACGGATTTGGGATTCTTCCTTCCTCTAAATGTTTTCCCTGCAGCCTATCCTGTCAGCAGGCCTGACAGAAATAGCCCTGTGTTCTCTATAGGACATTGGATGTAATGTTTTGCACTGAAATAGTTACACTATAATGAAACTTCCCCTGTTTGATTTCAATCAGGGTTCCAGTGAGCAACAATTTCCAATTTTAGGATAAGTCAGTTTTTCCTACATTTTCTCCACATAGCCACGGCTGTGAATTGCATTGCTTAGCTTAAAAAAAATTCTCATTCTCTTTAAGAAGCTTTAGTTATATAATAAAGTTTTTTTTTTTTTACCTTTGTAAATCTGCCTCGCCCCATAAATATGGCAATAAATTTGAACTCGATGCTCTCCATGGTTGTGAAGTACAAACTTTAATGTACTTCATTGGTATTTAATGAGGAGCAACACAAAGTAGTTTGTGATTGTGAAGCGGAATAAAAGTGATGCAAAATAAAATTTAAAAAATGTTAAATTAGGATTCTGTCTTTTTTATTACGCCCCTGAATGAAATCCTTCACAAGTCATGTGTTCAGTGGCGCCCCCAAAGGATGGAAGGAGGTGCCACGGCCCCACAAACCCAACCATTGTTGGAGTAATTTTTGTTTTTGCTGTCAGAGAGCCAGCAAACATGTTCTGGTCAAATGGGACCAAATCTGAACTTTTGCATCTTTACATTCAAAATGCTTTATGGTAGAAAACTAGCAGTGTATGTTGTAGTGGCAGCATCTTGATGTTGGGAATGCTTTCCTTCAGCGGGGACAGGGAAGCTGGTGAGAGTTGATAGAGATGAAGTTCAGTGAAGCGCTCCAAACGATGTGATGGAGTTTGAGCGAGAGGCAAAAAAAAGCTGGTAGACACAAAACCCAAAAAAACAAAATGAAGAAAGATTTGACAGGTGTTTTTATGTGCGAATATTAAGAGGTTTTAGTTCCAAATTAGTCGCTCTACATTTCTCTTTTAAGAAATGTAGAAATTTGGTGGCTTAAACGAATGCAGCTGTTTTTGGTCACTTGCTGCACACTAATATCTACTGAGATCGATTTGGATGATTTATATTTGACTCGTGTTAAATTATTCATGAGGTAATTTCTTTATGGAGTCGTATGAGTTACAGTTCCCAGCACTGATCCTTCGACTCTCGTTATGCGTTGTATCACATTATCTTTGTATTGATCGGACCTCAGGCCCTGTGGGGATCCGCTCGGCTTGGAATGAAGATTAAAGTCTCCGTCCTCCTCCTTCAGTTTCCCATCAGTTTTTTTTTTCCTCACCTCTTTTCTCCAGGTAAACATGCAGAGGACATATTTGGCGAACTGTTTAATGAGGCCAACAATTTCTACCTGCGTGCCAACTCTCTGCAGGACCGTATCGACCGGCTCGCCGTCAAAGTCACGCAGCTGGACTCCACAGTGGAGGAAGGTGGGTAGAAGGATAGCACAGCAAGCCGCCATCTGTCACCAAAGTGATGTCAGTCTTGTGTGTGTGTTTTTCATGATTTCTAATAACTGAAAGCCCTTTTTCTTTTAATAACATTGGAACCATTTCTCCGTTTTTATCTCGCTGTTTTTGTTCTCTCAGTTTCTCTGCAAGACATCAACATGAGGAAGGCCTTTAAGAGCTCCACCACTCAAGACCAGCAGGTGGTGTCCAAGAGCAGCGTTCCCAACCCGGTGAAAGAGATGTACAACCTGAGCGACAAGCCGCCACCGCTCACCATCCTCACTCCTTACAGGTCCGCCTTCTCCACATTGAACTCTGACATTCTGCTGGCTGTTTATACTAAAATCTACCACATTTCTACCACAAGCCCTGATTCTGAGCTTAACGGAGCTTAATTGAAGTGTTTGTGCTCTAGCAGTCAATTTGCAGTTATGTTTTTATAAGGTAATAAGAAACATGATGGCATTTCTTCTTTTATTTATATTCTAGTTCTAATTGCTTTTAACTTAATCTTGGCTTATGCTCAGTTTTTGCTATAGATTTTGTATCTAGCTCTGCAAATGTTCACAAAATTTAAAGTCCACATAAAATATTAATACTGGAAACAATATCAGCCCAAATTTTCATACTCGTGCATCCCAATCATCAATTATCCGACCTAAATATTACTAGGATCTCATTGATGGCAATGAAAAGTGAAGTATGCCAAATATTAGTGGGGATGTATGCAGATATTTAACTTCTAATGAATAATTTAAAGCTTAAATTGATGTTAATTGTACAACAGGTAACACTGGAACCTAAATTGTTTCTTTGTTAGCCAAAAAATAACATTTCGTTCCTGTTGATGGTGAGTGAATATAAACCTGAACTGTAACAATGGAGAGATCTGTATATCATAACCTCCGTATTTGTTTTTTTATTTTTTAGAGATGATCACAAGGAAGCCCTTAAATTTTACACAGACCCCTCCTACTTTTTTGACTTGTGGAAAGAAAAGATGCTGCAGGACACGGAGGACAAAAGGAAAGAGAAGAGGAAGCAGAAGGTAATGAAACTGGCTGGGATCTTCTCCCAATCAGTGCTAGGCTTTGATTTCCCACAGTGCTTGTCTGCAATCTGCTTATGAGGTTTTAATTGCTTTCCAACCACAACTTTCTCCGATATTATGAGGAGTAAAACAAAGTAATTTCAGTGGAACGTGGTTTCATTAAAAACACAAAAAAAGAAGTGCTACAACCACAACTTTTGGAGAACATTTTATTTCCAAGTCGAGTTTGAGGTTATATTGCATTTTTCTTACACTTTGCTGCAGGAGCAGAGGCGCTGTGTGGATGGGACTCTGCAGAGGGAGGTCAAGAAGGTCCGCAAAGCGAGGAACCGTCGGCAGGAGTGGAACATGATGGCTCTGGATAAGGAGCTGAGGCCAGACCACCGGCACACAATTCACAGAGACAGAGCCGCCTCCTCTGAAGGATCCATGTCACCAGAAAACAGGTACTTACGGAACAAAAACTGGATCTTTTAAAAACTATTTTTATTCCTATCACTGACTATATTATTTCTCTCAGGGGTCACAGTGTGGATCAGCATCACTACCCCAACAGCATGAACCATGCCGGCCACGCCCACACCTACTCCGGCCCCCCGCCCAGCATCCTGGCCGCCCAGATGGCTGCAGGACACGCCCCCCGGGGAGGAGGCGAACACGACAGTAGAGGCAGGACCATGATGGCCTACCAGGGCGGGACGCTGGGCCGCCCGCACCACCACCAAGCCCCTCTGCCTCCTCCACCAGCTGAGGCCATGAATGGTGGCTCTATGTCTCTGCCACCAATGGACTACTGGTAAATAAAGTTTAAAGCAGGGGTTAGATTGGAGAAAACTACCAACACTGCAGGTCTCCACCTAAACTCACCAACTGGACAAGGAGAACATTTAGCGAAGCAGCTGAGAAAGCCAAGCTAGCTCTGGAGGAGAATCTGTTAATAACAGAATAATTATTTGTTATTTACTCCAAAGGTCTGACCTTTATCTAGGAGTAGCAAGTAGATGGTAATACCAATTAAACATTTTCCTTCCACTGTTTCAACATAAACACCTACATCATTGAAACAGGAGTACTTTACAGCTTTACAGTTAAAAACACTCTCTGCCAGTTTTAAAGGTTTTAAATCATTACTTTAAAAATCCAGAATAATATTTTTATATTTATTTATTAAAAGGGGTGTATCAAAAATGATAATTTTATGCAATATGTTATTTTTTTAATCAAAAACTTGGATTATTGCCTTGATTATTTACTGTATTTGATATTTCCTTGAATCTGCCTTGGCAACCAATCAGGATTGCATAGAAAGTTCACCTATTTCCATTTCATGCAAACTACTTCTCAGTCCAGCGCTCCTAAGTATTGCTGTAAACGGGATAATTAATGTGTTGTGATGATGTGCTGAAGGCAGAGTGTTGGATAAACAGGAGCTTTTTAAAGAGACAGCGGTCCAATTTCAAGGCATCAAATTGCAGAGTTTCTTTTCAGTTATGTTAGTTATATACAGCATTTTTACAACAGAAGGTAACATACTTACTTGGTTGTGCTATAAAATGGCACGATATACTTGGAAATTACATAACACTGCCCCTTTAAAATAAACTAATTTTAAACATTATATAGTATAAATATAATATAAGGGCTTCCAACAGTCCAGTCACATTTTCAGCTTTCTTTTTTCTTCTCACTATAGCTTTAACTAAATGAGGCTTACCGGCATCACTTTATGTTTCGTTCTCTATGTTTCCATGAGGTTAAGGTTCAATCTGCAGCACATTGATCTCTTTCTTCAGCTGGTCTCCAGTAGCTGTATTGTTGTTCCTCTGAGGTTAATCTTAAAACGTTCTGATGCTTTTAATGTGTGTGTTTTTCAAAATCTCATTACCTGAGAAGGATTCACCTTCTTTCATTATTCTGCTTGAGCAATTAGATTTTAATGACAGAACAAATGAGAAACAGGGGACATAATTGTCTAATCCCTGGACACTTTCCAGATTTAATTTACAGGATCCAGCTAACAAAGGCTCACTTCTTTTCTTTCACACAGCTCTGAGCTTTCACTTATTGTCAAATGGCTTTTCTTTGTTCAAATAGTGCCTGCTTTTGATTGGTATCAAAAATACTTAACAGCTCAGGCTCCAACATGAAATGACTAACTCTGTGTTATTGCTGCCCCCTAGTGTATAGCTGCTGGCTGCTATGGTTTCTGTTAACTCATCCCTCTGTCTTCTTCTGCAGTATGGACGGCTATGCCAACACCGGCCCTCCCCCGCCGCCCCCTGCACCCCTCATACCTTCTGCACAGACGGCCTTCGCCTCACCACCCGGCGGCCCCATGTCCCCCGGCCCCATGGCCGTCTCCGCCGGCTACGCTCCGCCTCCGCTACCTGTATCTGGAGCTCAAGTGGCTCCTCCTCCTCCCGGCCCCCCGGGGCCACCGCCTCCACTCGTCCCAGCTGGTGCCTCCCACTCCACGTCCTACAAGATGTCTTCCGCGGCGCAGGCTGAGAACGCGGCTGTCAACGACGCTCGCAGTGACCTGCTGGCTGCTATACGCATGGGTAAGATTTACTCGACTTAATGCAGGAGAAGATTTAGTTGAAGCAACCCACTTGTCTTTTATTGAGGAACATTTTTCTAATATTTTAAAGTGGTTTTAATAAGTAAAAACGTCTTTCTGTTGTTGTTTTTTTTAATTCATTTTTATGTCAAACCTCAATTTACATCTTTTTGGATTGTCAATACTAAAAAGATCAACCAGTGTCGTTATCTTTTGAAGAATATTCAGTACAAAAAGCTGCCATAAAGGTAAAGACAGACACAGAGTGAAAAAGTGAACCTTTTAAAGGCCAGTTTTGAAAGGTTACAAGATACTGTGATTCCTTGGAAGAGAAGAAGGAATACATCTGGGATAATTTGTGCAGTATTTTGAAATTTGCAATTAGAGATTGAGTTTATTCTAGAGCTGTTCTATTGTAGAATAATTCTTCCCCGTTTCATGAACGTGTCAGTAAAATGTGCTTTTCTGTCTGCAGGCATCCAGCTGAAGAAGGTGCAGGAGCAACAGGAGCAGCAGGCTAAGAGAGAGCCTGTTGGGAACGACGTGGCCACCATCCTGTCGCGCCGCATCGCCGTCGAATACTCCGACTCGGAGGACGACTCGGAGTTGGAGGAGAACGATTGGTCAGATTAACACACAAAAAAAAAAAAAACAATAGGAGAACTACTGAAACACGTTTAACCACACGCTCACGCTGAGGAACACTCACTGTGACACACCCACAGACCATCAGAGACTGTCGCTGTAAAACACAGAAGCTGCACCTGAACACAATCACATGCTGTAGGGTCAATATTAGCTGTAAGATGTAAGCTGGAAAATGCAAAAATACTGTACATGAACTTCAAATATCGACCACTCTTTAATCTGTTAACCACTGAGCTTCATTATATTACTTTGAAGCATTGTGAATAAACCCCAGTAGATGTTTCTATATTATAACACTATAACACACCATGTGAAGGTGATTACTTCCTGCATAGTCGGAGCTTGAAACTATTAGAGCTATTAGAAAACCTTCCTCTTGACCTAACCTGTGTACTTATCTTTTTTTTAAAGTGTTTTTACTGAAATACCTGTGTATGTATACCATAGATCTTGAGGTAAGTCTTTAAATTGTAGATAAATATAACTGGAAGTATAGGGAGAGTTTAGTGGTGGCTTTTTGAAAGGGGCAGATCTGCTTTGGTTTAAAATGAGGTTCTGTGGGATTGTTACTGGTAATCAGTGTCTTACTTGTAGTGACCATTTAAATGACCTGTTTGGAAAAACTGAGATCCTAAATGGATTTCTGCTGTGCTAAAGATACTGACCGCAGATAGCAACTCCACAGAACCCCGGCTTAAAGTGACTTGCAGAAGTATTTATACCCTTTGAAGCTTTTCAGATTTTGTCATCTTACAACCACAAACTTTGATACATTTGATTAAAATTCTGTGTGACTGACCAACATAAAGTAGTGAACATAGAAGTGAAAACAACAACAACACCTGTCATATCTTTAGAATTTATTCATGAATAAAAACATAATTTTTGTGGTACAACTTTGTTTCTATTTTGTGTTAGTTTCACCTCAGTTATGCACCGCTTTGTGTCGGCCTGTTACATAAAATACAATAAAAATACATCAAAGTTTTTTACTGTAATGTGACAAAGTTTGGTGTTTAAAAAGCTGTCAATGGAGGGATTATTTGTGAAATGTCTTATTATAAATGAGCCACCTGCGTTTGCAATCGCTCCCTGCTGTGAATGGGTGTGTATGTGTGTGTATGTGGGGTGGGGGCTTAGTTTGTAACTCTGTAACCTCTGACCCAAAGAGAAATAAAATCATGAATGAAGGATCGCTGCTGAGCCGTCACGTCTCTTTAATGCTCAGCTCTCGTCGCAGACGCAACACACACCTGGCTGCAGGATTTCGGTTGCTATCGCAACAGTGCTGCTATGAAGGGAGTTGCCAAGGAAACAGAAGAGCGCATAAAAGGAGGGCAGTGAGCCACGACGAGGATGGAAAATAAACACTGGTTAGAAATTTTTTCTTTAAAAAATCAGTGGAGGCAGGAGTTTTATGCACAGCACATGTTTGTCTTTAATACAAAATTAACAAGATCTCTCAGTGGAGTGCACTAACCAAAGCAATAAAAAGTACATCTAACACCTTGGAAAAATAGACGCCACGTTCACATAAACATTTTTTTTTTTCCTTTACAATATTTCAGTTAGGTTAGTGCAGGTTGATTATCATTAATAAGTTTCGTTTTGCAGATAAATTATTCGTTGTGCCATTTTCACCCCCCCCCCCCCAAAAAAATAAAGTGCATTTCACATTGAATATTACGTCTACACAAGATGCTGTAACTGTGACTTCAACCTCATCTCCATCTTAAAAAATAAAAAAATAAACAGCAACACACACTCTCACTCTCACACAGACATTCACAGGCCCTTGTGTGTTTTGATACTTAGCTCTAAATTAGTAACCATCAGAAAGAAAGACGCCTCGTCCTGCTGGTCCAACATCTTGTCACTGATATAAAAAAACAAAACAATTTTGTTCACATCTTTGTGCATTATTATCACAAAATAAATGCATTAAGTAGATAAACAAGGTGTTAAAAAAACGATAATTACACCCAACCTCGCAGTTCATCAGCTTTCCTTGATACAAAGCCCTTATTCAAGTGCTCAGCAGTTAAAACCTTGTCAGTACAGCTGCAACAAGAGATTCACATTCCCCGATTGTGGGTCGATTCAATTCCCAAACATTTGCCCTTCCCATCAGTCGGCAAACCTTAAAAAAGAATCAAATCTGCTGCATATTGAAGAGAGCAAATGAATCAAACGTTAACAGAGAAAAATAAATGGTGCAACCCAACTCTCCCCCTCAGACTGACGAGCTTTGGTAGCACCATGCACGGTGGTAAGAAGCCCCCCTCCTGTTCAGCAGGTCCTATTTACAGAAACGAAACTCAAGAGGACTTTGATAGATACTACATTCAGAGAAAGGCTTTTACAGCGCGCTCGTGTCGTACAACGACAGACACCTGAAAGGAGGGAAAAGGAAATGCAACCTCTGAGTGACCGTAACAAAATAGACTATTCTCCAAAAGGTAAACAGTAAAGGTTTATGATGCGTCTGACCTGCAGCGCCTTGCAAAAGTTTTCATACCTCTTGAACTTTTCCACATTTACGTTGCAACCACAGACTTCAGTTTATCTTATCAGGATTTTACAATGCATTGTGAACTCTGAAGTGGAGGGGAACTTATTTTCTAAATATCTCAACAATGTTTTGTATGCAGTAGTTTGTATGTATGTAATTTTCTTTACCTGAGATTAAAAAACATTTGAAAATGAACCCACCCTAAATATACCAACATTGTGAAACATAGTGGTGGTAGCATCATGCTATGGGGATGCTTTTCCACAACCGAAGCGGGTTAGCTAATCAGTGTTGATATAAAGGGCGATAACCTGTTAGCTACATTTCAAGGGTTTAGATCAACGGTATCCAAACTGCAGACCGTGGGCCATTTGTGGCCCTCAGAATCATTTTTTTTGCGGCCCTGGACTACATTGTGGCTTCCGGCTGCATATTGGCTAACGTAGAAAAATATCAATTTTTTTATGAAGTGAAGCCTTTCAAACACAATGCAGATAAATTAAAAATCTTTTCAAAAATAAAAATATTTGCAATACAAAATATCAATTCTCTATTAAATAGGTTTTTGGCTTTAATAAGAAGAATTTTATAGTAAACTGACATTTTTTTAAATTAAAATTTAGCTTAATAAGTTTACAGTATAAAATGCTCTACCTTTTAGGTCATGAAGATTTCTAATTGCAGCAAAAGGTGGCTCTGAATGCAGGTGGGCATTTCTTAGATCGTTAATTATAGAAACATAAAACGAGAAAACATTTTGAACTCTGTGGTTGTAATGAAACAGAAAGTGGAACCGGAAAAGCGGTGTGAACACTTTTGCCCGACACTGAGGGTCTACCGGTTTGAGCCTCCCTCTGCACACATTCCCTCACACAGGCTACTTTTCCTTGATTCGAAATGTTGATTTTCCAAGCTGACCTTCCAGTCCTAAAAAAATATTTCTCTCCTGCTTCGTAGCAAAGCTGAAGACTTGAAGCTCCTGGAATGTCATTAAAAGGCTCAATGAATAAAACATAAAAACCAGACAAATAATTAAAACAAAAACAAACTCATCTCTGTATTTGGAAGTAGCCGTTTTTAGCTCATAGGATCATTCAGAGGTCACTTGACAGACACCTGCCTCAACCAGACTGATTTAAGCTGGAGTGTGACGACAGAAACCCCAGCAGGATTGGGGTAAAAGTTCATTCAGAGTCACTTTTCCCTTTGGCTTGAAGTGCTGGGGCGCCAAAGCGTCCTGGTCCCACTTCCTGCCGAGAAACACGAAACGAGTCCACTTTCCTCAGGAAAGTGGACAGTGAAGGAAGACTGACAGTGTAAATCCTCTAAGGTCAGGGATGTCGACGACACGAGACACATCATAGTGCACACGTGTGCACACACACACACCCAGAATGCCATGCGACTCAGAGCAGATGCACAGTCATAAAAAAAAAAATAAATCCCTTTTTTGTTATTCAAGCCGACAACGCCTAGTGAAACCTTATCCGCTCAGGAAAGGAAGAGGCAAACGGCAAAAAAAAAAAAAAACTTCACAACTCTGCCTCCCCCCTGATGTGACAAATGATCAGAACCCCGTTCGGGGTTTGTGGATAAAATGAGGCAGTGTTGTCACCAGGATGAACGAGCAGCTTGGTCTCGCCCCGACCCCCGGGAGTGACTAACCCAACGCTTTCTTTGTCATATCTTTCACTTTTCTGGAAACGTTATGGTGCTTCACGGAGCGCGGATGTTATTGCTGTCTGAGTATTGCTCTGCATCTAAAAAAATAACTACCATTCAGGCTAGTTATTGCTGACAAGATCTGGAGTAACAGTAGAACCAACAGATGATTGGAAACAGTAACTCAGAGCAGCGTGGAAGTGATGGGGCTCACATACGCAGCGCCTTGCAAAGGTTCTCTGACCTCTAGAAGCTGTTCTAATTCTATCACGTTACAAGCACAAATGTGGTGTATTTCACTGGGATTTATTAGATAAACTAACACAAAATAAATGTAAGGTGGGAGAAAAATGATACGTGGTTTTTTACAAGTAAAACTGCGATTCCTATTTGTACACAGGCCTCTATACGCTTATATTCCTAAATAATATAAGCGTTATTTAGGAATAACGCTCAGCTGCTTTTTGCATTGAAATGGCTGTAGTGGGAAAACACATTATCAACACCATGAAGCATGGTGGTGGCAGCATTATGCCATGGGGATGGTTTTTTTTTTTATTCCTCAGCTAGGAAAGGAAAGCAGATCAGATGAGACCAGAATAAAACTTTTTGGTCTACGTGCAGAGCGCTATGTTAGCACCGCGTGTCACCCTGAACACATCATGAAAGCACTAAAACAAGCTGGTGGCAGCATCATGCTGAGGGGACGCTTCGTCAGGCACAGAGAATCTGGTCAGAGTTGGATGGGAACGTGGATGAAGCCAAACGAAGGGCCAGCCCTGGACGTAAACCTCTGACAGGCTGCAGAAAACTCCAGACTCCAGCAGAGGTTCAGCTTCCAGCAGCAACAACCCAAACGTTCCCCTAAACACCCACAGCTGGAGGTTTTCTGCAAAGCGCTTGCAGCACACAAGATTTTTATGCAAATTTTCTTCCAATTCTCTTATTACGCTCTATTCCCCCCCCCCCCCCCCCCCATAAAATCCCAATGAAACACATTTAAGTCTAGTTGTAACGTGATACAATGTGAAAAAGTTAAAAAGTGGGACAACTTTCACAAAGTATCGTAACGCTAAAAGCAACATTTAAAAAAATAAATTAAATAAAATAACAGCTGCCATGACCTTGGTGTGACAGTTTTAGCTCTTATAATGCAGCACATGTGAGGTACACGGTGGTACTCTGTACATAGACAAAATTATTTGGGTCATGGTGAAGTCAGGCAGCCACGGCACATAGCCTGCAGTGGCTACGCGCGGCCCACCTCGCGTCACTGGACTGTGCTAGTTGCATGCTAATTACAGCTAATCCCGTTAGTTAAAGATGCTGTCCAGTGTTGTTTTTGTTCTCACAAACAGATGCACCCCGACAAGAAGAGCACAGCTGGGTAGCAAAACATGGATTCACAAAGTACAAAGTTGTTTGTTTTTTTAAAAAGGGTGCTGACGGGAAAAAAAATACATCTTTATATTTGGGTTGGTGACATCACAAGAGGCACGAGAACCAAGCTAAACAGCCTGCATTAGCAAAGGTTATGATGGACGACTTTGAACACTCATTCTGAGCTGAATTCGAGCAAGAAGTTCAACCCTATGTTGATTGAAGAATTTGATCGAAATGATGAACGTAGAGGGGAAAGTAAAACAATAATATAAACGGATTTTGTCAGAATAACGCTGGACAGATTCCTCACACCTTTTGTGAGGTCACAACAGACATGTTTGTGCGGATGCTTCCTTTTTACAGGATTTCATTTTAGATAGAAACAGATACAACTCGGAATGAAATGTTTTATAGATTAGAAACTATAACTAAAGTGAGTTTGATTGATTTTAAGGAAAAGTCTGGCGTGGTTTTGCTTTAAATCTAATGGTTTCGGTAGCTTTCTGATCAAATCACAAGAAATGTGGAAAACTTTGGTGAAGTGGATCTCCAAATAGATCCTGAGATGTCTTTAAATAGATTTTTTTTTAAAAAGAGTTAAATATAGGCTTTCTTTTTGGTTTGGTATATATAAACTAACAAAAATACAGAGGGCAGGTACTGCTTGGGCGGGTCTGTTTGGAACCTTTCTTATTGTTGCGCATTCATGCGCAATCGACAGCCAGAAGAGAGAGGAGAGAAAGCAGCGAGGAGGGGGGAGAGAAATGGGCGAGGCGAGAAGAAAAAGAGGCTAGATTTCTTCCCCGGCGTCTGTGGAGCGGATCAGAGAGCATCGGGTCTATTTTTAGCTCTCCGGGTCTGCTCAGCTTTCGACGCACGTCCAGAGTGCAGCAGCGGCGGCGGTGGCGGCGGCGGCAGCAACCGGGCCGCTGCTGCTGCTGCTGCTGCCCCAAACGGGCTTCAAGTGTTGCTCAGCCGCTGTTCATCAGCTGGGATCATTTCTGTGCATCATGAAAACAAGCAAAGCTACAGAGCTGTCAGAGGGCTTGCGTTTTTTTTTCGCGCACCGGAACATGGGGATGCACTTTCCGGTAGAAATTAAGAACACACAGAGTGGGCAGGATGCAGCCCACCTTCTTGGCCTGGCGCTGGGAAGACAGGAAGACACGGCGGGCTGCTGCGTCTCCAACCAGAGCTGCACCCGCGTCCCTACGCTGCTGCCCTCCTCGTAACGCTGGACGGCTCCAGCGGAGGAGCAGAGCTGACCCTTCTCGTCCCACCCGGGGTCTCCGAGGTCACACGTCGCTGGGTGTCCGAGCACGGTGCGCCACGCTGGTCGGCACGCAGCCACAGCACACCAGCCACAGCGCCTTCTGGATCTCCTGGTTCCTGAAGGCGTAGATGACCGGGTTGATGACCGAGTTGTAAGTGGCAGGCACCAGCGTGGCGTAGGTGTACAGCGGAGGGTAGGTGTAGTCGGCTATGAGGGAGTAGACAGTGAACGGCATCCAGCAGGCGGCGAAGGTGCCCAGGATGATGGCCAGGGTGGACACGCCCTTCCGGGTGGTGACGTAGTGGGGCGTGGCAGCCAGGAAGTGGTGCTGCAGAGCGATCTGGTGGGCGTGGCGCATCACGATCTTGCAGATCTGGACGTAAAGCTGCAGCATGAGGCCGAAGAGCAGCAGGAAGGAGACGGACAGGACTGCAATGTTGTTCTTGGTCAAAGGTCGAACCACGCTGCAGGTGACCTCCTCGGCCAGGCAGTTGACCCCTGTGACTGGCAGCAGGCCGAGACACAGGGAGAGACCCCACAGCAACACCAGCATGGTGTAGGTGAAGGCCGCCGTCCTCTCCGAGTTGTAGGTGAGGGCGTAGTATAGCGACAGGTAGCGGTCGACGGTGATGGCCAGCAGGCTGAAGACGGAGGCCGAGAAGGAAGCCACCACCAGACCCACCGTTAGCAACTGGGCCGAGTCCGAGCGGAGCAGGTAGGCACAGGTGAAGTGAAGGACCAGGCCCAGGCCGGCCAGCAGGTCGGCCAGAGCCAGGCTGCCGATCAGGAGGAACATGGGGGCTCTGAGCGTCGGGTTCTGCCAGATCACCAGCACCACCAAGGCGTTTTCGCAGGCAATCAGGGTCCCCGATGAGCACAGCACGATGTCCCAGGGGTTGACCAGCAGTGGCAGCTGGCTGGGCCGCAGGGGGGAGTCCTCCGCTGGGAACGACCCCAAGCTGGTGCTGTTGTCCATCGGGGCCCCGCTGGCCCATGCTGTGGGATCAGGGCTCAGCCAGCTGGGGGAGACTGGTGGCTCCTCACTCACTGTGCCCCCCATCTGAAATTAGAGCACACACACTAAAATTATCACACGCAGAACATTCAGGGGGTAAAAACACAGGCTCCATCAGTCTGTAGTGAGTGGATCTCACGACGAGGCGAAGTGAACCGGATTGACTTTCCTCTTCGTCTTTGCACATTTTGTTCAGTCATGAACAGGTGATGTTCAAAAATAAGCAGGCATAAGAATGTGAGAATATTACGCTAAGTCTAGACAAGGCAAGTTTATTTACATAACCATACACGAGATAATCCGGAGTGCTTGACTCAGCGTCACGGGAAAGACAGAAAGACAAAGCATCAGAATAAAAGCCTTGCATGAAGTTAAGATATGAATTTTAAAGAGATAAATAAATGTTTTAAACAGTTCATCAGTCAGATTGTTTTGATAAAAGCTAAAATAAAAAGTTATGCTTTCAGTCCCTGACTTAAAGGGACCAATCTCAGGTTTTCAGGGAGTTAGTTCCAGAGCTGAGGAACAAAACGACATGCTATCTCTCCTTATTTAGTTATGGTCCAAGGAACACTGAGTAAAAAAAGTCTCCGTAGACCTGGGGTTCTTTACGGTTCAGACTTGACATGCAACGCAGAAATGTAGTTTGACCCAAAACTATTTAGCGTTTTATAAACCAATAGCAGAATTTTAAAATCTGTATAGTGCAGTTATTTGATCCATTTTCTTGGTGTTGGTCAGGACTAGAGCTGCAGCTCCAGACCGACCAGAAAAGATGTCACTGCTGTAATACAACCTACCGTACTCAAATTGAAGGCGTGCAACAGTTTTTCCGTGTCCTCTTTTGACAGGAAACCCATTAATCTGTCACCATTTTTAAGATAAACATAAGCTGATTTAGTAACAGAACCTGGGAAGAGCATGGACCGCAGGATCAATAAACGTCACTGGCTGCTGCTCCTATCGGCTAAAACAGGAAACAGGGAGAACAACTCAGACCCACCTCAACAGATTGGTAAATGTTGCTTGGTCTGATGAGTCTTGGTTTCCCCCTACAACTTTTATCAGGGCCAGAATTTCAATATGAACAATGTGAAGGATCATGGAGTCGACCCCCGTCGTCGGGGTTCATTGCCCCTCTGATCTCTGCAAACACCAGATCTCAGTCACACCTTTGAGACTGAGATCACAACCTAACGCTTATTTTAGAAATCATGTGAGAAACACATGGAGAAAATTTTATTTAACATCTTTATCTTGCTCGCCATCAAAGAAAACTGGAAACATGTAGCTCACTGATTCACTGCTTCCACTTTCAGAAGCAGTGGAACGTTACAGTCGAGCCCTTCATAAAATACTGACTGTCTTTGTTCAATGCAAATCCATTTACAGGCTGTTTGCACAGCTATTAGGCAAGTCTTATTTTTTGAGGGCAGTTTTTCTAACCACTCTGTTAATACAAAATGCTAATTAACCTCAAACATGAATGTTTAAAAGCTTGAGAGTAAGGTATTGGCTTTTTTAGGAGAATTATTGTGCAGAATTATTTTGCAACTAAAGGAAAAACACGTATTTTCCCATCTGACTTTTTTAAAATTTTCATCTGTTTAAGAGAGAATTGTAAACAAAACTCTCCAATAAACATTTTTGACATTAAAAAAAAAAAAACTGTCCTCAAGTTCTCCACTGGGTTCGGCTCAGGTGAAGAAGGGGACCATGTCATACATTTTTAAACTTTAATATTTTCAGTGGCTAGCTATTCAGAGGTGTACTTTGATGCATGTGATGGAGCAATGTCTTGCATAAAAATCACCGACTTCTTCCTAGACCATTGTTTGAAGAAAGTGGGGTTTTTTTAAAACACTTTCTCAGGAGTTGATTTTGAGCCCATCTCCAACCTGAAAAGATCAAACCAATTTTTTAAAAAATAGTTTTGACAAGTAGACAAAACTATAACTCCTTTTTGTTTGCTTTTACCAAGGATTTCAATTTCTTCAGTGTATAAAAGTCCAGTTTAGGTCCTACTACTGGTAATTAAAGTTATTTTTTAGCTATTAAACTACAGTAAATCAAACCAGCATCGTTAGGTAGCTGTGGTGAACAATCTTATTTTTTCTAGAGGCGTTACAGTAGAGTCGACAAATTCCAGCCTGGAATCCCAAACTAGTTCAGGATGCAACTTATTATTTTCATCAAAAGATGGCGCCCTGAGCGTTTACCCGCATCTTCACCAAAACAGCCACTGTAACGATACACGAATAAATCTCTTGAATTGTTTTACTCTCTCATTAATGTTTCCTCCACAATTGATCTAAAAAGCTGGGCTTGATCACTTTATCCAGCTGTGATTTAAAACTGTTTTTTTTATCACATTCACTCATTGCTCGGCACAGTCTCGGTTTTCTGAAAGTGGTACTGAGTGTTCTCTGGGCTTTTGGAGACTAAAGCACGCAGCATTAGTGTCACTGCTCAGAATTAAGCTTCGTTAGTTCTTTTTAAAAACGATCAAACATTACACTCTGCAATTACTAAATAAGGTACAGCCACGTTGTCAGTGGAGAGGCGTAACAGATTGACTAAAAGTTATCACAGCAGAGGTCTATTACGGTCAAGGGCTGCGTTTATAAACGAATCGACAAAAGAAGCCAGCGGATAACCAGAATCGATGCTTTGCACTAACTTACAGGTTGCAGAAGTCAATATCGACAGCGCTGCCCTGCCAATGGCCACAGCTCAATCCACCAGCTGCTAGAGAGAACATACCGCACCCGACACGGAAACACCACCACATCCCTGCGCACCTTGCTTTGGAAAAATGGCATTGCACCTTCACTATAGCTCAGCCCGCAGAGCTAGGCTGAAGGTAAAGGAGGGAAGAAGAAGAAGAAGAAGAAGAAGAAGAAGGAAGAAAAACATGCATTTCTCCATTCATGCAAAAGGTGCTCAGTAATCACCAAGCTTCCATCCATCCATCCATCCAGCCTACCTTGACTCTGTGAGGTGCGACTTCCCGTCTAGATGGAAGAACGGCAGCTTTGTGTTCCCATGTTAGGGATGCAGATGATGCGGCGCCGGCGGACAGAGACGCAGCTCAGCGAGGAGAGGAAGAGGAGGAGAGAGGATCATGGAAGAAAGACCGGGGAGGGAAGAGCGCAGCGACGGCTCGGCCACTGACGGGGCCGTGGACTGCGGTGGTGCGGGGACGGAGCGGCGAGTGGAGCAGCAGCGGCGGAGGAGGAGGAGGAGGAGGAAGAGAGGAGAGAGAGAGAGAGGGGGGGGGGACAGGAGGTGAGTGAGAAGAGAGGAAGGTGGAGATGAGGATGATGATGCCGCTGACGGAGGAGTCCCAGAAGGGCCACACTGGTTGAACTCCGGTAATTTGCCTCGCGCTTCATCAAGGACAAATTTATTGCCGAGTAAACAAGAGTTTTTTCCTTAAATGTTGAGTCTATAATTTAGCAGGAGTTATTGTGGAAGATGTTTAACTTGCTTTTGGCCAGACTCAAGTTTCAGACGGGAGGTTGCTGGATGCAGAGAGTCGCTTTTCCTCCCGCGACGCCCTGCTATTCTGGTCCCGTCTGAGCTATTAACAGCAACCCCCATGCGTGTCACCAACCTCCTCTTCCTCATCCTCTTCCTCCCTGTCCTCCATCTTCTGCTGCGAAGTCACCTCAGCATACAGGTGGGTTGCACAAAAATGCTTTAACATGACCATGCAGAGGGCTGCACAGTGGCGCAGTTGGTAGCACTGGTTGCCTTGCAGCAAGAAGGTCTTGGGTTCGATTCCCGGCCCGGGGTCTTTCTGCACGGAGTTTGCATGCGTGGGTTCTCTCCGGGTACTCCGGCTTCCTCCTCTCGCTGAATTCTCCGTGTGTGCATGAATGTCCTAGTGTCAGACTGACCTGTCCGGGTAGATAACTTTGAAAACATTCATACAGTGAAACGTAGCCTATGTAGACTCCCAATTAATCATTTAACTACACTGCATCAATGCGGTGCGACATGGAGAGGCTCAGATTCAAACATTCAAATTTTCCTCTTAACAACCTGCAGCTTTACTTTGGGATTTATGTCAGGGGAGATTAAAGAACTGAAATAAATAACAGCTTGTCTAATGAAATGCACTAAAAGATACTTGGCTGTGCAAACTTTAGATAAAAGACGATAGACAACCATCAGCAGATGATGTGACTCCCAATTAATCACAGACACTAAAATAGACTTAACGCAATTTGATTTCCAAAATTTAATTTCATCACAAAAGAGGACTTTGGACAAAATGAGCAAAATTTCAGCACTTTAAGAAAAGTTCTTCTTAAAGTTATATACTGAACTTCTTTTCAGATTAAGGTCATTTAGCAGAATACAAAAACGGCTTTGATTTGATAAAAATATTTAGGAACACAAATGTTTTCTGGAATTCTCTCTTTCTAGTTTAGAGGGCCACACAAAGAGTGATGATGGTCCAAAGACCTTAAGTTTGGTACAGTTTATTATGGAAAAGCATTCCATATTATTGTACAGTCAGAAATATATTTATTTATAGAATAATCTTGATTTATCTTACATAATACATTTTCGGAGGGCTGGGGAGTTATTGGTCATAATCAAAATAATTAAAAGAATGAAGGATATGCAATAACATTCAAATTTATTGAGATGCATCTTTGTAGGATCTTTCGCTGTGCTGTTTACTGGCTCTGAATGGATTAAAAATAACTCCGGATGAAATAAAAATAAAAAGCAGGAGTACCAAAGCACACCACTGGATGGCGACGTCGAGTCTCCCCATGAGTCATCAGTGGCACCTGTGGGACGCAGAAAGTGGAGCAGACGGTCCCTCAATCTTATTGGCTTTATTTCTTTTTCTTTAAAACAGAAAATGATCGCTTCACAACAGGCCTTTTCAAGCAACCCCCCACCCTCACATTAAGCTTGCCAACACCTACAAAACAGTATCAAAAGTGCACCATAGTGTTAATACATCTTCTCCAAGTCTAACATTTTCCAATGATAATATCTTAATGAAATATTTATACAAATACCATTCTGTACACTAGAAATACACAGCCCAGTGCTCCCTGTAAGCGGGGCGCCCACCTCCTGTCCGTCCTCCGTCACGTCCATGACCAAAAAAAAAAAAAAAACTTCCGTCACAGTAACATTGTGGGAGGTGAAGACTCCAGGCCGATATTACATCATATGAATTAAATACCCACTCACCCGACACCCAAGGCAAAAACTAGAACAGCACTCAAACAGCCAGTCAAAATCTGTACAACCCTCAGTCGCTTCTTCTGAAAACAATCATGACACAGTTTCGTTTGTTGTCGTCTCTCTCTGTCCTCGCAGCAGCAGCAGCGGTGGATGAAGGGAAGCAGGAAAGGTATGGGAGGAGGAGGGGGGGTCAGCTGGTAAGTAGGGGGGACTGCCACGGCTGAGCTGCGGTGCTGAGGTGCTTAGAAGCCTCAGGTAGAAGCAGGTATGACGCCGTGCGAGTTTACAATCTGCTGCTCCCCCCCCCACAAAGTTAGAAGAGAGCGTCTCTCTGGGATGATGTGGCAAAGCGCTGCGGTCCACATCTGGTTTAGTCTCTGGACTGGTAAAAGAGGATGTAGCCCGACTCGGAGTTCTTGGAGATCTCGGAGGTGAGACCGTAGAACTCTTCGATGGCCTGGGCGTCGATTTTCTACGAGACCAGAAGCAAGACGGACGGCTCAGTTACCGAACAAACAGACATGAATCCTACTGGGGCTGAACACAAAACAACCTGCTTACCTCCACAATGTCATCATCAAACAGCAACCAGAAGTCATGACTTTTTACAATGGCGATGTAGTGACCCCTGTTTGGACCACTGGAAGAAAAAAAAAAAAGTTTATCCTTTAAAGCTACAAATGTACAGATTCAGCTTCAAATTTCGGAGGTTTTCAGGTAGTTTTAAAACATCCTGGACATTTGAGAGAAGAATATATTTCCCTAAAGTGTTTCAAAACTTGTTGTAATGCAAGGTTTTTGTCATATACAATAATTACATCACAATGGTTGATTTCAAAGTCTTTTCCACATGTTGCATCCATTCCATATACTTCAAAAATTTTAGAGGGAAATGTAAAACAAATAAAACTCCAACAGTCTTAATTCTCTAATATTTTGTCCCAACAAAATTCATCCCAACTTAGCGACATTTCTCTTCCCAGATTCAATCTGTGTTAGAAATCTGCAGGCCTGAACAGGCAAATCTGCAGATCTTCTGTTAGATTTAATTTTGAACTAAATGGAAAATGAAACTTCAACTTTCTGGAAGATAATTGAAGGTTTTGAGTCAAAACTCAGATTTACATTATTTCATCCACCTTGGAACAAACTAAAAGCTCAATGTTAATCCAAATGACCTTCAGCCATGATGCCACCACTACCTTGCTTCACTTTTGGTGCCTCATTTGTGGCCAAAAGGGTAAATCCATACTACATGCATTCTCCAAAACAATTTATGGAGGTTTTAACCAAGTTTTAACACCTGTTTTACAACCATGTATCTCAGTGAAGAGTTGCAGAGAAAATAAGAAATTATTGCCACATGTAGAGAATGAATCCAGAAGTTGCCAGAAATCCCTGTAGCTCCTTCAGTGTCAACTTTTTTATAGCAACTGACTGTGGAAAATGTGTATTGTTTCCACTGTTAGACCTTACTGCTGCCTTTGAGGCAGGCAGCTGGCGCAATGGGTGGGAATCACAAGCTCAGTTCCATGACGGAGGTTTTTCTGTGAGGATTGGCGTCCCTACCTCCTCTAGTGCTGACCCAACATGTCGGCTGAAACTCTATTCTTGGGCCTTTTGTTTATTCCCTGCACCTTTTTGTCACTGGAAACTATGCTTGGTAAATAATGGATTCTATTCCATTTATATGCAGATGAATGTCGAATCTACTTCCCCCTCAAGCAGTTTGATGCTCACTCTATTGAGCCACTTCTTGACTGATATGGATGGCTCTTAAATCACTAAGGGGTTTAGATGGGAGCTAGCTTGAATTAGATATGACATTTTACACAAGCAGGGCTCTTATCCCACTCTAAAGTTCAACCTTTCCCTTCGTTATTGTTTGTTTCGTGCAGAGCTCAAGTCTGTTTCAGCACGCACTTACTGAAAAACAGGCAGGGAACACCTTAAATAAACACAGACATACAAACTCCCACTCTCAGAGTCAAAAGGAGAGATGTTTTAACACCGGTTGCTCATTCACACGCTCACCTCCCACAATGCACTACCACAGCAACCAGGTCGTATAACCTCTCAGGATTGGTGGCGTCTCCAGAGGTGTTGAAGAGACGGAGCTCCAGAGGGAAGACAACGCGATAGGAGAGCTTGGTGTATCGCTGCAGCTGCTCCATGTACTTAAAGCGCTTCAGGTGCAGAGCCAGAATCATCGGCAGCTTCTTCACACGCATCCTGAAGGGCCGGAGATGAATGAAATTAACCGAGACAACAAACAATTTACAGTGACTTTCACAATTATTCTCCAGAAACTTCAATGTATTTAACTGGCATTTCAACATGAAGCACTGAATAATTTTGAGGTGGAAGTAAAAGGTGGCAAGATTTTTTTTTGACAAAAAAAACAATCTTTAGAGGTTTTTCTTTAGAGGTGAAGCTTAACCAGATTTACACATCTAAAGGTTTAAAATCTGGCCTACTCTTTGCAAAATAGCTCAAATTCAGTCACACCGGATGGAAAGCATCCTTCCTAGATGTGGTATTTTCCTCCAATTATCTCACGCTACTTTGTGTTGATCTCTCACATAAAATCCCAGTAAAAGTCATTAAAGTTTGTGGATTCAATGGGACAAAATGTGAAAAACTTGAGGGGCATAAATATTTTTGCAGGACATTGGACCCCAAAAAATCTGCTCCACTGACCTCTTGTGCGCCTCCTGCTTGCTTCTACATTCCTCACAGTAGTATTTGTACTCACTGCACAGAGTCTCCGTGTTACTGAACCCTCTGAGAGGAAACAAAAGAAAAACAGTTAATCCAGGGTCCACGCTTACAAAAATAATCCCACATCTTCCTGGTGCCGTTCGTGTGTTCCCAAACAAAGCATTTTAGCTGCTATTATATTAAGTAGATTTTAAATCAATTTTTTTTTTTTTTTTATAACTTTAACCTTTTTGATAATACAGAAGTCCAAAAAAGGTTTTTAAGAAGCTTATACCAACATGTCTGCTGTGAAAAATATGAAAAAGTAGCAAGGGAGCAGCTTAACCAACGTGAAGGGAACTACTGACTCTGCCAACCTGGACTCTGGCTGGGTTAAAGAACAACCTTGAAGTGGACTTCAAGTTAGTGGGGGGGGGGACAGCTGTTTCTTTTCTTTTAGAGGTGCAGCTCAAATAAAATCAGAAATAAACCTATAGCCAACTACAGCACTGCTGACATTAGAAGAAAAACTTGAGGAAGAACATCTATATGTTCAATGGACAAGAGATACAAAAACTATTGTTGTTGTTGAAAATGTGTTTTTGGACAAACCCAAGCTGCGTTGCTAAAGTCTTTAGCCTCCAAACAAGTTCCTGTCAATTTAGCATCATTTCCTTTGCTTAACAGGTTTACAGTTGTGAGCAGCAGAAAAGATTTACTCTCCGTCACTGAACATTGGTGTAAGGGCACACTGACAGGACAGTTTGATTTTGAGAGATCTTTTATATTTAACGCACAAATTCCACAATATTCCACATTCTTAATTCTGTGACTTGGTCTCCGTTTTTCTTTGGTCTGGATTTGGACTGGACTCCGGACTTTGAAAATGGCTGCTATAAACCTTAACCGTTCAGCACCTGACAGAAGTTTCTGCCTCTAGACAGAAAAAGCACGCCTCACTGTGGTCTTATCTTGCTTACAGCGATGCATTCAGCTGATTCATTAAAATAAATTATTGATTTTTTTTTCTTGTTGCGTTGGAGGGAACTGCCAGCTTGACTCCGCTACACTGCATGCAAGACGTATAAATACAGAAGTGAGCAGAACCAGCGGTCACGCACCCCTGCAATCTAAACGAAAGGAAGAGCGAGGCCTACGGCTGTCAAACGCAAACCTTCCTGTCACACTGACAGGAAAAAGATTCCTGCAGTATTATCATTTATTACAGATTACATTTTATTTTTTAAACGGGGAAAAATGATAAGAAATCGAGGTTGGTTCAGCATACATGCTGTTTTACCACAGGTTCCTGTTCTGCAGGAAATGACAAACACAGACTTCTAAAAATGACATCACATTAATTTACACTGTTGACACACAACCATACAGCGATGCTCAATAAATTTATCATTTCAAATGGAAGAAGCTTTAATTGCAATTCTTCAAAATTTCACAAGTCTGTTTCAGGATGCTTCAGTAATTCAGCGGCGTAGTTTTACCTGAGGCAGTGTGTGATGGAGGTATTCTGTTCCACATCCACAGAAAGGTCCAGAAAGTCTTCATCTTTGCTGCTTATCTGGAGAGGAAAAAAAACATGTTAAAATGTCAAGATTTTTTAAATAGGATTCCAACTTTTCAGACCCCTAAAAAAGAACGTTTAAGTCAGTGAAAATGTACGATGTGATCTCACCGTTTCACACGTGAGACAACGCGTCTCATTGGTCAAAGTGCCTTGGAAGATCTCGTGGACCCAGGTGGGAGCAGGCGTGGCGTTGCTGTTGTTGTTCTGGGAGTCCAATGTGCCGTTGGCTAGGCGACCATTAGACTTCTCCTGCTTCCTCTCCTCCTGCAGCAGATCTGCGATGGTGTTGAGCAGGTAATTCAGGAACTCGTGGGCATCCTGCTGCATGTAGTTGTCAAACAGCTCTGAGGAGAGAACAGAACCGAAACTTCAGCACTTCAGCCACAACTATAAGAAGCACTGGATCTTCATCTAAAACAGGTTGTTTTATTTGCATTTCCTTCCCCACTCACCATTCTCCTTGCGTAGCCGTGTGATGAACTTCTTGGGTGGTATGACCCCCACTTTTCTCTTTTGGTTGGCGATACTGTGGAACAGGTCGGCCAGGCAGGTGAGCAGGTTCTCCTTCCGCCGAGGCTGACTGCGGTACGCCAGGATCTTCTCCCGAAACGGCCGGCAGAAGTAGAGAGCCTGCAGCACCGAGTTGCAGTAGCAGGTGTTCCCAAACTAAAAATCACAAAATGATGATTTTAAAAACATCCCATAGCCACAGCTGAGCTGCAATTACAGCCAGATAACATATCCACCTCTTCACTTTGATTGCTGACCCATTTGAAAAATGTAGTTTAGATTGAGTGTGTGCCAGCAGCCTCTGCTCCATCAGAGCACTCCAGAGCCAGATGGTAGACGTACGGTAAGCACACAATAATCATGATGATTTTTAAAAGGCAGGCTAGAATTCTACATCAAAGCTTTGCTGCCTCTTACAACATAAAAGAGCAACTTCAAGAGCAAATGACGTATATCACAGGCTTATTTTTTTTAAGAATGTGTGTGTCCTTTGTTTGAATCATCTATCGCTGCCTGTTCTGTTATATTTACAACAAAGTAAATCCACTCTGCACATGCATTGTTCATCTTTAACTCCTAGAATCCCAAAAGAAATCAAGTTGCTTCTGGTCATTTTAAGCACAGAGCGTCACACGACTTCACAACGGTAAAAAAGACACTTTTTCCAAACTGATCCCAACATACTTGAGTGTGAAAACCTTGAAGAAGCACAAACGTGTTCCATTTTTTGAAATTCTTGCAAAACTGGTTCCCTGCAGTCAGCACCAAAAAAACAGCAGAGAAACCTGGTGCAGCAGCAGCTGTGCATGCAATCTGGACATCTTTCAGTGGAGAATATAGTGACAAGGTAAACCACTAAAACAAAGAATAAAATGCTTTAAAGATTTATTATATTTCTTGAAACATTCTTACTGTTTTCTTATAGTTTAAAACAGATTAATAATGTTCATCTTAATATTAACTAATAGCACCAAAGGTGTGCACTGCAAGCAGTTATATTCCAGCTGAACACTGGATCTGCAGGAAGTTTGCATCTAAACTGCAGCATTAATTTACCGACAGCAGTCTAATGTAAAAATATACATCACATCAAAACATCACATCCACTTCATTTTGCAAATCAACATCAGAGAACAAGGATTGATGATTGCACCCTAATGATACTTTGGCCTAATTTGTGTTAAAAGCTCTAGCAGGTGGTGAAATGATATTTCTCATGCGTTTCCCTGACTGCACTGAGGAACTGAGCAGCTACACCACTCTTGCTCTTGTTTTTCATTTTATCAATGGCAAAATGTCATAAACAGTTCTACAGCTTACTTTCCTCAGGAGAAGAATAAGCTACAGTTATCCATAAAATAACAGTAGTACCAAAGAACAAAAACAGAGGTCTTGTTCAAGTTTGGATTTTCCCCTTCTGGAAGTTTGGAAAAACCAAATTCCAATATGCAATTAAATTCAGATTAAATTCAGCCACCAGCAAATCCACAGGAATCCCGACATTACAAAAAACAAACATGTAAGCAATAATATTAGCAGGACCGTAAGCTTTTAGTAGAGTGAGTTTTCAAGAAAGTACTGAAGCTGGCTTATAATTCTCCAGTGTTGAAAATTTCTTTTCAGCATCTGGACAAAACCAACATAAGTTCAAATTTTTTAATAAATTCCTGACTAGGCTATTTTAGATAAATACAGATACTATAACCCAATTTGTCAGGAATACCTCCACACACAAAAAAGTATTTTTGATCTGAAATCAGTTCAAAAATCTTGTCCAGTTTAACACCCATAGTTACAGAATTTTGAGAAAAAAATAAAGGTCAGATTGAGATTTTATCTAATCTAAAGTCATTTCCATTGAGTCGATGTAAGATTGAGCCTCTACAATGCTCCTCACTCTCAGTTTTTATTTTCCATACTTATCTAGACATGGAAAATTTAAAAATGAGAGTCCCTAATTGTCAAAACTGCATAACAAGCCCATAAGACACACTGCTTGTTGAACAGGAGGGAGTAATGCAGTCGACAATTCCTCTTTTGACTTAAATTTCCCAGGTTTCTTGGCTCACTAGTAATGTTTACATAAATAGGTTTCTAAGAAATTATCAGTAGATATTTATGGTCTGAGAAAACACACAACTCCACTGTGTCACGATTTGTTCCAGCATTTGAGTCACATAAATGCATAAAACACCGTCATGAATCCATCTTCCTCGTGTTCGGGTTCTGCATTTTTATTGTTTTTGTCTTAAACAAACAGACTAAGTATGAGCTGCTATGAGATTCTCACAGAAAACCTTTAGTAGAAATGCCACAATTTCACAGTATTAATATGAAAACACACACAAAATAGATTTCATGAGTTTTTATTTAAAAGGCAAAAGCAACATTTATTCCTACCGTTGCTAAAATAACATACGGTAGGAAAATGTTCTAACATTTATTTATAGTTCATTTAATTTTGATACAGACTTAAATAGAAACAGATTAAAGAGTTAGATGTTTAGCTCTTGTGTAAAGTATATGTTCCTTTTGAGAACCAAACTCAAGTCATGTTTTCCCAAAAAGTCATAGATGATCTCAATATTTTTCCCCTGGGAGAAGAACTTATTGAGCAAATATAATTTTACAAATATTAAGACTATTTGCCTGGATGACAGCTTTTCTTTCAGAGTGCAGCTTAACAACACACTGAAAGAGACAATCAACCAATAATTAATTTTATTATTGAAGCAGAGCTTTTCTGAATTCATTGAGGAAGAAAACTTGCTTTCAGTGTTTATGACTGACTATTTTTTTCTGAAATTGGCAGAAATGTGTTCCACATTTCGTATTTTACTCAACAATCGCTGAATCTCCAGCATACCAATAATAATGCTTTGTCTTATTGTCTATATATATCAAAGTTCTCTCAAATTAACTAATTAAGCAATTCAGAAAAGTAATCCATGATTAATTCATTTCAAATGTGTATTCATAAGTGAACATTCTGAATAAAGAAATATTTAAAAACTTAATTGTAAAAGAAAATTTCTCCAGTGAAGAGGTTGTATTTTATCCACAGTGATAGAATCCTGTTTGGCATTTCTCTAGAGAATGTGGCTTAGCAACAACAACAAAAAAATCTCAAAACAATCTTCTTTTCCTTGTCTTTTTAAAATGACATTTCCTCCTGTGACAACTTCTAAACTAAAAGCACGTGCTGCTGCGAGGAGAGTCAACTCCAGGGACATTGGATATATATTTAATGGGAGGAAATTAAGTCAGCTTTAAATAAAGACACATGATCCAACAACCACTTTGTTATTCACTTACATTGACCAGGCCAAAGTAGTGCTCATTAACAGGAAACTGCTCAGATCCAATCTCTTTCTCCAGAGCAGAGGCATTGGCGCCCTGTAAAAAGTGCAACACACACATGTAAATTTCACTAACTCTTAATCAGTTTAAAGTTCATCTACGACTTAAAAAAATAAAACACACATTACACTGACAATGAATTTGAATCGATCCTTTCAAAACAACTTTTATTCAAATAAAATAAGATTTAAAAAAAAAACACAAATACTTGGCATTCCTCTTTTGTCACTAGAGCAAATTATGCATAATTTTCAAATGACAGTAAAGGCAGATATGTCTGCACTCCCACTACGTATTCCCAGGGGGATTTAAATGCAAAACCGTCTGGGTGATTTTTTGTGAGTTTCCATACCAAGGAGATTATAAAGCTTTGAAATATCTGAAAGGAGCCCAAAGTCAAGCCGCAGAAGGAAGAGAAGAAATAAAACTGGAGACGGAGAACACAACTACGCCGCAAATGTCGTCATTGCCCACCTTATTAATATATGTTATATGGTTAAATGCCAGTGCAATATCTTAGTTTCCGTGTTCATTATTTTCTCTAAATATAATATAGGTTAAGTGTTTGTCTCCCTTAAGTCATCCATTACCCAACTGCTCCAGTTGTTGACAAGCAGAAACACTGATTTTAGCTACAGATTAGCTGGTTAGCTTTGAATCAAAACGTCAGCAGGTGCACTATCACCGTCTTCACATTAAGTTTCGACAGACATGACCTAATTAAGACGCAAAGCTTAAGCAAAGAAACCACAAACACTCGAAAATGTCCGTATTTAGCCTTTAACGGAAAAAAAAAAAGAGTGCGGAGGAGAAGACGGTGGGTGGCTACATACCGAATATTGCTTGCCTAGCACAACCAACATTAACTGCTTTCATTTCTATTCCTAGGGCTTAAATAGATGATAATGGTATAGTGGTGGTTTCTGAATCAGCAAATAATCTAAATAATGCCAGCATGTGGCCGCTGTGCACTCACCATGGTACAAAAAGAGGCAAATTTTGAGACTGTCATTAGGATTTCCATTCGGCTAGCGCCATCTTCCAATATACATCCGCGCGCTGACAGGACTGGGCTGGATGTCCTCGTGAGGAGACGCTGCTGAGCTCGCGACTGCTGCGGACAAACAGCCTGAAGAAGACAAGAGCATTCACTGCTAGCTGCTTCCGTCTTCGTTTAATTGTTACGACCGCAGGCTTCTCGTTGCGTTTCAATGTTGGCACAGTAGTACTAAACATCAACGCAAACTTTTTTGACTTTTTTGTATATGCATATATAAATAAAAGAGCCAAACCATAGTTTTTCACAAGACAGAGAAAGGTTAGAACCAAAACAAGTGAGAAATATTTTTATTGTGGTAATGTAACTAGCAGATTCCCCGCTGCGTCATTAGTCTTCAGTAACCTTCGGATATTGTTCGGATATTTCCGTGATTATTTATTTATTTTTTTATTTATTACAACAAAGCCAATTTACTAATTGTATTGTACGAACAAATGCATCAAATATTGTCTACAGTGGTTGCAGTGTTGCGACCAACCTTTGAGATTGGTTGTCAAATAATTTCAAAGACTTTGTCAAGTAAATCATTGCTCCACCCAATTTCATGTGAAATGCATACCTATAATTACTGTATATTTGAATTTTATTTAACAGAAAAACACACACACGAAACACCTATTTAGTTATTAAATTAATCTAATTTCTTTGTTTTAGTTCAGGCAATAGGACTTTCTACCTGAATCCTACTTCACAAGGCGGAGTTTGGGGGCCTTTAATCTCTCTTTCCGCCGTACCCGCCATCTTGTAGAGACCGGGGGTAAGATGTTCTCCGTTTAAATTGTTATTTTCCTCTTTATTGTTACCTGATTTATGCATAGTTATGTCAGTACGGTCGCCGGAGATGTGTATTTACACGCTACAGAAATGTTATTGGGTGGAAAATAATCGCCGAGTGTAATTTTGTTCGCAAATTGTGATCATGAGGAGCAGCGTGGCTCTCCATGCGGCCCTGTCTGCTTCAGAAGCACTGGATAGAAGGCTTACTTATCCTCTGAAACACATTAAATATATAGTAAATACAGTTAACGGGGTTGTAGCACTAATGTTGTCATAAGACATATTTAGAGGTATGGACTACGGTGATGAATTGATTATCTCTGTAAACTCCACATTGTTTTATTATTCTGCAACGCAGCATACGCAGCTTTGGTTAAAATGGCAATTTGTTTAAAGAAAATTTCGAAATGATGATTTTATAATATAGCACTAAATTAGATGCTGTAAAGAGTTTTTCGTTGGTGGGAGGGCACAACTATATTGCTATTTATGTGTAAGCTACATAAACATTGACTTTGTTTGTTGTAGACAGTGCATTTCGTGGGTTATTAAAGTCTATTTTTCCTCAGTTATCAGGCATCATGACGAACACCAGAGGCAAGAGGAGGGGGACCAGGTACATGTTTAGCAGGCCCTTCCGCAAACATGGTGAGTAGCTGGTTAAAGTTGATGTCTGGGTTCACAACTGGTCTGTCAAACTCTGGTCCTAAAGGGCCGCTGTCCTGCAATGTTAGATATGCCCCTGGTCCATCACACCTGAATCAGTTACCTGAATCATCTCCTAAACATCCATCGACTCTCTAATAACTCAAAACATTTAATTCGGGTGTTTTGAAGCAGGACACTGATGTTTCTTCAAAAAGAAGCTTAAAGAATAAAATATTTTAACTTTGGAAAATGTTTAAAAACCTTGTAGCGAGTTTGTGTGAGGACAAGTGTTATATTTGTGTTTTTATTTTTTTCAGTATTCTAATTGTATGTTTATACATTTGTCTAACCTAAGCTACATGTTTCGCCTCTTATGTATTCTTGAAACATTGAAACAAGGTAATGAAATGGTGCCAAGTTGAAATTTTATTATTTCAGTAATAACCCAAAATTATGTAGCATTTTAATTGTTCAGCACTATGGAGACCTGTACACACGCTTGAATAGTGAAAATGAGCATTAAAAAATCATAATCATTATTTTAATTGTTTGCATTATTTTCCCCCTACTCCCCAGGCCCAATCCCTCTGTCCACATACATGCGCATCTACAAGAAAGGAGACATCGTAGACATCAAGGTGGGATATTGCATATTCTTTTCTTCTGTATTACATATATTTAAAACTTTTAACATCTAGAAAAATATTAAGTGTAGTCATATAGAGAATTTTAGTACTTATGAATTTTCAACAAAGCACAAAAGGGTTTGAGAACTAAAACGTGCGCAATGCTCCAGGCTCTATTACAACATACACTGCCTGGCCAAAAAAAAAGTCGCCACCTGGATTTAACTAAGCAAATAGGTACAAGCCTCCTATTGGATAAGTACTGCATAGGCGATTATCTTTCAGCTGGCAACAAGTTATTTAACCCCAGCTGATGCAATGAGTAACTCCTCATTTCTTAAACAACCATGGCAAAAGACACATCCTGTGGTCGTGGAAAAGAGGTTAGTCTGTTTAAGAAGGGTCAAATCATTGGCATGCATCAAGCAGAGAAAACATCTAAGGAAATTGCAGAAACTACTAGAATTGGGTTAAGAACTGTCCAACGCATCATTAAAAACTGGAAGGATGGTGGGGAACCATCGTCTTCCAGGAAGAAATGTGGTCGGAAAAAAATCCTGAATGATCGTGATCGGCGATTACTTAAACGTTTGGTCAAATCAAATCGAAGAAAAACAACAGCAGAACTCAGGAGTATGTTTAATTGTGAACGCAAAAGCATTTCCACACGCACAATGCGAAGGGAACTCAAGGGGTTGGGATTGAACAGCTGTGTAGCCGTAAGAAAACCTCTAATCAGTAAGGCTAACCAGAAAAAAAGGCTTCAGTTTGCTAGGGAGCATAAAGATTGGACTCTGGAGGAATGGAAGAGGGTCATGTGGTCTGATGAGTCCAGATTTACCCTGTTCCAGAGTGATGGGTGCATCAGGGTAAGAAGAGAGGCAGGTGAAGTGATGCACCCATCATGCCTAGTGCCTACTGTACAAGCCTGTGGGGGCAGTGCTATGATCTGGGGTTGCTGCAGTTGGTCAGGTCTAGGTTCAGCAACATTGTGTGCCCAAAGAATGAGGTCAGCTGACTGCCTGAATATACTGAATGACCAGGTTATTCCATCAATGGATTTTGTCTTCCCAAATGGAACGGGCATATTCCAAGATGACAATGCCAGGATTCATCAGGCTCACATTGTGAAAGAGTGGTTCAGGGAGCATGAGACATCTTTTTCACACATGGATTGGCCACCACAGAGTCCAGACCTGAACCCCATTGAGAATCTTTGGGATGTGCTGGAGAAGGCTTTGCGCAGTGGTCAGACTCTCCCATCATCAATACAAGATCTTGGTGAAAGATTAATGCAACACTGGATGGAAATAAATCTTGTGACACTGCAGAAGCTTATTGAAACAATACCACAGCGAATGCGGGCTGTAATCAAAGCTAAAGGCGGTCCAACAAAATATTAGAGAGTGTGACCATTTTTGGTGGCGACTTTTTTTTTGGCCAGGCAGTGTATCTAAGCACCTCCGTAAAGCAGTGAAATGGCCTTTTGCTTTGAGCCGTTCTGCAACACAATTTCACCACGATGCTGCTTTAATTAAAGCAACATACATCAACAAAAACTGACAACAGTGTAGGTATTTTCAAAGAATAATCAAACACTGAGGATAGACAAAGCAAAAATCTACAGTTTGTTGGTATTAAAAGTGTGGAATTTTAAAAAGAATAAATATTGGTAGCTACTGGACTCCATGTTGTGATAGTGGATTCATCGTCATGTGGGTGTTTTTCCAGGGCACCGGTACCATTCAGAAAGGTATGCCTCATAAGTGCTACCACGGCAAAACAGGACGCGTCTACAATGTGACTCAACATGCTGTCGGCATTATTGTCAACAAGCAGGTCAAGTAAGTAGAAAATGGTTATTCTGTTTTACTTTAGACTCTGTAGAAGGGGAGCTGTGTTCTTTGCTCTGAGGGATGAAAGTTTGCCTGAACCTCTGGTGTGTTTGTTTTAACTTTCTAAAACCCCCATCTTCACTTTGCCACCTGGATCCTCTCTGTCCTCAGTGGTCATTCATGTGGGGGAGAATAGCTCATCCTCAGGCACCCCGGTCTAAAGCTGGTCTTTGGGCTTCGGGTTGTTTTGAGGAGACATCACAGGACTGCAGCTTTGCAGGGCATTGCAGACGAGTCGAAGCTGAAGCCACTGACTGCGGCAATGTTTTTATACCTGTGTCTGTTCTTTTCAGGGGCAAGATTCTGGCCAAAAGGATTAACGTGCGCATTGAGCACGTAAAGCATTCGAAGAGCAGGGACAGCTTCCTGCAGCGTGTCAAAGAGAACGAGCGCAAGAAGCTGGAGGCCAAGCAGAAAGGCACCTGGGTGGAACTGAAACGCCAGGTATGATCTGATCCTGAGAGGTTTAAGTGGAGAACAATATATGTTACAGAACTGCATTCAAAGCACCAAACCACTGCATTTCATTTCCTCCACAGAGATTTCACACTTTGTATGTTAAGTGTTATTGACTTTATTTTTGTTTTCCTCCTCAGCCCGCTCCTCCTCGTGAGGCTCACTTTGTCAGCACCAAGAAGAACGAGCCCCAGTTGCTGGAGCCAATCCCCTACGAGTTCATGGCATAAAGTGCTCAAATTAATAAAGATATTTGTACACATCCCATCTGGCATGTTGTCGTCTTTGTGCACGCCTTTTTACATGTGAAACAGCTGTGATGGGCCCTCACTCGGTGATGATTCTCCTCCTTTGATTTCCAAAAAATGAAATCAAATGCACCTCATTTCACCGGCGAACTGAGGGTGATGGGCCTATGTCACAAGCATTTTATCTTGTTTGCACCAATCACATAACTAGGAGAAAAACACAGACAGGGCTAATGCCTTTAGGTGTCTAGCTATAGCTCTCCAGACTGCAGTTTTCTCATTGGTCAGAGCAGGACTGCGGTGGCCTGCTTCAGTCCTTGGGCTTTGAGAGTTCTGCATGTGTTGGATGTTCGCTTGAATTCGATGAATTATGCATTTTGAATTCTCTGCTGTAACGTAGCTGTGTTGGAGCACCTAAGACATGGAGGACACTGGTCCTTGAGGTCTGGAGTCAGACATCCCTGGGAGAGACAAAAGTTAAAACAAAAGCTATTAGGAGGAGAGTTGTGTAGAAGTTGTAACATCTGTAAATGTCAACTTTTAAGTGTTTTACTTGTGAAATATTTTGAGATGCAGTAACTTCTGAACAGACTCAGAAACACACTTTAGTTGTATATTTACTCCAAATAATCCTCTCCTAAACTCAATAAAAGCGAAAACCATAAATCCTGAAAAGCAATTTTTCAGTCTTAATTTTTGCATAATTGAAAGAGGTTAATTTTTACTGTAATTAAACAAGCAAACTACAAAATCTTCAAATATTGACGGTTTTTAAAATATTAAAATAGCAAAACTAAATATCTTTATAAAGATTGATCCTGTACAACCAAGAGTTGCATAGTTTAGTAAACATAGTTTTAGAATCACTTACATTGTCATAAAGCTGTTCAACTAAATGTAACAGAGCAAATGTAAGTCATGTGCTTTCTCAGGACTTAACCTGAGAATATACGTAGCTTGTAATAATTGCAGCTGTTCAGGAAACTGCAGGTTCAGATGATTTAATACTAACGCTCCAAACCGAACAGTTTACATCATTGGAAGTTATTGCATCACTTAGCTTTTCTTGTTTGTCCAGCAGGGGGCGGTGCGCACCATCTTCTTGTCTAACTCTTAAAGAGGTCCAGCTGCAGCTTTTATTGATATGAACGATTATTGCTCTCTGTCTTGACCATTCAGATAGTGTTGGCTATAGAATAATCTAATCCATGTTTGGGTTTAATCAAATTAAATGGGGAGTGTGTTTTCCTATTTAATGTAAAAATATTTGGGTTATTTCTTTTTTGTGTGTCTTGCTCCGTTTAATAAACGGAAATAGTATAATACAGAGCCAAGTCTCTGTTGGTGTGGGCCACTAGATATGTGCTGTTTAATCAGTGGAGGCTGAATGGCTGGTTGGTTATGTGACAAATAGGTTATCTCACCCCATCTCAGTACTTTACCCAATATTGACACAAATTAGGACCAGTTTGCTGAGATAAGGCGGCTTAGGAAGGAGGAGAGGACCAAAGGATTCTTGTGGCAAAAACCAACATCCTTTTCCTTACGTGTTTTTTGATTTTTTAAAAGTAAACAGTGGAGAGGTTACAGTGGCCAAAGTATTGACACCCCTTCCTTAAACATTTTCAAATTTTATGCGACAGGTTTATTTTCAAAGTGCAAAGAAAATGATTGAATGAAGTGTGTTTGTGAACATGCATTTATTTTCTAGTCTTACTACAGATGTAGTCTTGACAAATCAGTTTAGGTCTGAGCTTTGGCTAGGCCATAGGAAATTTGAGCTAAGCTATTTATTTATAGCTCTGGCTGTATGTTTAGGGTCCACCTCCAACTGAAGTCTTCTGTCATCAGCTTCCCTGTCCCTGATGATGAAAAGCATTCCCTACATCTTTATGCTGCCATATCTTTCCATGCAAACGGACAGTTAAGGTGGATCAACTTCCACAAACAAGCTGAGTTTATATTCAGATTAAATTATAGAGGCAGACTCTAGCATCTTGACAACTTCTGAAAATGACTGGTAGTGTTAGATTTAATTTAAGGGGATCAGCGGAAAAGAGCCTAAATACAAATGCATGCCACACTTTTCAGACTTTTACTCGGAAAACATTCTGAAAACGGTGCATCCTTGTCCTTCTACTCTGCAATTATTTGCAACTTTCTGTTTGTCTTTCACATGAAATACCAAAAAAAACAAACAAAAAACCCCCCCCCACACTGACGTGGTTGTCACATAAACTGTGAAATACTTTAAGGTTTACAAACACTTTACAATGCATTATATTTACAAGAGGATGATGAATCTTCTAATATGTGACAAATTAAGGTGCTTCTATAATTGAACGTGCAGAGGCTTTCCGTCCTGCTCCTCTATAACCCTGCCGGCCTGAGGTCAGTAGATTCAGACACCAGCCTTATCAGTACAAAGTAATAAGTGTCCAACAACCCAAAGAGATAAAACCAGGAAAAGCAGATGGAAAAACAAGATGCAATCAATCAATGAGCAGGCTGGCAGCCAAAGCCCTTGGTATTGATCGGCACGGTTTGGATCCAGCTCGTAGTATTCAGATAATGTTATCTGCACAGCTTTGTCTTGTATTCTCCCACTTGAAAAACGAATATGAAAGAACACATTTTAAAGCAATCGTCTCATTCTCTCTAACATAAAACCTTTTTATTCCCCCCCCCCCCCCCCATCAACATGATCGGTTACTTTCTCCCTGTTTTTCCATGTGCTCTTTCAGATTCTCACTGACTCATGGAAGTTACTGATTGAAAGACGAAAAAGCACGTAGTCTGAGGGGAGAGGGAGAAAGCAAAGCCAGTTGGTAGGTGGGGCTGAGAGAGGGAGAAAGAGAGAGACCAGGCCTGTGGATAAAAGCTGCGGAGCACTATGAACTCCTTAATCACACACGTTTGACACACACAGATTGAGTCTGTCAGCTCAGCCAGCAGCTCAGAGCAGCTGTATCGACCCGGGTCGTTACACATTAACAACACACACACACACACACACACAGGCAAACAGTAGATAGTAGGACATGAACACGGTTTGTTTTGTGGAGCTGCTGCATAGCGTGATATCCCAATATGAGCTCACACCATTTCAAATCACCTGGACTAGTCTGAGTAAGAATGCGACATGTTAAAAATAAACACCATAGAGGCATAACTGAGAAAATGAAGAAGTTAACATAATCTGACCTAATTGCTCCATGAAATAGAGCATCAGCAGTCGCTCTGATGCTTGTAATGTTTGGGATGTGCTTAAGGATGCAGGAAAATCCCACCGCTTGCCAAACAGACCTGCAGCATTGCTGTATCTCTGTGTGCGATAGGTGGGGTGAGAGTCTTGTGTGGTTATCAGGGGCAGCCAGGTGTAGGCGCAGGGGTATATGTGGCTATCGGGCCAGCTGTATTGATCCACTCCCTGACGGCGGTGGTGGTAGTGGGGGCGCCGGATGAGGAGGGGAGGAGGAGGCTGATAACAGGGTTTACTGGATCCAGGCATGCTTACCTGAGAGCGTGGGAGGGCGCTGAGCTAACGCCCAACGCACACTCAATAGGCCTCATTCACAAAAGTCAGTCAAAGGTTTCACATGAGGGCAGAGCATGGGCGCATAAGGCGATCTGGAATGTTTGGACAAGTAGATAGCGTCTCTGGATTGGCCACCACTTTTTTTTTTAAAGGATCAAAATGACATACGCACATTATGTTTAGTAGAAAAAAGTGTGTATTTGTTCGATCATAATATTATTAATTAATAAATGTGTATACTTTGCAGCTACAGTTCTAATCTGGTGGCTAATTCAATCAATTAGCTGAATTTGATTGTGCAGGGAAAACTGAGAAGGATCAAAACTATTTTAAAAGACAAAAAGTACAGGGAACAGTTCAGAAAATGCAATTCTTATGTAAAAGTACATATAAAATGCAAAATATTGAAAACAAAACAAAAAAATCTACCAAAAGATTTTTAGATACTAGAAAGCAAGAAAGACCTTAAATCCTTAATAAATCTGTGTAATATTGACAAATTCTGTAGAATAACAGAAAACTAATAGAAATATACAAATGCAACAAGAAAAATCTACAAAAAAATTATAGGGCAAAAAAAAAAAAAAAAAAAAAATGCAGCATATGTAAAATGACTGAAAACAAATTAGAAAAGTCAGAAAATCAGCAAAACAATTAGCAAAGAGGCAAAATAGAAAATGAATCAGAAAATACTTAACAAAGAAACAAAAACAGAAACCTGAAGTAACTTCTGTTAACGCATGTACCAATAAAACTCCCTAAATAAAGTCATAGAAAATTGACAAAAACTTCTCTAAAAGTTTTTTTTAATGAAATCAGAAAATGTATAAGATTATCTAAAAATTTGCATGCTGAAAAAGTCTCATAAACCCAGGAAAAGACAGAACCAAACTGAAAAAAAACTGAGAAACTGTCGGTTGTTTACAATAAAGAAATAAATGAATAAAGACACACCTAAATAAAAAAGATTCAAAATTTATTTCATTTGTAAATGAAGAGTAATTTACTCTGTTAAGCAATTTTAGGATTTAAATTTTTTTTTTTATTATTTATTTGTTATTAATTAATTTATTTATTTTTACTCATGGGCTACACTACACAGAATCTTGTTAGGAACTTTTTTTTCACAGCAATAAATCACACCTTCAAAGGAGATGCTATTAATAGAGCGATAAGATTAAGATTAGGGCAGTAAAATCTCAATGTGTCATACTGATGCAGACAATCAGACGCCTTTTTTCCTCCTGCCTGTCACCACATGGATCAGGAGTTCAGGTCACATTCAACAGGAAGCCTGGCTGACATTTCTCCAAAGATTGAGTGGAAACAGAAAAAAGGTAGATATATACTATATGTTATATATACATATATATTACTATATGTTTCTATCAGTAAATCTGATCAGAGGGTCTTCTGAAATATATTCTCCTGTTTGTTTAGCTTAAAAATGGCAGGACATTCCTTTTCTGAATGGAATGGTACATCCCAATCAGATAAATGAAGCCCAGGTGGAGCTGGTGGTTGTGGGTCATTGAGTGTCCTACCAGTTTTCACAAACCCTTGTTTGAGAAAACAGCACAAAACCTGGCAACTGTTTTTAAAGATGGGTGAACAGTTGCAAAGTCAAAACACATACGTTTGCTCTTTTTCTGATTGCAACGCCACATTTAGGAAGTCGTGGAAGTTAGAGGCTCATCTGTGCAAACACGCTGGATTGGTAAGACTGACCGCATGATGCTGCCTCCTGTTCTCCCTGCGTTCTCAATTGAAGCTTGTGGGTTTGTCTTAGAAACCATTTTCCTGTGAGAGCTGCGAGAAGAGTTTCTGCGCTCGCTATGAGCTCACCAGGCATGAACGAGTGCATAGCGGTGAAAAACCACATAAGTAAGACCCACAATTGTTTAAAATAAGAAAGGTCACCTTCTGGGTGTCGTTAGTTACCGGCCTGGTTTGCAGGTGTCCCATGGATGGATGTTTGGAGGCCTTTGGGAAAAATGTCACCATGAAGAACCACATAACTCGAGTCCACCAGCACCAGGAAGACAGATATAAAGTACAGCTGTTCACCCTGTTAATTAAGATAAAAATTACATTTTCTGTTTTGCACATGCATGTTCCCCCCGCCCCTGTAGTGCGACTATGAAGGCTGTGAAAAGGATTTCAGCAAGAAGAAACAACTAAAAGCTCACAAGTGTGAACATGGAGAACCATTGGCTTTTCAGTAAGTTGATATTGGAAACATTCAAAATATAAAGAACTGTCAATATTTTTCTCTCTGCATAAAGGCTTCTCTTCTTATAGCTGCACATTCAACGGATGTGGGAAAGACTTTCCCAGTCGAGAGAAACTGAAGCATCACGAGAAAGTTCATCAAGGTTTGTTGACTTTTTCTTTTTTTTTTTTTTTTTTTAGAGTTGCTCTCTAAAACTGCTGCTTCTCATTTTGCAGGTTACCCCTGCAGCTTTGACCTGTGTCCTACCCTGAGTAAAACATGGACTGAATATCTGAAGCACAGAGCCCAACACAGAGGTACAGTATGTACGCCTTGCTATACTCATGCACTTTTCTTTTCTGAATTTCAATAAAAAAAAAAAAAAATCTTCTCAGAGAAGCTCGTGTGTGAAAAGTGCAATAGACTCTTCAACAACACCTGGTTTTTGCACCTGCATGAGCTGCGTGCGCACTCTGGGGAGAAGAGGTACTTCCTGTGCCCCAGAGAGGGCTGTAACAGGAAGTTCACCCGCCGTGTCAAACTGGAGAGTCATGTACTGGGAGACCATGAAGGGAAGAAACCCTTCTCCTGTGCATATCCTGGCTGTGGGAAGAGCTTTGCCTTGAAGGTAAGGGACAATGATGCAAAAATATCTTAACTTGAAGCCATTTTTAGAGCCACTCTACCAAAGAGTGATCAGTTTTTGCCTTCCATTTGATTTAACAGGTCTTGAATATTGGCCAAACTCTTAGGTTTCAGTAAATTCACCTGTATTAGGGCAAATGTTACTCTTTATGAAGCCATGGAGAAACCCTTAGCTTTCTGACTTGTTCAGAAACATTACATGGATTGATTAGTTTTGGACAAAATGATACTCCAAACTTTCTGCTCAACAGGAAAGCTTATGGCGACATGGTGTGGTTCACAACCCTGCAAAAAGAGAGCTGAAGGTAAATTATGCATTTAGTCCTCAATTTCTTGTTCATATGATCATCATTAGGTTTATATTTATTTGCACTCCCTTCAGAAACGGAAGCCTAAAAAGGACAAGCCCTCGCAGGTTGCACAGGAGGCCACCCAGTCGGCTGCAGATGATCAAGAAACCGGCAAGCTTGCTGCAAAGCTGCACAGTACAACTCTGGAGGAAAACGTATCTTGAATCTTACTCGTTAGTCTAGGGGTGACCTTTAATTGGGGAGCATTCATATACTTCCTACTGATTCTGAAAGTGTGAATAAACCCCCCATATCAAAGCATAACAAACAGTCTTCCTACACCTCTTTTGTGCTAAAGCTACTAGTCCAAGCCAATGTATGGGTAGCTATTGCTACTATTGTAGAAATGATAAAAAAATAATAATTGTATGCTCTTGCTGAGAATAAAGGGGTCAAAATTAAATTGGGGCTGGGGAGTAGTTATTGCCATGAAATGTAATGCTCTTCAGTGCATTTGAGGCACAGCAGCTTGTTTAAATGCATGTTTTTAAAGATTTTCTGGGAGGGTAAGGCAAGATGGATTTCAATTTTCATTTAACTCTTTAAAGCGATTAAGGTAAAAGTTGCTTCAACTTTTCATCAAGTTGCAATCACAAACTTCAACTGGGTGCATTTTAGTAGACATGTGAGTAGTATAATGTGAAGTGCATTTGGTCACTGAGGGTAAATACTTGATCACCTTTCACCAAGTCTCCTGGTTTACAAATTTACCAGCACATTCTAGACAAATCTGCCCAAACTATTTGACATGTGCATCAATCTGAGTCTTGCCACAGACTCTCAATTGATGAGCTGAAACTGCACCATTCCAAGACAGGAGTATATCTCTGACCCAAACCATTGTATCGCATTTTGCATATTTCAAGTTGTCCTGCAAGAACCTCTGCAGGTCAGCTTGAAGAGGTCATTGAAGGCTGTCCTGGTGGTAAATCTTACTGCAGCCAATAAGATTCTTTCAGTATTCCCCTCTATTAAATCATCCCCACTGCAAAATGCTGCCACCACATTTCATTTGGATGATATGCAGTGCTAGTTTCCCTCCACACAGTGATTTTAATATATTTTAGCATACAATGTTTCATTTTAGTCAAGGTAGACTTTTTGTCCACATGTTTGTGTCCCAACATGGCTTGTGGCAAACAGGTTTTCACTATGGCTTCTTTCATGCTGTCCTTGCACTCGCTTACCAATTATGGTAAGTGAGTGTGTAATCGGGGGCAACATATTCTTGCCTCCCTGCTCTGGCTTCCTATTGACTTGATTCAATAAAAAAACAACTTTTAATCCACAACCAGGCCCTTAAATTCATTCTGGACCTTTGAGATCCTCTAGCTTCATCTAGGATTCTGGTTTTTGAGTCAAATGTTTGTTACTTTGAATCTGTTTTAAAGCCTGTGGAGACCGGGTTTTTCAAGCAGTGGCTGTAAGGCTTTAGAAGACCCTTCCATTGTCCACATGTGGCATGTACTTTAAGAAACATTATTATTCTGTCTTAATTGTTCTGCCTTTGAATCTAATATAAAAGGTGCTTCAGAAATAAAATTGAACTATTTTGTGTTCAGTCAGATTAAAAATTGCAGTGAAATTTTGGTGTGAAGTGACCAATTGATCAAAAATGCGTCAAAGCTCTGCTATTTAACATTTGGTGAGTTGAACCATTTGTGGCAGTAATTTCTTTGAAGAGCCTTTCAACAGAATCAAGGATATGGAGACGCTAATCCTTAAAAGGAAATGTTTATTAAACAAAACACACATTCACACATGTATAAAAGGTCAGCTGGTTGTATGGTGATGATACCTGAGGGCTGACCTCCCTCAGGATGCGGCAGGTTTCTAATAAGGCCTTGGGCTCATTCAGATGGAAACATCGCTGATGCAGCAGAGCAACCTGATGAAGGGGATTTGTGTTTTTTTTATTTCATTTCTTTTCATCTAGGATGGCAGAGGATCAGATCACGTTCATCTGAAACATTTCGGACTTGCCACGATGCCTCCACCTGAATAAAACCCTGAGGTTCTACCACTGCTCAGTGAGGTGAATACAGCACAGACTGCATGTTAACAGTTGCAGCACGGCTCTCCCTGCGGGAGTGAAGACAACATGACCATATGAAACACAGCAGTCTGTTTAGGAGTGCAGTCTGTCGAGTGACGTGGCACAATCTGGATCGGTCCCCCCGCCTCGCTTGGTCCTGCTGGGTCTACAACAGTCCTGGGTGTGTTTGGTCCTGGATTAAGCCCGGTATGGAGCGATGTACAGTAGTTCACTTTGGCCGAGGTTGCTCCCGATTTAGAACATTCTGGGTGAAGCCCGTTGACTTTTGTCCTGGTTACACCAGGCTGCCGGGCCAGGAGACCACGGTCAGCGCCACCCGGCTGCGCTGCTCCTTTAACATCGGCACCAGAGCTGAGTGGCTCATTCCTGCTGTGGACAGGCCGTTTACTGCGACTATCATGTCTCCACACCTAGAGCAACAGAGTTCGAGAAGTGGACTTTACACTGCAGTTTTTTAACAGAGCTTTTTCTTTACCTTCTTCACCATAAGAAGAAGGTAAAGAAATTTTGCCACATTATTTTTGCCATAATGCTACAAAATAAAAATGCGTCTTCGTTCAGCTAAGCCTGTCGCATTAAGTAATCTCAAGATAAATTACAATTAGTTGAATAATTCCCATTCTGATCATCAATTAGTGTAGAGATATTTTTTTTATTTATGGTTTCAGTTGTAAGTGGGTTTTATTTATATTGTTTTTGGTTGTGATTTTTAAAAATATCTTCCAGTTTCAGTGTAACATGTTCTTCACAAAATTAAGGTCTTTGAGAGGGAAAACATATTCCATTATCATAATAATAATTGAAAATAGTCTCAAAATAACAGAAATATGCAACTTTCCTGAAACTTTTATGGATCTTACTAGTTAAATTTGTGGAAAATACAAAATATTTTTTGGGGAAATAACCTTGTAAGTATCAAGAAAGTAACCTGTGCATTCCATGAGAGTTTCAGGAAAATATGCTATAATTTCCAGAAACTACACAATAAGTACACAATATGCTTTGGAAAGTAATTTGCAAGTTCCTGAAAGTAACTTATAGGTTCTGGGAAACTATGTAACCATTGGGTAATAATCACTGATTGCTCACTTAAGGCGGCCATCGTAGTATGCAGGCGTGCCAAGGACGATAGTTTTGATGAAAAATGCCTGGTTGCCATGGCTTTCCTCGTAGCCCCCAACGATGCTGAAGCCCCAGCTCCCGGGATGGCTCCTCCGCAACACGATCTCATGGCTACTGTGCAGGTAGCTGCAAGAAGAGAAAAGTGGAGACATGTAGAATAAAGTCATCTACTCACACTTGAAATGCTGCAATACTTTAAAGTTGAGAGTTAAAAGGATCCTGGTACTTTTTCCACATTTGTTACAACAACAAACCTGAATGTATTCTATTAGCAGTTTACGTGATAAACATCAACAAGCAGAGGTTGAGCCAGTCTTTCTCACCTAGGCAGGCCCAGCCACATGACCCACGAGGGAGACCAGTTTGCATCGAAGTCGCTGTCGTGGCCATGAGGCAGCAACTCGTCATGGTCGTGCTCCTCCACCATGCTGACCTCTAGCACTCTCAGCTGCACCGAGGGCGAAGCAGCGCTGGCCTTCAACGTCCCGACAGCCTCGCTGTGGCTCAGGTATGTCAGGTCCTGACCGTTGATGCTTAGCAGGATATCACCTGATGGGAAGGAAGCAAAAAAAAAGAAAGAAAAGTTTTTCAGGTAACGCTCAGGTGTCCTGACTCCTGGCCGCTGAAAACGAGGGTGCACCTCTTTTGATTCGTCCATCCCGGGACAAGCAGCCATGTGGCTGAACGCTTGTCACAAAGATCGGCAGCTCCCCGCTCTTGCTGCCCCGGCCTCCTGCCACGGTCATCCCCAGGGACTCGAGGGGTTCCTTCTTCACAGTGATGTGTTTCTCCTTACATGTCACACACTGGGACAGATCCTGGGAGACATCAGAAATCACAGACTCGAATGTTTCCAGTTCATCCTAAGACACATCCTTCTCTGAAGACTCCAAGCTAAAAATACATTTATGTAGCATGCAGATGGGAAAACTCTTGCACACACATACACAAAACCTTACTCTGTGAGTGCTAGTGCGGGACAGGTGTACGGGCACAGGGCTTGGAGTAGAGCTGTGATTTGGCAGGAAGTGATCAAGGCAGTACAGGTCTCTGGTTGAGCTTGATTTTGGCGGTGGGGGTGGAGTTGGTTTGTTGGGTCGACCGATCAGGAGGTGGACTCTCTCTCCGCTTGCCTGCAGAAGCACAGAGATGGGGTTTCAATCCCTTCATACATCTGAACTTTGTTTGAAACAAAACTTTTTCTACATTAGTATCTTGACTAAACTGCAACTTACAGAATAAATGGTGACAAATTGTATCTAATGTGAGTGTGACTGATTTTATAGAAAAATACTACTAGTTGCTTTACAATATTTGAATAGAAAGTGTGTTTTATTTAAATATATATAGAAATGATTTATTTTGATGATTTATTTATTTAGTATTTATTTTACCTATGATTTATTTTGCAAAACTTAGTTTTTGCACATTTTTATACTTCCATTTGGGTCTCAGCTGCTTCTAAAATAGCCCAAGCGCTTAAAAAACACCATCCAGCTCCTTTTAGTAAGAAGTTATTTTTTTGTGTGTATTTGGATAATAAGCCATTTCAAAAACCTCTCGATTGTTGAGTCACACTGTGCCGTTACCTAGCAACTCCAGACAAGGACAGCCCATCACCTAACAGTTCAAGTACATTTGGTCAGCTGGTTTTACCACTGTACTCGCTGTACAATGGCTGCTGGAAAACAAGTATTTTGTTGTTGACTTACTATCCAGGAATCACTTCCTACATTCTTGTTCGTTGTGCAGAATGCTCTTCTTCTGCTTTTCGAATGTGGTGGGATGGTGTTCCACCCTCCCAACTATGTGCACCAGGTGTATCAAGTAGCGTGCAGTTGATTGGTGGGCGGGGCAAATAGCTTTATAGCTGAGCAGGCCGCTGCGAGGTGTGTGTCTTTGTTTCCTCTACTACATGACGGCTGCCCAAGTGGCTGGTGTGCTTGATCCGCTCATCTGAATTGTAAGTGCCATTTTGTACCATCTGGCTGGGATTGTGGTTAGGTTTTGGTGCTATACCTGCCGTGCGTTTCTGCAGCGTTGCTCGGCTGGCGTTAGCGGCTGCAGCTGGAGGTTGTTGCGGCGTGCGGCTTCCATCTAGCCCTCGCTTGCTGATCCGCTCTCTCCCTGGGTCGGCTGTGCTACTACTGCTGGGTAAGCTACCTGTTTAGATTTTAATTTACTTTACCTGAATCCACGGGTTTTCTAATGCGTTTTTTTGGTTTAGGATTGTTTGGAGTTGCAGCGCTTGGACGCTCTGCTGTCTTGTCTTGTTGCTTGTTTGGGCCGCTCTGAAGGCAACCTGTTGCTGATTGGACAGGCTGAGCGAGCGGGGCAGGACTCCTCTGGCCCATTTGAAGGGCACTGAAATTGGACGACGACGATTTGTTCCACCGTTTAAAGTGTTTGTGTTTTTCCTTTTACAGTTTGTTTGCTTATTATTGAACTTACTAATGAGTTTGCTTTTTTGTTTTGATTTACTAATTTGTTTTCTTTGGCATTACATGTTTTGTTTGTTCTATTTTTTTTGAATAATTCAAGTTGTCACTTTTATTTCACATGATCCCTTTTCATTTCCAGGGACAGAGTAGTGGGCCCGAAGCCTTGCTTTTAAAAAGAAATGTTTTAAATGAAATTGTTTAAATAAAATATTGTGAACTATTCTGTGTTCCGGTGCATCTTGTTTTAAAAAGAACCCCCTGCCGGGTCACACAAAGATATACGATTGTATAATTGTGCATCTGTTTGCAGCCATTTTCACATGAGAGTGTCAACATTGAGTTGGTTGGCTAGCAGCAGCTATTTGGATTTAAAGAGAGAAGAGGCCCTAAAACAACTCATTCTGAAAGAAGCTCAAAATCGGCAGAACTGAACAGACTAAAATCTCATTATCTAAGAATGATTTTGTGAGCAAAATGTAATGAATATGTTTTGCATAACCCATAGATCTATTCTAACCTGTTCAAGGAAGCATAAGACTTTTGCACAGTACTGTGAATCTACTCCTCTTCTGATGATACCTAAATAATCTAACCATCACAACAACCTGCATCCACACCTGTATGATCTGAGCCGCCTGTTCAGGCGTGCCATGGCAAAGGTCCTGATCGTTGACAGCCAGAACTCTGTCGTTGCTCCGCAGTCTGCCATCCTTCGCGGCCAGGCCTCCTTCCAAGAGGTCCAACACAAACACCCCTGATTCGTCCGTTCGACGGACCAGCTTTATGCCGAGCTGCTCTGTGGAGTCTCGCTTGTGAAGCGTGATTCTTAGGGTGGCGGGGCTGGAGGGGGCACCCTCGGGCGTGGAGCAGGGGGCGTGGGGCACAGCCGGGGTGGTGGAGGACGAAGACGAGGAGGAGGGAGGAGCCCTGGAGGCACAGCGGCGCTCCCTCAGCACGGTCAGCTGCAGGGTGGTGCAGGGGCGCGCCAGGGTGGTGCGGGCAAAGCTGTGTGGGACGTTACTGATGTCCACGTTGTTCACCTTGGAAACAAATTCATCAAAGCAGATGTGCATTAATGTAAATACATTTTTATTCTCAATAGAAATTAATGATCAATATTCAATCGTTTTTTCCTGCTCCTAAACCAGTGGTTCCCAAAGATTTTCTTCTGCCCCCCTTTGGGAGCCCTCCTCCCAGTGGTTCCCAAAGATTTTCTGGACCCCCCTATGGATTACAATAAAATCCCTCCCCAAAAAAGAAAAAAAAATCAACTGGGCACACACGTTGTTCAAGCAGTCATAAACCTATACACATATTTTGTTTTCAAACTCCACTGAAGTTTATTTCACACTTCAGGTTGCAACAAAACAAACTACAAACCATCTTTACAGTGAAACACTTTTGTGCAACAATTTTTTTTTTTCAGTCATCCATACCGCTTCCCGTCCCCCCCTGCAATGGCACTGCACCCCCCTAGGGGGCGCGGCCCACACTTTGGGAACCACTGTCCTAAACAATGAATATATTCTTTAAGCTGTTAAACTTTTTTTTGACTTGTATTTGTTGTTTAGACCCAGAATGATATTTTTCTTAAAATTATTGTTTAAAGTTATTGTTTTAGATTTATGTCTTGTTATGATAGTAATCCCTCATCAAAAACAGACTTGTTGCCTTGATTCTTTCATGCATATTTGAAAAATCCTTTAATCTCCCCTGGCAGTCATCCAGTGTGCCTAAATGCTTGCTCTCACAAAGCGCTGATTATTTATACACAACTCCTCCTTGGAGCTGTATGGAGCTGTCAGCTCCTCCAGACTAGCGGCAGCAGCAGTTAGCAAACACCTGATTGAATCATGCCTCTGCTGAGCTTATCACACAAACTACATCTTAGTGCAGCACTCCTAGAAACGTTGTAAATGGCATCATGGAGGAGGATTGTTGTGACGACGTGCTGAAGGCGGAGTGTCAGAGCAAAAGCTTCTTAAAGAGACAGAGGCGCAATTTTATTGACAGCTGAATGTAACACAGTTACTTTATTGTTCAATAAAATGGAACTATGTGCCTACAAACTACATGATACTGCCTCTTTAAAATCCCAGCCAGTATCTGAAGTTAACTTATCTCTGAGTTTAAGTGAGATATAAGCTGCAACATTTTCTAAAAAAAACCTATCAATTAGATAAGTTTTTAACCCCGGACAGATATGTCTGTATGAACCAGTAACTGAGATGAATTATGCCTCCTCTTCAATGGCTGCAAGTCTTTTGGGGTAAACTTTGCCACAGGTTCTCAATTGCTTTAAGGTCTTTACTTTGATTGGGCCATTTCAACAAGGGAATCTTGTGAGCTGCAAAAGGAATACCTGGAAGGTTTTATTTAAATAGAAAAAGTGAATGTTTTATACACGATAAACAGAAGCTGATCCCTCACCTGCAGTATCTGATCTCCAGCCAGCAGTCTCCCGTCTCGTGCAATGACCCCGTCTCGGTACACCTCCTGAATCACTATGTTGATGAGAGGCGTCTCATTTCCGCCAACGATGCTGATTCCCAGCTCAACGTACGGGTTGGCTCTGTGGACCTCTATGGTTGTTATCTCTCCTTCGGGAAGGGAGGGTAACTTCACGCACCCTAAAAGACAAACCAAACAGCTGTAGGTCACTTTCACTAGAGCCAAGCATGCTCAGAGAAATGAAGGATGACATACCTTCCTCTGCAGACAGAGGTGGAGACTCAGGGCAATCCCAGCCAGAGGAGGTGGAGCTGACAGAGCGGAGGAGATGGATGCAGGGGTTACTGAGGGGCCGCTTCACCCTAGGGACCACACACTCCAACCCCAGCACACCTGGGAACAGGCAGAACATAAAGTCTTAGCTTATCATTTTCCTTCACTCAGAGGAAGCCTGGAGGATGAGCTCACTGTCTTCTTCATTGCTTTCTTCAAATGCAGGGTTGTCGAGGCCGGCGTCATCGGTCCATGCAGATCCATTGCTGCAGGCGGTGGTGGGGCCAGAGTGCGGCGAAGGCGAGCGTTCTCTCAGGTCTGTCTGCGGGGAGTGAGGCGACATGGGAGGGGTGGTCACCATGGCTCGCTCATCGCCGCTCTCACATCGTGGCCCGTCCACAGTTGTCTGCTGACACCGAGTCCCAGGACACCTTTCACCAAGAAACAGGTCTGTTACGCCATCAGATTCCTCTATTTGTAACAGATTTTTGACAACTATATAACTGGTTATGAGTTGGACTTATTTTACTTGTTAGGTTGTTTGGGACTTGTTGTAATTTGACACCATTTAAGTAAAACTGCATGGATCTGAATTAAAGAGAAGTAAAGCATAGACTGAGAAACCCTTTCCCAACAAATTGATGTTGAATTCTGCATCAGTTTCTATGCTGAAAGGTGAAAACAGTTACAATATTCTTAAGCATACCCCTTCATAAGATATTGAGAGTCTCTTTACCCTTCTGGACCTATTTCAGAGTGAAGACAAGCATTACTATGACGCATTCTAACCAGCATACATTTTTTTCTGCTACTTTCCTGAAATAGGTTCTGCACAATTTGGAGTTATGGATGCTTTCTCTCTGCAAATATCAGCTTCATGGTGACCATAGTGTGGGTTGTTTTTTGAAATGCCAAATGGTTTGCTTCAATCGTCTGTTCATGTTCTGGTTGATTCATAATGTTTTCTTTGTAATGGTTTTGGTCAGATGTGAAAAGGGGAATGTTTACTGCATTTTCAAATGTTTACAGCATTTTCAAAATATGATATATTTTATCCTTGAAAATTTTATGCAAAATCTCCATTACACTGACTATTTCTTTATGAGTTAATGTTTTCTAGACAATACAGTTCATAATACATGTCCATTCTTCTGAACTTTACCTCAGATACTCTTTTAACTTCAACTGCAAGATGGGAGCAAGATAAAACTATTTTTGATAATTCTGGCAACAGTGGTGTGTAACTTATATACACACCACTTATATAATCACAACAAATTTAAGAAAAATGGCGTAGCTCAAACAAATTTGAAAGATATTTCAAAACAACCTTCCATGCTGGGCTATCCTGAAGAGAAGTGACAGCTGTGGTCAAACTTAGTATTCTAGCCATAAATTTGTAAACAACTCACAGCATTTACACAGTGAAACTGAATTATAATCGCTTCCAAGTCAGAGTGTAATTTAACATAATTGGTTTAAAACCCAAATATGAATAAACTGTTGTGTTGAAAATAAAGACAACAACAATTTGATATGCTTAGAAGAACTTTACCACCAAATATCCACCCAAAAATAAAAAGCACTACCTCCCTACCAGCGTCTCTCTGTGTTTTTATACTGGTAAATGCAATAAAAGAATCTGAATTGGAATCAAAATTCCTTGTGGAGGAAAGCACAAGGAAACTTAAAAATAATCATGCATAATAATAATAAAATTAAAAAAGGGTATTGATAATGGTCCCAGAAAACCACCTTTCCTGGAAAAAGTTCCTGCAGAAATGTGGCCTTAAATTCACATTGATGGGGAATTAGAGAAATTTTCACTAACAGATTGTGCAGTTTTTTTACTTTAGAAAAGCTGTAAATGTTCATCCTAATAAAGTTCAATCACATTCAACGGTTGTTCACTTTAAATAGGAATGCTAAATAAACCCTGGGACACACATGGGCACATTTAAAAATGGCTCTGGCCTAGAGCTCTCACATGGAATCACAGTTGTCATCATAATATCAGCATGTGCAATATCAAAGGACTCTCTGGATGCAATATTTGGTACAGTAATATTTAAAGTGTGATGCATTCACACGCTGTTTGCAAAAACATGACTCACTGCTTGTGATGTACAGTGAGATGTCAAAGTTTGTGGCAAGCTGGTAGAAACTTCTTGATGACAAAAAAGAAGCAGAAAGAGGACAGAAATACAATAAATTTTTATTCAATATTATTATTGCAATAATAAATAAAAACTGTCAAACTGCATCAGTCCCTGATATGCAGACACCTGCTTTATGTGCTTGAAAAGGATGGATATGAAAAGATCAAAGCTGCTAATGTAAGGAGAGACCCTTCTTTAAAAATACACAGCAACAAATAGACTCAAAGGATTAGACTGTTCACATCCTTGTTTGACCCTGCAGTCTTTCCTTCAAGCAGTATACAGGTGGGTGATGCAACATAACAAAGGTCTGCTGAGAAACATTCAAAGAAACTTTGTGCAAGGACAGTAGGAAAAAGTACTGGGTCTCTGTTTTCAATCAAAAGATGCATTAGTCAGACAATAATCAAGAAAACCTTAAAGAAGACACTTTTTTGGTACCAATAACAAACAAGCCCACCTTGAACACAAATAAAACATTGCATTTTGGCAGATCTTCTACCGTGTTATTCTGTATTCTAATCCGCAACATAAACAACATTGACTCTCAATGTCACATGTGGACTGTAGACCCTTTGCTCCGATTAGCTTCTTACGGCAGCAGGGTAAGCGTGTGTGGAACCCACGTGGGGCCAGAGAGTAATCTTTACTTAAAAATGTCAGCTTGTTAAACTCATTTGATCTGTCTTACATCATCCCTTCTTGACATCTCAACATGCAACAGGGAAAATAAGTATCGAACACATCGGCTTTTTTGATAAATGTATAAAATTCTCACCAGGTGTTGGTAACAGCCCAAATAGGAATTGATCCATGATTAGGGTGAATGTGTTAATTGAGAATGATACAGCAAATAGTTATTGAATACATAATCAAAAAGGGGCTTTATAAACCACAGGAAAAAAAACCCTAGGAAAATTAGTTCTATCAATATTTGGAAAGCAATCAGGGCAGAATGGCATTAGTCCTAATTGATGGTCTGCAACCTTATTGTTACGAAACATACTGAAGAGGCAATCTTTTCTGAACTTCTCAATATTCCATTGACCACAGTTGAAGCCATAATCCAGAAGTGGAACTAACATAATTTCCCCATAAAACAAATAGTTGCTCCTCTGTCTGAGGAGTCAAAAAGTAAGAGAAACAAGAAGTAATGCACTCAAATTCCACATTACACACTCACAGCACAAGACTCCACTAATGAAGAAAACAAATTGAAGTTTGTTTAATGCTTGCTGGAGAATATTGGACAAGCAGGAGGAGTATGATCTGGCCAAATGTGACCAAAGTTAAAATATTTCAATGTCACTGGACATCACCAAAAAAAAAAAAAAAGCCACACTAAAAGTGAGTTTTGAAGGTGTGAACATCATGATGTGACGATGACCGTGTAACTGAAGGGATGACGAATTTGCATATTTACTGAGATATTCTTAACTAGAATCTAAAGATGAAATGAGAGTGGAACTTTGAGCATGACAATGATCCCAAGGAAACCCTCTTTTGGTCTCTGGGAAAGAAAGTTCAGCTGTTGAAATGACCAATTCAGTCACCAAACTAGAACATTAAAGATCAGAATACTTAAAATCTGAAGGCAGTTTCTTTGGAAGAGTGTTTCAAAGTCACACCTGAGAAATGCAGGCAATGCTAGTTTCTGAATACAGGAGACGGCACAAGAGGGCACAGTCTTAGTTAAAAGAAAAATCAACAGCTCTCCTATTAAAGCACCTGTCTCACAGCCACTTCTATCATACTGGTATAGACAGCATGCTAAGCTTCTTAAGGAACATATCCTCAACTTCAGTGTGGTGTTAGGCTGGCAGTGGATAGCCAGTGGTAATCCAGTGTCAAACACTCATGCATACAGCAAGAGGTAACACCATTGATCAAGTCTACTCTTATCCTTAAATAAAGATCTTTATATGTTAATATGATATCTACACATTTGCATAAATTACATTACCTATTTTCACAGCTGGATATCCTACAGCAAACTAGATGGATTAAGGAAATTGGCAAACACATACCAACCTGTGTCCTATAGAGAAATGGATCAAATCAATCAAAACAGTCAAACCAAGTACAAAAAAAGAGAGTAAACTCAAGTGGACACCAGTAAGAAATAGATTCTGTTATATCCCCAGAACTGCCATCACGTCCCACCGTGTCCCACTCACCACAGGCCTGGGTTGCCCTTGGCCGTTTCACAGAAGAAGTGGTTGAAAAGATCTCTGGTGTTGAAGTTGCCCAGCATAGTTGTGAAATGAGAACATGAACCTGCTGGCCAGCCAACCTATGACTGCGGTAGGGAACCACTAATCCTCCATCACATGACCCACAGCTCAATAATCCCTTCTGGGTTCTGACAGCACCTGGTCCAAATAGGCCGACAGCCAAAGTGTGTAGAGGTTAAAGGTAACGTGGGTAAATCTATCTGATTCTTAGATACTGGTAAAAAAAAAAAAAAGACAATGAAGAGTGAATAGTTCAGGCAGGCAGTTTGCAACAGTAAAATCATTATTTAATTTTTTCTTTTATTGCTAGACGAGTTTTATTTCGACATCAACAATGAGCTTTCACAAGACAGGATGAGGTATTTCGGTATGTCGAGTCGAGTGCCAGTATAATAACCTAATCAAATCTTCCATACCGCTTTCTAAGCCATCCTACTGCAACACGACCACTGAATGTGTCAGACCTGCACTAGAAAGATTCCTCACAATCTCCATCTTTTTCCTAAGTATATGTGGGAGGTTTCTGAACCAGTTTTAGCTTTGCTTTGCTGCAGAGAAGCAAATACTGTCAGTATTTTCAACTGCTTATCAGCAGCTTGATCTGCAACCAGATGAATTCACAGCTTCCTCCAGTCTCCAAGCAAACATCCAATGCGGAGTTTGGAGATGTATGCGCCTTTCCGCTGCTGGGGTCCTTGTGGGGAGCCCCGCACACAATGATCTCTATGTGCAAGAATCTGAGCATGACTAATCATCACTGTATTCGAAAAAAATCCCAGATTGACCAACGTATCAGAAAAAGAAGCTGTAGGATCACTGAGGCGTCTGGGACGTAGTTGTTTTTTTTTAGCACATGTAGTTGAATACCATCTGCATAGAAAAGGAAATTATTATCATAGTAGTGAAGAGATTATCCAAAAGAAATGCATTCAAATAGATAGTGAATAGTTTTGGGACCAAGGACTGCTTCTTGATGTACACCTAATTTACCCTCATTAGGTGGCTGACCTAATGAGGGTAAATTATTGCATAGAGGGCTTTGTTTAACCTGTGTGAGGTAGTAAATTCAGGGCAGGGTCATCATGATCCCAGAGGATAAAACAAAATACTTCTATTGATAGTTTTTTAGCCGGGGCTAATCAAAAGAAATTATAATTATAGTATCTCCACTGTCAGCGCTTAGCAAGCACTTAACTGCCAAAATAGTAAAGTCTTTTGTAGATACCTTAAAAACTGCCATAAAACAGAAGTCTCCTTATCTCTAAATTGTTTATGAAATACCAATTGACAGGCGCACATAATGTCTGACCTATGTGTACACAGCTTGAATCAATCCATCACTTGATTTATAAGTTAATTACATCAGCTTTATTACCTGTGCTTGAGGTGCGCCTCCAGGTCACATCGAGGCATGCTGAGGGAGCAGACGGGACTCAAAGGGCAGGTCACAGACAGCTTGTCTAGCAGCTTGTGCACTAGGATGCTGGATCTGCGGCATGCCTGCAGCTGCAGCCTTGTCCTGTCCAGAGGGCAGAAATCCCTTTCCTGGAGGAAGCTGCGCAGGCAGCGGGCGCAGAAGGTGTGTCCGCACGGTGTGTCGAGGGGCTGCACCAGCGGCTGCAGGCAGATGTGGCACACAAGGTCGTCGTCCACCTCCAGGCGGTAATTATAAAGGTGGTTCTCCCAGCTGCGGTGGATCTGGCCACACTCTGGACACGCGGCCTCCAGGGGCGGCTCCGAGGGCTTGACTACGTCTACGTCGCAGCCGGGGCTGCCCATCGCTTCTCCTTCAGCGCAGCTCAGCTTTGGCACAAATGACTCCAGTTGGGCTGCAGGGATGGGAAGGGGCGCACACTCCTATCCCATAGGCCTCAAACGTTGAATAGGTTGCAGAGAGGACAGAAGCCCTCCAGTGGCTGATGGCACATAGCCCTGCAGGTCAAAGGGCACAGCAGGAATGTTCAACAGCTGTTTCAGGAAAACGAGTGTCTCATTATACGCTGGCGAAATTATTCATGTGGCAAATGCCTTGTGCACGTGTTTGCGCTAAGTGCGTGCGTGAGAGCCTGCCGAGATTATGTATTGCGGCTCCTGTTCGCTAATCTGACGGTATAATCTCTCTTTTGCTCCAATCTTCCAATTCCACAGAGAGGGAATTATATGGGATTGAGGCAGAGAGAGGACTCAGATCAGAGAAAGTGGGATTGAGAAAAGCAGAGGCAAAGTCAGCAGGAGGTAGGGAGCAGCGGAGGCAGAGAAAGAGATTTGAAGAACGGTGAAAGAGATCAACGGGATGTGTAAACAGACACAAAGCAACCAACAAACAGGAGGGAGGGACGGAGGCTGCAAATGCTGCGAGGGGAGAACAAAGGAAAATGACAGGGTGGATTTATACACACTCCATGCTCAGTGCAGGCACTAAGGACATGCCTTAAGCAAGATCTTGAAATAAAGCACTAAGCTGAGCTTTGGGGTCCCTGAAGCTAAAGGGGAGAGTCTACTTAGATCTACAGCAGCTCTCCACTGCCTCTCAATAGTTTACACAACCCTGTTCAAACGTAAAAAGAATTACACTATAATAAATAATCTCAAAACTTTTTCTACCTTCAACGTTACATATTTGTTGTTGTACAATTAAACAAAAAATATATGTTAGGTGCAAAAATCCAAAAAGATAAATAAAGGCACACCAACCTGGTTGCATTAATGTAGACAAATTATTTGTTAAAGCAACTTTTGATTTAATATCAGCATCTATTCTGAGTCTAATTAATCTGAAATAAAGCTATGTTGTAGGAATTTTTGTAACTATACCATTTTCCATATATCCTGATTAAGGAATAGCGTTGCAGAATACTCTTTTCTTCCAATGACACCAGGCAGCTACAATCTTCAAATGTTTTTGTGAGAGAAAGTGTTATTGTCCGAATAAACAAAAGCACACAACCCAAAGGCATGTTTAGTGTATAAATAACAGTAAAGATCACCAAAGGAACACAAGGCATGGTGGTAGTAGGTTGATGAAATTATGAATAGTTCCAAATTCTGGTCATTTCGGATCCAAAACCTGCAGATGCCTGCTCAGTGGTGGTTCTACTATCGATATACCCCTCATTCCAAAGCACATAGGCTAGTCTCCTAATCCTCAGTACTAACCAGTAAATGCCTTCTCAACCCGTTAACTGCATGCATAAAAGCAACAGAAAACCTTTTCAAGGCACAACTGAGAAATTAGTTACAAATTTTTCTTTGCTATTGTGCACTGCACCTTCTATCGTCATCCCCGGAAACCTGCCCACATAGCCATACAAAAAACCGTGGGATTTCATTTTTCAGCAACACAATGAGTTCAAGCAAACATCAAAATCAATAAAAATGAATTTATAAGAGGAAAAATTACGTTTTTGGAGTCCAGAACTAAGTCTGATAGAGAATTAGCTGAGTGGGCAATTATTTAGATGTGGGATGCTAGACTCTTCCCAAAGCAGATTGAATGAATTAAATTGAATTAAATCACAGAAATGTGTTATTGCAGATGTTTTATTTTCACTAATAAATTTGTTTATGACTTATTATAAACAAATTTATATATATATATATATATACACATATTCAGAATGTGCATCACTTTAAAGGTGGAAAAAGTTTATTTATTTTTATTTTGATAGTCACGTTTATTTACCTTACAAAAACAATTTGACAGGAGGGGTGTACTTAGGATCCACTGTATATAAACCTCATCATCACCACCCACTCCCCTTCCTGTGTGGGCCTGATGCCATCAGCTGACGACAGAGGGCGTGCTTCTCCCCTCAGCTGGCCCGGCCAAGCCACAGTGACTACCTGCCTTTGTTCCTGTCTCCATGACGACCTGGATCCTGTTCTGCTCACTGGGGCTTGACATTCAGAGGGAAGCCAGCGAAGGATGCAGGGGACTGAGGCACACAGCAGATGCACTTCTCCCAGCAGGATGCTCTACTCCTCCCCACTACACCCACGAAAGCTTGTCACAGGGTGATCAGACGCCCCTTCCCCGTCCCCCTTCCTGTTTGATTTGCCTTTTTAGCTGCATTTTGCCCCCCCTTTTAAATCTACACCCGTACCCAGCAGTTACCTACATGTATGTCTCCTTCCTTTATGTGTGACTGGAACGCTTCTGTCCCCATCCCGCAGCTGGACATGAATTAATCATGAAGACACAAGGCTTCTCTGTTTCTATAACAAAGCTGTGACATCACCACAAAACACGCAGGCATGCAAGCAAAAAGCAAACAAGCACACGTCAAGCACAGGAGTCTTTTTTAGGCAGCAGGCCCTGAGAAACCAACCGTGTCAATAAGTAAAGACTTCAGATGTCCTAATTATGAAAACACCGACATCTATTTTAAACAGGGGAGGACTCTGTTGCAACCTAGAAGTAAACCTGAAGATTGTAAATCATTACAGCAATCCTTTATAAAAACCTGTTAATAAGTGACATTACTGCACCTGTGCTGTGTTCTGTTTTTTACAAGGCATAATCAAATCCCACAGTGATACATAAAGGAGTTACTTATTCAAACATGGCATGATGTCTAAGGCCACAGATCTCAAAACTCGAGTCCTTTCGGTTTAGCCTACATTTTGACAAAACCCCTCATCCTGGAAAAAAAAAATGAAAAGAAGGAGGCCTGCTGCTGTTCTGCAAGGTTCTGCAAGGTCTGTTGCAACTGACTGCTTTTTTTCTCCACACATCTACGAGACAGACATGCACTGATGATAACAAAAACTGTCACTGGTTTAATTAGAAATTGCAATCCCCCCCTTTTTTTGTCTGTTTGTTTGTTTACCCCCTCTCGCTGACATTATCCTCATTTTTTTCTGGGCAACGCACAAACTGCAGCGTCATAATTTCCGATTGTTTAGACAGGAACGATGTTGAAATTACCCACCCCTCTCCATCTGTCTGACTCCATCCCACCCTCCTTCCAGGAGCGGCAGAGAGAGGACAGAAGGACAGAAGAAGCGACAGTACCAATGCAAAGCCAGCCACACACTGACACCACTCATGCATGCAGATGTGAGGGATGATAGCTACCTTTTTCGCCGGCGGCTCCTCCGCGCTGAGCGCTCGGGCCCCGAACAGGGGTGGTGGGGGGGAGGCGGACAACTGTCAGCGGCGGGACCTCGACCACGCATTCGCCGCAACCGAGCGGACCGCAACCCGCACGAAAACGCCCCCGTGCCTTTGCTGACGCTGGCTCCGCCTACTTGTGTCAATCAAAGTGGGAGTGGGCGGGATATGAGTGCGCCAGCTGAGGTAGAGGTGGCTTGTTTTCTGCCTGTACAAAAATCTACTTTTAAAAACCTTGGTTGTCTTGAGTATAATTTATTTATGTCAACGCATGTAATTTTCAGATTCATGCAACATTGTAGGGCGGCTTATCTCTTTCTCAAGATTCTCTCATGCATTTCAGTGGTTTTTAATATGGGACTTGTGGCTCTTCGCCCAGGGCACCATCCATTTAGGGAGCGGAAAAAGAACTCAAAGAAAGAAAAATAGTCATTTTTGCCTTTACTGCGGTTTTACCTGTCTGTCTGTTTGTCTGTCAGTCTGTCTGCCTATCTGATATTTTACAGTAAGATGTCCTGGAGGACCCCATCAATTGTTTCTTATGCCTCTTTTGCTTATGGTACTCCTCTGTCAATTTCTGTCTCGCCGCATGGTTAGAAAGGCAATGCAAACGATGTTGAAGTCAAGGACATGATCCTTACCCAATATGATTAACAGTGATGTTTTGAACTTCCTCCTCCTTTCTCTGCTCTCTGATCTGCCATGCTCCTTTTCAACTCCTGGATTTTGGGGGCACAGTTCAGATAGATGAGCTTTTGAGAAATTTGCATAAAAGATCAAATAAAACGGACATGAAGCATGACTTCTAATCAAATGTTTTCTTTTAATTAAGATTAAATATTCATCAAAAGTAGAAATTTAACATGTCAAACAATTCAGAAAAACATCAGCAGCTCCCCAAATTACTCATATAGTCAGAAACTCACGAATCAGGCATTCTTCAGGGCTGCCAAAAGAACAGGGTCCTTGGTGAGAGGCCCTCTCGGGGAAGTAAACAGACGGGAATGCAACATTAACACTACAGATATTGACTTAGAGATGAAGTATCTCTTTGTATAACAGCTCGTAACTGATTGTTTTAAGCCGGAAGGTGATGGCAGAAGATAACGATCTGGAAAAGTGAGTAACTTAATCGCTGTTTTTTCCCCCCAGTCAACGTAAAACGGACAATGTCCGTGTTTATTTCACCTCCAAACGGTACCTCCAGTCCATTAGCAGCATATTCACTTCTCTTTATGTGTAATGTTTGTAAAAATGCGTCCATGGACAAGCCTGCTTCAAGATGCCTGCACCATGTGATTAAAACTCGGCTGATTCGGCGAAGCTCATGATCAGCACCTCGGGTTAAACGGGGACACTGCCCGCTGTCATATGATTCACTTCTACAGTTTTCTCTCACCTCTTCACATCCCTTGGGCTCTACCTTGAGTGTTTACGTCTGGTTTGAGCTCAGTTTCCTGTCCATTTCCACATTACGCTTTTTTCCTGTGGATCCATCTGTCCATGCAGGCGCGCTGTAGAGGAGCTCCTCAGGGAGACTGACAGAGCCCGGCTGAGAGCAGAGACCATGGGCCCCGCAGGATGGTGAGCTGGGACTCTTGTTGTGTTAAATGCATTTCTGATGTTCTTCTCATCGACCAACAGGTGGGCGGCCATGTCGCTCGTTTTCTTGTTGTGCCATACGCTGTGCATTCTACAATAATAGATTGAAGAATTATTATTTGTTGATAGTGCTTTATATTAGGGATGGAAATTTGGGCCAATAAGATATTAACACTTCTGTTATTTAACAATATCATACGTACTATTCATTTCCCTACATCTTCGATGCCATATAAAATCAACTGCACTGCCTTCTTCTGCTTCAGTTAAACGCCCCATAATCCTGAACTGCATCAGTGACTTTCCCCTTTTGATACACAAATCCTAGTAAGATATAAATAAACATTGGTTGTTGATATCTGCCCAGTTTTACTTATCAGGACCAGTAGCAATATGTTAAAAGTGACGGCAGCCGATACCGTTATACATGCTGATATATCGTGCATCCCTACTTTATATCCCAATACGGCTTTAAACCTGTCTTCTGTTCCTTGATCTCCCTGATGCTATTTGTTTTCTAACAAACCTCTGAAGCCTTCATTAAAAAAAAAGGGTTATACCGAAATTATAGGTTGAACATATCTAAAGTAAAGGGGGCTGAAGACATGTTCATGCCACACTTTTCAGATTTTTACTTGTAAAATGTTTTAGTATCTTTATCTTTCTTTTTTCAAATTATCTTATAGTTTGTGTTAGTGTAAAAAAAACCCCAGTAACATAGTATAAGAGTCTGTGATTATAACATAGCAAAAGGCAGAACGAATCACAGGGTATCAAAATGATCTAAAAGCAAAGTCTATCCCTGGTGCCATGCTGTATAGCTGATGTGAGTTATGATCATCCGAGTCCTTTATGTCACGTCAATCTCTTCCTCTGAGTGACGTTCTGATGGCTGGATTGACCCTCTGTGTTCCCCCAACAGGTTGAAATGCCCCCTGCAGGGCACCAACAAGCGTTTTCTCCTCAACACGCTTCGCTCCACAGACCTGCAGCGCCGCTCCGACGTGTCCAGAACTAGTCGCTCCAGCAACACGAGAGGACGCATGAGGAGCGAGTCCCCGGACAGACGGCGTGACCGCAGCAGATCGCCGCCCGCAGATCACAGGAGTAACGGAGGGCGCACAGAGCGCAAACGCTCTCCTTCTCCTCCTCGAAGGGACGGCCGCACAAGTCAAGATAAGAGGCTGGACAGAGATAAGGACCAGCAGCGCAGGCACAGAGACAAAAGACATGACGATGGACGAAACAGAGACAGAAGCAGACGGATACAGACTTCATAAACGAACTGGCTCTGTCTGTGGAGAGGTGGCAGGTCTCCACACTCAGAACCATCTCAGGCTTTCAGAAGTGGTGTGATGTAGAAGGTTGCAATTTATCAGACATAATTTAGGTTTAAAAAGTAAAGTGTGTTTTACTGATTATTTTCTATTCAAGATTTTGGTGAGATAAATGTATATTTATTGTCCTTTTTGGTTCCTGTTCACTAAAATGTGACCTAATAAAAGCTCAAGCTGCCGTTATGTTGGCATCTCCCCGGAAATCTCTTTTCAGCAGACATTTTCTCCTCCTCCCTTCTCACTTGACTCACGCTCAGGTCTAGCTGTGTTTTTCACTGAACCTCTATTATAATGCCATTACTATTCTTTGGCCGCTATTCACACGTCATGGTGTTGACACAGCCCATGCTGCTGTCGCCACAGGCTAAGCTCAGTTTTACCACATGTCCAAGATTTTGTCAGGCTATCTGAAAGTGTTTTGTTTGCTAAAGCAGATAAAAAAAGAACATGTTTTCCTGACACACCTTTACTGTCTGGTCCAAGTGATCTCAGATTTGCCGTATTTCTAAAACACCATAGCTCAAATATTCTCAGCCTTGTTTCTTGAACATCACAGTGTGTGATGTTTAGAGTTGTTGCCCATTTGGAAGATGAACCTCTGCCCCAGTTTCAAGTCTTTTGCCATTTACTAAAATGTATGTTTATGTACTTTATCACCATGGAGGTGATCAACATGTGGCTCTATTGATGTGTTAAGGAAGACCAGGCTGCTTTAAAGAAGATCATCATCATCAGTCTGTCTGCATTGTTGGGTCTCATGACTCTCATCGTCATCTGAGCAATACTCCATGGATTCTCTTTGGATTTTAGGTCAGGAAATATTTTTGAACTATGACACCGTGGTTATTAAAGCAGGTATAGCACTTTTCACAGCGTGGACACGTACCAAGTCCTGCTGAAAAATTAAATCAGCATCTCCATAAATTGTATCAGCAGAGGAATGCATCACGTAAAGTGGCTTAGACTTGATAAAACATAATGAAACATAGTGAAATAGCTCCCCCAAATCCTACAGATGATTCTGTTCTAGAGTAGATTTAACACAAAGAATGCAACAATTATCACCCGGAAATACACCAGTGTGTGGTGACTCTTAAAACTCAGACTCAAGCTGCAGTCTTTGGTTATTGCTGTTGCTTTTTTCTACACCTTTTACTTTCACTAAACCACCCTTTTTATATGGTTGGATACAGAACTCCGTGAACAGTCAGGTTCTTTAGCAGTGACCTTTTGTGGCTTACACTCCTTGTAGACATTACATAGTCAGCTGATGCAGAAAGCAGTTTTCCACATAATTTTGTAGGACATAGAAAAACCTTGATTTTGGTTTGTCATTAGCTGTAACCTGTAATCTTCTATTTAACACAAAATAAATGCTTAAAATAAAACCACACCGGTGGAAGAAGTCTAAAGTATCACTTTTTGAACTTTACTGGTGACATGAAGGAACTTTTCAGTGATAGGCCTACTCTTAATTAATCTGTATCTCTCTCCTGTCTGCACGGTAAGCCTGATAAATCGACGTGTATGGGTGCAAACATTGCTTGGCCTGCCAGAGAAAGGGACCTGGTAAAGCAGCCACAGTTGTCTTGGAAACGCGCAGTGGGGAGCTCGGACACGGGGATGTCCTATTTTCCACCACCGTTTTGTCACCCCTGTCTGGCGCTCAACATGTATCCATTACACCTTTCTAGATGCATCATTTAACACCATTTTCCCCCAGCAGCTCCACACGGACAAGAGCCCTTGGCGACAACAAACAGGGCTGCTGCGGCCGCCGCACTCTCGCCGTGTTTGCTAGCCATTAGCCTCGCGCGGCCCTGCGTGCGCGCGTGTGAGTCCGCCTCATTAAACATCGGCGCTCGCGGTAAGCCAATTAAGCTGGAGAGAGCGACTGAACTCAATTAACCGCAGAGTGTCTGGAGCGTGAGTCCGTATGCTGTGGACTTCAAACCCGCGATGTCGCAACGACTTTAAGACGCGTTCATTTACACGCAAAACCTTCCTGAATGAACCTCCTTCGACTCTGATGGTGTGTGCAACAACAATGGACTATTTGCAATGAGATCTTCAAATGCAATTATGGCACTTTCCACGGTATCTTAATGGGGGCACTCTGCGATGCAATAAAGTTCAAGTAAACCAGTTCTATACACAACACCCACCTGCATTATGGCTTAATGGTATTTATATTTGATCATTGTTGCAAAGAGGAAGGAAACTGTTAACTCGGGCTATTCTCCACTATGTGGTTTATGAAGCATGATGTGCCTTGAATGCATTTTAGATGACTTTCCAAGCAATTTTAAGGCGGCAACAGGAGGGATGATGAGACTTAAGTAGAGAGATGAGATGGGTAACTGTGATAGCAGAGAGTGACCGCTTTCCATGCCTGTAAATCTGTGGGACAATAAAAAGACAGATGGATGGACAAGATACAAACAGCATAAGATCAGGAGTAAATGACACTCTGCTGCCCTGAAAATCGCCCTGATTTCAGAGTTTGACATCTGAATTAATCCTAATCCAAAGACCTCTGCAGAAGCACCCTTCCTCCGCTCCTGTCCCGAATAAATTAATACAATTCGTTTCATAACAGTAACTTTTCTTGCAAAAGGTTATAAAAATTGAATTCTATTAATTATCTGGTCAAAAAATAGTTTCCAATAGTATTCATTGAATTTTGATATTATGCTGAGTGATTTGCTACAATAATATTAAAAAGTTGAGGGAGGCTTTTGTTTTCACTTATGGCCAACTGGTGTATAGTCCTCTAATAAACCAGTTGTTAAGCTGACTTTTTTTTTCTTTAAAATGACCTTACGTTATATTTTATCATGTCAAAAATTTGCAGAAAAATCAGTTATTCAGTTATTGATCCCATACAAATAAATCACCTTTTATTGTGATGATCAGTACTCTTTGTAAAACACTTGGGAGTGTGTTCTCCAGATTCCAGTTGTCCTCTTTAAACTACCGAATGCCCAAACACTTCAGTTTTATTTCCATCAGCCCTCAAGACATTTCTTATAAAAGTAAGGTCGTTATTCCTGAATTGTGCTAGATGGGTTGGTCCGTGTATCTACCCTAATATCTTGCCTGAGTTCTATTTTTCCTGCCACCTCAAAAGCAGCATGTTTGAGGTGTTCCCTTAAAGTGTATCCACAAGAACTTAACGCTCTCCAGATACAAACAATATATATCTGTAATGAATCTTTATAATATTTTTTAAAGAATAAAATCACTGAAGCAACATTTCAGTGATTGGCAAAAGCTTTGAGACTCGGTGACCTTTTGTCTGTACTGCTTTAATTTTTAAAATTTGCACTTAATCTCGATTGCTACGAAGAAAGAATCAAATGAAACACAACAAATTTGCAAAGTTAATGGCAGTTAGTGAAAAATGAACTAAGCCCTTCCACAAACTAACTTGCTAACATAATTTCAATGACCTTGTAGTTAACTAAGTTATCCAGGACAGTATAAGTCATTTTGGCTGAATTGCATCAACAGACTTTCAGTTTAAGTGAAGAAAGTCATTTGCTGGGAAGAGAACTTCAATGCACCCAAAAAAGGACCCTCTCCTAAAAAGGGTTCAACTAAGATTGGGATGCCACCAGTGCAATGCCTACTAAAGAATGGCAGCAGGTATGAGTGTGAAGTGGAGACTTTATATAAGACCTTCAGGAACTTTTGCAAAGAGAAAGTGGCATCAATCAGGTTTTGTCCTGATGCAAACATCGAAACTCAAGGTTGACACGTCGCATTAACTGGAGATAAACCTCAAAGACTTTATAAAATATGAATGATAAATTTATGTAAACTATATGAACATCTTATAGAGTAACAATGGAGTTTTTTTTGCGGTCACTTCTAAACTGCACGCATGCAGGCCTAAAATGTGTTTTTCTGTTCTGACAATTGTCGATGCTACATTTTCACTCGCCCTCTTGTCTGGAGGAAATAAAGAGGTGGATGCAGGTGAACGTTGTTGTATTTGCAGAGCGGCACCGATTTACGCGCTCTGTTCAGAATCTCCTGGAAACTGGCCGCTGTAGCTCTCCCGTTTTGTGCAAACAATGAAACCAATGACTTGGTGCGCCGCAGGGTCACATGGTGTCAGAGGGACACACCTGTGTGGAGCCCGCGGGGGCCTTGCAGTTGCGCCACAGGTGCGTAAGAGCTGAAGGTCCACGCCGAGGCAGGATCGCAGGTACGCAGCCTCGGGTCCTCTCCAACCATGAATCGGGAAGACCCCTTCTACCCCTCTCAGGTTTTTAAAGACTCCTGCGCCTACCAGAGATCCCCGGGAGATGACTACAGTCCGCCGCCCTGCCTCTACATGAGCAGGCAGGTGCACTCCGTGTACACGCCGCCGTCCCTGGGGACCCTGGAGCAGGCCAGCCTTCCCGACGTCGCTCCTGCTGCTTTCACCATGCCCGGCATGCGGGAGGATCCGGGCGTGCCACCGCTCCACCACCCGCAGGGCCTCCAGCAGCAGCCAACACTCCAGCCTCCGGGTTACATAGACGCAGGAGAGCAGAACAGATATCACCTCCCTTTTCCCTGGATGAAGACCACCAAATCCCACTCGCACACCTGGAAGGGCCAATGGACAGGTACAAAAAACCCGCATATAAATCGATATAAGAAAATAAATGTATATATATTTTTTTAAGGACCCACAATGCGGAATCAATTAATACATCTGAGCTCTGTCTGACTTTCTGAGGCCTTTATTGACATCTCTTAGAAGAGGACTTGAATTCACTGTATTTGGAACAAAAGATCAGCACTTGCTATTGTGCCACAACTTGATACTGCTGCGCATAGATTCTGAAACTTAAACCTGTAGCAAGACTATAACTTATGAGGAAATTATACCCATTAAAAAATATAAATAGATTATTAATGCGGTGTGTATTCTTTAAGCTGACATATATTTATTTAATCAACTTAAGTATGGGTAGTTTGTAAGTTTGATTAAACAGAAAAAATGCACAGATTCTGTATATATATATATATATATATATATATATATATATATATATATATATATATATATATATATATATATATACTAATGGCAATACAAAGTAAAAAAAGTAAAATACAAAGTAAAAAAAGAAAAAAGTATCGACTTAATTATAAAACTAATCAATTAAATGGATAAAATGATGCAACAGATTCAACTTAAATACAATAATTGTGACTCAACATATATATATATATATATATATATATATATATATATATATATATATATATATATATATATATATATATATATATATATATATATATATATATATATATATATATATATAAACATGATACATTTGCAAAGTTTTTTAATATATATTAGCAGAAATTGTGCATTTTTTCTGTTTAATCAAACGTACAAACTACCTATACTTAAGATGATTAGATAAATGCACGTTTGATTGCTTAGTTCTTAACAATAACTTTGGCTGTGCATTAAATATATTTTCACTTACTGGTTATGAGAGTCAAAACGAGCAGAAAAAGTGCTTTTTACATAGAAACAGGAGGGGGAAAATTAAGAAAAAAACATAAATTGCTAAACGACTAAATAATCACCTTTTTAGGTTAATAACGTTAAATAAACTGAACTAAAAAAACATTAACTTAAATTATCAAGATGTCACAATAGTTCCCATTTTCAGTTAAACCGGTTTTGAATAAATCAGATGTTATTTGGCCTTGACATAAATAATACATTTATTGTTTTGTTTCTGTTGCATGACCAACTTGTTTCTGATTTTATCATCAGTTATTTGGCTCTGCTCTAAGTTTTACCACAATCCCAATAAAAAAAAAGTTTTATTAAAGTGTCTTAAAGAATAAATAACAGAATTACATCATATAAAAGACTCGGAATCCCGATTTTGTTTTCCAGGGTCTTACGTGATGACCGAGGCAGAGGAAAACAAGCGCACGCGGACCGCGTACACGCGCGCCCAGCTGCTGGAGCTCGAGAAGGAGTTCCTCTTCAACCGCTACATCTCGAGGCCGCGGCGCGTGGAGCTGGCACTGACCCTGAGCCTCACCGAGCGCCACATCAAGATCTGGTTCCAGAACCGGCGCATGAAGTGGAAGAAGGAGGAGGACCGGAGGAGGGCCAGAGGGTCTGAGCCGGACCAGGACTCTTCCATCACCTCTGGGGATCAGGGAGAGACTGCGGGAGCAGGGGTGTCTTCCTCGAATGGACCTCACACCAGCACGCCCCCTGTTTCCCCACTGCATGGCCACACGTTGTCCGCGTCGGGGTCCAGAGAACCAGCTTAGACGTGGACAGCACTCGCTCTTAATTGGATTATATAGGAATTATATAGTTTTTGATGCACAAAGATAAAGCTGTTCTTACAGCAAGTTAAAGGACCTGTCAAGATCCCCTCACACATTCCAGTGTTTTTTTTTACATGGGAAATGTGGCTCACTGCCAGGGCGCCATTCATCAGGGAGTAGAAATCAGTCAGTCAGTCAGTCAGTCAGTCAGTCAGTCAGTCAGTCAGTCAGTCAGTCAGTCAGTCAGTCAGTCAGTCTGTCTGTCTGTCTGTCTGTCTGTCTGTCTGTCTGTCTGTCTATCTATGGACAAGTCAATTCAAAGTTACATTTCAGTAGGCAACAGGTTTTACTATTGTGTACATTCCAGATATCAGCATCCACCTGTGTATATATGTTTAAATCACATGCTTTATTAATTACACTGTTTAAAAGTGTATATGCTAACTTTGAAATAAAAACATATACAAGTACTGAAGTATTGCAGCTCCCTGTTAAATGTGGTCAAACTGGAACAGAGATCTATAGGCTTTATAACTTGTTTGTTGCGTCAGAGAGCATGAGACCTTGGAGACGCAAGCGGCAGATCTTCTTCACCTCCCCAATGCCGCGCGCCCTTTCCGCCGCGCGCTCGTTCCGGCAGCGCTCAGAGAGCTCGCGCAAGATGGTCACCTTGTCATTCATCCGCGCGCAGATGACAAACGGGAAGCCGAAGCGCCCCTTGTACTCCGCGTTCAGCAGCGCCATCTGCGAGGCCTCCGCCGAGCTCAGCGCGTCCATCCCGACCCGGGTCTGCTCTTCCTGGGACTCCCGGGTCAATGCACCGCTGTGGAGATGCTTGCCCGCGAGGTCCGGGTGACACCTGAGGATCCCCTCCTTACCTGGACACATCTGGTGACTCATTAAACTGCTCCCAGTATGGATATGATAAATAAAAGTACAAGGTGCGTGAAACGCAGCAAAAATCCTTTAACCTCACCCGACTCTGGGAGAGCATCGATGAATTCATTAATCGCAGCTTCTAAAGCATTTAAGCTCGTAAAGGGACGACGGGTCCACACAGCGGCTGTTATAAGAGGACATTTCTCCACGACATTACCGAAAATACTTACAAAATCTTCATAAGGAAGAGCATTTACTACCGATATGTCCATGGGAACAGATTTTTTGGTTGTACGGGTTGTGTTTAATGACCTTCGGACAACACATTTGGCAACAGGTTAACGCACTGCTGGACATTCAACTGGCAAAAATCTGATCTCTGGCGACACCGAGCGGCTGTGTAGCACAGAACGGGACATAATCGAGTAGAGAGCCTTGCACAACTATTCACCTGTAAACTTATCAAGTTCAAATTACAAGCATTAATGTATTTTATTGGGATTCCAATATTTTAGTACAAAATAACACATCATTGGGGTGTAGAAATAAAAATGTTCTATTTTTATTTATTTATTTTGGCAAACAACTAAAATTCTACAGCGCAATGTGGGAATTTTTCTTCTCCAGAATATTGTTTCAGGTCCGTACAGGTCGTTGTCGTTAGGTCCAACCACCTGGATCCCACCTGGGATTTCTGTTGAGAACCAAAATGATTTAGTGTCTTCTATGGTTTTGCCTGTGTCTGTGCTGATACCGTGTGTGATACATACCTTTTTCTTAATGTAGTACACAAGCACAAATTAGATTATTGTCAGAGCCAGGAGCAGAGCCAATATGCCGATTCTCAGTGGCATTAATAAGTGACCGTCATAAGATCTATACGCTAAAAATATGAAAACATGACAGAAGTCAGCTATAGCAACGTTATTGAATGAATGTTGAGGGTGAATGATCTTGTCTTACCTATGGAGGCTTGGTATATGGGGTTTGGAACCCCACCCAAATGTTCTGCACTGCACCAGGACCCAGCTTGGTCCATCAAGCAAAACTTAAATTGTGTTGCAACCGTTACATTTATTGTGCTCACATTGCTGGTGAGTTTCTGGTTACAGAAGCCATCAGAAACTGAGTGATTCTTCCTCTCAATCACTTCCCAGGGTGGGTTTGTTTCAGAGCTGCAGTCAGACAAAGATCACTGAGCTTCAGCAATCAGGCCTACTGATGTCTCAGGCTGAGCTGCTGTGTATTACTCACCTGTTGCTGGATGATAAACTTAACATCATCCATGTAGACTTAGCAGGCAAGACACTCACAGTCTCAACAAAAAGGTAATTATCTGTGCTCTTAATTGCTGACTCTTGTTCCTCTAGAAGGGACATTTTAAATTACAGGTGATGCTGTATTTATTTGCAGTTTAACAATGACACACAAGTTACATACCTACAACACAAACACTTGTTTCCTTTGTTTCCATTTTTCCTCCAGCCTCCAGGTGTAGTTTATACACTCCAGACTTTAATGGTCCACAGGACTTCACAGTCCTGAGAAAATAGTGGCACAGCCAACAGATTAATATGGTAAAAGGAAAGCTGAGCAATTTCCCTTTTGGGGTTTGAGACATAAAACATTTCTGGTCTTTATGAGGCTTTAAAAGTAGATTACCAGTCAATGATAATAAAAAAAAAAGAAAAGTGGGGAAGTTGTGTGTGAAAAACAAAGTACATCCTATAATTGAAGAGATTGTTGAACCAGTTTTAGCAGCAATAACTATGTTTTCTGTATAGGTTTCCCACATCACTGTAGAGGAGTTGTGTCCCACTTACTAGATTGATCTCATTTTAAGGTCTAATATGCTGATACACAGAGGAGCTTTGGGTCGACACTATGGCTGCAAGATAGGCCCAAAGATTGACTGGTTGCAAGTTGTTTTGAGCTGTTTTTGCTAGCATGCAAGTCTTTATTTGTCAGAATATTGTTGTTTTTTCAGATTCGATTCTGCAAACCCTAATTGTGTCGCCTTATTCTTTTTAGCCAGAAGAACTTCTTCATGACACAACCCCACAACTTAATGCATTGATTAGGATTTTGTGTGGCACAACTCTAGAAAGACTTGTATAACTGTGAAGTGAAAACACAAGGACATTTGGTTTTGTTATAGTACTTTTTTTTTTACAAACACAATAAATCTGATTTGTAGCGCATTTCTCGACTCTACTTTGAAAAAACAAAAGACGGTCTTATAACATGACCTTTCATTAAGCTGCCTGAGAATTTGCTTTCTGGCCTGTTCATTGATCTTCATGATGCTTTTTGTTGATTAATGTTTTAACAATCAAAGATTTATTCTGCTGATAAATTACACACAGGTGGACTTTAGTAAATAATTTGTTGCTGTTTGAAGGCAGCTGCTTGTGCTGCATTTGAATGGGACATATCCAAGTAAAGGGGCTGAATATCAATTATTTAATTTAAAATACAAAGCCTTTGAAAAAAAAAATCCTTTTTATGAGGTCACTGCAGAATAAACCCTCAACAGAAAAGGAAATTAAAAAATATTTTAATGCTAAAATTTAGATTATGTAATTATCTTTGAAAAATGATTATTCTGAGATGCCGAGGCATTGCTTTATGAAACTACCTGTGCTTTGTTACTTTCTTGTCTCTGGTGCATTTAGTGAAACTCCCATCAGGAGCTTCCCAGTAGCAGTGCTGCAGCACTGGGTGGTAGGAAACAGTTGCTGCCAAGCAGGAGCTGTTCTGAGTTATCACAAACTGATCAGGCAGCTGGGAGGTGATGAAGCTCTCAGCTGAGGAGACAAGAAAACAAAATGTTCAACACATGTACATTATTAATTCAAAATATAAAACAATAGCTATTAAAAGGTAATAGTTACAGTTCATGTAAAGAGCTGTTACTGACCCGTAACGTGAACATCCACAGATTTAGTTCCGTCTGAGTTTTTGCAGGTGTATGTGCCGTTGTGTTGTGAGGTTACTGATCTGATGAAGACGTACAGCATGCAGCTCTTCCCATGTCTGTCCTTCTTAATACAGATCTGGAAGAAAAACATTGAAATCCTAATCATGTAGAACAATGTATTTGAAATGAGTAGAAATCTGTGGTTAATGTGGTTGTATTTGAATATAATAAAACAAAAATCATAGTTTTCGTCACTGTACCTCATTATCTGGACAGGTTTCCGCCAAAACCTTGCCATCATGTTCCCACACAGAACTACAATCAGCATATTTTCTGGAGCGAAGCACCAAAGGCTCACCGGGACTTATGGTCACACTAGAAACCTCATCGGGTTTCATTGAAGCAGTATTTAAGTCTGAAACATAAAACACTTCAAGTTATTCAATGTGTTTATTTAGAATTTTCTAACTTAATTTGAGAATAATCCTGAGATGAGAGCTGGTCTCTTTCTCTGCTCGGGGTTACTGTTTGAGTTAAAACATTTCCTAACATTTGTCTGTTTTTTTATGTAATTACCAAAGTCATACAGCTGGGTGCATTCTTGTCCTTCATCGTTGGTGGCACAACACATCGCTCCACTCTCTGCATAGTTCGCAGTTGTGGCTGAGCTCTGTGCTGTTGAACCATCAATATCTTTTTTCTCATCCCTTGGGGATGGACTGAGAAGAAAGATTGATAGTCAGAGAGTGAAATGATAAAACTATGTATGTCTGAACAGAGTATCTAGTTGTCTTACCGAGACCATTCAATACTGGGCTTTGGAGAACCATCAGAGATGCATTTAAAATAAGGAGACATGCGTGCCGTATTCATATTATCCAGAGACAGCTTTGGTTTTGAGGGACGTTCTAGGAAGCATGTGAATCACATTGATTAACATCATTTTAAATCCACTAATGTATTTGTATTAAGATATTTTTTTATGCTTCTCTGTTTAGTTGAGTCTTAATTAAGATGAGAAATGATGAAGCTGCGACTCACCAAGGATACGAAGAGCAACAGTTTTTGAGATAATGGTCTTCTCTTGTCTTTTACAGGTCAGTTTGTAAATCCCAGAATCACTCCTTGCAAGTCTTGGTATGACCGTGGAGAAACTCCTAGTTCTGGAAAGGTTTAAGAAAATGTCAAACTTTACACACATAAAGAAAAGAAGCACATCGACCAACAAGCACATAAACCTAAAGATGCACTCACATGTTCATCAGTGGGTTTTTCTCGCTCTCCCACTGGCAGACAGGATGATCAGGAAGACCCTCTAGAGAGATGAGGAGTTTCTTACCAGCTGACAGCTTCAGGCTGACAGGATCAGAGTCACTCAGGTGGTCAGCTGGCTGAAAGCAATCCGACTGGAAGGCAAAACTTAGCATTTAATCCTCCTTGACAGAGAATCTTTTTTTGCTCAGTGATTTTTTCAATAGTGTTGGTTTATGTTGTGATAAAGTATAAATAAGGACAACCAGAAAAAGTACAAATTTCCTGTTTAAAATGATGATTTAAAAAAAATCAGCACAAGCTATCATTGCCCTATGTAAAAAACCAATTGTCCCAGTCAACAAGAGGCCCTGCAATTTTAAAATAACAAAAAAAAAACATTGACTATTAGAAAACTTCAAAAGATAAAGATCTTTGGTGTCACAGTGATTTTAGGCTGTTTTTTAAACTTGTGTAACGATAATTTTGAAAGACCAGGTTATGATAACAAAATTACACATTTTAGCTAAATAGGTACAAACTCCTCATAATTGTAATCAGACAATAGTAGCAAATGTTGTATTAAATGTTATTTGCTCAGCAAAACCAAAACAACAATATACATTTTGTTATTGTGCTGAAATAGATAAATAAATCTCAATAAATCAATATGTCAAGATACATTTTGTTATCTCTGAAGAAAAAAAATATGTTTTTCATTCGTATCACTTCGGAGATACCAGCACCATATTTTAAGTTTGAAAAGCGTTTTCTTTTACCTCCCAGCTGGACACACATTTCTGATTATCAACATCATCAGAGCAGAGTGCGTGAAAAGCACACAGCAGGAGAACAGCTGAAAAGGCAAAAAAATACACTTAAATTAGGTTTGAAAATTTATAATGAGACGTAAAAAAAAAAAAAACAATTTTCAAAAGTATTTTCCGACTTTACGCGAATTTGCTGTATTTTGTTTTCAAGACAGACAAATTCAGCTCATACATTGCATTTCTGATTGTTGCACATAAAGTTTTAAAGTTATGGTGGAACGAATAAAATCATAGTTGCTATGAATATGTGTACCCAGGTTGCAGAGACATGCTCGCTGCTCTGCAGCCAGAGTGCGAGCAGAAAACAACAGACAAAGGCGCGGCAGCTGCAGGCATTACGTATGCGGCGTTTACTTCGAACAAATGCATTTCCTCTTCAAGATGTACTCCGTGATCTTGATCCGTTACTTTGTTATTCTTTTTATTGTACTGGCCAAATAATTATATCATTTTTGCTATGTCAGAATCAGAATGCTTTTATTGTTCTTGTACAGAAGCACAACAACATCTCGGTTCATTACAGCCCGTCCAAAAAGACGGGGTGCCTGGGGCCTCCGACCGGCCCTGCGGGGCGTCGCCCTTTACTTTTTGGTGTAAGTAAAAGACTTGAATGCTGCCTCTTACCTGCAACTGTAATTTTCTTTCTCTGCATTTTGAGACTTCCTGGCAGTCCGCTTCACAAAGTCTGCATCAGATAACACTGTGAAGTTCACCCCTACTGCTGTAGGCGATTAGGACAAGCACAGACAGTGGCCAAGCATACTTTCTTCTTCTTCTTACATTTTTAACGGCAGCGGACATCCAGCAGTGCTGCACTTCTGCCATCTCTTGGATATTACTTTAAATAATTTCAATTTCTTAACAAAATGGAACCATTTGAGATCCACAAAGAAAAAAAAGAAAGAAAACATCTTCACTCCAGATGATCTGTCTTTATTATATGAAATATATTTCAGTGCTGTGACACGTGATATTTTAAAGTACAGTAGAGTTTATAAAATAATATGGTAAACTGATATATATGTGTGATTATAATGAGCTTAAGATGCTTGTAATAGTTAACAGTGCTTTTCAATCCAAATGTTAAAACTGACAGGAGTAGAATATACAAGTGAACCTATATTTGATCGGTATTAATGTTTTCTTTTTTTTTCATTAAAATCACAACATGTACCATCTATAAATTACAGTATGTCACTGACAACACTTTATTCATAGTGAAAAGTGTATTTCAGTTTTAGCTGCACCGTTAAAATCTCATTGCTCATATATTATAAAGCATCCTTGCAAATGCAGGCGATAGCATAAAAAAACAGAACAATATATTAAATTCTACATAAAACAAGTGTAACTCAACATAACGACAAGGATAAAATTCTCATGATATGTGGAAAATAATAATAACAAAACCAGTATGTTATTTTGATAATTATGATGAACAGAACGTCATGAACATTTTGGCCTACTTCCGCAGTATTTAATGTGGCAATAAAACCAACACTAAGGATAACCCTGAACACACCATCCCCGCTTGTGAAACATGGTGGTGGCAGCATCATGTTGTGTGATGCAGTTTTGGACAGAGGACACTTACGATCCCTTATGTATATAAATGAATGCTAAATCAAGCATGTTCAACCAAACGCAAATATAAATCTAAAATGCTCATAATATTTGTAAAAGAATATAAAGCCAGTATATTACTTTGATAGATATGATGAGCAGAATAGTAGGTAGATTGTTATATATGCTGCAGATAAAATAGCTTGAGTTGGAGATCACTCTCCATTAGACGGCTTCAGGGGCTCCTTCTCCTCGTCTTCCCCTGCAGCCTCTGACTTTAACGCCTCAGCTTGGCTTTCCTCTCTCTGGTTGGCTTTGCAGTAGTCATTGGCTGCTGCCGTCTTGCTTTCACTTTCTTTCACCAATGCTGAAATGTCCCCAATAGTTGATGCATTTTGATAGTCGCTGAAATCCTGGTCTTGCATGATCTGGTAGAGCTAAAAAGGAAAAAGCACAAAGGGAGATTGCTCAGAAGCATAAAATCATTGACAGTGCTTGTCAACTGGTGTCTGTTTTCCAAGGAATATCAAGTGAAAATCACTTGATTTTTCTCTGCTGCTTCATACCTTTTCCTCCATGTCCATCATCTGGCCACTCATGAAGTCCACTATCTTGGAGAAAGATGGCCGGTTGTTAGGATCCAGAGCCCAGCACTTGCACATAATACCATACCTGCATATGAGCAAGAAAAGAAGTTAAGTGGGAGGAAAAGCTCTGAACCTTAGATTATAAAATCAGTTATCATGGCTGACTGACAGATAGATAGCATCCAACATAAAGAAACTTACACAGAATCGTTGGCATAGTATGGACACTCCATCTTAAATCCTCCCTCAATCATTGAGTAGAAAGTGTGATCCACTTTAACACCAGGATACGGAGTGACGCCTGGAAGCAAAGAGTGTATTTTGAATACAATATAATGTGCGGTTAAAATGTGTTGCTTCAGTGATCTTCTGTGAAAAGTACCGAGTGAGAAAATCTCCCAGAGCAGAATGCCGTAAGCCCAGACGTCACTCTTCATGGTGTACATCCCCTGAAAGATGCTCTCTGGAGCCATCCACTTAACTGGCAAACGCACCTAAAACAACAACAACAAAAAACCCTCACCATCATAAAGTAAATATCAACAAGACTGGACACACTGATGTTATAAAGTAAGATTAATATCAGATCACATACGTTTCCTCTCACAACATAGTTGGAATCATTGTCGATGTCTCGAGCCAGCCCAAAGTCTCCGATTTTCACCAGACGGCCTTTTGTTACCAACACGTTTCGAGCCGCTAGATCTCGGTGGATGCACTAAAAACAGACATCATACAACAATCGTTAACTTGACTTTTACATCACTCACCAAACCAGATGAAATTTGGTTTTATTCTTATGAAGCGGTTGTTGAATTTATACACCACTGATCCTTATAATAATAATAATAACAACAATAACGTTAACGTCCTTTACAAATACCAATCTGAGAAGTGTGGCTTGCATTTAATTTCACTGAGTCAAGAGAAGAGTTTGTCTCTCACATTCTTGGCGGAGAGGAACTCCATCCCTTTGGCCACTTGAAAGGCAAAACTGAGCAGATCGTCAAAGGTGAGGGCCTGCTGCTCCATCTGATCATCTTCACTCTCGTACATTTCTGGATCTGGCAAAACCTCAATTTAATTACAAATCAATTTAAATAATGACACATTCTTATTTATCCACTCCATGTCTTGATGTGGCGTTTCACCTTCCATGTCGTTGGAGCTGAAAGTGATGACAGCGATGTCCTCCTGCCCCCCGGTGGTGATGCCATGCATGGGGATGTAGTTATCTGTTGCTGTTACCAGCTCACTGAAAACAAACATTAAATGATATAATGCTGGTGTACTTTATCCAGTGAGGGTTTGATATGCCATAGTAATTAAAACTAGCATGTACATAATATAAATAATACAAACTTCCTGCTGTTTCTTTTTTTAATTCTTACTTGGAGTTTTTCTTGGGCTGCAGGTTGTTGTACAGGCTGCTGAAACGGTCCCTGCTGAAGGCATCAGTCGCAGACTTGTGATAACGAACACCGCTCTTCTTCAGGTAGTTCAGCAGGTCTCCATAACAGCAATATTGGAAGATCAGGTATATGGGTCCTACAGGGAGGTTGCTTTTTATTATCATAAAGTTGCATTGCATGTACCTAACAGCCATTCAACTCATCAGAAGATTGCAAACATACCTGTCTCTGTGCATGCGCCGAGCAGGTTAACGATGTTGGCATGCTGGCCGATGTGAGTCAGCATCTTGAGCTCAGACATGAGAGCTTCCTTCTCCACAGACTCGTGTTTTTCTGCAGAGTGAAGATAGATATCAGGAGCTGATGTAGCATCTGTGGCTCTCTGAAACTGGCTTGTGAAAAAAAACCCACTGACCTTTCAGCATCTTGACGGCCACCTGCTGCGAGACTCCAGATTTGTTGATGCCATAAGCTGTAGCCTGAACCACCGTGCCAAAAGCTCCAGAGCCCAGCTCTTTTCCTGAGGGAGGAACACAGAAATGCTCTGAGTACGGATGTTAGTGTGGTTTGATTACAGAGGTGAAAAAATCCCCAGAGTATCCAGTAAACAAAGAGAGAAAATAAATCCATGAGAGGAAGTGACGTCTTCTGTTTGTATGATTCACAGATATATATTTAATATGAGAACTATCTGTGTAACCACAGCAGCATGTTGTAGTCTCTATCTCTATCTTTTTCTGTACTGTTGTGTTTGGCTCATGCATGCAGAGCAACATACTGGTAGCTTGATGCCTCACTTATAGCAAGATATTTTAACATTTAATAGCTAGGGTTTGATCTTTGAACCAAACAGACATCATTTAGTTTTTTTATAGCAAAAATTAACATTTTAGACATCAAGACTGACATTATTTTCAGCTACAGTAAACATCACACTTCAAAATGGAATCACATTTCTCATTTGTCTGTATTATATCCATAATAGAAATTTTATAACAAATCCACCATATTTGACTGCATTTCATTGGATAGAATGAAACACAACTCAAAAACTCAAACTGTTTTTGAGTTGATTATCAAAGTATTTGTTTAGTCTCTTTTTATATTTAAAGAGGTGGTCTGACTCCTACCAAGCTCCAGGTTCTCCCGAGGAAACTCCCATTTCTTGTCGTAATTAAAGTCCTTGAAATTGATGTAGATGTAGTCGTTGTCGTTAGGTCCAACCATCTGGATCATTTGAAGCTGAGGCTGATATTTGGGTTTCTGTTGAAAACCAAAATGATTTAGTGTCTTCTATGGTTTTGTTTGTGTCTGTGTTGATGCCGTGTGCGACACATACCTTTTTCTTGATGTAGTACATGAGCATAAATGAGACTAATGCCAGAGCCAGGAGCAGAGCCAATATGCCAATTTTCAGTGGCATTAACAAGTGACTGTCATAAGATTGATAAGCTAAAAATATGTAAACATGGTAGAAGTCAGCTATAGCAACGTTATAGAATGAATGTCAAGGGTGAATGATCTTGTCTTACCTATGGAGGCTTCGGGTTTGAGTTCTGGAACCTCATAATATCCCTCACTGCACCAGGACCCAGCTCGGTCCATCAAGCAAAACTTAAATTTTGTTGCAACCGTTACATTTATTGTGCTCACATTGCTGGTGAGTTTCTGGTTACAGAAGCCATCAGAAGCTGAGTGATTCTTCCTCTCAATCACTTCCCAGGGTGGGTTTGTTTCAGAGCTGCAGTCAGACAAAGATCACTGAGCTTCAACAATCAAGCCTACTGATGTCTCAGGGCTGAGCTGCTGTGTATTACTCACCTGTTGCTGGATGATAAACTTAACATCATCCATGTAGACTTAGCAGGCAAGACACTCACAGTCTCAACAAAAAGGTAATTATCTGTTTTCTTAATTGATGACCCTTGTTTCTCTGGAAGGGAAATTTTAAATTACAGGTGATGCCGTATTTATTTGCATTTCAACAATGACACATAAGTTACATACCTACAACACAAACACTTGTTTCCTTTGTTTCCGTTTTTCCTCCAGCCTCCAGGTGTAGTTTATACACTCCAGACTTTAATGGTTCACAGGACTTCACAGTCCTGAGAAAATAGTGGCACAGCCAACAAATTAATATGGTAAAAGGAAAGCTGAGCAATTTCCCTTTTGGGGTTTGCAACATAACCAGTATGAGGTTTTGAAAGTTGATTACCATCCAATGATAATACATAGTGAAAAGTGGAAAAGCTGTGTGTGATAAACAAAATACATACTTGCAGAACCAGTTTTGGCAGGTTTAACCGTGTCTGTATAAGTTTCTCAAATCACTGCGGAGGACTTTTGACCAACTTTTCTTTAAAACATTGCTTACATCTTACTTTAAAGTCTAATACCCTTATATACAGAGGAGCTCTGGGTCGACACAATGCAAGATAGATCCAAACCGTCTTGCCCTCAACTGGTTTTTGCTCAAAGCAAAAACCTTTGAGCTGTTTTTGCCAACATCAAGCCCATCCTTTCCTTCAAGGCATGCTTGCCTAGTCTTTTTCTACAGGTTTGCTGGAACAGTATTAACATCCACTGAACTTATTCACAATAAATACTTTCATGTATGTATTAGAATTGTATGTGATGCTGCACAGGAGGACTTGTGAAGTGAATGGATTAGGACGTTTAATTTTGTAATTTCTAATAAAGAAAATCTGATTTGTAGTGCATTTTATGTACTTTATAGAACCACAGCATCAACAGACTGTAATTTATGCCTACACCACTTTAGGAAAAAAGACTTTATAACCTTCTAAACTGCCTTATAGTTTAAAACAAGGGGTTGAATGAAAATCCTCAACAGAAACGGAAATGTAAAAATATTTTAGTGATAAAATTCATATTATGTAATTATCTTTGAAAAAAATGATTATTCTGAGATGCCGAGGCATTGCTTTATGAAACTACCTGTGCTTTGTCACTTTCTTGTCTCTGATGCATTTAGTGAAACTCCCATCAGGAGCTTCCCAGTAGCAGTGCTGCAGCACTGGGTGGTAGGAAACAGTTGCTGCCAAGCAGGAGCTGTTCTGAGTTATCACAAACTGATCAGGCAGCTGGGAGGTGATGAAGCTCTCAGCTGAGGAGACAAGAAAATAAAATGTTCAACACATGTACATTATTAATTCAAAATATAAAACAATAGCTATTAAAAGGTAATAGTTACAGTTCATGTAAAGAGCTGTTACTGACCCGTAACGTGAACATCCACAGATTTAGTTCCGTCTGAGTTTTTGCAGGTGTATGTGCCGTTGTGTTGTGAGGTTACTGATCTGATGAAGACATACAACATGCAGCTCTTCCCATGTCTGTCCTTTTTAATACAGATCTGGAAGAAAAACATTGAAGTCCTAATCATGTAGAACAATGTATTTGAAATGAGTAGAAATCTGTGGTTAATGTGGTTGTATTTGAATATAATAAAACAAAAATCATAGTTTTCGTCACTGTACCTCATTATCTGGACAGGTTTCCGCCAAAACCTTGCCATCATGTTCCCACACTGAACTACAATCAGCATATTTTCTGCAGCGAAGCACCAAAGGCTCACCGGGACTTATGGTCACACTAGAAACCTCATCTGGTTTCATTGAAGCAGTATTTAAGTCTGAAACATAAAACACTTCAAGTTATTCAATGTGTTTATTTAGAATTTTCTAACTTAATTTGAGAATAATCCTGAGATGAGAGCTGGTCTCTTTCTCTGCTCGGGGTTACTGTTTGAGTTAAAACATTTCCTAACATTTGTCTGTTTTTTTATGTAATTACCAAAGTCATACAGCTGGGTGCATTCTTGTCCTTCATCGTTGGTGGCACAACACATCGCTCCACTCTCTGCATAGTTCGCAGTTGTGGCTGAGCTCTGTGCTGTTGAACCATCAATATCTTTTTTCTCATCCCTTGGGGATGGACTGAGAAGAAAGATTGATAGTCAGAGAGTGAAATGATAAAACTATGTATGTCTGAACAGAGTATCTAGTTGTCTTACCGAGACCATTCAATACTGGGCTTTGGAGAACCATCAGAGATGCATTTAAAATAAGGAGACATGCGTGCCGTATTCATATTATCCAGAGACAGCTTTGGTTTTGAGGGACGTTCTAGGAAGCATGTGAATCACATTGATTAACATCATTTTAAATCCACTAATTTATTTGTATTAAGATATTTTGTGCTTCTCTGTCTAGTTGATTCTTAATTAAGATGAGAAATGATGAAGCTGCGACTCACCAAGGATACGAAGATCAACAGTTTTTGAGATAATGGTCTTCTCTTGTCTTTTACAGGTCAGTTTGTAAATCCCAGAATCACTCCTTGCAAGTCTTGGTATGACCATGGAGACACTCCCAGTTCTGGAGAGGTTTAAGAAAATGTCAAACTTTACACACATAAAGAAAAGAAGCACATCGACCAACAAGCACATAAACCTAAAGATACACTCACATGTTCATCAGTGGGTTTTTCTCGCTCTCCCACTGGCAGACAGGATGATCAGGAAGGCCCTCTAGAGAGATGAGGAGTTTCTTACCAGCTGACAGCTTCAGGCTGACAGGATCAGAGTCATTCAGGTGGTCAGCTGGCTGAAAGCAATCCGACTGGAAGGCAAAATTCAGTATTCAATCCCCTTAAACAGAGAAGCTCCAAACATGTCACTGTTAGCAAGATTGTTGGGTTCAGTGGCAATTCTTGCGCTAATGTTGATTTATGTTGTGATAAAGTATTTGCCCCTAATGGTGTTTATGCTTGGATGTTTTAGATGAAACTGGATTTTACATCAAACCAAGATAACCAGGATAAATCTAAATTTCCCATTTAAAATCATGATTTCATTTCTTGAGAAAGCAATCCATACAAACTGTCATGGCCCTATATTAAAAATCAATTGTCCCATAAACTTCATAACTAGCTTTCACCCTTTGTGGGAATAAACTACCCTCAGTCCTTTGCAATAACTGCTGGTAATGAGTGTGTTACATTTCTGTGGGGGGAATTTGCTCACACTTCTCTGTTTGGTTTCAGTCCCGCAAGCAGTTAGTTTAAAGTCATCTGTAGCCCTGTTTAATAATAATGTTTAAAGTATAGGCTGCAATAGATAAAACACATATGGTTTTGTGGGGAAAAATAGTTAATACTTACAAATCTGAGGGAATTGTAAATATTAACTTACAATTTAATCTGTAAAGCCAGCAAATTATAGTTAAAATATTTCTTAGTTTGTTGAGGGGGGGAAAAAATCAATAATTTTCAAAATAAATGTATTATTTCTGAAGAAAACCAAAATGTTTTGTTTGATTTGTGTCACTTTTAAACCATCAACACCCCATTTTAATGTTGACAAGCTTTTTCTTTTACCTCCCAGCTCGACACACATTTCTGATTCGTATCACCGTCAGAGCAGAGTGCGTTAACAGCACACAGCAGGAGAGCAGCTGAAACGACAAATAGAAATCAATTAAATTAGAGCTGAAACTAATAAAACTCAGTAAGTTTTCAGTATTTATTTAACAAATCCAATTCAGTTCAGTTTCTTTACATAGCACCAATTCACAATAAATGTCCGAAGTGTCGGAAAGCCATGTCGACACAAATGCAAAGTAGTGCGTAGTTGTGAAGTAGAAAGGAAGAAACACGTGATTTTTAACCTTAAATCTGTTATTTGTCAGAAAAGCCATTATTCAGTCCACTCTTAATCTCTTAATCACTAAACCTAGTGCGACCAATTCATCAGAAAAGCAGCCCTGTAATGCTGGGGGAGCTGCAGAGATCAAACAACAGCAAACTAGCACCACTTTGCACATGACTTTATATCCAAAAGTGAACAGCAAAGAGTTGACTCAAGGGTCCTGAATAGGCGCCAAATTTATCAGTCTTTTTATTTTTACTTTCCTTCCACTTTGCAATCAGGCAATACTTGATGTTGGTCTGTCATAAGAAAGTCCAATGAAATACACTGAAGCTTGTAATATAGCAAAATATGAAAAGGTCCAAAGGCCAGGGGCCAGTTTTTTCCAGGCACTGTTAAGACTGATTTTTAAATCACTCTGACCAGTTTAACACAAGAAAAAAACCCAACTGTATTTATTATTGAACATATTCATTATATTTTCATATGATACGAAAAATCTGAACAAACTTGGGTCAGATAATGTTATGAGTTGCAGTCATAATGGTGTCATCATGTCATCTGTCCAGCAGAGTGACTCTAGCATTACCCAATCTATCTGCAACACCAAGAGGCAGAACTCAGACATATCTGGGTAGACTGCTCACCACTGTTATCTTTTTTTTTTCAAACTGGTTTCAACTTTTTGAAATTAATCACTTAAAAGTTAACAAATAATGTTCTTCAGCAACTCCCCACAAAACAAACAAACAAAAACTAACTAAAAAAAGTCTAATAGTTGTGATCTGAGTGAGTTAATTTTAAAATTGGCACAAAGATTGAACTTTGACCACAATGCAGTTCTTATTTGTCTCATAGTAAACAACTCTGGCTTATACCTTTTATAGCCGCTTATGATATACATTGGATTAAAAATAAATTAGTACTTGAAAAAAACTAATTAACCTAACTGCTCCTATTAAACAAGCTTTCACAATTGTAATATTTGTGGACTAACTTTTTTTTTTAAACTTTGCATTATTTTAAATACGATATAATGCATTCTGCATGTTCGGGACTTTTACAGTCAGTCAATCCAAAATAGCCCAATAAAAATAGCATAGTCAAAAACAGCAGTATACTTTAATCAACACTGAGGATGAACCTTTAGCACTTTTATATATCAGATAGCGTTAGATGTCCGCTAAAATAAAAATAATAATAAAAATCATGAAAAAGATTAGAACTATCTCTAGTTGTCCCACAGTGGAAAAAATCAGATGTACCAGCAGCAAACTAAAGTTAAATAGAAGCAAGCAGATTTAAACTAAGGTTAAAAATTATTTTTAAAAATAAGATTACAGTGAGGGAAATTTACAACACAAAAAATACTGCAGTTATTGAAAATAGCATACTTTAAAAAGAAATGTGCAACTTCAACAATTTTCTTTTACAAGATGTGTGTTTGTGCATAGCAAATAGCAACTTGCAAAAAAAAAATCATCTGACTATTAAAAATTTCAAAAAGTCTTATTGTGTTAATGTCAATATTAACAGGATTATTAATACTATATGTTACCAAGTACATATAGTAGACTAAGTAGAGTTTCTTATTTTTGTAAGCTGATTGCATGTGTTACTACCCAATTCTGATAAGTGAATGCAAAGAGACTGGCTTTACATTTTTTAATAAATTATTCTTTTCGTTGCATTGTTTTAGCTTCAGATAAAGCTTCCAATATTTAGACATTTCAGTCAAGTCAATTCTGTATTTTACATATATGGTCATTTTTAAATTATTAGGGAAAAAACATAAATATTTACAAATTAGACCAAATATGTTCATGAGTTTTGCCTCATCAGTAAAAGACTTAAATGCTTCCTCTTACCTGCAATCATGTATCTCTTTCTCCGCATCATGAAGCTTCCCGGCAATCTGGGTTACATACTCCGCCTTAGACGGCACTGTGAAACTTTGCTGTGCGGGATGTGAACCAGTATGTTTTGAAAGAGGAAGTAATGTACTACTGCAAAGACTTCCGCCCTGACTTCTGCCATATATCCGGAATATTCAAAAAGCAGAACGAAAAACATATCTAAACATTGAAGCCACAGAAAATATTCCTGATGAGATAAAGGAATATGATAATCCCTAGTTATCATGAAGGGTAAATATACAAAAAAGAACTCGATTTTAAGAAGAGAAGGTGAAAAAAGTGGAATGAAGAATCAATATGAGCACTTTTCAGTTTATCTTAGGGTAAATATGCTTGTTTCTGCAATGAAGAGCAACATGCACCACTAGAGCTGGGCCAAAATGTTACAGGCCCCAGAGCACAATTATGATGTGTACTTGGGAACTATAAATGGTACACATTTTGGATTTGTCCTACTTTCGAGTAGGAAAAATCAACTGGAATGCCGGATCTGGCTCTAGAGCTCAAGCCTGAATAAAGGAAAATGGACTAAGTTGTGAAATAAAAGCAACTGTACATCGGAACAGATTGAAGACGTTTTTGGAATAATTTTTGTTTCCCTCATGATGCTTTTAGGAAACCAAAGCATTTACTGACTGGTAACGCTGCCAAGCTTAAGCTTAGTTTTAGTATGCCTAGGGCTGGCTCTGACCATAATATAAATTATCCTGTTACTTTTAATATATATATATTTCCTGAAACATGTCTGCATCACATTTTATCGAAGTGTTTTAAACACATCGCTTTCCTTTTTCCCCCTTTTCTTTTCTCTTCTCTTCATTCCTGTTCTTTTCTTTTTCATTTTTCGACAAAACCGAATAAAACAAAGCAGTAAATCACATTAGTTGTTATGAATGTGGCTGCTGCAAGTTGTGCTAGCAGCAGGTGAGCGCTGGTGTACCCAGGATGCAGAGCCATGCTCGCTGCTCAGTAGCTCAGCAGCCAGAGTGCGAGCAGAAAACAACAACAGGCTACTCTGCAAGGAAGGCAGCTGCATGGATAGCGACAACAACGACGAGCAGGACCTCGTGTACGCCGTCATATTTACTTAAAACAAAATGCATTTTATATTCATAATGCAAGGAACTCGGTGTTCATGTGAGCTGTGCTGATTTCGATCCGTTACTTTGAGGGGAAAGTGTTTGTAAAGTAGCTGGCTAGCAGGCTAGCTCCCCGCGTCTTCTCTATGGTTGAGTATCTTCCGGCAGCAGCGGCGGCAGCAGCGGTGCCATGAACAGCGGACTTCCACCTTCCGCTGCTCCGCTCGGGGGTGCCGGGATACCCAGTGTCAAGGTGAAGTTTTGCCGATACTACGCAAAAGACAAAACCTGCTTTTACGGAGATGAGTGCCAGTTCCTGCACGAGGATCCCTCCATGGGAAGCATGTCGCTGCACGGAGGTGGCGGCAGCCCCGTCCCGCTGCCCATGGCCGGAGGTGGCGGGACGCCAGCGGGGTATTCCCTCGGTGGTACGGCGACGGTCTGCCCAGGCGGTGGAGGGACCGGAGTGTCCAAGAAAAGCGAAGCACTAGGGCCTGCAGGCACGGCTTTGGAGGGGCAGATGCTAACCAGTGAGTAAACTAAGCAAAGCAACACACGGGTGGTCTGATTGAGTCAGACTTTTCCAAAGGGCCTTCCGGGTCTGTGTTCAAATTTAGTCCGAGGATTCAGTTGGGCCTTTTTACTTCACAACAGCGTGCTTGACATTTAATTTGCTCATAGAAACCCTTTACTATGTACATAGCTGCTTCTGTATTATTTGGCAGTGTTGTGAAAAGTTCTGACTTCATGCTGTGATCGCTGGCTCCGTTATTACAGGCTTTAGAAAAGGTATACTTCTGGAGCTCAGAGTGAGGCCTGTTGTTTTTGTATGACAGCTGGGTGGGCTAGTTAGCATTAGCTAAGCTAAGCCTTGATTGTTTTTCAAACTTTTTTCACTTCTGGCTTCGGTTCCAATGTGTAAATAAATGTTAGTACTTGCGATATTAGTTATTATTCAGTTTTTTAAAAGTTAGGCGCATTTATAGATTATAAAACTGCCTTACGTTTGCCATCATTAGCATGGCAGTGCTAGCTGTCATTGTTTTTGCTCTCTGGTGGCCCCTTTTCTCGGGGTAAACATTGTAATTAACGCCTATTTAAACGTTTCGGTGTGCAGTAGTTACTGTGTAGGTAGGCTTACACTTAAGGACACGGAAATCAGTAACCCCCAGTAATAAAAACTTTTTAGACATCTACTGCATATCGCCTTGTGGCTGTCTCCGAAAGAGTCTGCAGTGTTTACATGCTTTATAATTAGCCCTGTAATTGGGTAATTACACATTCTCATCGTAATCACTGCTGGGACCTCTGCGCAGAAGTAACCACATGTTACATTAATCTGGTTTCAGTCAGTATTGACTCTATTTTATGTTTTGTCATCCACAGTCCCAGGGATGGAGGGTCCTGCCCTTAGCGACGCCAATCTCACCAACTCTTATTTCAGCAGCAGCTTCATTGGTGTCAATGGGTTTGGAAGCCCTGCAGAGTCGAAATATACAATGATGCAGGTACAAGATATATGTCAGTATATCAATAAAACAACATATTGACACACCCATCTTTAAAAAAAAATCAACTGAAGGTGTTTAAGACACTAAAGGCTCTTGATGTTTTTTGTTGGGGTTATTTAGTTTATGGAGCTGCTACTAGAGGCGAGTAAAACACATTTATAGACACCTCCGGTGTCAGCTGAGGATACCAAACAGAGTTAAACTACTTGTGACTCTACTACAACACTTATTATCATATCCAGTAAGTTAGTGTTTTAATAAATTCTGAGATCAGAAATTTTCCCAATTATCATGGATTACTTGGATTAAGAAATACCCACTAAGAAAATAATAAAAAAAGGCAACAATACAAATATAAACTCTTTTTACCGTTTTGAGATTTTCTTTAATAGAATTTATTTAAATTTAGAAACCGAGAATCCTGTACCTTTCAAAAGTGTTAATATCCGTGGACCTTTCTCAAACTTTTGCAGAAATCGCCCACATGCTTCAGGATACCTTGCTGTAATTCCTGGTCTCTTAAATGAACACACAGTAATGCAGAATTGTGAAGCAAAGGGAAAACTCATATAAGATTTTGTTTAAAAATGTACAGATTCAAAAGAAAACAACACAACAATTTTATGTGTAGAAACTTGCATTGCAGAGGACTTCTGAAAAATCTCAGCAAACTTTCCATCCAGAAGGGGTACATTTCCTCTGGTGCCTCATTGTGTTTTCACATGTTTCCAGTTCCATTTTGAAATTGCCCTCTGTTTCCCATTTGTCCTTTGTAGACAGTGCATTTTCCGCTTCAGATCTTTTAAGCTCTCTGTATTTCAGAAATGTATCTAATTCATGAAGTTGATTTATAAGGCAAACCTCCAGAACACCTGACACATCTCCCTCTTTATCGTTCTGCATGTCTACTTTCCAAGAATCTACAGAAATTCTTAATTTCTTCTTGGTATCGTTTCAGACAAATACAAGACTTATGGTTTGACTACCTCTAACCTTTGGACTCTTTAATTGGCGCATTATATTCTGTGCTGTCAAATCTGACTTTATTTTATCAGGATTGGGGTCGTTGTTTAGGTTTCCAATATTGGGAAGTTATTATCTTGGTTGAGATGAGAATGGTAAGGTCAATATCACGTTACCGTGTATGTTTCTGCAAAAATAAAAATTAATTAGAATTTTCCTTCTGCGTCACAATTTGTGATGATCCATCACAAAAAATCCCAACCAAATATGAAGGCTGAGATCATGAAATGAGTAAGTGTAAAAGTCTTTAATGGGTATTATGTTTTTGAAAGGCAAAACATAACAGATGATGTCATGATTATTGAACTAAGGTTCAAAAAAAGCTTACTAAAAGCAGACGCGCCCTTATGATTCCTACGGCAATTATGTCGCAGTTAGTTGCTTTTAGGTGTGTCTTGACTAAAGGACTAATGAGATCAGGGAGGTTCCTTAAGCAAATAATTGATGCACTCTCTAAATCTAGAAAGACATAAATTTTTACCCAGGTCAGTTGAAGTTAATAATTTTGCTTTGGGGAAAACTGTAAAAATCTTTCTAGGCATGGTTGAAGTCGGATACTAGTAAGAGAGGTTGCCATAAAGTAATCTTGCATCTTGCATTCTACTCAGCAGGTATGTTGAATCTAAAAAAAGAAACAATCAAGAAAGTAATGTTAGAAAAAAAAAATGAAAAAGTGTTCTTTGTTTTTAAAATGGTTGCCAAGAAAAAATGTCACTTCCGTCTTTAAAAAATAAAAAAAGTCTCACCAGACCACAAGACTTTCTCAATGATAATCCCTTGGTGATATTTAATATCAAAACAGTGAAGTAATTGGGTCAAAATTCCTCTTCAACAATTTCACAGAAATGTTTTCTAAACTTTGAATGTTCTTGTCAGCTCCTGATTTTAGAATAGAAATGGAAGTGAAACGTAAAGGCAGCAGGTTAAAAAAACGTGTGGCGGAATAGAACAACCTAAAAAATGTACAAAAAATATATTTGTGCATGAATACAAAAACATCTTTCGCTTTAGTTAAACTTTTATACAAATTCAATTCAATAGCCGTTATGTCATTAACAGAAAGAGGTTTTATGTTTCGTTTACTTAATTTTAAGGCTTTGCTAGAAACACCTAATGTTTTTGTTTAACCTTAGAAAAGTATGAAAGTGTATGTGCATATTTTTTTACATGACAGTGTAATAAAATAGCTTAACTACAGATTGTTGCTATAATAAACACCTATCAAGCAGGTTTACCTCTATTCTAAAAACGTTTGTTACATTTGTACGTTACAACAGAAATATTGCTTTACACAGGGTTACAAATAAATGGTTTGCATGTATTATACATTAATTGAAACCGGTTCGTATTTAGGATTCACGATGCACATAAATGTGGGTTATAGAAATATTTTTTGTTGTTTTGACAATTGTTTTTGTTTTTAGCGAATGACTACCAGCAGCAGCTCTCCCAGTCTTCTCAATGATAGTGCCAAGAATTTCAGCCACAGCACTCATGGTAAGGCTCCCTCACAAAGTTCCTGCAAAGTATGGAAATATGTGGAATTTACTTTTGTCATTTTTAGGTATGGAGAAACATTCATGACTTTATAAATTTATACTTTTCGACCAATTGTGTGTAAGAGTTTTAAGAAGATGACAAAACATGAAAATGACTAAACCAGTTTGAGATTTTGGTATCGTAATTGATTCCTGTATCAAAATGAGCTCTAGAGCACATTGTCTTTGGGGCAAACTTTAGGTTTTTATATCTGAATATAAAGGAAATATTTGGTTATCCTGTCAAGATAGCTTAACAAAAAGTATTTTCCAGATATTGACATAATGAAACGTGTCACAACAAAACAAGTGAAAAGTACTTGGTGTTTTGAGTTAATGCAATCATTGAAGATTTATCTGAACAAACCAGCAAGTGCTCTCATTATGCTTTCAAAATGCGATGAAAATAAATTTCTCTGAATAACTGATAATAGTCACAATGATGTAATCTTTTGCTTCATCTTCTATATCCAGCTTGCAGTTTAACAGTTTAGCGTTGTCTTTTTTTTTGTTGAGTTCCTGACTGCAAATTGCCAGTAATGAGCCTTTATGGGTATCTTGGATGTCTGTGCGTTTGGCCATGAAAGCTGGTCTAAAACGTATAGGCTCCCTGAACAGACTAGATAACATTTGTCTTGAGAGGATTGAAAGCGCCTCTGCTCAGCTTGTAATTCTTGATCCCTGACAGATCCAGTAAACTCCTCGACTTCGTCACTGTTCAGTGATTTTGGTGCTCTTAGCATTTCCCAGAGGAGAAAGGTGAGAAAACGAAGCTGTGCTTTTATATGAAGCGGTTCTTGGAGCCAGAGCCTCACATCGTCTCTATTTTTGTTCATGTAATTTTTCTATATTTGACTCATGCCAATAGGCTCCTAACCCTACTGCGAGTGAGTTCATCCCTAAGGGCGCTCCGCGAATGGCTGCCATGACACAGTCTGCAGTTCAGCCCTTCCCTTCTCCGCTCTTTGCTCATCCTGGTCTCGGTGGCTCCACAGCTGCTTTGGCACCAGGTACTGGCGAGGGTCTATTTCTCTTAAATACCATGTAGGATGTGCTTATGTGTAATTTTATTATTTTACCTGCATGTTAACTTCCTTAAACTGTGACTATTCTACCTGTTTTGGCCAGTATTTCATAAGCATTGTATTTTTTTTTTAGGCATGTCTTTGTCTGCTGGGTCATCTCCTCTGCACTCCCCAAAGATCACACCTCACACCTCACCTGCCCCTCGTCGACGGAGTCACACCCCGAACCCCGCCAACTACATGGTGCCCACCACTGCGGCCGACCAGGGCGCCCACATCATTCAGAAAGAGACCGTAGGGGGGACAACGTACTTCTACACAGATAACACCCCAGTACCAATGGCAGGGATGGTACGAAAAGCACAACGCACGCTGAAATACAACTGAAGTTTTAAGCAATCTCAAAAACGCAACATCACACATTAAAAGTCTCAAACACTGTTTTTCTTACATTTTGTTTCATTTTGCTATGCAGATTATGGTAAATTTGCATCTGTAGTTATGGTCTACTAGGTTTTAAAGCGTTTGTTCTTTAATAATCTCACAGTTTGACACTTAATGCAGACAAAGTTTTGTTTCCTCCTTCTTTCACATCTCCTTAGAGGTCCATATTGGAAAAAAACCCAACAAAGTTTGTATCATCTGCATGGTTTTCATTTCTTAATAAATGGGAAGCTGGTCTGTTTGGTTTCTTGCAGGTGTTTCCTACCTTCCATATCTACCCCCCCACCGCCCCCCATGTGGCTTACATGCAGCCGAAAGCCAATGCCCCGTCCTTCTTCATGGCTGATGAGCTCCGACAGGTATCGATTGCTAAGTTGTCCTCCTCGCAGTTTCACCAAGCAGCATCTGTCTTCTGTTTTGTGTTGGAGATCTTTGGTGAAAATCCCCGTTTTGTTTCAACAATCAGGAGCTGATTCACAGGCACCTGATAACCATGGCCCAAATCGACCACTCAGAGAACCCAGGTAGACTGTCTCTTTGCTGGTGGTTGCTAAAACATGATGAATCACAGTTTTGTTCCCCTATTCTAAAATATGCAATCAACTATTCAAAGGATTCAAATATGACTGTTCTTCAATATTTTATTTCTAATTGCTGCACCTTAAAAAGTATTTAACTTTTTCACGTTTGTCTTGCTTTGACCACAAATCTTGATGTATTTTTCTTTTTGTACTTTATGAGCTAGAGCCACACCAAGAAGTGTATATCCAAACTGAAAGGAAAAAGCACATTTATAGATCTCTGAAATGGTTCCTGGTAAAAATCTGAGGATTTGGGCTTAGGGTGCATTCATACCAACCTGGTTTAGTCCACTTTAAGCAAACAGTTTGATGTCTGATGTGGACCAAGTGGCAAACTCTGGTCTACCTAAAAACCTAGGTCTTGGTTCAGTTGAAATGAACCATGTTGTGGTTCCAATTTATTTGTAAATGCCAAGTGGGCCGGAGACCGCTCCAAAAGCAGGAAACGGACTATGTTTGTGAGCAAACAACATCATGAGGACCAAGGAACACAGCACGGAGATGAAGGACATAATTCAGGGGACGTTTATAGCATGGTCATGGTATAAAAAAATAAACTCAGCTTCAAACTTCTCAAAGAACTCTTTTAAGTCATTTTTAAAAAATATGAAATGAATCTTGAAAACATAATACATGGCCATCCACCTTAACGAAAAGGTTGATTGGTGTGATAGAAAGATAGAAGGATGACGTCCCTAAACTTACAACCTGAGCTACGATCGAAGGGTCTGGAACCGGAAAAATCAAAACCATCTAACATTATCCTTTAACCTTCTTAATAAGTCACTTTGTACTGATCTAATCACTTACAATCTGGATGAAATACATTGAAGTCTGATTTTAATGTGACAAAACTTGACGTTCAAGAGAATGTTTTTTAGCATTACTGTGTGTCTGTACGTGTGTAATCAGTGTCCTGATTTCTTTTGGTAACTGCTTCCTTTAGAAGTACCGTCTGAAGTGGACAGCTACCACAGCCTGTTTCCCCTCGAGCCTCTCCCCCCGCCGAACCGCATGCAGAAAACCAGCAACTTCAGCTACATCACCTCCTGCTACAAGGCGGTCAACAGCAAGGATGACCTGCCATACTGCCTGAGGAGGATACAAGGTAATAAATGTGTAAACTTTACACAGAACGTGAAGCACTGACAGAATATTTACAAAGATCTTTTTTTGTTTTTTTAAATATGAGTAACTCATGATAATCTTTTCATAAAGTGCCCCCCATATATCAAGCATGAAGCTATAAGCCATAAACTGCTGGAGTTTCTTCTCTTTCTTTACAATAACAAACTCTCTTCATGTAGGTGTGCTGTCACACATTTGTTAACACATGTTAAATGTCTTGTTTTTTTTCTTGTTTTTCAACCGACCAGGTTTCCGCCTTGTTAATACAAAGTGTATGATGCTAGTAGACATGTGGAAGAAGATTCAGCACTCGAACACGGTGACACTTAGAGAGGTCTTCACCACAAAGGCCTTTGGAGACCACTGTGAGTGTGTGCTATTATTAGTTTACAGTACACATCTTGTCTCTGTATGTTTACCTTTTTTATAATAGTTTTTGTGAACGTGTTTCAGGCTGATGTTGATTGTGGTCATAAATGTGGAGCTCTGTTGTAAAATTCAGCGGTTATGTGTTTTCAGGTCAGCTGAAGTACTTTTTTTAGTTCTCTTGTTATTATTGGCTTCTTACTTTTGTGCTCCCCACTTTTCTTTTTGTCTCCCCAGCATTGGTCTTCTCATACGACTTCCATGCAGGTGCAGAAACGATGTTCAGCAGGCATTTTAATGACCCAGCGGCAGACTCGTACTTCACAAAGAGGAAGTGGGGTGAGTTTATGTTTTTTTCATATATTTTTTCTCTTTGCTCTGAAATAGAATCGGCTACACCTCAGGTGCCACTCATCATCGCTCAGTTTCACACATTCAGCTTTTGTTGACTTGTTTGATAATGAGGTAATTGTCATGGATCTATTTAGATTTGTTTCTTGTTGGAGGTGTTGCATCTAGACGCGCTCCTATCACACATGTATGTAATGTTTTATAAATTATGTACTGAATCACAGGAAATGTGGCCTAATTTGAGTCTTAAAGGGACAGTTTAGATGTGACGTTTTTATCTCTGGTGGACAGATTGTGAAAAAGTATATAAATTCTCAGCAGGGGAAGGTAAACAGCTTGTCCAGTGTTTGAATAATAAGTTAAGATTTTTGCTTCCAAAAAAAAAAAAAAACATAGTTAACTTTGAAGGTGTTTACTCAGCTAAAGAACGGCCGTGCAACTCTGCACGATTGATTGAGGCTCCTGATTGCATTATCCACTTCCACTATTTTCTCTGAAACGATTTGAGCAAGGCAGCTTGATGCAGCTGACAGTAAAAATGCAAGACAGCAATGCTGTCAATTCAGTAACAACAGCCACTGTTGTTACTGAATGAAGGACAGGTTGGCTATTCTCAGACCTGGTGAGGCGTTTGAAATTAAAGTCAGAAGACGCTCCAGAAAGTAGCGACTCTATGACAGCGTGTTGGCTTTTACGTTCATGTTCTTGAGATGTCAGAAGATTACAGAAAGCCTACAGTATTGCATCAAAGTAACATTGTTGCATACTTTTAAAGACCTAATTATGTTTGTCTTGACTCGGAAGTGGTGGCTGGTAAGGTAAACATCTACTTACTGTAAAGGCAATAAATAGAAACTGTGATCTTATGCTAATTTAGGATGCTTTGTAATATTAGTTAAAGACTGTTTTCCCTGCACAACTTGGCAACACTGATTTCTGTTGCACCCATTGTGACATCTCTTCTGGTCCTAATATTTAAATTATTAGAGATGCAACATATCTCAAATTGTACACGTCATTGCTATATTAATGTGTGTAAAGCACAATGGCAAGGAACTGATTAAATGGATTACTTTCTAGTAATAATTTGATTATTTGCTAGTGCCATAGATGCAGATTGTAATAATAATTTTGGTCTCTTGGAACATTTCCACTTCTCTCGATGTCCACAGTTTATTAGTAATCTGTCATGACAGAAAAATTAACAAAGGTTTCATTATAGTTCTAATAAATTAGTGTAATAATCTAACACAGAAAAGAAAATCTGAGCTTTGTATCTCATATATTTGGTTGCATATCACTTTTATTTATTGACCATGTGAGATGGCACATTTCTGTGTTTGAGGTGTACCAAAAAAAAAAAACCCCAAACAAAATAAAAACTCAGTGAATATATAATTGAAGATCATCAACTTAATTTTGCGTAGTAGTTTCATTCTGAGAAAATCATTAAAAATGTTGCGGTCTAAACAGCTGCTAGCCATTCACCACTCTGAGGCATTTCTTCACATTTCTAGTGACTCATTGTAGCTAACGCTTCTCTCTACCACAGGTAAGGGAGCTGTTACTGATAATATTGCCACTGAACTTTGTCATAAAACCCAAACGATCTCTTTGAGGGAGCTGTTTGTAGTTCCAGTTTGACAGTTGGCTGCCAAGTTTCTTTTAAAGACGACTTGTGGATCTGGAGGAAACTGTGGCTGAAAGTGATCCCAGGCAGGCACTGTTGATCAGACTGCCTACAGGAATGACTGATGGGAGGAAGCAAAACCACGCTCACATAGATCTAGTCCGCGGCAAAAACTGATAAGAAACCTCTATGCGCAGTCTGACACAAGGAGAAAATGTTAGAAATAACTCCCAGCATGAAGTGTAAAACTGCCCAACTCCTTTTCAGCCTTATGCATCACATGGTGATATTTCTTACAGTTCACACCCTTTCGCTTCCTCAGCTGTTGCCATTGCACACAGCTGCTGGCTAGATTTGAAAGAAAACCTTTCCATTGATAGGAAATAAAATAAATCATAATTTTCTGTTAAATATGTCTGCCTTTGTTCACACTTGGCTAAACTGGTAGCTGTTTGCAAGTAATAGCTTAGATAAAATGTTTACCCCTAAGATGTACCATTATTTTAACTTCAATTGATCAAAAATGTTTTTCTGTGTTTTTCTAACACCACTGATATTGCATCTGCCAGACAGATCTGTTGAGGATTACAGAGGAAGCTGACAGTTTGAGGTTTAGTTCATCAGAAATGTCTACCTCAAAGACATCTGTGTGATAAAGCTGTTTTTTTTTTTTTGTTTGTTTTGTTCTTTTTTAAAACTTGCGCAGGGCAACACGAACCTCCGCCGCCACGGCAGCATGCAGGCCTTCTGCCGGAGTCGCTTATCTGGGCCTACATCGTCCAGCTAAGCTCGGCCTTGCGGACCATCCACACGGCTGGTCTTGCCTGTCGGGTCATGGACCCCAGCAAGATACTCATCACTGGTAAAACCAGGTATAGGATAGTTTCAGTCTACATCAAACGTCCGCTTGTGTTATTATTAAAGCCCGGTTCTGCTCATCTTAAATGGCTTTTAACCCAGCCGCACCAGTTATGTTATTTGAAGTCAGGCTTCCCGTAAAGTAATATGCTAAACAGAGATGCTTGCTTTTGACTTCCTTTTTTTAATCAACAAGTCTTGTCAATTACTCGACACAAGACACGCAGGCAAACTAATGAAGGTCTCTTATCTGAAGGTTACGGGTGAACTGTGTTGGGGTGTTTGATGTCTTAACGTTTGACAACAGTCAGACCAATCATCTTGCCCTGATGCCGCAGTACCAGGTACTTATGCAATAACCGGGTTTTCCCCGCGATATACCCAACATCCGGGTTTTGTGTTGCAGAATTGAAGTGTCACGCTGTGCCAACATTAATGTATTTGTGTGTCTTTGCCATGCAGCAAGCAGATCTAGTTTCTCTGGGCAAGGTGGTGCTGGCTTTGGCCTGTAATTCGCTGGCTGGAATCCAGAGGGAGAACCTGCAGAAGGCCATGGAGCTGGTTTCTATAAACTACTCTTCAGACCTCAAGAACCTTATTCTGTAAGAGGGTGTACATGAATACTGTAGGTCACAAGAAAACACTTTTAGAGATGCTTCCAAGCAATTACCACTGCAGGAAAAAAAAACAAGCATAGAAATCAGTTGGAATAAAAAGAAAAATATTTCTAAGAAGCAATGTTTTTGTACAGTTTTCATGTTTAGGTTCCCAGAAGAACCTATGACTGAGAGTCTCACATCTAAATAGGCTCAGGAAACAGAAACCATTGCCATACTTTCATAAATGAACCACAGTCTTCTATTGACCATTGAATCTAAAGCAAAGTAAAAGTCTTTAATCATTTATAGTCTTCTATATAGTCTTCTTTTTGTAGCTTCTATCCTAGAAGCCAAAAAAAAAATAATCGGAGTTTGGCTGGGGAATCACTTTCTAACAAGAAACTACCCTAAACACAGCTCTGGAGCTACTACGGAAAACTTTAGATCAAAGGATAAGAACGGCTCAGTCAAAGTCCTGACTTCACTACAACTGAGAATCTGTTGTAAAACAGAAATTGATGTAACAAATGCTTTTCATACTATTCTCGTCAGATTGGGCCATTTTGGAAAGACGAATTAGCCACAGTTTCAGTCTGCAAACGTCTGGTGAAAACATAACCCAAAACTCTTTGAGCTGCTGCTCAAATGCCCACCACCGTTTTCAGATTTTTACTTAAGAAAATAACCTTTACAAATCACCTAGTTTTGAAAAAGAAATGTCTGGTCTTCTTCTCAAACAGTAACTTTAATGATAAAACAAAGCAGGTAAATCATGGCTCACTTAAAAGTTTTAGAACTTTTAGTCTGCAATGAGTGAATTTGAATAAAATTATAATATGAAGCAGTTATTGTAGAAATGTATAGGTGAAATGCGTAACGCTGTGGGAGTTGTGGAAACCCAAGTGTCACGTTCTGTTCTTCTGCATTTTGAAGAGGAGAACAATATGTTCACATAAATTTTTCCTAATTACAAAGTGCATTAAGGTCAACATTTATTTCCTCTGTCCTGCTGGAATATTAAAACAAATAATAAAAACCCTGTTTGTATTGAACCATTACAGTGAAATACCTCCTAATTTTCATTTTGCCATGTTTTGTTTGAGGTACCAGATGTCTTTAACAGAGTAACGACTCATCACACAAATGTGTAAAAATAATGTTTGATATATGTAAATTTAAATATTCAGAGAACAGAGCGCATCTAATTTTCGGGGTAACGGCATTGACCTGCTTTCCTATAATCACAGGTATCTTCTGACTGATCAGTCTCGGCTGCGCAGCGTCAATGACATCATGCCAATGATTGGAGCACGATTCTACACACAACTCGATGCATCGCAGATGAGAAATGATGTCATCGAAGAGGACCTTGCCAAGGTAACATGAAACTTGATGAATAGATGATATTTGCTATGCAAGGAAAGAGCTTAATAAGCAAAGAGGGAAGTTGTGTGAATACAAGATGTTGTATAGTTTATTAAAATGTTTTGACGTCTTTGCTAAAAGTTAGTTTCCTCTTGGTGTGAATGTGTGAAATAACTGCCCTCAAACTTTTGCATGTTTCTCCCCCTTCATGCCTCAAGTTCCTCTTCCCTTCCTGGACTCTGGTTTAATACATCAACCCAGCTTCTTTGTGTACTGTAATTGTAAACTACAATTGTGCATTTTGGGTTATGGCTTTGCTTTAACCATGTTAAAGGTTTATTGAGCAGATATGTGGAGTTTAGCACATTTAAGCACCCCTCTTTGTGTATGTAATTTGTTGCGGCTACTACTGCTGAAACCTGCCTGTAATCTGCAGGTTTCTATAACGGCGGGGAGGGTTTCCTGTTTATTGGCTGCACTTTGTTAGCTCAATGTCGTCTCCTATAAAACTAGGTGTACTGTTTATTTGCCTTGGGAGGGCTTTTGATAAAAGTCTTTGGTGTTGAAAACATCAGAAGTGTATTGTTTTGATGAATGCAACTCTTGCATAGAGAAGGAGATAAGTCATTTCCTAATTTATTAGCAATTCTGCATTTACATCACAGCAAGATTTTAATTTGCTGTGATGCTTTAAAGTTTAGTAAACCTCACAGTCTTGATTCATTGATTCAGTCCAATGGAAAAAGAGCAAAAACATTGTTTGAAGGAAAACCATCCACGTTTTTAAATATGGAAATGGAAATTTTAGCAAATTAGCATTAAAGTTAAGGTTTTGCTCATGCAGCTCCCACAGTTTTATTGCTCAGTTCAGCTGAGGTGAAAATTTGGGTGGTTTTTGCGAGAAGGACACTTACGGCCCGTTCACACCAAACGCGTTTTGAGCGTCAGGCGTGTCTGGTTTACATTTAATATCTATGTGGAGCGCGTTGAACTCTCCAAACGGTTCAAATCACGTCATAGATGAAAGCCATAGCTCCTTTGAAAAACCTCTTCATGTGCCACATATATGTCTTGTGTCTTGGATAAAAACCTTTTGTGATTGGAAAAATAAGTTTTTAGTTTTGTTTAAATCTTGAAAACAAAAATTAAATTTTGTTTAAAACTGCTCTAACATAATTACGAAAGACTCAAAACATTCAGGAGCTATGACATAAAAAATGAACATGTGGTTTCCTTATATATCCATGGAAGTTGTAGATTGCTTGCATGCATCAATACCAACAACTCGCTGGGGCTCACATGCCTCTCTTTACTTCTGTTCCATTACAAATTGTGTTTTGTGGGGCATTGCAACACTGCTGTTGTGTCACTCTTGAAGCTGTGGTTGGGATTGTATCAGTTTTTAAGGTTGGTCGTTTTTGAGAAGCTTTTAAAAACCAAGTAACACGAAAGTTTGCATAATTCTCAGAACTTATTGGCTAATTGGGACCATTGATCTAATATCTGTATTTTCCTGTATTCTTTTTAGTTTCACATCTGTTAACTGCAATACACTGGCTATGCAAATTATGTCATGAAGTTTTCAGGCAACTTATTTTTGAAAATAATAATTTATTGCACATGTGTTTTGCAAAACTACTCATAACCACTAAATATTTTAGCTCTTTATGACTTTATAACAACAAAAAAAACAACTATTTTCTTGATGTGGTACCACAACACAAAGTAGAGTGTAATTGTAAAGTGAAAAAGTACAAAAATCTTGTACTCCACAAGGTGGATTTTTAGATTAAATAAGTAACCAAAGGAAACTTAACCTTTTGAACTAGATATAAACATATCAGTGCTTCTCACCCTACACCACACTATCATCATGGTGAAACCTGGTGGTGTCAGCATCTTATTTGCATCTTTAACAAACAGCAGTCTTAGCCTTCGATTTTAAAACAGCTTATGAAGGCCCGGATCTGCACCGATGGAAACTCAAGCTGAGCATTAAGGGAAAAACACAGTTTTCATTCTGCATAATTAACCTGCATCAAAACTAATCTGTCATTCTGTTTGTTTTCTGGGTTTTGAAATGAGGCTACATGGATTATTAACTAGGCTGCTGTGACTTCTGCTCCGTTTTTAGTAAAAAGGAAGTATCTTGTGGGAGCTGCTAGAAACAGGCACTTTACACCTTGTTTGGACAGAAAGTCAAACGATAAGACTTTCAGTTTCTGGGAACATTTCAGTTTTTTTAGGACCTTGACGTGCTTTCTTCATGAAGACCACAAATATTTATTCATACGTTGTTCTCTCTTAGTGCGGTTATCCCTCACTTGGTGCTCCAGCATTGCTCACTGTGCAACCACAAGTAAAAGTATAATTTACTTGTAAATGTGGAGTAGTTCTTGTTTTTAGTGTCATACATTTAAATTTATTAAATCAGAAGACAATCTAATTAGTTCACTGGATTTCTCCATTTTTTATTAACAACCTTTTTGTTTAATAATTTTCAAAAATGTTGTTTATGTTAATACTTGACATTCAATAATTGTCAGTAACGCTGTCGACTAATGGAGAATGTCTGGTTTTGGTTTTCAGGAGGTGCAGAATGGTCGCCTTTTCCGCCTGCTTGCCAAACTGGGAACCATCAACGAGCGGCCAGAGTAAGGATCATGTCCTCTTTCTGGATGAGGTTGAACCTCTTGGTGTCTATCTTTTTCTGCTCCGTAATCTTGTGCTGTGTAATCAGGTTTCAGAAAGACCCGGCGTGGTCGGAGACCGGCGACCGCTACCTGCTGAAGCTTTTCCGGGATCATCTGTTCCACCAGGTGACGGAGGCGGGGACGCCGTGGATTGACCTCAGCCACATTGTCTCCTGCCTCAACAAAGTCAGTGAAAACTTCTCTTTTGTAACTCAGCAGCTGAATATGTTGTCATTTGTGTTGTTAATTCAACGGTGGTTAAGTGTGTCTCTAAGTTACCAATCAATCTCATGATCTTGTTACGTGGAGATAATGAAAGTGTTACTAAAACAGTTTAAGATATTGAAATCTGAGGTCAAATTTGTTCTAGATCTCCATATTTCTATTTTACAAATCTAAATAAAATCAAGTCAGATTTCAGTTCAGTCACATAAATTCAGATTCCATTAATATTAAACTGGTAGAAAGTTTTTTTGTCCAGTCCTCTAATCTTGAAATAACGAGGGAATTATCGCTCCAAAATAAGCTTGAGGCATTTTCCTTATATGACAAAACAAAATAAGATTTAAGGTCTTGTCTCTAAGATAAAAAAATAAAAACAAAAAGGCCAAACCAGACTTGAGACTTCTTTTTTCTTAATGGTGAGAAAGACAGACTTGCTACAAGTTAAACTACGCAGTCTTGACACAGTAATAGAACGAGTCGCTTCAGATCTTTTTTTTTAAGATGGTGCGATAACATGTCTGGATAGTGTGTAAAAATAAATGTGTATTCATGACATGTTGACATTTAGCTTTACAAAATTGGCTTTGTGCACAGCTTGAGGTTTCAGTGTACAAATGATACTGATGCTAAACCCAAAACATGAATTCAAGAGAGGAAAAAAATATTCTGCTAATGTCGAAAAAATGCAATTTCACAATTGCCGTGTTTCCATTAAATAAGAAACGCAATTAAAGCCTACAAGCAGGAGCAGAAGACTGGAAAAAAAATGACTTTTTTAGTCAAACACTATTTTTACTTGATTTTCTTTGACAAAAATCACAAAGCTCGTCGTTTTACTTCTTTGCTCCTACATTGCGAACAAGTGTGTGAATCTTACACACACTTCTAAATGGCTACTTCTAAATTCTGAAATATGAAATGGAAATCTTGTTGTTCCTCTTATTTAACCATATTAAATAACCATATTATGGTTAACCATATTTGACCACATCTCAGGCTGTTTACACCAATATTTAATGTACTTGACAAAATGACACTTGCAGGTCAATGTTTGTCTGAACATAGAAGTACTCATGGGTTCTCATCGAACGTTCTGCATGTGTCTGTTCAGTCCCTGAGCACAGATCACGTGTCTGCTCCTGTCATGCTTGGTGTTACTTAGCGTGTGTGTGTGTGTGTGTGTGTCCAGCTGGACGCAGGTGTTCCTGAGAAGATCAGCTTGGTGTCCCGGGATGAGAAAAGCGTCCTGGTGGTCACTTATTCGGACCTGAAGCGCTGCTTCGACAGCACCTTCCAGGAGCTGCAGGCCGCAGCCGCTGGCTCTCTGTAGCGCCCCCTATCGGGCCCAGACCTGTAGCGCACCATTGTACTACAGCGGAGAGGACCAGGCTCTCAGACATCAGCACAGCGAAGGCAGCGAGGCGGGGCTTCGTGAACCTCAGTCACATACACTGATTCCTGTCCACCAGGAACCATTTTTGTAAAGCATATATATATTTTTTTTGTGGCTGAAAATTGAAAAAAACAAAAAAAGAGGAAAATAAGACTAACATGGAAGCTGTGATGAATGACATTTTTAAAAAAAAAAATTTGGGGAACAAAACGAGAAACATTTTTTTCCTGCTTTTATTGTTTATTTCTACAGCTGGGGATGTTTTTTCTTTTTTTTTGTTTGTTTTTCTTCTTGTAGAGGAGGATGCACTAAGATTTTAATTTTTGTTATTTTTTGAAATTGTGAGTGGCCTCCTGGGTGCACAGAGAGCTAAAGGCCACACACACGGACACGGAAACATCCCTCTCTGCCGGTTGGAGACCACACCCCTTCATTCTGACGCACTCAGAGACGGGACGCTTCACTCGAGGCTTCCGGTGCGACGGGCCAGCCCAGCTCAGCCTCGACTGCTGGTTCCCTTTTTGAAAGGACTAACCACTTGGGAAGCTGGGAAGGGTTGCGAAACTGGGGGTGAGGGGGGGAATGGATTTCAGATGTTTTTCTACAGCAGAACGTAAGGCTCATACTCGTGGGTGGGTGGGCGGACGTAGGTTTGCTCGGGACCAGCATCTGAGGAAGACGTGTCTTTTCCTGAGGCTCAAATGTTACATATGCAGCAGCCACCTTGTGGTTATCGGACTTTGCTGTGGTTGTTTCGGGTCAGCGAGCCACAGCTGCCTCTTCGTGGAATGTCCTTAATTTGTCCCCCTCCTTTGGTCTCCTCACCTCCCAGTGTCCCTGATTTCTGTCTTTATCTTCCTTATTTTTTGTGCTATAATCCCAAACTTCACTTCCCTCGGCTGGGGGGTGGGGTGTCTACGTTTTGGAAGAAAATTGATACTTTGCGACTTTTTAACCAGCTGCTTTTTCTCTCTGCTCAGCTGTTGTGCAAGATTGCACAGGAGGCCAATCAGGTTTTGCCTCACTGTTGCTCTTTAATACTCTGTGGACCAATTCCAGCTGGGGTTTTAGGTGAAAGGAGGGGAAGGAGGATGGGAGTGTGGGGGGGGGGGGGACACCGACTTTTAGTTTTATTTGACTTTTTTAGGATCATGAGATACGAACAGGCTGGAGATGCAGCTTTCGCACTCGGATTTTCTCTCAGGATGACAAGCGGCCGGAGCCCCCTCCCTCCCTCCCAGCCCCGATGATTGAATGTCTTTGGCTGTCATTGGGCGGGACGTCTTCAGATGGAGGTTTTAGGTTGTTAAAAGTTTTGTCGATTGTCGGGATCATGCTGTCAGGCGGTTCATGTTGCCCCGAAGCGCAGATCTGTTTTCATTTTACTTTAAATTGGGAGGTGAAAAAATGCTGTTGAAGTCTCATTTAAGACCAATGATTAGATTGTTTTACACTGTTGTCTTATTACACGATAGTCAGCGAACACAAATTGCGCTACCAAATCATCTATTGTTGTCATTTTCCCTGAATATTAAGGAAAATATGAAATGATCTGTTCTTGGGGGCAACAGATGCACAGGGAACTGTGTTGGATCATGAACTACTTCCTCTGTTAGTGAAATCAATGAACGGAAAAGAATAAAACAAATTTGGTGAATGTGGTGCTTTAGAAATCCCTCACACATGCTTACAAACACACCCGAATACCTTTGGACTCAGCCAACATGATGTCAGTGTTTAATCACTGTACTCCACATTATACCACACTCCATTTACCTTTAGGGTCAACCCCCCATTTCCCCCAGTTCCCCCCCACAGCAACACACCTACAGTCACCATCTTAGTATGTTTTATGCCCCTCTTGTGTTCTTGTCTCAAATTTTTTGCAATATTTGTGTGTACAGCAGTATTTTAATAAAGAATACCAAAACTGATGCTGATCGGAGAGCCCTTCTGTTTTTTCTGCTGGTTCCTTTTAGACATTTTGTTGTTACAACCACCATGTTTAAACCTCTGAGGCCTTCACAGAACACCTGGATTAATACTCAGGTTAAAGTAGTCAAAGGTGGACTAATTACTAACTAGCTGTCTTCTAGAGGAAATTGACTGTAATAGATTTCAACTCTGGTAATCAGATTTTAGGGAGGTGAATGGAAAGGCACACCACAATTTTCAGATTTTTCAAAAGAGCTCAATGAGTGTGTGGTTGTCATGGGATTTAATGTGAATTAGCGCAGTGTGTGATGGTGTAAAATGCTGCTTTTATAGAAGGATGAACCAGGTGTAGGAAACTGTTTTAAAGGTGTAAAATTACTATTTTCCAACTCTGTGAGGTGGAAACTGTATTCTCTTAAGTGTGGAGGACTTGATGGGTTTTATAATAAAAAACATTTTTCCATAGAAGGGGCTATTTTAAATGGAAATTAATCGCAGTTTTGTCTGTCTATGAATAAGTAACCTTTTCTATTTTGCTCAACAGCAACCACGTTTTATAGAATAAATATTTTGCAGAAGACAGACCCTGTGTTTAAAATTATAAACTTGTTGGAAGAGCAGGCTCTCGATATTTTAGAAGTACTGTTATTGTTCTCACACCGTCTGTGCTGTAGCTGCAGACTTTCATGACTCACTGCTGCAACATGAATGTTGCCTCTGTTCTCACATCATCTGATAAGTCAAAACTAAAGCTTGTTCCTTATCAGTGTGGACAGTCTATGACCTGGCTAGAGATGGGTGAGATGCATTCAGGAGAAAAATTCAGTTTGAATTTATAATTATTTGACGTTCAAAGGTAATTCAGGAGTTGTATTAGGATACATTTTTACAGATGACATATTTTGTACCAGTATTTTTCTTATGTAATAAGTCACAAGTTGGAAACTAATTTCTTGTTCAACATGAACTGACCAGTTTAGAAGAGTAGGGAGAACGTTTTAAAACTTTATATGTTTATTAACTGGACAAAATCCCAGACCACTCACTGATTATTCATTTAGACAACTTTATCGCTGTACATAAAAGGAGGTTTTAGATCAGAGACTTTAGGGGAGGAAAACAAAACAACATAATTCTGCGTGATACAATAATATAGTTTTCCACTATGTAGTTTGACTGATCTGCAAGGCAGACCTAAACACTCCTGAAACAATTCACACAAACTGACACTGAAAGTAAATCAGACAATTACTATCAAATAAAAAAACGATGTAACACAAAGGCAAATGTGACTTTATCTCCATGAAAGTAAATTTGAGCAGATACTTTAAAAAATAAATCCAAATTCAAATAGGGAAACTTCATAAAACCAATACTAAATGTAATATTGATGTGCAATTTTGTTATCATTTCAAACAACTTGAATGATTTATTGAAGAACTCTGTGCAAAGGTTTGAATTCCTTGTGGCTTCTGAGGGTTAAAATATCACACACATGCTCTTATGTAAGAAGATCAACTGTAGTGGCCATCCAAGATAACTAGCATTTTAATTCTTATCCCAAACAAATACGCTCCTTTCAATTAGTTGAATTCCTGACATAAACATTTCAAGAATAATAGACAGTAAAATGTTTCATCTGGTTCAGAACCACTTTTGTTTAATGCTCCACTGTATTCCATACTTCAACTCCCGAGGGGTTTGATAGACTGATCTGATTAATCAAATGTGGTTAAAAATCATGAATCAGGCTTATGTTAGCCACTATGAATATATTATTTTTTTGCACCATGACCACAACCACAATTCGTTTTTGGGCACTCGGCTGATAATCCAAGTCAGGAAACTAACCACTTTAAACAAGCTCTGACATTTCTAATAGGAAGAACAATCAAATATCGAGCCAGAATTAGACCAGAAGCTCGGGGATCAATATGGAACTTGTGAATGGATTTTTAGCCAAATATCAGCAGGAGTTTATTTATATATTTTAGCCTTTTTGCATAAAATCCACCATAAATCTAAACATGTGCTTCTAATCCTTGTTTTCTAAGACGGTAAACATTGTTTGGGAGATAACTGATAACTGGGAGATTTATGGTCAAAATACATCATAAAAAATCCCCCAATTGATAAGACATGAACGTTCATATCTTACTGACAGATGTAGGAAAATGAAATCAACAAGCTGAAAAGAATGGCATTCTATACATTTATTTAATATCTGTGAATGAAGCTATAAAAACGTGTGAGACATTTGATATTTTACAGCAACTAATAGCATCTTTATAATCCTTCTTAATCTTAATTTCTCTCTCAGTTGGCAGTTTATTCACGGCACTTTGCTGAAAGGAGTTAAATGTCATGGTGACTGTTTCAGATTAAAAATGATCTGTATTTCAGTTTCTGACCTTACTGAAAACAGATTTTAGTGTTGAACTGATAGATATGGAGGCACATTAACATAATCCAGTGTAAATTCTGAATTAAATAATAAAAATACATACATAAATGCTTAAATGCTTACATGCTTTCTACAAAGTAGAAATAAATACAGATATTCATTCTGTCTAATATGAATACAATAATATATTTTTTCCAGCATATGGCAGTTGTGCAAGACGAACTGTTATTTAATACAGCAATGCTCCTCTTCACAAAGCAGGAGGTACCAATACAATAAGCTCTATGTAAGATCTGGAAGATTAGCTGCTCTTAACAGAGAAAACAATTGGTGTGAAACTTCATACTTATGGAGATTTTTTCTTTCTTTTGTTTCTGGTTTAAAAAAAATCTTGCTCTAGATTTTTTTTTTTAGACGTAAAGAAGAGGACGTTATGGGAATACCAGCAGGCGTTACTATGATGTAGAGGACACAAAAGGCAAAGTGTGAAAGCAGAGCAAGTTTTTGGATGGCTGGTTATTGATGCATGAACTCTGTTGGAGGATGTCGGAGGATTATACACATCCGGGAGCCAGAAGCTAAAGGGAAGGGTAGAGGAAAGCAGAGTTGTAGTCTGGAGGAGGAGAGCAGCCCTCGTCGGACTCCCAGTCAGCGGGCAAGATGGCGGGCTCGTCTTCACGGAGACCGGAGACGTTGCTGCGCAGGAAGGATGGATGGTTGTCTCTACACTTGGAAAACATGAATAACCTAAAGAAAACACACACGCACACACACATATATTGATGACTTTATGTGTGTCAAAGTTATGCAAGTTTGAACTTTCCTGTGCGCTTAGTTTTAATCTGCTGAGCCACATAAGTGTGACCTGTTCCTTCAACAGTTACAGCCACAGACTACTGAATCTATCTTATTGAATTATTTGATAATACACCAACACAATGTACATTATTGCTAAGGAGAACATATGCATGATTTTAGCTTTCATTTGTATCCAACCGTCTGAATTAAAGACTTTTCACCACTTTCACTGAGTTTACAGCTGCAAGTCTTTTGGGGTTTCTCTCTACCGACTTTCTGCTTGCAGCAACTCAAATCTTTACTTGTCCTTTACAAAATTTGCAATTTAGCACTGAACTTTGACTAGGCCATTCTAAAGTCCACATTTTCTTTGACACAAACCATCTAATTGTACCTCAGGCTGTACGTTTTGGGTTGTTTGCGCTGCATTTAGCTCCGTCTTTCTTCCCATCTTTGTGATGCTGTCTGTTCACTATTGTTCTCTAGCAAACCTCTAATGTTTTCACAGAATCATTGAACATTTTCTGGGTTTAAATTACACACAGCTGGACTCTGTTTACTCTATATACGTGAAAAGGTGTGCAGATGCTTTTTGCGATGTGCACCTGCTGAGTTTCTTGGTGTTACTCTCCATCATTTGCTTCAGCTCCTCTGAAGGAAGGACCATTCCGCTGTCGCTCTGCTCCTCCTAAACCGAACAGATTCAAACGTGCAGCTCATCAGACCGGTTTCTGTGTTTTCAGGAAATACCTTGAGCAGATGTGAAAGTGTTGTCTTACATCACGGCTGTCTTGCTCCTCACATGGTAATTCCTCAAAAGTCTGAAGTGTGGCCATGCCCCTCATGTAGCTGGAGAAATTGGAGGTTTGAGGTCAAAACAAGGTTTGAATTTTTCTCTACTTTCTCAACATCTCTGTTTTTCAGTTTTGGTTACCTCACAGTCACTTCCTTCACTTTACTTCCCTTTCTGGATTTTTTCTTTTCAACATTTCACCTGCATTTCTGGCATTTTTATGTTCCAAGCAGAAGCATGATGGCTCACATTTTCACCACATTAGCTTACCTCAGGTTCGTGACTGCATTTGAGTTTTCCTTAAAGGCCTCACAGCAAACTCCATTCACAAAAGTCCCCAGAGGAATGTAGTCTTTCCCATCCTGCTGGAGAACAGGATATTTGTTAAGCTTTAGAAATGTTTGGAGGGGTTTTGCAACAAAAAAGGAAAAGGCTGAAAATGTTTTATGCTTGACCTCCTGGACTCTGGCTTGTAGCAGGTCTCCGAGTATCTCCACTAGGTCGGTGAAGGTGGGTCGCTCTGAAGGATTTGCCTCCCAACATGCCAACATTGTGCTGTAGCTGCACACAAAAACACACGTTTCCTTTTACACAGAAGAAACAAAAACATGTTTAGCTAATTATGCTGTAACTCTGATCAAATCTTATGTGTTTTGTTGCTCATGTTAAACATTTCGAATCTGGATTGTGTCTAATCGAGGACGCCATTAGAAGTACTGCAGGTAACACATTCCCCTTAAATTTTAAAACATTGTGTAGATTGTTTTTAGCAACATATTTACTCGACACGCCTACTTTGTCCTTTTTCTTCCTTTTTCAAAGAATGCTCTAAATTTGTTAGAGGAAGAAGTCTCTGAAATACAATAAAAATGATAAAGTTCTGTTAACCCTCTATGGTATAATGTTTGTCACATAATTTTCTGGGAGGGGCCTCACCATTTGACTCCTCGGAAATCATGAAAAAAAAGATTTTTGACTCTGAAAAAAATACATACTCAACAATAAATGAGGTAAGTTCATCATTCTGTCATTCATTGTGTTGTATTTGATAATTTAATAATGATAAAGGAGAGGAACTGCTTCATCAGCTTCCACAAGCAGAAAGACAAAGACGGCAGGATCAAGACACTCAAATCAAATGAAAACCATTATATCAATGAAATATGCCAATAAATTAAATTGTTTTTAGCTTTCAAATGAGTTTCATTGTTAACTATTATTGCTACTGGAGACTATTTAGATTTAAATAAAAGTTTTTACAATAATAAGCCAAACTTTCTGGTTTTCATTAATTTCCATTATGGTACAGTGTTGCCAAATGGCAACGTCAACAAAAAATAAAGGAAAAAATTATATTTTTAAAAAATTTGTCTTTATTATGTTTACTTGGTTTATTTTAGTATCATTCAACAGTAAAATAAACAAATGTTTTAGCAGAATAAAATAAAAAATATATAATGCTGGAATAACTTTTTTGTTGCAGTTTCAGTATGGAGTTTTATTAATATCAGATCTGCTAAACTGAGGCTGATTGGCCTGAAAAAATGTTCAGACTTCTGCAAACCGCTTTTCTCAAGTTTGCAGAAAGGTAAAGAGGGCAGAACGTCCAAAATTATTCTTACCCCTGTCCCATCTATATTTAATTCAATATCAAAATATTGAATTAAAATATTTCCTATCAGACGAAGTTTCTGATAGGAAATGAAACCAACTTCTCTCAAAAGATAAGACATTGTAAAAGTATGATCACTTTTTTCTACATTTATTTTTAAATGGTAATGTTAAAAATTATTTATACCCTTGTCAACAATCCATGGGAAACTATATTTTCATCAGAACCATCAAATAATTAGTGTTTTAAATGTTTCCATTTGTGTTTTGATTGATTTTATCATGAGAGGAAAATTCAAATCTGGCAAAAATAAATATGTAGAAAACCTTATTTTGATCCCAGAAATATGAAATAACTATGTTATAATAATTCATATCACTCATCATTTAGTTTTTATTGATCTCAGAATGAGAGTTGCACATATATATATAAAAAATACAAACATTTCAGGTGTGCTGTAATCTGGCGCTCGCATCCTTGTTCCACTCTTCAGCCGGTGGCAAAACTCCTCATCAATATGAAGACCGGGGTAAGGAGAGGCCCCTTTTGGACAAAAATGCTCACATTAAGAACAACTTTAAAATAAATCCTGTGATTACAACACAACAGAAAGAGCTGTGGATTTGCACTGCCATAGGCATCTTACCTAAAGAGAAGATCTCCCACAGCAGGATGCCGTAGGACCACACGTCGCTCTGTGTGGTGAAAACTTTGTCAAAGATCGACTCAGGAGACATCCACTTCAGAGGGAGACGGGCCTGTGAGCCAATCACATTTTATTTTAAATGTTTAAAAAGCTGCACATTTCTTCAACAGGTCATAAGAAGTTACCATCTTGCCCTACGGCAGCTGACAAGGCATCTTGGTGTAGCATAAAGATTAGATTTCACTGGTGTGAGACCAAGACCAAGGCAGACGTCTATGGCTTAAAACAAATCCTTTCTAAAAAATGTTGTAATGGTGCTGAACCAAAGTTATGTCTGCAGTGCAACGTTATATATGAAGAAACCAATGATTAAGCAACTATCTAAAAAGAAATGGGGTTTAAAACTCAATAAAGCAAACAAAATCTTTGCTTTCATTGAAATTGAGTGGCATATGGTCAGGTGAAAGATGTGAGGGTGAAAAGAAATAAAAGTTTTAAAGTGAAAATCAAAATGTAACTATTGCGTCAAACTTGACACAAATTTGAACTTGTGTCAAATTTGTATCAAAATTTGTATCAAATGTGACGAGGATGTAATACCCTTGTAATGGTGTCGGTATTACAAGGGTTTAAAATTCAGATTTCTAAGATGTGACTGTTTTTTCACCAAAGCAAAGCAACATTCTTTGAAATGTTGCCTTGCTTATCATAACTGGTAGACTAGGCTTTCAATTGTCAATTGTCTTGAGAAAGTGCATTAGTTTTGTGTACGTGATAAAACTAATGTCACACTTAACCAGAAGTCGGCACTTATAAAACTGTCACAAAACTTTAATTTCTTGTTTTTAAGCTGCATTTGATCATTGCGCTTCAGGTGTGAATGCTTTGAACACTGCAGCGCAAGAGAAAATGAAAGCTGCGTCCGATTTTGTAAGAACCAAACAGAGAAGAAGAAGAAGTGTATAATAAAAGCGTTCCTCTACTCACATCTCCTTTTCTGACGTAGTCCGGGTCTTTGTAGATGTCTCTGGCCAGGCCGAAGTCACAGATCTTCACCACCTTATTGTCAGTCAACAAAATGTTCCTGGCAGCCAGATCTCTGTGGATGCACTGATGAAGGCATACAGAAAGCACTTCAGTAAAAAACAACATTATGCAGTTTTAGGTCATCGAAAATCATTAATGTCTCCTAAATAATGAGAGAAATATTGTTTTTCCAGAGTCAAATGTTTACAGGGTTATTTTATTCTAGTAGAAGCACAATGGGAATGTTCATTCAGGAGAAAACAAGATAAACATGTGTTGGTGCAAAATGTGTAACCCTATCCCAGAATGGATCTTGTGAAGTGGCTGGTTGACACTGGGGAGAGAATGTCATCAACACTGAAATGGGTCCTGTGGTGCTGAAAAACGGTCGCAAAAACACAAAATCTTGTCAAGCGTCTTTGGTCTAGATTCTAGTGAAAATATCTTAGTACACTTGATAAGACACAACTAACATACAAGTAACTTTTCAGCTTCTTTTAAGTTGATAAATCCTTATTATTGGTGAAGAAGTACTAGTTTGACTGGCACATTATTCAACTTACAGGAGAAACGTCTTTTTATTAGTGAAATAATCTGCAAGAGGAGCTTAATTATTATTTACTTGCACCTATATCTTGCTGAAACCATCACACCATTACAACAGTGACGTATGGCGGCGGTAGCTTCATGTTGAGATGATTTTTGCTGCAGGAGGGACTGGTGGACTTCACAAAGTAGATGATGTTATGAGAAAAGAACATCATGTGGGAATATTAAAGCAGTATGTCAAAGTATTGTGCAATAAAGTGCAAATTACAAAAAAAAAGGGAAACAAAGTCAGTGTTTCTTTTGGAACCATCACTAAGCTCTGATCTTATATATAGAAAATGTGTGTGCAGAACTGAAAAGGTGGTGTGAGAGCAAGGCAGTCTACAAACCGGACTCAGCTGCACCAGTTCTGTCACAGAACTTCAGCAAACTATTGTGTGAAGCTTGTGAAAGGAGACACAAAAGGTTTGACCACTAATGGAATTCACTTAAACTTCTGAATTTCAAGAAAGCGAAAGGAAAAATGTCAGACACTGAGAACAATATTTTTTCTTACAGTATCAAATTTCAAATTTGTTTTAAGTCAGTTCAGAAACACTTCACTAAACTGAAGCTTGTGCAACATCAAACCTTGCGGGAGGCCAGAAACTCCATTCCTCTCGCCACCTGAAAGCTGAAGGAAATGAGATCCTCGAGGAAGAGAGGAGAGGAGGAGGACAGTGATTTGGGATCTATAGGAGAAAAAAACTGGGATGAAATACATTCTGATTAAGTATACATTTAGGAAGATGTCTGGAACAGTATGGTCCTACCAGAGCATTTGTCTTCTGTGTCACCAAACTCAGCACTGATGCTGCTCTGGCTGTCAAAGAGGGTTGAAACAAAACTGAGCTCTGCATCTGTCCCACCTGCCTCCTAAAGTAGGAGAAACAGACAGTTCATGTTATTAAATTTCAGTTTTATTATATATAGTTTAAAAGAAACTAGAGTTGTTTTGGGGCATTTTGGCTCATGAGCACTCTTTGACTTATCTGGAAATGCGTGTAGCAATTAAGGAAATTCGTGTTCTGCGCGATAACATTTTCATACCTCAAACAAATTGCAGAAGTGAGTTTTTTAAGGGTCGGATTTTGCAATTATGCATACCAGAAAAGGCATTGAGCTTTATCTCGAAACCACAGAAAATAGCTGCAGAGCTGTTCACACTTACCCGGCCGTGCACATACATGTCTCTCTTGTTCTTTAAGAAAGCAGAGAGGTTTCCAAAGCGACAGTACTCGACAATGACCATCAGCGGTCCTGCATGCAAAAGCAACACATTGACCTTTAGTTAGAAGCTGCCAGCTGAAATCCTGACCTGTGCACATAGAAACAAGCATGCATAGAAGCTGGATGAACCAAAGCACCTCCTGGTTTGGTGCAGGCCCCCAGCAGGTTAACCACATTCAGATGGTTTCCAATGTGATTGAGGATCTTCAGCTCAGTCATTAGAGCCTTGTGTTCGCTGCTTGTGGCTCCCTCTGGTGGACAAAAGGTAGAACAGTAAAACAAGACAGAATTATTTATTTATTTATTTATTTATTTTTATTTCAGTTGAAGTCAAGTTAAAGAAAAAAAAAAGATGAGGTGAGCACCTTTGAGCATCTTCACCGCCACAGTCCTGCAGCTGGTAGAGCTGTCGATACCAAACGCGGACGCCTGGATCACTTTACCAAAGGCTCCGCGGCCGAGAGGTTTCCCTGTCGAAGAGGGGTCGTGCGAGAGTAGGAGAGACGCGGAAACAAGAGGTGTGTCAATTAATTACTAATAATCACATCCATCCCAGATGGGAGGCGCTGATAGGAGACCTCATCAACTGTCTGGTCTAACCGGGTCCCTCCCTGATCATGGAGGGAGTTGATTATTCCCAGTAAACACCAGTTGAATACTCCACGCTGCGGCTGATTAGCCCAACACAGACAACACAGACGCAGAGTCTGATTAACGGAATGAGAGTCACTCCCAACAATAACCAGATAAGGCCGATGAGAAAATCCTTGTATCAGTTGTGCGATCACAAACACCTTCCTCGTTTCCCCACTGAGCTCCAAACATCGCTCTGATCTCACAAAAGACTACGACACAGAAATAAATGTACATCTTTAATACATTAAAGAAGCGTACCTAATTTGAGACGCTCCCGAGGGAACTCCCATTGGTTGGGGTCATACTGCAGGCGGTCACATTGCTCCTCTATGGGCCCCTCTCCGGTATCCACTATGATTGATAAGTAGTCTGCTTTGTGGTCGGAAATGTTGGGCTTTGGAGCAAAAAGAGAAACAAAACCACGTTCAGATGAACAAGATATTAACAGGAGAAAAAAAAGTAACATACACAAACTGAATTGAAAGCCAATGAAAATTCTGACTTAAACCTTTATTCCCTTTTGGTTTGCAGTACAAAATGCAAAACTGTTCCATTCTAGGAAAGTACTTGAAGTTTGTTGTAACGCTTAGCAAAATATGAAAAGGATCAAATGATATGAAAACCTTGCATAGGAATAATAATAAAAAAATAAATAAAAAAATAAACTGGAACGCATCCATGACAAATCCACCCTAAAAAAAGATGCCATAATTGTAAACAATGTTTTTGTTGCCCCTCACCTGTTTCAGTTTCCGAATGAAGAGCGTGAGCAAGAGCCAGAAGAGAGTGGCCACCACACACGTACAGGTTAGAGTGGGAATTTCCAGAAAAGAGACTTCTGATACACCTGTGCATATAAAAATAAAAAAATTAAAATTTCCACTGTTGACCTTTACATGTTGAGAATGTAATTCAGCCATTTGAGCATCAAAACGCGGCAGGACAAGGCCTCTTGAGAACAAAACTATTGCTGAAACGCCTTGCTTAAATAAAATTAAAAACCCAAAATTTGTACAAATTCATGCCTATGAGTGTAAACTACAAATTAAAGATTTTTTTTTCCTATCCTACAAAAGAGAGAAGACAAATCCTTTCACATTATCCCTTAATGATCATATTTTCCTTCCTGATTTTATTGCCATTTTCACCATCAAGGTGTAATCTGTAAAACCTCCATCCATTCTTCCCACTAACTCGCCCAGTTTATTATTGACTTTTTTAATGGGAGGGTGAAGAAATGCCCAGCTCAGTCCAGCATGGCGACTCTGTGAGATGCGGGCCGGGCCCTTCCGGAGGAAATAAAAACGGGAGACAGCTTCCTTCCTGGCTCATCAGGACACAACACACACACACACACACACAGACACACCCCGACACACCCCTGCCCCCCAACACACCACTTCTCTATCTAAACCTGGACTGGGAAGTGAGTCCGCCACTAGTGCTTCCAGCAAGCTCCATCTCCTCTCCCACCTCCGGATACGTGCGTGTGTGTACATATGTGTGTGAATAAGGAAAACCGAACAAAAGGCAGAATGCGTTTATGTTAGAACCTACTTTGATCAATGTTTACTCAGAGACATGACATTCATCATCTCCCATTAATAGAACTGACACAACTCACCTCCGAGTCTAAGTTTTACATGAAACGATGTTATGTTCTGCACTGTGTGTGCAAATCGAGACTGTGACTTTTTTTTATACAGCTGGGAACAATGCACAATAAGAAATGCTCATATAAGGAGGTCCGCTAGCTTTACGTTTCAGCAAGCAGCCAGTCATTGAGGGAAACACATTATTCACTTACTGTTGACCCGAATGAAGGCAGAGCTCTGTGCAGACCCCCTGTCGTTAGTGGCCAGGCACGTATACAGACCCTGGTCGTCGACCGTTATTCTGTCTATGTGGAGAGACCCATCTCCCTCTGATAAGACGATTCCTGATAAGGGAAGCGGGAAGGAAACGGCTTAAAAACGACAGCCTACAAATGTACATGTCTGAGATGTTTTTCCTACCTGACCCCTGCTGCAGAACCTGTTCGTCTTTGTACCAGGTGATGGTTGGCGGTGGGATTCCTTCAGACTCACAGATGAGAATCACGGAGCTGCTGGCGTTCACGGTGCAGTCAGTCAAATTCCTGAGCAGCACAGGAGGCTCCAGAGCTGAAAGAAGAGCGAGATGCACGCAGTGCTTAGATTATAGGCAGAAGTTAACGTAGGACTGCAGAAAAACATCACTCATCAGACCGGGAAACATTCTTCTCTCTTCTTATAACAAAATGCGCATGATGCTGCCACTACCATGTGTTTACACTTGAAAAGAATGTTGTCTGTCTTCAGTCAGAGGCTTCTTCAAATTCACTGTAATAAAGGCTGCTACAGAAGATATTTCCTGCTCACAGCCATCGCAACTTACAATAACTTTTTGAAGTTAATATGAGTTAATATGAGTTAAAGCAACATTTAATTTCCCTTTTGGATCAACAAAGTATTTTTGAATTTGAACTGAATTGACTGCAGTGTGACTCAGTCAATTCAGTTGACATTTATACTATTTTGCATAAATGCCAACACATAAGTGTGATTTTGGTCACCAGACGCAGGCAGCATGTTCCTTCCACTTCACAATTAAATAACTCAATATAAGAGATTTTTATCTTTTTCAAATCTGCGAGGCAACTAAAAAAGTATTTGACTTATTTAAACTGCAGTCACAAAATTAGGGAAGCTAATTTAGACATTAGAAAACATGTATTTTAATGGTTTTCTGAGAAAAAGAAAGCAGTGAGGGACTTATTGTGTCACAACATGTTTCATTAAATGTTACAGTAGGACTTGGTGAGAATAAGTGAACTGCAAGACTAAGCTTGTCTTATGGTGCATTTAATTTAATCTTAAATAATCTTTAATATATTAGTTATATTACAACTGACTGAGTTATTCATAGAATAAATGCTAACTGTGATTAAATAAGACTCATGTTATCTCCCCCCCTCTCTTTCCTGGACCTGTGCCACTTTTTCATAATAATTGTCCTCTGCTGAACACTGAAAAGTAACCTTGGTTTTGACCTGTGAGTCAGCTGCAGTTTCAGCCCTCTTGGGCAATTTCTTTCTTTTTAAAATGGGATCTTTTTTTTTTTTTTTCCAGAGCAACAACAATGCATTATTTCAGCGTAAGGATGGGGCTCACAGTGACTTGAATGCAGCTTGTCATGCACTATAATTAAACCACAATGCACACACCACTAGTTGTTCCCAAAATGTTTTAATCCCCATGGTTTTATTTTTTCCCCCTTTTCCTCTTTCCATCCCCAGCAGCCCGCTTTTTCTTATTCTTTTTTTTTTTTTTTACCTTCGGTCACCCTCTGCCTCTCTAGTAATTCCCTTGTGGGGGTCCTGAGGGAGGAAGCTGACGTGTTTACCCTGATTGTGTAGAGAACAGCAGTAAAAGACATGGAGAAAAGTCACTTAACCACTGCGACTGATTGTTGTTTCCCCTATCTTCCTCCTGGACAACAATTGATGATTGTCAGCGGGGGCCGGGGGAGCCTGACAGTGTCTGATTGGCTGATTGTTCCTCCAGCTCTGTGCAGGGGCCTGTAAATGTGGCATTGTGGGAAGTGCCATTGTGTGCTCTTCCTCCGCACAAAAGCTCATTCCCACGTGAAAGAGGTGCTTAGCTGGAGCGCAGGAGCAAAGCTACGTCTAGGTGGGGCCCCAGGAAGCTGAGGTGAACCCGATTCCCAAGAAACAAGATCATTGCACGAGAGTGGAGAGTGTGGATGTTGATTGCATGCAAGGGTTTGACCTTATAAAACAAAAAGTAAATTACCTATTATTCTGAACAGAGAATATAAAACTGAATTAGAGGGACGCAATAAAAATAACACACAGCAAAATGCACAAGAGCCTTTCTTCAACCTCATTGTCCACCTTGTAGCTCACATTAGTGTTTAAAGATTAAGGTTCAGGAACTAGAGGTGAACCTGCAATTTCACCAATAAAACAGCAAATATTTCTACTGTTGTAAAACAAAATGTATTGTATTAATTATTAGACGTATAGTAACATATTCTCTACATATTTCTAGGTATTATTTTTCTTCTGATACACAAATTTAAGCAAAATTTGTAAATATTTTTGCCTTTTACGGAGTAACACCAGCTAAGAAGCTAATATTAGTTGTTTATTTAGTCTGGCTATTTGTTCTGGTAATCCTGCAATCATCCTCTAAGGAAACATGTTTCTTAAAGCTTTGCATATCAGAGAAACGGTCAGCGACTCCAACACTTTCTCTTTCATATCTTTCATATCTTTCATATCAACTGATTTTAAACTGTAAGAACCGCTTCCTGCGGTTCTAAAATTGTAGCATTTTCAGAACCTTGGTGAACCTTGACCTTATTTAGTTCTTGCCTGAGTGATGTGTATAGAAATAAAATTAAATGAAGGATTTATTTCATTTATTATTATGTTTTTTAAAAAAAATATTTTTCTTTTCAATTCCTCAACTGCCTCCCAACCCCAAACTCTATTTCACGCCACCTGTGCCACCATGAACCCAAACACCAGCCAAACAGGCAGCTCAGTGGACGAGTAGAGAAAGTTAACACAGGCTGCAAAGGAGTGAGAGAGAGCAAAACATTTAGCAGATGACAGTAAATCTAAAGAGTAAAATCAAAGTTTTTTGTAATCTTGACCTCAGGTTTTCACAGAACAAGTTATTGTGGGAAATCTTGGCAACCTCTTGGAAAACTCAACGCTAACGTGAACTATTGTTTTTATAATTGAAACCACTCATTTGAAGAATAATAGCAGTTTAAAATGTTGGCACTGTAATTATTTTATCTTAGTTTTAAGACAGTAAAAGCAGCGGTGCTGTGGTGGCGCAGCGTTTAAGTGCAACCCACATGAAGAAGTCTTAGTCGGCCTGGCAACCTTTGCCGCATGTCTTCTCTCTCTCTCATTACCTACTTTCCTGTCCTAGCACTTTCAAATAAAGGCCACTCAAACAAACAAGCAAAAAAGCTCTTAAGAAACATAGCAAAAGTTTATGATCACTCAAATCTTCTTAATTTTCAACATATTAGAAAAATACATTAGAAATCAGCTATAAAATGGTGCTTCCTGTGCTGCAATTGTACAATATATATACCACTAATATGCTTTTAGTGTTGTGTTTAAATGTTATTTTTCAGGGAATACAAAGTAAAATACTTAGTGCTAAGCAGTCAGACTTTGAAAGACAAGCCTGACAGCTTCAATTCTGCTGAGCATTGATTTAGAAACAGCTTTTGTATTTATTCCTCAGTTTGTAAAAAGGTGTCACATTTTACTGCTTCTCTTTTTGCTTTACTAAAACTGAACGTGAATTTGAATTTCAGAAAATTGCAGTTTTTGATATAAATCACCAATAATGTTTTGGTAAAAGAACGTGAGGAAACAATGACTCACTTGTGACCTCCACCTGGGCATCCAGGTGCTTCTCCTGCCCACTGATGACATGTTGGGCGGAGCATCTGTAGGCCCCAGAGTCCCCGCTAGTCAGGTTCGTCAACATCAGGACCACAGTATTAGAGAACTCCCCCGGTTCCAGGTGATGGATGTTCCAGGCCGGAGTTCGGGATTCACCTGTGTCATTCAGCTTTCGCCATGACAACGCTGTGTGCAGGTACTTATTTGCAGAACAGGTGAGGTGAAGGTCCCCGCCCTCCCTGGCCGGCTCCAGCTGGTTTACACTGAAGCCCTCTGGGACGTCTGTGGAAAAAGGAGCAAGGCTTGGTGAGGAGAGTTTACAGATCTGCTGTTTGACGGGAAAAAGCCTTCTCAGTTTCTTGTCATGACTCCTGACACCAGCGGAGCAGATTCCTCCACTTTCCTTACCTTTGATGACAATGTTGAATGGCTATTGTGAGCAAAAACAGCGAGTGGAATACAGTGAAAAGGCTTTTTATTTACTTTAGCTATTTGAAACTTCCCGTGGAAACGGCCTGAGAGTTTCCTGATGGCAGATAGTGTTTATCTTTACCGAACACCCCAAGGCCTCCCGAAATAAAGTGGACCTGCCAGTCCAAGGAAGTTCGCTGCACAGGGAAGTGGAACGATAAGAGCCCCAGGTTCCTGTTACGCTCTTGCTCACATTTAGGCAGTCGGGCCTCCAGACTTAGACACAGTCCATTAAAACACTCAAAAAAACAGAAAGCAGTTTGACCGTGCATTGCTTGACCCAAATGTAGTTTTCAGTGCAAACAACACTGCAAAGTGCAGTGAAGCATGTGTGCCACATACACCTGCTTAAGATCTCTGAACTTTAGGTGTTTTGCAGCAGTCGGTCTGTTCCTCCCCAAATCTGTGAGCAGTTTTCTTTCGGTTTCACGTTCCTGTATTTCCTATTTTACCTGTTTGACTCATTTTTTCAAAATCGCACTTGCAATGACATACATTGCCTTTTTGAGTCAACATCGTGGTGAAACACGATGTTAACTCGTGTTTCACCACGAGTCATCCTTCAAGGAACCTTGAAGGATGATTGTGTCTGACAGCTGGTGAAAACAAAACAACATTCATGTTCTTAGACAAAAGTGAGGAGAGTAAATGGAAACAAAATTTAATATTTTTAATTGGATTTTTCTACAACGACAGTAAGAAAAGAGCTTAAAAGGCTTCTGCATGTGCACTACAAGTAAAAATACAACAGCTACATCATAATAAATTTTGACTCAGTCACCTGTGACGTAGAAGGGAACATCCAGCTGGTCTGTTCCCGCAGAGTTGGAGGCGATGCAGCGGTACACTCCAGACACCGAGGCCTCTGCAACAGTCAGGACCCCCACTGTCTGTCGGAGACCAAACATCCTCATGAACATGTTGCTGTTATAAAGAACATTAAATACCCAGACTTGTTTCTCTTTTGTGGCCCATTTTTCCATAGAGTGACCTGACAAACAGAGCTGGACTTCCTGTCCAACTTGTGGTCATCATTTAACACTTGGAGGGATTATTTATTGAATTGACTTCAAATTGTTGAGACAATTATAGATTTATCACACCCAGAGTGATGAAATTAGAGATTTATTTCTGTTAGTGTTGATGATTGTGCCTGACAGCTGGTGAAAATTGAAAAATATTCTTTTTCTCAGAAGATTTCAAGATTTTATAAGACCTCAAAAGAACCAAACAATTTGTCAGAGAACCTGGTTGTTCACATTGTGTTGTATCAAAGTAATGGAAAGTTGAGTGGAAGAAAAAAGCGTTAAGCTGTATGTCACAGTTTGTACTGTAACTATAGACTATGATAGACTCCAATTTATGGAGATCTACCTGTATGAGTTTTAGTGTTTTAATAGAATATGGGAAACAAATGAACTTTTTGATGTTTTACTTATTTCTCGAGATGCACCTGTAAGTGTATATAAAACTCAGAATATATGTAATATTTAAATTACAACACAAATAGGTATTCTATTTAACATAACAAACTACAGCCGTATTTTTCCATCGTGTTGGGATTTTTTTTAGGGCTTCTCCTACCTTCTTGTTCCCCTGAAGGACTTCCTGTGTGTGAGTAACACTCAGGATGTGGTTGTACGCAGATGCAGCAGGGAGACTCTCCGTCACGGGGCTCCACTGCGAGGAGGAGGATGTCGGACACCTTGAAGGAAGAGCAGGAGAAGGACACAGACTCAGCTGTGTTGACAGAAGACATTATATGATAATTCCATGTGTGTGAGTGGGTGTATTTTTCCCAGCTGTGCTCAGCAGGGGAAACAAATGCCTTGATGAGATCTAACATCACCAAACCGTTTCATATTAATTGCAGAGCGTGCTCTCTCCCTGTTCGGCAAGCTGGTCGTGGGGGTGTTGTGAACTCCGAGGTAACACTAGTTCAACTGTGAAGGATGCGGGCTGGTATTGTCATTCTGTCATTAAGCTTCCTTCCATTCTTAAAAAAAAAAAACTCATCCCACATTTCCAGGACAGGAGTTCCAGTCCCTCAATGACTTTCACACGTCTCAATCCATAGATTACGCACCATCCTACCGGTGGAAACCGGTGCTTACGCAAGAAGCGCTGCTGCGCCCATTTTACGCATGTCAACTCACGATGAGGAAAGTTCACTAAATGGCACAGGAACAAGGGAAGAACCGTAACAATTCCCAGTGCTTGGTCGATGCTGGAAATGCACGTGTTCTGTTCTTGACATGGAAAATGTGGCAATGTGTTTAAGAAGGCGACCAGTTTTATTTATCTAAACCAAATAACATAAAAACATAAAAAGACAAACTGCATGTCTTTAATAATAACAATAAACAAGTATTAGCGCTTAACTAAAGCAGGCTGCTTATTGTTAACATATGCTAATGTGATGTAGCTCCAAAATGTAAGTCCAATAGTCTAATTTTTAAATGCCTTTTTTGTTTTAGCAATAGGTAAAATTGATTTTACATTATTTTAATGCTATGACTCAAACACATAAATTTGGTAGTAAGTTTATTGTAAACATTTTCCAATAAAAAAATTGTTTTGACATAAAACTCTTCTTCCAAATTTTTGAAAATATGCTTAGTGACACCCATGAAGAATCAATACGCAACTTGGCTGTTTAAAACCAAATATCTCATTTCAACATTGCTTTTTGAATTCTGTTTAGGTCTAATTTCACAGGTTATTTCTCCTGTATTTAGTTAATATCTGGAATAAAACACATCCAGATTTAACTAGTTATTAGCTTTATTCTAATAGATCATTATTACTGATGTATTAGTCTTGTGGTAGCAGCAGAGATGGGTAGTAACTAGTTACATCTATTCAATTACATTTACTTGAGTGACTTTTTTGAAAAAAAAAAAGTACCTATTGGAGTATTTTTACTATGTTGTACTTTGTTCTTTTACTTGAGTAATTTTATTATAAAGTATTCCTACTTTTACTTGTGTAAAACTTCTGGATTCTCTAACCACTGAATAATAATAATAATAATAATAATAATAATAATAATAATAATAATAATAATAATAATAATAATAATAATAATAAAAACATGTTTTAACCAAATATTTGCCAGTCACACACCTGCAGCTTTTGTTAAAGTTTATATTGAAAGAAACCGATTTGGATTTTATTTTTTGTTACTTATATGAATTATTGTCATTTTACCAAAATGTTCACTTAACTTTATATTTTGGTCTGACTGATTTTTAAATATTAAGTGATTGATAATTTGATCATTTACTAAGTACTTGAGTAGATTTTCACCACATAATTTTCCAGCACACATAATAGTTGTTGGTTCAGTAGGATAAGTAATCATCTCATCTCACCAGAAAACATCTCTCAACCTGTATAGTTTTGTGTATTTTCTTGTCTTTCCCATTTTGCGGAGTGGCTAAGTGAAAGAAGGCTCTCTGTGTTTTGTCATATTAACACCCCAGTAAAGTTATGGATTAAAATAAAAATTTCACAGGCACTCAAAGATAATTAAAAAAATTCTCTTTGAATACAAATTGTCTTTGGTGTCAATTAACGAGACACAGATTTTCTATTGGAAACAATTATTTCTTGAGTTATTTTTCAGCCTGGCTGAATAAATGTAATAAAATTCAAAGATTTTTCAAACTCATTGAATGGTAAATGACGCTATTTTAATGTAAAGTTAAATTAAGTCTTTTACAGTTACTCCTTACCAGGGATACGTCACTAAATCCTTGTTTTTATATCATTTAAAACATTTGATAGGGGTTTCCGTACCAAGTGTCACAGAAGAGCCATAATAATCAGAACCCCTGGGGGATGCTAAAGCCTAAAATAACTCAACCTTCTGTATTTAGACATCCTCACTGTAAACCATCACTTCCACTTTGTTCGTTGATCCTCTGCCTGTTTAGGGATATGTCACTGCTCCCCGTCTCTTTCTGGTTCTTTGTCGTCATTCTGCTCCATCTGTCCCGAGCTCCTCCCTAAGCTTGGCTCCTCTCTGCTCCCTGATTGCTCTTCCTTTTGGCATCAAGATAGTGTGTGTGGCTGCACAAACGACCCACCCTGTGCATGACACCGCGCACGCATGAGCAGACACCCTCACCAGCCTCACCAACTTACACTCTCACACCTCACAGGAAAAGCATCCACTCTCAAAGTTAGCTCTGAAAAGTAAAATTAGTTGGATGGATGAGTTTACGTGCAGGCAGTTAGACACAGAAAGTGATGCAGACACACCACATTCATACAGTATGTGCCTGCCAACAGGGTGAGAAGCCGCTGCTTGAAAACATGAATGGACTCTGGTCCAAGTTGTGTGTGATGGTGATGTGTATTTATGTGTGTGTGTGGTCATCTCCTGTCCTCTCTTCCTGTCCTAACCTGCAGCCTGAAATACACTTGGATGTCCCTGGATGTTCCCGTCTCAATCCAAAAATAACCACACGAGGAAATAAACCAGTACACAAATATGAGCATGTTTTAATGCAAAACAAAACACCACAAATAAATGATATAACACTTCAATACATTTTAACAGATTCATACGGAGACGGCAAATATTGACATTTGTCTTATGTAAGTTAGTTGTATAAAATTATTAAATATTAGATTCATATATTACTCATAGAAACATCTGTATACAGAGAATGAATCACATTGGCAGACACCCGTAAAATGGTACACATGCATACGGCACAGGCACACTGACAAAATTTGCGCAAATACCCACGGATGGACATGCTGAAAGCTTCATGACACTCATCATCTGGTTTGTAGGATCACCCATACACGTAGGTTTTATTTAACTTCCATTACAAATGCAACAGGGATGCTATACTGACACCGTTTGATATAGAAAAAGGAAACATTTTAACATGGGGTGGGATAACACAGGATAGTCTCTGGTCGGTGCAGACCTCCTACATGGTAGGCTTCTGCAGATCATCAGTCTTTTGTTTGAAAGAGAACTGAAGGCAGACCGTAGTGAACGACACAAAGCTTTGTCCTCTCCCCCGTTTCACCCATCGAAGGTAAAATGTGTTTAACCTTCAACGGGGCTGCTACAAATCGAGACAGAAACTCACAGCTTTTGTGGATGTCGGAATCAGATCAGGGTCTTGCAAGCATTGTTCGTGCACCCAATATAGTACCACTCTAGGACACAAAAAAAAGCAAAGCAGCTCTGAGAAATGCAGCTGGTGGAATAGATGGAATTGCACTTATTCTGGCTCATAGTGTGTAAAATGTAAGAAGCATTAAACTACAGGGCAGGTGGGCAAAGGGAAGAGACTTGGATTTGGCAAATCATGTAAATAAATAAATAACTAGTAAAGCAGGTGTCCATATATCCTTAATGTTATGGCTTGCTTAACGCCATCCTCCTGTGTTTCCTGGTCTTCACTGCTCAGCAGTTTTTCAAGTCTCTTTCCTCGGTTTACAGTTCAGCAGGATAATCACAAGGTGGTATTGTCACTGAGGGTTCAGGCAGTAGTGGGGATGTGTAAGGAGGAGAGGTCCTGTGTGGGAAGTAGCTGGGGAGTTGTTCCTCAGTGGAGGTGGAGGATCCTGGGTTGCTGTGGAGGGCAGAGCTGGTGAGGGAAGAGGCTGGAGAGGTATGTGGGGGGCAGCAAAGTTTCGGGGGAAGGGGTGTGGGGGGAGCACTCAAGAATAGATCAAGCTCTTGAGGAAGCGGACTGTGCCACGTTTGAAGACGAAGGGACAATCACGCCGCTGGGAAGCGTCTCGCGTCGGAGAGGAAGCCAAACAACGAGAGGAAAAGCGCTCTGATTTTTGCACAGGAAGCCCAGTGCGCCTCCTGCCAGGGCCAGATAAGAGCGCCGAGGTTCCCAGGGCCAGACCCAGGAGTGGACTCAGGACCCAGGCGAGAGGCCACCCATCAGTCTGGCCCAGCCTGGCCCACGGTCCCTGGGCTTCCTCCAGCACGGCGTCAGGCTTGTGGTGCAGCGGGGCTGCAAAGAACAAGGGGCCTTGTGAGGATCCAACCAAAACTAATAATCTAAAGAAACACACTGAATACAAAACACTGAAACAGAACCAGAACAGAGCTTTCACAAAGGACCTTAAACAATGTGTCTTAAAAAAGTTGAATGTCTCAGATTTCATTTGGCCTCGGCTAACTTAATTTATTTTGAGGTGAATTTAAAAGTGAGGTTCTATTAAAAGATTCAATATGGTTTATATCTTACTTCCCGTGACAAAAATTTCAAAGTAGCTTAAAGAACTCAATTTTATTGCATTTTGCAGTTTCTCATTTTACTCTGGACTCAATAATAATTTACTTGGGGAATGGCGACCTTCCTGTATGAAACATGTTGAGAGCAAACATGCCACAAAAAGTAAGACTGTATTAGAACCAATGAAATTGCATTTATTCAAACTGCTAAATATGTATTTCTATTTGTTGCACTGCTCTACTTTTATGTCAGATGGTTGAACAGAAATAGTTGCCTTTTTTCAGTCAGAGTGCATGTTTGAGACAAGAAGATCATTCATAATGCACTGCTCTTTTTCTCCATTTCCAATTTCTGTGTAAATAACCGGCTAATGAAACATGATAATAAAATTGTGTTTCCCATAAGGTCTTGTGACATTTGGGGTTCTTCAAGTCAAAAAGTCAGCTTTATTCAGATCAAAATAGACTTCTATCTTCATAAAAAAAAAAAAACTCCAATCTAAAAACAAGCGGAGTGGTTAAAAATGATTCTGATAAATCTTTCAGCTGTGTGATTTACATAGCAAATGTAGCTAAGAGGCAGTGCAACACAGAAGAACTTCCTGTTAGCAACAAAACGCAGCATGTGAAAATTTTCTGGTTAGCATTGCTACTTAATAAAACTGACAAAAAAAAAATCCACTGGTATTTTTGCTTTTTATTTCACCTTAGGTTGAAATTAAACATTTTTACTGGTTGGAAGTGCTCTGAATATTATGGTCCCATTATAGGTTTCATACAGGAACAGCATTGGTGATACACCACCTAGCTTCATTCTTCTGTCTAAATATTTATCTGGCTCTTTGTAGATAACAATGCAACCCAACGAAAACCTCACAACAGGTTAAAGGTTCATACATTAACATTAGCTTAAACTTCTATTAAATTTTCAGATTTAATGAGGTAGAGGTCCGCTAAGGTTTTGGCCTTCTGGTCCAATAAATCTAGATTTATTTGAAATAAAAACTCCAGGAGACTAATTTACTGCAGGTAAAATATTTACTGTTTAACCTTTTAATTGAACCTCATATCAAAAACTCTTAACTGTTCCTTTAATCGCAAAGTGATGATGATTTTAAAGGTGGTAAAAATGGGATTAATGCTAACCAAATGCTAAGGTAAATGGGTTTTTAAGTTTTGCATAAAACCGATTGCATTTGACATCTTAAAAAAAATAAAGACACTTACTTTTGCAACCAAAATACACAACAAATGTGGGATTATTTCAATCTTAAACTCTGTTTCTATTGTGGGTTTTAATATTTTTTATGAGTCTTTAAAGTTGAGGTTAAGAGAACAAAAACTTTACATTGTTTAAGTGAGACTTTATCGTATCAGTGACGTTTTATTACTATTTACTGTCACTGGGTTTGAAAATAAAATCTACATGCCTCCAATCTGAGGTCCTCTGAAAGAAAAGTGAAGGCATCATGGTGTGGCGCCAGGGTTACAGGTCAAGTACACTGATGATGTCAGTGTGTCTCAGAGGAGGGAAGAGAGTGAGGGCGGCTGCTGCGAAGCTCTCAGGTAATACTTAACCTTTCTGACTGGGTCGTAAGGAACACAATGAGCCTCTGACCTCCAAGAACGATTTAATCAGTGTTCCTGCCAAGGTGGCTGCATTAACACTCAGTGTTGACTCAGTGGCTGTCTCTCTCCATCACCGGGCTGGGCCATTTCTCATGAGAACTTTGTATATAAGAGTGTGTGTCAGATATAAGAAAAAGCATCACAGGATGCAGTGTGCAATCACAATAATAAACAGGCCTCTCACTCTGCGTCCTGCGCAGGAAATTCATTAAATCATAGCGTTTGATTTGGAAACCAACAAATCGTGACTGAGAGCACGGAACTGGCCCTCCATTGAAGTGTGTTTTTTCTTCCCTGTCCTTTCAAGTCTGAGATACACTGTGTACCGTGTTTGTGAGTGTAGGCGCACACACACACATTCACACACGTATAAATGGCTGCATATGTAGGTGCGCTTAAACAAACATATGGGAAAGAACAGACTGGACAGCAACAGAACGTAACATATGGGAAAAGAGCAGCATGAGCAAACAAACATACAAACGCAAGCATGACAACACCCAGGCATACATGTAGGAACACTCATACAAACAAACAAATTAACACACACACGCGCACCCCCGCACACACACACACACACCACATTCCAGCACTTAAAAGGCCCTAAAAGGCATCTGTTCTGGTTACAAAAAGGAAGCGCTGTCTGAGCACATGCTGACTTAGACAAAACATGTCTCGTTTATCAAAAACGGTCCCACTTACGCTAACTAACTTACAGTAAAACAATTCTGTAACATCTTAGCATTACTTTTTACTTTTGTAGTCAAAATATAGATGTGTTATACATCAACAGTGACTTGTGGAAGTATTTGTACACCTTACTTTTCCCACACTTTTTAACTTACATAAACTTCAGTGCATTTTATTCCCATTTTCATGTGATAGACCAACACAAAGCCAATTATGAAGTGGAGGGAAAATCTCATAAATGTGGTGTGCATTTGTACTCAGCCCCTCTTTACTTTGATACCCTAAGATTCAGGCTAACTGTGCTTAGAAGTCACATGATCACTAAATAGAGCACAACAGTGTGTAATTAAATCTCAATATAAATCTAGTTGCTCTATGAAGACTTCTAATGTTTGCTAGAAAATAGTGAACAAGAGTCACGATGAAGACCAAAGAACACAGGAGAATGGTCAGAGAGAAAGATATTGAGAAGTTTAAAGCAGATTTAGGTCATGAAATTATATTCTATGATAACTTTGGAGTAGCTGCACAGATCTCCATTAGGAAACACATCAGTGGCAGCATCATGCTACAGCAATGCTTTTCTGCAGCAGGAACAGATGGGAGACAACCTGTTCTTCATCTTACAACAGGACAGAGAATTATTCACCGCTTTGTGTTGGACTATCACATAAAATCTTAAAATCCATTGACAAATTAGATATTGAATGCTGTATCCATTTTCTGTGATTCATTTCTTGTTTAGTTATAAGTCTACTGTGTCAAATTATGAATGTTAGAGCTCAGCGTGAATGTTTACTGGTTTGAGTTGAGCTCATTTGAACATATTTTAGACGATAATCTGGACTTTCAGCATCGTTTGCTCTGCTGGGCTACTCACAGGCCTTTGGACGGGCACGGATGCCAGAGCCACTGAATATGCGGAGGGGGGACTCCGTGGGATGTGCAGTGGAGCAATTTCTTGCTCCCCCGCGGCACAGAGCCTGGGTCCTGCAACGACACTGCTTTCTCACCAATCTGAGGACTCACTGTGCAATAAGAAGCAAACGTCAAGAGAGAGAGAAAAAACCCCCGGTTTAATAGGTGCAAGAACAAAGTTCGCTCTCATGTTCCAATGAATTTCTCGGACCTCACCGTTGACTAGAAGCGTGAGAGTGAGATTCTGATAGAGAGCATGTTGCTGGATCCGTACGAGGACAGTGTATTTCCCTGCGTCCTCCTCTGCAACGTCCCGGATGACCAGGGAAGTCCCGTCCATGTGGTATCTGGAGCACTGCTCTGCTGCCACCCGGCCGTCCTTCAACCTGACAGAAACAAGCTGTGAGCCTCCTCAAAGTGCTCAATGACAACCTGAATATCATTATATGTCAGAGTTTATGGATAGAAATCATTTGGAACTTAAAAATACACAGTTTTTCCTTAATATTTACACTTATTGCACTTTTAACATTCTTCTGCTTTACAGCCAGTAAATGTATTTTATTAGACCTTTATGTCATGTCCAACTAAATATTAGGGCTGAAATGATTATTCGGATTAATCATGATGAATTTATTATTGTATTATTAATAATAGTCAACTAACATGGTATTGGATAGTTTTAGCTTCACTTGGTTCAAATGATGTAAAAACTAAAATAAAATCTGCTAAGCACATTTGCTGTTCAATCATTAATCAATTAACCCAAAATCATAGTCAACAGATTATTCATACACTGTAGTAACATTAAGTCAAGCAGAAAGGTTTGAGCTCCTCACATGTTGATGTTAGAAGTATTTTGTAGCTGCACATGCATCCTTTTGCAACAAATGTAGTCAAAAAATTTTACATTATAAAATTTTGGGCAATAAAATGCTTGTTTTCACCTTTAAAAAATGAATTCAATTATTTATTTACATATCTTAATGTATTTCTAATGTTGTATAAAGTAATAAAGTAAAATAATTGTTAGTTGCAGCCCTACACAAAATAGTGAGATATTGTGACGTGGACGGACAATCACGAATGGTTTTGAATTTTTTATTTTTTTTTAAATGAATAAACTGGAAAAGTGCTGTGGACGTTCATATTTAACCCCGTTGAAGATTTTGCTCATTTTTTGTTTTCAAAACAGTAAAAACTTTGTAAGAATGGATAGAGAGCTCCTGTTAACACAGATTTGTTGAAGTCTTGCCCGATATCCTAAATCTGAATAACGAACGGACTTTGGTTAGGCCAAATATGCTTTGATCTCAACCCATTGCTCTGTACCTCTGGCTGTGTGTTTAGAGTTGTTATCCTGATTAATGGAGAACTTCTGAGCAGCTTCACTTTGCTTGTCAATTAGCTTTCCCACAGCATGACACTGCCACCACCATAAGTGAGGCTGATATCATCTGGGAGAGATGTTTGCATACAGTCCACACTTCACTAATTTGGCCTTTTCTGACCAGAGCACCTTCTTCCATCATGTTCCAACCTTTCAATTTAACAAGCTCCACGGTTTAATTAGTAAACAAACTGGTTATTAATTTGGCAAATTCTGAAGGTCATTTTTTTTATGAGGATTAAATACAACTGTGTTCCAAAAATTTTCAGATAAAAAAACCAGCTTAATTTAAAGTAAGAAAAGTACAATTGCAGGATTTTTAAGGATTCCATAGTTGCATGTTTAACTCAAGAAGGAAGCCTGGCTAACGAAAGCGAAAAATCATCCTTACCATACAACCTCAGGGGAAGGGAATGCCCGAAGTTTTGGGGAAAGTTTGTAGGATTTCTGTCCCGCTTGTACTTCCACCAACAATCCATTTCTTGGCTTCAGACGGATGAATGGGCGATCTGAAATTGCAGAGACACAGAAAACCCGTGGGTGACTCACAGTGTTAAATAACACCCAAAAAGCAGAAGTAAAGCTAAAAATGCATCTCTTTTTGTAGACTTTGAACACATTAGTGTGGCCAGATAATCAAAATGTCAGGAGATAAAGAGGGACTTACTGTAGACTGTGACCATGGCTTGCTGTTGTTTGCTTTGCTCGCCGCTGGTGACACGGCATGTGTAGAGGCCGCGGTCCGACCGCCGGAGCTTCGGGATGGTCAGGATGTTGTAGAACAGCATGTGCATTGGGTGCTTCACCAGCCTTTTAAAGCTGGAGCCCGCGTTGTTTCTCTAGAGGTACAACAGTAACGAAATTAACACACCGCTCATCATCAAATAAGCAATTCCCCCGTGGGGATCGATGAAGTATATTCTATTCTATTCTATTCTATTCTATTCTCTCTACATCCAAATCAAGTACCATGCAGTCAAGTTTAGGTTTTAAGGAGTTTTTATTTTCATGTACTAATGCTGTACTACATTTAAAAACTACACGTGTGTAAATGTTGAATTCAACTCAGATTGGTGATCTAAACAGAATGAAACAGGGTTAAACTGTCTAATAAAATAAATTTCTGACTGACTTGATGAATTAATAAAAAGGTTCTTCATTTACTTTAGCATCACAGGAATTGTATGTTGTCAATCTCTGTTAAAACTATTAATTGAAATGTTTAAGCAAACTATGTTAACTTGAATTTAGCTGATGTGCCCTCTTTGGGAGGAACTAAGAGCGAAAAATTTTAACAACAGTTTTCATGAAGTATTAAGTCTTTTTTAAATGACAACAAAAAGCAAAATGTTAAAAAAGGGGGTTAGTTTTAAAGATATTGCTTTAATACAGACATAAAGCAAATAACTGATTTTAGTTCATATTGTCTCGTGTATTAAAGGTAAAATCTGTTAAATGTGATACTTTTGGGGATGTTTTTATGGGTTTTTATTGATTTTGTTGGAACTTTAAAGATCTTAATAAAAATTTAGATTGTTCTGAGTGCTGTGAACTCCAGGTAGGATAGTGACTACTCATAAGTATCACACACAAACCCGTAACCATTTATATTTTTCTTGTATTTTATTCTTGTTGGTCTTCCTGACCTAATAGTAGATATGCATGTAAATAATCAATGACATCACACAGTCTGTAACATTTTAGGCCCCACAGACTAAGAAGGAGGATTACAGTTTCTGGTGCATCCCAATCAAAGCTCTATTGTTTCCCACTTTTGGCCGGCTGAAAGCAGCTCTGACCTTTCCAGGATAGTCCCAGGTGATGTTGACTCTGGTGTTCAGCTCTGCAGTGGCAGTGCAGTTCAGAGCCAGCCTCTCCCCCTTCAGGGCCTGCACAGATCCGCTGGTGTTCAGGTAAACCTCTGTGATGTTACTCACTGAGATCAATGAGGAAAAAACACAGAATAGTTTAGAGAACAAACCTTTGGAACATTTATATGTTTAGAAAAGAGTGTTGCAAAGACTGACCTGTTCTGTGTACAAAGTACACACGCGAGTTGTGCTTGACTCCGTCAATGACGGCCTCGCAGTGGAAGAGGCCGATGTAGGAGAAGTTGGGTGTCTGGATGGTGAAACCTTTCCTGCTGTTCCAGAGAACATTTCTCTGGTCTTGACTCAGCGGCCTGCTGTAATACTGTGGAGGAGGCAAACCAAGGAAGGGATCAACCGCATGTTTTACTTCGTCATTGAGTAAATCTGATTACTCACAAAGACATGAGAAAAGGGAGCAGTCGAGTCACAACAGAATGAAATTCAGTGGTTATGTGATATTTACGCATGAAAACCGTGCCTGCAAACAGTATTCACTCCCCTGGATTTTTTACCCTTTTTTCTGGTTTTACAAACCAATCATAAACAATGTTGTATGAAAAAAAAAAATTCAGTCAAAAAGAAAACTGATTTCTGCAAAAGAATGACAAATAAAAACATTTAACGTAAAATAAGTGACTGCATAAATCTTCACTTAAGACACACTCTCTGCACTCCACTTGTGCTGGGACAGCTGACACCCACTGACTGGACCTCTGCTGAATTAGGTCAGTCACTTTAAAGTGGGTTAATATTTATGCTATTTTATGTAAAGTACTTTTATTTACTTGTCATTTTTGTAAAAAGCTGTCTCCATTTTGATATTAAACACATTTTCTGGTCAAAAAAATAAAGCTAAATTTTGTTGATAAAATGTTTCAACACGTTTATTATATATTGTAATAATCTGCCAAATTGTTGTCACTTAATTTGGATTAAGTAAGAAAAATCACCACAAGATGTTCATTCCTGTTAGATTTAATAACTTGGCATCAGCTAAGAGACAAATAAGGTTGTAATTTTCGTTACAAGAAACCTTGTCTTTTGTCTTTCAAAGGTATGCACTTTGACTCGACCAGAAACATTTTTCCATTTTATTGGTGTTTTATATGATAAATCAAAACAAGTTGGAATGTGGAATCAAAACAACCTCTTGATTTTAAAATACTTTACAAATAAAAGACTGATATTAAAATTTAGGTTAATTCTTATACCAAAAAAAAAAAAAAAAAAATCTCAAGCTTAGTCAGAATGGATGGAGAGCATCTGGGTTTTGGCTTGAACTTTGACTAGGCCATTCTAACACATGGACATGTCTTGATCTATATCTTTCCAATGCTGCTCTCGTTGTCTGTTTACAGTTGTCCTTCTGCTTTCATTCACAGTCTAAATCGTCCTACTCTTAACTACATTCCACTTCCCATCTTGTCCCACAGCATAATGTTGCCACTGCTGTGCTTCATGATGGGAAGGGTGTCATTAGCACCTAGGCCAAAAAGTCGTTTCTTCCGCATGTTCATTGCATCCCTCACAACTTACTTGGAACTGCAAGACTCAAGAAAAAAAATGACCTCCTTTTGAATTGATTCAGGTTTTACCTTTATTTTAATTTCCCTTTAGTTTGCAGCTGATCTGTGATGGTCGCCTCATTTGAAAAACTCAAATCTTTGGTTTCATAATTGGCCCCTTTGGCCTCTCCCATCTGGGAGAACAAATCTGGCATCAGCCTCAATGTTGGTTTTGTAAGTCTTCACCATGGACCTTGTGTAACTGGATAACCCTGTTGTTTTCTTTGAATCAGCTACAAGGAAATGTTTTTTTTTCTGTGACATAGTGGAAGCTTCCCACCCTCTCTCAAGGGACTGGACCCCCCGTCACCAGAACCATCACACACACACACTTTCCCCATCCTTGGATCACCAGTGTGAACTAGCTGATATCCCCTCTCCGACAGAGAGAGGCGACCCTTTAAGACGCCGCTGACCTCTGTGCCCTCTCCTCTCTGTCCTGTGAAGTCGATGCTTCCCTCTACATCCTCCCTCTGAACCCAGTGACTCCCCGTCCAGGCACCCGAGTGCCCTCTGTGCCCCTCTCACATCCATCTTCTCACCCGTACTGTACATGGCGAGGAGGATGGAGATCGCAGCGGTGGGATGGTGAGGAGGAGCAAAAGGCATCAGGATATGTGAAACGTGACTCCAGTCCATCTCTTTGCATCCTGTTACTACAGGATATAGACATTTGGACTGGAACTCCGGTTCAACCCCAATGTCCCAGGCCCGGCTTTCACGGCGTAAGTGAGAGAGCAGAGCCTCCTGGGCATTGTTCATGCTGAGAAGGGTCACAGCAGAGGCGCAGGCAGAGTGCAAAGTCCTTTCAGGAAAAAAACACTCCAGAAGCTGCGACAGGGAAGACATTCCTGGTTCAGACCGGCGAAGCGCGGGGGAAGCAGGGAAAGTTATTTTTAGACGAATTACTTTGTGGTTCCAAATACTTTGTCAGGAGATGGAGGCAGGACAAAAACATGTGTGTGTGTATTTGTGAATGTAACATGCAGGGACTGATGATGCATTTCCTGCAAATCAAATCCTACATGTTTCTCTGGTTCTTCAATGACAGCACAAAATAAAAAGACATTGTTGTCGTATCAGCCTTCCAGACACTAAGGTCTTCTGGTTCTGGTCTGCTTTGCATCTCCAGAGGACTGTGGAGTTTTTCCACAACCCTAAAAAGTTACATTTGAGATGCAAGCAAGCAAATCTGATCAGAGCACTTTACAAAACAAGGTTCTCTGATCAGATTTATTTTCTTGCAACTCTTCCATTAAGGTTGCAGGTGTGTAATGCATGACTAATACCTCAGCACAACCATAAAACCAATGGGAACATTTTTTCAGATAGTAGATTAAACTATTCTCATGCTAATGTTCAAAGCTGAGAAATCTTTGAACCTTCTGCTGAACATTATTGCTCCTCACTCTGGTGTGGTCATCGGTCTGCTAAGAGTAAAAACTGGGATTATTTAGATCAGATTTAGTGCCGTGCTTGAAGAGAATAGCCTGTACTCTTGGGTCAACAGTAGCCACCTCAGCTTCCTCTGCCAGTTCTGCCATCTGTTTAAAGCATCAGATGGAGAAAGTCATCAATTATCATCCCTTCTACTGCCCTGAAGCCAACATCCTGTTTCCAGAGGTAAAACCCCCCCTGCTAACCGTGCTTCTTGTTTGATTGGAAGTCATTGGTGAAACAACGGGCAAGGGGCACAAAACACGCACCGTCCACAGGAACGCGACCCACTCATGCAGACAACAAGCACTCTGAGCACTTCTCTCTACAACTCCCCCTACCCCCACTCCACTCTTCACTCAGCAGTCAAGTGCCAACACTCACAAACATATCCGCACACACTTTCACACATATCCGCAAATGCACGCAAACAAATGGACACGCAAGTCCATATAGTAACTGGCTGCCAAGACAAGAACAATGTGGTGAATGATCTGGACGAGGAGAAACAACTGGATAGTGTATTGTGTGTTGGCGTGTGTGGGGGTGTGTGTGTAAATGTAAACCCTGATGGAAAAACTGAGATGTTCACACAGCGTGATGGGTGTGGTAGAGCAGAGGAGGACAAAGTGTGACATGAGATGAAAGGGACTTAAAAGAGAGTCCAACTTGGCAAAATGTCCACATACTGAGGTGACTGACCTTAACCAGAGTGGTGGTGATGTTGGGGTTGGTAACACTGCAAGGGATGACCAGCGGCTCCCTCACCTTCATGTACAACACGGCTGGACTCATGTCGGTGTGCTCCACAAATGGCTGCCGGCTGTCTGAAACCCAAACACTGCGGTCAGGAACACACATGGCGGGCATGAGAAACTTACAAAATGAGCACAAAAACATTTTCTTCCACAGTGTCAAAAACAAGCTAAATTTAAAGCAGCAGGCAGCTAGAATTACACAGCACATGATTCTAAGCAGCAGTAAAAGCTTCTAACAAACTTTAACAAGAAAGTTTCCATTTTACTGAGATTCAGTAATGCACAGGGTGAATCGTTTAGGCTGAATTCAACGGATGGCAGAAGAGTAAAGAGGGCTGAGTATATATGAAAGCCATATTTTTGAAGAAATGTCCATTTTTTAAGGTACAGTACCCCACTACCTATTTATATCACTATTCACAAATTCACCTGTTCAAATATTTCCTGTGCAACACAGCTCCAAATTATTTGTGGAAAATTTGCCTATTTTTTCATAGAGCAAGAAGATGAAACACCAGGGTAAAGTGCTACTATGACTGTTGTTTGCAGAGCAGCTAATCCATTCATTTTCCTTGTTGCTGATTGGCTAAACCTATATTATGAATTCAGCAGCAAATATCTTTCATCAGGATCTCATATCTCTAAAATGAGGCCAGAACAGATTTAGCTTTTGAAAGTGATAGCAAAAATGTGCATCACTAGTTTTTAAATTAATCTGATGTAAAAACAGTCACTATGCTTATGATTCTTTAATATAACTTCAATTGAAAGAAGAGGAATTCTGATTTGAATTACCAAAAACATCAACATTTTCACCTCAAAGTTCAAACTTCAACTTCATAAAATGCTATTTTTGAACAATTTAAATTGTCATCAACATGTTTCTGATGCTGACATGGATTTTATTGATTTATTGGTGCATCAATTGAAGTTTAAGAAATAGCTCAGGTTCTTAGGAAGCAAGGTAGTCTTAAAAGATTAGAACCAATCAGTAATTTATCGGAAGTAGATAACGCTGTTAGCATCTTTATCTAGTAGTAATCTCGGCTAGCTGCTGATCTCAGAGCAGCTAAAACCAAAATGTACGTATTTCAACTGTCTTAAAACAATTCCGATCTTAAATGTTGGAGTGGTTTATTTTATGAACATTTAGGCCTGCTAACAAGTTTGCATTGTGACGTTACCCGTAGGAAAGCTGATAATTTTGCAATTGCATCAACGGCGGAGGTGGTGCGCACATTTTCCTGTGTGCCACGTACTGAAAACGAAAGCTGAAAACCTGACATTTTTGCTTTTTACACCACTTTCCTTTTCCGTTTGACAACATTTTTAACTGCAAACATTTTACATGTTCCATTTGTTTTATACAGGAAAATAATCACAAACTACGAAAATAATTTTGTGATTGGAGTTGCGCTTATTTATTTATTTTTTTGTCATGGATGCTCTTGAACTTGATGTTACTTTAGGCATCCCAAGAGACCCATCTCTTGCAGAAATAAGATTGTAACCTTAACAGAGAACTGTGAAGTATGCCTCAAACTCCTTTACTACCTGGAAATGTGAAAGATTTTCTAATTTCTCACAAAATGAAGCCTTGTTATCATGCAGGGCAAAAAATAGCTGAGAGACACAAACAATCACACATGGACTTCCAAGTATTTTAACAATAACTGAAAGCAAACAAGCAGACACTCGGTCCTCCACACCCATTCATCGAAACCCCATTCTGAAAACGACTGCATGCTGTCAACAATAAACACGCAGATTGTTTAGAAGCAATCAAACAGCCTCTCTGTGTTTGCTCCGCTTTTCTCAGCTCGCCTACAGTCACAGTTCTTTGCCATTCAAAGGTGTGGGTGTTACTTGCTAGCATTGTTTGTGACCATAGGGTGTTATTCAAGGAAAGCAAATCTCTGAACCTTCGAACAAAAGTACCCCAAGGACTAGTAAGACTGAACGCTTCCTTCTCCCGCTTTGATTCCTAATAGAAGGCTTGAGGAGGGAGACAACGTCTGAACGGAGCAGCAGGCCAAGTCTGAAGCTTAATGGACATGGTGACCCGAGCGATTGACGACCCCCGAGAGTCCTTTTGGCCAAACAGTAGCATGCCCCGTGACCCTGGCATCGAGCCCAGCTTGAGCTGAGCAGCGTCACCTTCCAGGACAGGGAGGAGCGGGCCGGGGCAGACATCGTGCCTCCTCTGCCCCTGCATACCACCGAATCACTGGCATCCATCTCATCCCGCTCAGTTCCACACACGCACACACACACACAACCTCACCGCCACCTTGGAGAGACACAGCAACATCTCCTCCCAGCACCCCTCCCCCCCTGGGCCTTTTCCCTCCTCCCCAAAGCACAGGATGCTCCAAGCAAGGCTGAGCAGAGCAGATAAGGCTGATGCCCTGGGAAACTCTGCCCAGGGCCCGAGCCTTTCAGCAGCTGGGCTATTCCTGGCCACGAGGTAGCACGTAAACGAAAGTAAAAAAGATTTTATATATAGCTGTCAGGAGAGAGGAGCGGCCGGGGAGGAATGGAGTGAAACTGCGCCAGAGCCAACTCGGAGGATGTATTGTTGAGACAAACAGTGTTTAGATATAATTGATTCTCTGGCATTGGTCTGTATTTAGCACACACTACATCCTGTTTAACCTGAGGGAATACACAATAGGCCAGAGGAGGCGAGGGGTTTCCTCGAGATGGTGGAAAGCTGCTAAATATGAAATCATGGAGACCTTCTGTCTTACCTGTGACATATACATAGACGGACTGCTGTTTCTGGGTCTGGTGCCTGTAGCGGCAACGGTACAGTCCGGTGTGCCGGGCCTGGCTGCGGTTGACCTGCAGGTGGCTGCAGTATTGCTGGCTTGTCTTCCCACAACGAGAGTTGACCACTTTCACTTGATCTTGGTCCAAGCGTCCAGGGAACGCCCAGGACAGCTCCCGGTCACCCCTGGACAGACATTACACCAAGGTCAGAAAACACTTTCATCTGTCCCTGAAAACTTTCTAAGAATGGTTCACCATTCAGAACCGACAAGGAGGAACATTTGCATTCAGTGGGCCTGAAATTAATGTGAGGCTTGGAGGTATAGTTTGGGATTTTTGGAGAGAGGTTCAATTGGGTTGTAGGTAACTCTCTGCGTGTCTTCAATTGGAAGAAACACTAATTAGCTGCAATCTGAAGCTGAAGTCTATGGCTGCTCTGAGAGGCCAAACTGAACTTTTACCATCTAAAAACAAGTCGGGTCTCAAAAACGGAGTGCTTCATGCAAAGTACTAAACCACTTTCACGAGGGTTTTAGTTGTGGCACCATTGATGATCTACTGGTAAAATGTACTGACAACAGAAAATGTTGCGGGTTTTTGGTTTTTTTGACAAAGTAAAAAAAGACATTGCTCTTTTCAGGGCCTCACTTTTATTTTAGCTGCCTTGACTATAAACACAATCCAAGTTCCGTTTATCACTTTTCATAGGAAGCTCATTACTGATGTGCCACAACTGCCCCCCATTTCCTATGCAATGTGGATTATTCCCTCCACTTTACGTCTTCAAACGCCAAGGAAACAAATGTTTTGCAGCACTGTGTACTACTACGCTTACAAGAAACAAATAATCAGATAAGCTAACAAAAGAGCTATAGTGGCAACATTATACATGTAATACATCCATTTTGGATATGGAACAGAGACCTGACATTATCTTTTAGGGGGTGATGCTTGTTCTTCTAATGAAAACTTCTAACCTCCCTTTCAGGTCAAGTTTTAGTTAATAATTATTTGCATTTTTAACTTCAATGCAAATAATTACCCCATGCAAACATGAAGACAACTTAAAGTACATACAGTAGCCTTAGCTTAAAACTTGCTTTAAGACGATGAAAGTCTCTTATATACAAACTATCATCTTTAGCATCCAGAACCAACTAATCTGAGTTTTGACAAAGATGATGGTACTCAGATAGTGTTGCTACGTCTAAATTGGGTTGTTATTTAGTAAATGGAGGAAGTAGCCAGGTACCACTAATGATCTTTCATTAAATAGCAATCATCAGCTTCAGTTTAAATAAATGTCCAATGCAAAGCACCACTTCCTTTGAGGTTGGAGTTGTGTTACGATGGTCGAAATCTCAAATTTGTTGGTAGCTTCATTTATTTTACGTCTTAAACTAAATGAAGATGCAAAGAGAGCATTGCCAAGAGAGACATCAACAGTTTTCAACTTCTTAACAGGACCTTGCTTCAAAACTCTTGAAGCATTTCTTTAAGATCAAATTTCTGGTTTCTTATGTCTTTAATGATGAAAAAGTGAGAACAAAAATTGCAGTAACTCAGAAAGACTCAGGAAAATTTCTAAGCATTCACTCAATAAACATAAATTAAATAAAGTTGGTTTCAAAGGTTCTCCAGAATCTAAAGTCTTGAAAAAAAGATCATGTCTATCCAGGTCAGAGTTTTGTTGGTGACTTTGAGATAATTTTCTCCACATCAGTTACCATTTTTTTTTCTTTTTTGCTTCTAATACCTGAAACTCACCTGCATCTGAGCGCCAAAGTTTGGTTGGCCTCCAGAACCAGCTGTGTACTCTTGACATCCAGGACCGGGACGCTGAATCTCACCTTTTGCTCATTACCTGCAGACGTTGGAGAGAGAAGCAAGAGAAGCATGACTCTCTGCTGTCCAATCAACCAGGTCATGTGGAAATGCGTAAGCAGTGTCCCTCTTGTTTATCAACTAAAACATTTTCTCCACTTGACCTCATACATGTATTAATTAGAGTTGAAGACACTCATCTGTCCACCCTTCCTTCCTCAGAACATGGGAAACATCCATCCTTCACTCGGAAATAGATGCCTCCTGTCACTGGCCCAAATCCCAACCATCTTGTAACTCTGTTAGTGGTCAAATCACTGCTAAGGCATTTAGTTGAGTTATTACTTGTCAATTGTTCCCAGTGGATGCTCCATTTTAGTGTTACTCACAATGCGAGCACTTCCTGTACTATTTCCTTGGGTTTCTGAGTGTGATGAGTGTGAGGGGGCAACAAACAATGACAGAGCACGATGAAGGGGAAGTTAGTGATCTCCTAATCTCCTACATGTTTTTTTTTTTTTCCTTTTACTTTTGGGCGGGAGACTTGTTGGCAGTTATATTCATACTTCATATTTTCTATTAAATCTTAAATATACACTTAACATGCAGCTGCTGCATCCAGACCAAAGAAGATAAGAAAAACCACCAGTGATTAATTCAGCATTCATTTTCCCAATGAGGGGGGAGTTAGACTGTCATGAGTCAACGTAAATCATCTGCTCAGGCCACTGAAACTGGCCAATCACAGACATATTTTCAGAGAATATGCCTTACTGCTAGGTTAGGCCTAGTTACCTATGCCTCTGAGGGGACAGGTAGCTACTAAAAATATTGATGCAAGCAGGAATGGCATCACCTTTTATGAGGAGCTTTAATGTACTTGAGAATTGTTACATTTGATGTCTAACAAGCCTACAAGAAAAGGGAAATGATTTGACAAGAATAAACATGGTGTTACGTTTCCTAGCACTTTCAGCTGGAAAGTCCCCACTTGAGGAATCTGAAATATGCAGTTGCTTCCTTTTTTAATTATGGTCAGAAAGTTAATAATCAACCAATAAGGCTCCAAACTTTGTTTTTCATCTGTCTACATATAAAATTAAGGCTCTAAAGAAAATTACTCGCTACTCATCTTTATATTACACGTATTTATGTCATTTTTGAATATATTGCATTTTGTGTAAAATGTGCATGTCATTATGAAACTCTTTGGAAATGTAATATTGTGCGTAGTATTGGAAAATCTTGATAAATTAGCATAATTTTGGACACATAATCACATACTTAAAATGTATATATATATACAGTATATATATCTATATATATAGATATAGATATATATATATCTATATATATCTATATATATCTATTTATATCTATATATATATAGATAGATAGATATATATATCTATATCTATATATATATATATATAAGAGCTCAATTTATTTAAAAACCTTCCTAAATTATTACAACAAAAGAATAACAACAAGAATAACCATTGATTATTCTACATATTTCTTATATTTAAATCTGTTTATTTTGTCTCTACTGAATTGTGTTGATTGATTAAATTCTGTATTCAGAAATTATTTGGACTTGTTGTCTTGTAAAGTGTCCGGAGATGGCATTTGTTGTGACATCAACTGCAAGAAACGTTCTAAAAGCCTAATATGCGTGAAAAATGTGTGTCCTTTCTTAGAAAACTAATTCATTTAGCGTTTTCCATATTTATTTGTTTATTTATTAGGCTGCCTTAAAATTATTCATTCTCCAAATGCTTCGAAAAACTTTCCAGAGATCTTCTGAGCGCAGAAACAACCCATCGTCCTTTTGGCAAATTGCATGAAATTAACCCCTAGTTCCTCTACTGTAATTATTGAGCTCCGGGTGATCGTGACCCCTCTTTCCTTTATATCAAAACCAATAGACTCAGGAAAGAACGCGCTTTTGTTTCCATTCAGTTGGGGCCAAGCGCACAAGGAGCCGGAGCGCAGGGGTCTAAGTTATCCAAACACTCATTCACACTGGAGAGCGGTTATGATCCTTAAAACGCTGCGCTCACAGCAGCGATCTACTCAGACTGAACAACGAGTGTCTCAAATGGCTGATAAATCCGGACGCAGATTATTCCATTAGTGCGCCTGTTGTTTTGTCTTATTTTTTGTTGTTTGTTTTCAATTAAACTTGTGCGTGAAGTTTCGTGCACGTTCTGACTTTTTGTAGCTGTATCTTGTGTATGTAATAATGACCAGTGGTTCCCCTGCTTACTTCTTAAAACATAAGAGTGAAGAATTCTCTCACCTTTTCCAAAAACGCCGTACAATCCACAAAACAGGCAGACAAGAATAAAATGCATCATTTCTGTTGAATCCGACGCAGCAATCTCTCATATATAACACACAAAAGAAGTTTTATCCTTGCTGCTGCTGATGTTACCCTCCCTCCACGGTGGCGCAGCGCTGCAGGCTGTTGCGCTCATGCAGGACTGATGGGTCAGTGAATGGAGACGGTGAGTTTCCTGAGGCTGGCTGTGGGAAATCACGCAACAGGACGCGCAGCTTTAACTCCAGTGCAACTTTTTCCCATCGTTCTGGATTGTGTTGCCACTTTATATTGTTCCCACACTGCGGTCACCGGATGGTGGACTTATGTTACGTCCACTGACACACCCACTGCGCGTAAAAGGAGTATCCTCCCAGTCCTGGGTGGTCAAGTGATCAGTGTGGTGCTGATGAAAAAATATTATGACATCTAAATGAGTCAGTTTTATTGCACTAACTGTTAAAGTTTCATTCTGCCCACTCTGTATTAGGGAATCTGATGATGATGATTATTATTATTAGAAATGCATGCAGGTTGCATCATGAACCTGCTCTGCGTTCCCATCTTGCACCCTTGATTGGTAGACGGGCTGAGCAGCACGTAGGCACCAGGAATGTGCGATTCGCTTCCTCAATCATCAAAATGACAGATGAGTTTCTCACATTGCAAACGGAAAATGCCTTTAAAAAAAAAAAACAAAAGGAAAAAAACAGTGCCACATGCATGCGATCGTAAGCGCGAAGTGCACGTAGATGGTTCAGTAAACACCGATGTCATAACAAGACAGTTCAGACGGCTGTTTTTAACAGAGAATAAAAGGCAAACTGTCTTAGTCAAATCCTGCATCATTCTTTCTGCAGAAGCAGTTTTTAATCATCAAAAAATTGTATAAGCAGCAGCGGTATATATGCACAAAATGGTTGGTTGCTGCTCTTTTTCCAGGACATCACTATCCTGACCTGAAGTGTGATCATCCTGCGCAGGATGATTAACTTATGTGGCAAACAAGGAAGTATTTCTGATACCTCTACTTCATTAACTGAACAGACATTTCCTTAAAAGCTTGGAAGGCACCTTTTTTTGTCTCTGGTGTAAGATTCACATCCAAGATGGCTCTGCATTCTAATAAGCAGCTTTCTTGGGAGTACAAATGCTTACAGAAATTTTAAAAAAGTTTTTAAAAACAAGCCAAAAACAAAATTAAAAAAAAAGAAACAGCATAGTGTCATTAAATATTTTGTGAAAAATTGCAGTGAAAATACATGTACTGAGTGTGATACGTTACTTTTTGATGGTTCAGATTATCAGAAGTCTTTTTAGTGGATTTCTAAAGGTTTAACTCCAGGAAGGTGACAGCCCATGTCCTGTGTGTGTCAAGTTGTGACTCCAGCTGCTGCCAAAGATCTCTAAATCTCCCACAAACTCTTGAATTGAACCTGTTGGTTGTAAACCTGTCTCTACTAATTTTTTCCTTCCACTTAGCTTTCTATGAATGTATTTAGAGACAGATCTCTGAACTGCCAGCTTCTTTAGCAATGACCTTGTGAGGTTTGAACTCCTCGTGACTGTCTGCTTGACAATTGAGAAGTTAGCAGTCTTGCATGCTTTATCATAACATTTCTTAAATTTCTGTTAAATTTTGGGTCCATACCTATAAACTATAATCATAAAAATTAAAAAAAACAAATGCAGGGAATACACCAATCTGCATGGAAGGGATCTATATGAGTTTAAGTTTATGAACTAAATTATACAAATCAACTTGAATTAAGTTTTAATTCAATGAGATATCACTTTAGACCTGCCAGCAATTAGTGATACGAGCCGAATTATCAGAGAAGACGAAAAAGCAAATGAAAACATTTTCCTGCAAAAGACATAAGTTTCACTTCTGATTTTACTTCATTTTAAGCAGCAACTAATTGTTGTTTTTAAAGATAAAATAAGTTACAGGGTGGCAGACATGCTCTTCTTATCAGCTTCCTCCTGCATTTACAGAGTATATTCAACATGTAGCTATGGCTCAGGTACACATATACACAACGCACAAACAAATATACAGTACAGGAAGTTATCAGTACACAGTAATATTACAGTACGCAGACAAGTGTAGATTAAGCACATCTGGAGACGACTTTTTCCACATAAGAGTGAATAAACAATTTGTAATAATTTTTTTTTAAAATTTTTGACAGAATCAAAAGGAATGGAGAGTCGTGTTTTTACTGGAAAACGTCTATCCTGATGATTCTCTCTTGGCAGACACCACTTCAGGTGCCAATTGCAAAATACCAGCACCTGTATCAGAGGGACAGTGAGGTGTGAATGTTTTAATAAGAAACAGACATTACAAGCAAGCTGAGCGGTGATAAATCTCTTCCATATAAGAGCCGAGCATCTGCTGGGGTTTTTGTTTCCATCTCAAGCTGTTTGCTTGTAGGAGATGCACTTTAATTACAAATATGGCAAAAGTAGCTTCATATTATATAAACTAAGCAACAAAAACATTCAAACGAAGCATCTTGGCTATTGCGTAGTAAAGTCATTTAAAGTTACTATTTATTACATCCATGTATTCCAATATATTTGAGGTTTTGTCACAATCTCCTTGTTGAAATATTGAGAGCTACATATGTTTTAGCATATAACTTTATATTAATTTCTTTATCATAGCTAAAATATTGACCTGTGCAGTGTAATCGATAATAATACACACCAAATTCAAAGCTTAAGGGACTATTTAGATATTTCATGTTGGGCTCTGTGGGGAGGTCATCACAGACTTCTGCTGGAATAAAAACTGTCAAATGCAACAACAAAGTTTCATAATTACCAACATATTCATTTTCAAGACATGTAAATAAATAATAAAATAATGTTTCCACGAAGTACTGGATTTTGAATTTCTTTCCAATCAAAGCTAAGACGGAAGAAATTGAATTTAAGTTAACGTAGCTGTTAGAGTTTTTCAAGTTTCTGCAAAATCACAAACAAACAAAAATTACAAAAGAAAACAGTACATCAGTTATCGTAGTAACATTACAGTACCCAAACGAATCTATAGATGAACATCTGGTGATGACTTTTTCACATTAAATACAAGAAATGACCTTTAATTTGGGGGAAAAAAACATATTTTGAATATTGACAAGATGAGAATTGACGATGATCGTTAAAATAGGCTTCGATGAGATTTTGATAGAAACGATGTAGATTGTATTCACTGGAAAATATCTATCCTGATCATTCAAGTTTGGCAGAGACTAGTTTACATGATAAGAAAAAATATCAGCAACTGCAGCAGGAGGAGCTGAGCGACAGCGAGGCGTAATGTTTTAATAAGAAACAAGACAACATGGACTCAAGACAACATGAGTAGTGAGAAATTTCTTCCATATTCAGACATAGCACTCTTTTTTCATACAAACTAAACAACAAAGACATACAATAGAAACTCCTTTGCAAGTTTGCAGTAAAGTTTCTGCAAACTCAGGTTGTTCAGAAAAATTTTCTGCAAGAAAGATACTGACTACTTTAGCCTCTCCACAGAACCCCATTCCAAAAAACCAAACTATCTGTAACATTTTGATGTTGTGTTTATGATACCCTGTTTTAAGTTCATTTGCCAATCTAATCAAGTATAAAATAAATGTTTGTGCATGTCAACATTTTGTTTCTTGCAGATTGTGAGGATGCTGATTGGTTTGCAGCACTGAACAAATTCCCAAAAAGTGACTGAACAAAAATGTGTCGTCAGTACTCAAACCACTGTCTGTTGAAGTTATTTCCTCGTCAGAGTCTCATGTTTTGTCAGACCTGACCTTTGGTCTGCTGGCGGATCCAGTCGGTGAATTTGACCACCTGGGTATAGACGCCGGGGCGGTTCTGCCTCGCACAGCCTTCGCCCCAGCTGACAATCCCTGCCAAGAACCACCGTCTTCCTCGCTCCAGACACACCAGCGGACCTCCTGAATCCCCCTGAGGAATCAAATAACGTGTGAAGGAGATAATATTAAGTTTTCAATTCTTGTTTAAATAAATCCACTGGGTTGTTGCACTGTTTGAGTTGCTAATGAATGTATTCACTTCGCTTTGTTCTATAATTTCTATTCACATATCTTCTCTTATTTTATGTCATTTTTGTTGGGCATCACCTTGATCAGCTGCGATTGCTGTTTTTAAAAGTGATTCACATATAAAATGGTTTATTATGGAAACAACTAGAGAGGGGTCACATGGTCAATTACAATTACAATATGATGTTAAAAAGTCAAAATAAAATACGTCTACTTTTAGAAAGTCTGACTTAGAATTAATTGGTGAAAATATACTGTTTCAAAATGTGACACTCCTGATTTAGAACAAACATATTTTATTGATATTTGACAAATTGATTAAGAGGTAAGGTCACTTTCTGACAAATCATAGTACATTAGGTCTTTGACTTGATCAGAAAAACATATAATTCCAGTGAATTGATCAGTTTCTTGCCAAAACCTCTTAGGAATTTGGTGTGTACTGAGACCACACTGAAGACACAATGCACAGGGTTTTAATATCCAGAAAGAGATAACCCTGTACAATCTATGCCATGTAAAAGAGCAGCTTAAGACAGTGCATTGTGTCACTAAAATGAAAATAATCAGATTTGTCCGGCTCAAGGGTTATGTTCTCAGATCTTTTTATTAAAGTCACCAACCTGGCAGGCGTCCACACCTCCCTGCAGGTTTCCTGCACACAGCATCCTGGGAGTAACAGCATCATCGTACAGCTTGTTACAGACTTTTCTATTAATAATTTTCACTGAAGCTTCTTGTAAACGAGACGCCAGTTCACCTTGAAATAATAATAATAAAAAACAAAAGTAAGTTGACGGTTACAACCTTAAGTTGTTACCGTCAACTTAAAGTTCAGATGCTGAGCAGCTCTTACCGTCCTCCATGAGAACGCCCCATCCCGTGACAAAGCAGTTTGTCCCGGTGGTGAAGGTGTGTGAGGAGGCAGGAACACACACAGGCTGCACTAAGTCATTAAAGAAAACTGGAGCGCTGAGCTCCAGAAGGGCGATGTCGTAGTCAGACGTGAACTGGTCGTATTGGGGGTGGAGGAGGATCCGACGGATCAGTCTGGTCGCTCCTCCGTGGCTTCCTCTGGTCATCACACGCATGCCGAGGTAAGCCCGCCAAGCACGAGCGTCAGAGTATCTGCAGACACAATGAGCGGGAATGCAGCATGTAGACGTGAGGCAGAAAGATGAGGCCAGGGGTTTCTGTTGTCTTTCTCACTTAATGGCATCAGAGTCTTGGAAGCAGTGCGCTGCAGAGATGAGCCAGCGATTGGAAACCAGCGTGGCTCCACAGACGTGGCCGTAGCGCTCCATCTGTAGGCTGACCTGCCAGGGCCACGACCCCAGCACAGCATCAGACCCCCCCACTATCTTAGTCCGCTTTTTAGGCCTGGTGCCACACCCTATCAGAAACAAAACAAACAAAAAAATCTATAAGAACTTAATCTTTACTATGACAAAGCTGAAAAAAGTGGGAAGTCCTGAGATGTACCACAGCGCAGTTCGTCAGAGCTGTCGAAGCAGTCTTTAACCCCGTCACACTCAGGGTTGACCTTGCTGACACATTTTCCATTGGCACATTTATAGGACGCCACGGAGCAACTCTTGAGATCTGAAGAGAATGCGTAAGTTTATTCCTCTAGAAATATGGTGAGTGTCAAACAGCAGCACTGACATAAACGCTCACATGCTCTGGTGCAGTTCAGTTCATCACTGCGGTCTTTGCAGTCGACCACACCATCACACACAGATGACTTTGGTAAACACACCTTGTTGGGACAAACGTGGTAGCATTTAACTTCTGCAAAGCACACACACAAAAAAGCAAAATCAGTCAACCAAAACAACAAGTGCCTGCTCTCTTTGGTACATTATCAGTGTGCCTACTCACCACAGCTGCCTTCCTCACTGCTATCTGCACAGCTGCTCTGACCAACACACTGGCTGCTCTGAGGTTTGCACTGACCGTTCCCACAGAGCACTTCCCCAGGCCTGCAGGATGCTGATTGTTTCACATTAAGGTGCAGAAACAAAAGCCAGACAAATTTTCTTTAGACTTCACAAAAAAAAGTGTTTTTCAGTTAAACATAAGAATACATGTACAAGAATTATCAATAAAACACATATGTTAAGGACGTAAAGCAGTCAAGCTCCACAGAGTTAAGATTGGAGCCATCTAAACGTTGCAGAGGACCGGCCCTGGAGAACTGGAGTTTGGGACCAAAGTTTGACGCACTTTAAGGCAACATTTTTTCTGTTCAAAGTGTATTTCTTTTCTTTTCTTTCAGTGACACTTACAGCATTTAGCTTCATCCCGTCCATCTGAGCAATCCTTCACTCCATCGCAGACCTTCCTCAGAGGGATACAGCGTCCATCTCCACAGCGAAACTGGCGAGGGCAAGCTTGGAAAAACACCAAGTGAAACTTGAGAAGTGTTTTTTTTTTTTTTTTTTTTTACTCTGCTAAACTGATGAAAATGAAACAATTATTATTCATAAATAACAATAACAAAATGAAAATATGGTCTTAATATTATTTTGTTTGTGCACAAACAAATATGTATTGTGGAGTGAAAGGATCCAGTCTGACTTACTGCCCTCTGGAGAGAAAGCTCGGTACAGCAAGTAGAAGCCCTTGTTGGTGAGAGATTCATCAGAGTGGAAGTGGATGGAGAGAGGAGAGGAGTACACTCTCTTTCTGCCGCTCTCTGACAGGGGATTACACAGTCTGGATGTGACCAGTAAGATGCTCATCAGTCACAAAAAGCATGAAGTACATAAAACATTTGAAAGAGTAACACTCCTCAAACATTTCCACATTTTGTCACATTACGGTTTTTTAAAAAGTGATAAGTATTTGTGTAGCGGAAGGAAGCTTTCACAGTGTGGTTTAAATTTGTATGCAAATATCTGAAAAGTGTGAGGTGTGTTTTTTATTTAATATCCCTGCCAACAGATTGTTCTACCTGAGCTGTCGTGCTCCTCAACTCCTCCAAAGTTGCTATAGATGTTTTGGTTACTTCTCTGATCTGTGTTGTCCTCGTTTCACCTGTCAGTTTAGGTTTGTTGCCATGTTTTGGTAACTTTGCAATTACATCCTTCTCATTTTCAGGTGACTGATCAGTGTTAAAAAAAAACATGTTATTTTTTCACTAATGTCCTCTAATAAAACTCTAAAGTATTCACAAAGCATTTAATCCCCGTTTTTACTGGGACAAAATTACACACAGATGGACGTTAGTAGAGACTTTTGTGGGAAACTTGTTGCATTTTATTTAGAGCTTTTAGAGTAAAAGGGGCTGAATACAAATGCAAACCACAGTTTCTTAAAAAATTGTGCAACAATATTCTTCCACTTATGTACTACTATGAATTAATCTACTACATTGAATTTTGTGTCTGTAATATGACAAAATTTAAAAACGTTTAACAAATTAACATTTTCAAAGTGCTTAAGCTTCACAACTCACTTAACCCCCGCAATGTCCAGCCAGTCCTTCTCACAGCTATCAGACGACGGGGAATCTTGAATGTCTAAAGTCACGATTGTCATCGAAATCAGATATCCGGGCACAGGCACCTGATAAAGTAAACAGCAAAGTCCAAACATTACAATTCAGAGGTTGGAATGTGTTTGAGTTGCCAGACTAAGGGATGGTTTCCTCCCTCTCTGCTTCATTCTAAGTCTGTTAATAAATACTGAAACTTGAATGCATTAGCGGTGATGTTCAGCTCACCCGTAGAGTCCATGTGCAGTCTATGTTAGGAGGATAAAAGGAGGGGTAGTAAGGTGAGGAAATGGAGCCGTTCCATGAAGAAATTGAGCCTCCACAGCCTGCAGGGGACGACGTTAACATGAAGAAGTTCACCAAATTAACAGCAACATCAACATCAAATACTATCCTACAAGTGGGAATGAAATAATAGATAAGGTAGCCCTGAAACATCAGGTATTGTGTTCTCGTTTTGAGCTACCTGCCCTACCTGCTTTTGGGATGGCTTGAAAGTAAGCTTTGAAGATTGCTCCATCTTTCTGCCTGCTGAAGGAGAAGGTGACCAACATCACATTCCCCGAGGAGGTCAGCTTCATGACTGGAGATGAGCCTGAGACCGGCAGCCCGCACCATCTGAAACAGTTCAATATTTAACTGTGACGATGTCAAGGAAAACACAATCTGAAAACACGTGTCCAAATTCACAAAACGCTCCAAACCTGGCAATGATCTTGTTCTGCAAAGGAAGCAGGAAGTCATAGGCAGAGAGTTTGTGGGCTGTGCAGCTTCCAGGCGTGGCGCCCTGAAGCGTCAGGACAACCAGACGCACAACGTGACCCGAGGGCACGCGCAGACGCCACTGGTAGTATGGCTTCTTGGGACTCACAAGACTCAGAGTTCGGTTGTTCCCATATTTAGCGTAGAGATCAAAAGATATTGCTAGAAAGTGACAGAAGAATGAAATTAACCAGATGAAACCCAACTGGTGACGTGATGGTGAAAAGGTTTTCTGTGAGTCTTTCATGAGTATTTAATTGAAAAAGAAAACATTTAAAAGGATGAAAAGATGACTTCCTGTCATTTTTCCACAGGAAATCTACACTCCTCACCTTGAAACCCAAGCTGCCATTTTCCTCCCTGGATGCTATTTGGGTTTTTCATTTTGTCTATTCTGTCTTCTGAATCAGAATCATCAGAGTCCAAGTCTGCAAAGACACACAAAGCAATCTAAAAAAATCTCTGCAGCTCAAAAAGTTTTGTTACAACATGCAGCAACGAGCTGTACCCAGCAGGGGGAGCGTGTCGTCCTCCTGCTCCATGTAGTAGTGCTGCTTGTTGCGGCTGTACCGCACCACCTTGTTGGTGCCGGGGAGCCTCCGCTGCAGCCTCTCTGGGCTGGAGCTCTGGATTTCCAGGGCCACATTGTGGGGGGCTGAAAATTTACTCCAGTAGAAAACACCGAGCCCCTCCTCTCCTTCACTGTCACACGAAAAGGAAGTAAAAGGATTGATGTTCTAGATAAGGAGGATGTTTTCATTCCTTCTTGGATTTATTTTAGACTCGGCTCACCTGAAGGCAGTAATTCCTGAGCGCAGGTAGTAAGACCTCCACGGGGTAGAGTCGTAGAGTTTTGAGAACTGTTTTAGAGAAGTACAGAGAAGTGGTCATGCAACCTTTTCACCGTTTCTGTAGCTTCAAACACGATCTTCTTAGTATTTTGTTGGGATTTTGTGTTTAAGATCAACACAAAGAAGTGTCTACTTGTGAAGTGGAGTGAAAATGACACATGGTGTTTTGTACCTTTGTACAGCATAATAAGTGACAGTATTATCAATATATATTGATACAGTCTGTAAACACAATTGAGACATTACCTCGTTTCACAGGAGGTTACATAAATACCAAACTAGGCTGATTCAGAGTTTGGGAATTCCCTTCTATCAACTTGACCTTTTGCTCCAAAAATCAAGCCCTGGCCCCCGGATGTTATCTTTGTCCTCCTGTCATCCCACCTTGCCCTACTGCCCTGCCCCGGTTGGTTCATCCGCTCTCTGTAGTGTGCTGCACACATAGTGGCCAATTGTCTGAAAGCTTCACAGACAATGTTTTTATTGAAGGACTGCTCTTCCTCTCACTCTCGCTGCCCGGGCCTCGCGGGCCTCACAAATGCCAGGCTTGTCCTCGGCCCCTGAAAGGACCCGGTCCCTCGGGGTGCTGTTGACTCACACACACTATGCACAGCTCCTGTTTCAGCTTTACATTTAACACCACCAGAAAGAGACACAGAGAGAGACAGAGTGAGGCAGAAGAGGGAAGAGTACAAAAAAACAGACATGGGAGGATGGAGAAGATAAGGAGGAGACACACAAGCAAGAATGTGAGGAGAGAGGAGAGGAAGAGGGCAGCAGTGTTTTTGAAAGTGACATTAAAACACTGGTGCTGTGTTGTAAATGAAGCATATTAAAAGAAGATGAGGAGGAAATGCAGTAACAGACTAGCTCAGCATTTCCACTTACATAATGGTCCAAAGCCTGAGCCTGCAGGCGGAACTGAGGGGAGGCGGGGTCGATCAGCTCTAATGAGAAGGTCAGGTTTGGGAACTCTACGCTGCTGCCCAGGAAGAACACCGAGCAAGACGGAGCTGGGGAGACAGGTACACTGGAGATATGAGACTGATGTGGAGTGAGATTAAAAATAAATACAGTTCAAGACGCAGGAGAGGTCTGATTAAACGTCAGAATCTAAACTCACATGTTAAATAGTTGAGAGTCAGCGTAATGGCAGCAGTGAAAGGTAAAAATGGTAGGAGGCCTAACACAAGCCTCCTCCAGGAACAGCATGATGACGCTGTTTGGCTCTCCGTCTTCTGTCCCCCCGGACCCTCAGACTTTGGCAAGGAGGGGTCAAGTGAGCCGGTGGACTGCTTTAACTCTTCATCTCTCTTTTAGGGCAAAAGATATGACAGAAAATGAGATCTTATAAAATAGATAGTATAACTATAGCATCCATAAAATTAATTAATGATCTGAACAAGGCAGTGATTCCAGGCTTCTCAACACTCAGGGTAGACCTACTGTAATTTAAATGATTACAAGTCACAAAGTGCTGCCATTTAAGTCATGGCTACAGCATAAGGCAAACACATAAAACATGCAGAACCGCTGCTCTGGACAACAAAAAACTCATTTCGATAAGCTCTCAAATTCTCATTTAAGAATTTGGTTGCACTTTTGAAAAAAAAAACAAAACTGGTCAGACTCCAACTGTCACATCACACTTATACATCACAGTGAGCAGGTAAAATGGCATTCACTACGTTGATTCCTGATGTAGGGCATTAAATAGTAGGTGTTTGTATACTGATGATACTGTGAATTACATATTTTTTCAAAACTGGAACAGTGACCGTATGTTTTGTCTGTTCTGACTTCAGCTCTTATTTTGTATTTGAGGCTGACTAGATTCAGTTTCATCCAGTTACTAAGCATGATGCAGTTTATAGGACTAATTTTACACTTAAATAATTGAACAGAAATATTTCTAACTTTAAAAATTTTTTTTTGCCAGCATCAAAATATTAGGGTCTTTTCGAAAGTTTTCCCAGTTTTAGAAAAACATCCAAACAGTTTTCCATGTTGGGATGAAGCTGGGAGCCTTAAATTTCTCCAGAAGTTGTCAGTTGTATTCTCTATTCTATTCTCACCTATTCTGACCTTCACTCCTGTAATCAGTTTACAATTTTGCTAGTGTTTAGACTGTACACCAGGTTTAATATCTACCAATGTTGCTTCTTATTGACTTCTGAGCATAACAGGAGAGCGGTGAATAAAAAGGAACCTCAAAATCGATGACGACTAGATTTTATGCCCGTACAGGGAGTGATTTACTGACTGCAATGATGTCGATCTCTACACTCTAATGATTTCCTAAAACATTTAAGAGTTGGTAAAATTCTCTGGGGGAAGGAAAGCATGCCTGAATGGTTCTGCTTTCCCACGGCCTGCAATGTCAGCACTCAGTCCAAGTGTCACAGGCAGAGACCCCTGTGGATTTCACAATTAAACGCAGCTCAATTAGTTTGACGGGTTGTAAATATGATTCCTTTTCCAATGCAACTGTAAATATCAACAGCAGACAGTGACAGAATGAGAATAAGGGGAGACATCCAGAGTACAAAATGTCTTTGGAAGTTTTTTTTATCTGCAGAGAAAAGTTCTTATGGCTTACCTGTGTAGCTGGACAGCTGGGGTGTCCGTGTGCGGAGACACAGTACACCTCACAAGTTTTGCTTTGGGGCAGAGTCCACATAGCACAATCCAGTTTAGCTCCAGAGAGGTGACTCGCAACAATACCTCAGACATAGAAAACGATGGAGAGAGGGAGGAAAAGAGAGGAAATCCCCACTGTTGCTTCCTCTGACCAAAAAAAAAAGAAAAAGAAAAACGGAGCAAAAAGAAGGAGCAGAAATCTGAGCTGAGGAGCTCAGACACGCAGGTGCATTCACCGCCTCCCGTTTACCTGAACAGGGCGGCAGGTGTCACACGGAGCCCCAGAATGCAGTGCTAGGGACAATGGGGCCACTATGAAAGGCTACTATCCGAGCAACCATCCGTTGGACAGATATTGTGGGCAAACTTGCTCTCTGTGTATGCAAAGGTCTCAGATCAGAGGGACAAAAGAGAGCTTGAGGAGAACGTGTAGGAGATATTATATTTGGAGCCCATGGACGCTCCACAGGCTCCACAGGCTGCATCCAACCCTTTCCAACTAACAGAAGGAACTCAATAACTAAAGAGGCATCATACACAGGGAGTGTGTTTTATGTATGTTTTTTATTAATGACTGAGCAGGATACATGGGTTTGATGGTGTCAGCTAATATGGCTGTAGATCCAGGAGGTGAACTTGGTGACCCTGGTGTAGACCCCAGGCAGGTTTGGTCTGCCGCAGCCGGACCCCCAGCTCACAATCCCTATGAGGAACCAGCGACCCCCGTCTGAGGCCTGGCAGGACAAAGGACCTCCTGAATCCCCCTGGGAAACAAGAAAAGACTCTTCAAAAATCTACAAGATGAATAATGAAGAGGTTCAATGGAGTCGCAGGTGATGAAATGCCACCTTACCCTGCAGGCGTCCCTCTCTCCGGAGGGGAGGCCGGCACACAGCATTCGTGGGGTGATTGGTCCGTAGCTCTTTTTGCACTCGGTCTGACTCATTATGGACACCTCTGCCTTTTGGAGCACAGAGGGCAGCACCTTATCTGAGAAAAGAGGGATTAGACTTCTACTTACACTCTGCAGGATTTACTTACAGTTTACAGTTGTACCAAAACGTTTTTAAGACTCACAGAAATGTTGTTGTTTTATCAGCATTACAGTTTGTCTGATGTCAGAAGTAAATTTCAGAAAACTAAGTATAATTTAAACACAAACCCCACATTTGAAAAGTATTTTAATGTCATCTGTTAAATCATTTCATTGCTAGGTTGTTAAGTAAAAGTAGGAAGCAGAATAGCTCCATTAACGGAAAGAACAGCTTTAAATCCCATTTGTTTAGTCAACTGTGGCTTCAGCATCAATCATTTTTCAAATCATCAAAACCTTCAAGGAGAGAGTTTCAGCTGCTGTGAATAAATTCCAGGATGAAAAAGAAAGTCCAACAAGTATCCCACAGAGGATTCACTCAATAATAGATTGTGTATCGACCAGTAAAGAACTTGATCAGGAAAGGCAGCAGCCAGGTGTGAGGGTTTCTACATACACAGTGTGGTGAATTCCTGGTCACTCTGGTGTTAAAAAGAAGTGCACAGAAGACACTTGTCTCCAAATTTTTTTTTAATAAAGTACCATGATTGGACCATAATTACTTGTAAAGCTATTTTCTCTGATTTAGTCTGATTCAAAAGGTTTTCTGACGGATGTGGGAAAGAAACACTGAAAGCCATGATGAGTCCTGTATCAGTTTGGTATTAAATAATGCTTTTACCAGCATGATGGAGGACCATGTGACAAGGTAAGCATGATTATTATGTAATCATAATTTGGATTAATGATCAGGAAGCTCCCTTAAATCCTAATCTAACTGAGAACCCTTGAACTCTTATAAAATTAGTCAATTTCCCAGTAATATAACGTATGAAATCTCTGTATGGAATCATATAATCATCTTATTAAAACATCTAAAATCACTGAAAGTTTGTGAACAACAATATTTCCGCCAGTCTCAAAGCTTTTGGCCACAGAAAAGCTGTTGAAAAGGGACCATTTCTTTGAGATGATGCATAACTCATCTTAAACATACATATGAAAAGAAAGGAGATTTTCTTTTCTTATGTTGTTTCAGAAAGTTCTTGCATTTTATCAGGGTCACTTACACTTTTTAGAGACACTGTTTAGGTCATTTGATCGCAAAAATATTTGAGTGTAAAAATGCCAAAAACATGAATTCCTATCAATAATGGTATGTTTTTTGTAACACTAACAAAGTCATGTCACCAACCTTCCTCAGATCGGTATCCCCACCCGGTCACCAAGCAGCGGTGTGTGTCTGTGACGGTGTGGGATGAAGGGGGCAGGCACACAGGCTGGACCAGCGGCCAGAGGGAGGGAGGCCAGGGCCTCTTCAGCTGCAGAAGGGCGATGTCATAGTCAAAAGTGTACGCATTGTAGTACTCATGCACCACAATCCTCTGGATCTCTGCAACGTGTTTGGCACTGCCCTGCGTCAGCATGCCGAGGTGAGCACTCCAGGAGCGAGGGTCAGAGAGGCTGCAGGGACACAGGTCAGGGGTCACTTCACAAGCTCTGGCGAGGCCACTTTATATGCAAAGACACATAGGGAAACAGTTTTGCTTCATCAACGATGAGGGAGACTGACCTTTCTTTTCTGAAGCAGTGGGCAGCTGAGACGAGCCAATCAGAGGAGAGGACAGAAGCGCCACAGTACAAGCTGCCTGCAAAGTGAAGGCTGACCTGCCAAGGCCACTCCCCCTCGTGAGAGTTAACCCCGCCCACAATCCGATCCAGGCCTGACGTAGAGCCCACCTTCCTCAGCGGGGAGGGGAGACCACAGGCTGAGAGGGACGAACAGATGGGTTTAGCTTTTTATTCAAGTCTGTGCCAGCAGGCGTTAATGTTTTCAGTAAAATCATAAGCATGTTTACAAAATCCTACCGAAAGTATTCATACTGATTTGTTCTTTCTTTAGTTTTCCAAACTTTAGTGTCTTTTACTCAGATTTAATGTGATATATATTGTCAGAATAACACTGAGTTGGAATAAAAATGATAAATGTTTTTTAAACTTTGTGATGGCTGCATTTGCATTCAAGCTCCTTGAGTAGAAGCACCTTGTGTTTCAATTACAGCTGCAAGTCTTTAGGTACCTGTGTCTACCAGTCTTCCTCATCCACTGAAATTATTTGCTGATTCTTCTTTGCCAAACAACATAATTTCAGTCATAAGGACAGAAAGGGAAGGTGAGTTTCCCTTTTTGGGACTCCAACTGGTAGGTGAGCTTCGGTCCAAATCTCATGCCTTTTACAGCATCTAACAGGATTTCTTCAAGTATTGATCTGTATTTAGTTTTACCAGTCTTGCCATCAAACAGTTTCCCTGCTTTAGAAAAGCTTTGCCTCAGCATGAGGTATATTTACCACCATTGTCCATGTAATTGAATGTTTTCAGGTCGATTCTCCTTACATGAGTCAGTTCCATTTCACAATTGTGGGCTATAAAACACCAATAAAATATGCCAAAGTTTGTGGTTTAGGGAACAGAGTGAGAAAAGCTCAACAGGTTTGAATGCTTTTGCCATCTGACGTATCAGTGATGTACCACCAACATGTTCATAGGTTGAATATTTTATAACCTATAAAGTATATAGGTTATACTTTATGTAGGTTATACCTTTATATATCTTTATACCTTTATATAGGTATATAGGTTATAGATTATACTCTACACCATCCTGACTGTGGTGAGAATGACGTTCTCACCACAGTCATCCTCGTCGCTGCTGTCCCGACAGTCGGGGACGTCGTCACACTTTGCATTTTTCTTCAGGATGCAGGATCCGCTCCTGCACTGGTATCTGATCGCCGAGCAGCTCGTTTCTGAAATTTCGCAGTCTGAGAGGTCAAAGGTCTACAGAACATAAAGGCAAGGTGGTGTCTCTTCAAAAATCAATGGAGAACACTCACCTTGTGTGCAGTTTATCTCATCGACTCCATCAGAGCAGTCCATCTCTCCATTACATACAAACAAAGGGTGTGGAGGTCTTTTAGTGCTGCAGGTTATTGTGGGTCTTGCTGTGAAGAAATGCACCATTTTTCTTACAGTTAATTCAAGCAAATATAAATGGTTTTGTAAGAGTGTTGCAACCCAGTATTAGACTTGCTAAAAATGTCCCATTTCTTTCCCTGTAGCCCATAAACGACTTACAGCAGAAGACCTCATCACTCTCATCCTGGCAGTCATCCAGGCCGTCGCAAAGTCGACTCTTCTCCACGCAGAGTCCAGTGGTGCACAAGAACTGGCCTTCTTGACACGCTGGTGGACACATAGATATATGCACATATTTGGTTATTCGCTAAATATTCAGTGCGTGTTCAGGTGTTTATTTTAGTTGTTCCAGTGGATCAGATGTGTGCTGTGCAGTGCTTACGCTGGCTGATGTTGTAACTGTGGTATGAGGCCTGGAAAGGTTGAGCAGAGTTAGGTGAGCTGCAGCGAAACTCCATCTGTGGACTGTGGTCGGGGATCCGAAACACGGTGTGGTGTCCTACGTACATGCCGCAGAATCTGTGGAGGAGGAAGCAGGTTTCCAGTAAACCATCAAGCCAAGTTCAAGATGGCCAAATGTTCTCTGTGGTGAAGCTGCAACTACATACATGACTTCGTTGACCCTCCACCAGCCACTATCGCAACCTTTTATGTCCTCAGGTTTCAACGCGTAGTTCTCGAACTGCAGAGCTACGCCTAATTTAGAGTTTGGAGTCTGTAAACAAAAAAAAAAAAGTGTAGAATGCACTTACTGAAAAAGAAACAATAAACATACATTTGTTTTCATGTCAATTAATGAGAATGTCTACCTTAAACCTCCAGCTACAGGAACACTGTGGAGGCAGCAGGCTCGGGTAGAATGGGCTGTAGATTCGACCACTGATATCAGGCTCCAACTTGGTCTCAATTTGGGACATACATACTGAAAAAGACACAAGAGAATCAATATTATTTAAAACTGACTCGAAATCTATGTTCCCTCTAGTGAATTCAAAGAGACTTTGTATATATTTTGCAAAGGTTAATGAGGAAAAAGTGTCAGAATGACCATTTTCATTGAGCTTTACCTAAATATAACACTTTCTGTGTGTTACACAGAAACAGCTTCATGGAGATGCTTAAAAATTATAAAATTTTACAGCACACCCCACATTTATTCACAACTCTGAGAAGGGTAAAAAGCCATAAAACAAATGAACCTTTTACAGCAGTGGCATAACTAAACACTAAAAATTGTAGAAAAGCCCAACCTTTGATTTAAGTATATTTATTTATTGTGAATTTGAGTCTTTGACTTCCAGATTCTGTTCATTCCTTAGTTTAAGATTCCTTATAGTTTACTCACAGTTTACTTACAATTGCTGGATCTTAGCTTATTGGTTAGTTCTTGGTTCACATTTTTTTGACGTCTGTGTATTTGGTTTGATCATTAATTGTCAGATTCAAATGTTAAGTTTGATTTGCTTCAAAATATGTTTTTAAGGATCGCACAGACATTTTACTAAAATCCCAATAAAATATCGTCTGTTATGTTTTTCTATATATTTTGACCTGCTCTCTGTAAAAACAAGAGAGTAAGGTGTCATACTTTCCTCAGCAATGGCTTCAAAGTGTCCTTTAAAGCTCTTGTTGCCACTGGTCATCCTGAAGGACAGCAGCATGACGTTGGAGGTAGAGACGATGGAGAAGGAGCTGGACGCCGGCTCACACAGCCTGCGGCAGAAACGCATGAAAACTCATGAAAAATGTACCTTCAGAACAGATGGCATGGGTTTCTTAGCCACCAAGAAATAGATGAAAAACAAGAAAAGTATAGATGCACAAAGGATGGGACCTGATCTTGATTTGTGAAGAATTACATATCCACGTTTCTCATAAGAACATTGAATGTCTTCATGAAAGCTTGAAACGAAAAAAAAAACCTCAATAAAAGTTACAATATACGGCAAGCTGGAGGGATTGTGAACATGTGGGGCAAAGGATATTGAATATGGAGCTACCATAAAGGAAGGTGAGATTATTAAAAAAGAAAAAAAAAAAAACATTTACATAAACACGTACTGCAGAGTACTGGGATGTTTTAATCACCAGAAGTAAAATAAATCTTAGTATGCCTCTGCTGTAGCCTCACCTGTGCAGAATGCGCCCTCTCATGGGCAGCAGAGCGTCGTACACAGTCAGGGCGTCGTTCACACAGCCAGTGGGCTCAATGAGGAACGAGGTGACGGTCAGGCGGATCAGCGAGCCGGGCACTGCAGTCAGCTTCACGTGGCAGTTCACACCTCCCCACGATGAGTAGACGTTTAGCGGGACGCTGGCTCCTGGGAGGTTGGCGTACAGCTTATCAACGCACTGCGAGTCTGAGAGAGATAAAAATGACATGCAGTACATCTTTAATTCATATGACCAGGTTCCTATACGATTAATTTCTGAACGAGATACATTTCAAGACTTAAGTGTCCAAAGTTTTCAGGCCTTGATTTCAGTTTTGAAAGCATGAATGCGGCACCTTTTGATGATTGTATGGCAGGAGGTCAAGATTACAAAAATGAAAAAGTCAGAGGTTGGTTGGAAGGAGGGAAGATGTGCCCAGTTTTAAATGTTACTTATTATGTTTTTCTGAATCTGTTATCTGTTAGGATAAATCTATGGTCTATACAAAACATGTTCATTACATTTTCTGAAAAAACTCATTGTAAATGTTCAAATATTTAAATCAGTGCATGTCCCCATCGCCCCATTTAAAAAAAAAAAAGACTTGTCTTTTCCAGCAGCCATTATACAGCTGATATAGTGGTAAACCAAATGTGCTGAAGCTCAGCTTCACTTGCTAGTTAACTGTGCAGTGCCTGCTGATTTGGGTGTTGCATTTGGAAAGTTTTCGAAATGGCAACTTTTCTAGACAAAAACAAACAAAAAAAACATCTGGGTGTTTTTTTAAAAAAAAAAAAAAAAAAAAAAAGCTTGGACTGTTTTTAGAAGCTGTAGACACCCAAATGGAAGTGCAAAATGTACAAAATGTGAATTTTGCATGACAGGTCCACTTGACGATAAGGGGATATACGTCTGAAAATGCAGTAATTTTCTTTGATCTCATTTCATGTTTTCCAGATTGTGTAGGAACCCTACATACCTGAGGTGTTGCTCCCTACCTGCTGTGTTTGATGAATAATCTGAACGCTGAACTCCTGCAACAATACAGATCAATTCAGTACCAGTATCAATGCCCGGCCCATCTAAACACAGACATTCAGAGTGAGACTTAGACACACCGTTGATGAGGATGGAGTCCATGTCAACTGGAAGTTCATGCAGGAAGCCCACAGAAGACCGGTTCTTCAGGCTGGTGTTGATTGAATCTCTGAGAATGGCCTCTATGAAATCTTCCCGCATCGCTGTGGTCTTCATCTGGGGGACGATGAACACCATCCAGAAATGCACCAACACTCCGCCCTTGTTGTTGTTACTAGGGTAGAAGACTCAGATGTGAGCAGCAGACACCTGCAGGACGTCTTTACGGCTCACAGTGCTGATGACTGACAGTCCTCCTGTACCTGAGGTCTGAAATGACCGATTGCTTGTAGAGTCTGGCCACTGAGGACGTCTTGTACACAGAGCTCACCTGAGAGACACCAGCATTTAGCTGTGCACCCCCCTTACATTAGCATTAGCTATTTAGAGTCACACTGGCACCTACCACATGTTGAATTTTGGTTGCCATAGATACAAACTCATGGGACTCCGCCTGGCGGTACTCTGGGATGAACTCTACGTTGGCAACACGGAACATCCCAGCAAAATACGCTCCGCTGTAGCTTTCCCTGCGGACTGAGCAAATCAGATTAAAGTCTATCTGTAGAAGTTTAGGAACCAACAAGTCACATCAGGAAATGCAACAAATCACCTCACACTTTAGTAGTTTTCTGAAGGTCTTTCATGTTTTTTTTTGTTTGTGATGTTGAGTTGTGATCTTACTTTACATTACACATAAGCGGACTTCACTACTTAAGTGATTTCTGCAGGTAATTCGATTCAATATGTGTTATTCAGGGTTATCAGAGTAAAGCTGAAAACAAATACATGCCAAAATTGTCACATTTTGTCACATTATTTTCCTTCATATCACAGTTACACAGTATTTTATGGTGGTCTGGTCTAATAAAATACACAGAAGCTTGTGTTTTTAATGTGACAAAATGCAAAAGAGCTAAGGAAGAACGACTACTTCTGCAAGCCATTGGATGTAAAGGTAGGCACTGTTTGTAAAAAATGACTGACGACTCAAGATTTTTGCACAATGCCTTTGTGAATCATTTCACTTACAGATAAAGACCCAGAGCAGCGACCATATGATCACCACCACCACAAACAGCACGGCCGCGGTGATGGTTGTGATGTGAGGCACGTTCAGCAGGTAGGCCCACAGCCTCTTGAGTCCTTTGGGCTTCCGCCTCGTCTTCCTGTACATCCTGCGCAGCTTCCGGAGGGTGTTGTCCACGGTGGCCACTTCCACAGACACATCCGCAATCTGAAGCCGGGAAAGTGTGGGGGCACACAGTCACATCCAATTAATCTGAAACTGCTTCAACTGCAGCAGTCCATTCGTGTTGACCTTTCAGTGGTCACTCATCTAAAGCCTGATCCTAATTAGAAGATGGTAGATGGAGCTGAAATGACACAATGAACATAAAAGTGCCTCTTGACGAGCGATAGAGAAAGATGTTCATGTGACTCCGCCCTGAATTATGGCTTATCAGAGTACACTGTCCAGTTCAGCTGCTGTTGCTCCATCAGCAGTGATGTAGACTTGTGTCGGCTGAAAATGATGCTGGGGAGGGGAAATATCTGAATGCAACACAATCTCCATCAGATGTAACACTCAGCACTCATTGAGTTACCCAATGCAAATGAATTATTCATTCACTGTCATCCCATACGGTGCAGCTGGTACTTAATCCATCACAAGAGCATAGATTCTCACAGCCGAACAAAACAAGTTCAATTATCCGAGACATTTTTAAGAAAGCAAGCTGGATTAACAAACACTGATCAACATTCTGCTAAATAACTATTACTGTTAAGCTTAAAACTTTGAATCTGATAAGAAGTGTATATAATTTGTAACTATTTAGATAAAGTTTATTTAGAGTACTACAAAATAAGTGTTTTGGCTTACTCCACTTCACTTGAACTCTTGTAATTAGTTGATACATTTATTCATATTCAGTTCAACTGTAGATATTCAACTTTGATAACCTGAAAACCTAAAAAAACCTCTCTACCTTTACACAAGCTGATGTTCCACTTTGATCTAAAATTAGGATTTCTTTTAAATTTATGTGACTATTTCATGGGCTCTTACTCCTCCCAGATGATCTCACTTACTGTAAGAAACTTTATGATATAAAATGTTTTAAGTACACAAGCACTAGAAACGACCTTTTCAAAACATGAGCCTATTTTGGTAAAAATTATTAGCTTTTTCTCTGGAAATACATCTGGGATTGATTCAATGAGTGGCATTTCACACTAGGAAGCTGTTCTTGCAGTCATAAAATTTACCATGAGTAGGAAAACTATTATAGCGTGAAGACCCAAATAGACACTCAATCGTAAAGATACAATTCCAGTCAGATATTAGTTTCCCTGGTTGGGAATAATTGCATCTCTTTGGAATCATTGTTTTGTTAGATCAATGTCTGCAAGTTTAAACTATCTGACTCAAACAGCCACAGCAACTACTTCTGATACTCAGGAACCATAAAGAATGAAGCCTGATAGTGAAGATGCTGGAGCAGTGTCATTGTCTCCAGATAGGCCAGTTTTACATCAATAAACTGAAAGGTCCAGGAAAGACGCCCAGGCTCCATAATCGACCTTCAAGCTCAGCTGAAATGCATTGCTGCCCACATTGACACATGAAATGTTTTATCCTCAGAAGAGACGAAGATTGAGCTGTTAGCCACAATAGGTGTGCATAAGGGGCCAGGAAAGGCTTTCAAATCTATGAAAACTGAGCAAGCAGTCAAGCATGGTGGTGGCAGCATGATGTTGAGGGTCTGTCTTGTTGCCAGTGGTACTGATGAACTGCACAAAGATGTCTCAATAATAAGAGTGCTACATCCAAAATCAAATAAACAGCAAGGTGGTTGAAATGAAGCCAAAACAACCAAGTTAACTGAATTCTTAACTTTTCATATTGGAAATGTAACTGAGCATTTAGCCAGAAATATACCAGCAGGTTGTTGATGGTTGTGAACAGTGTGAGGTTCTTCTGTAACCTGCAGAACATGAACATTAAGGCAAATATTAGCAGAGGTGTGAGAATAGATCAGAGCAGCAACGTTTAATTCTCACCTTGGGTGGATTGAAGATAAATTATTCAAGTTTATATTTGAATAATTATTATTCTACCTGGGATAAATTTCCAAAGAACTAATTAGACGCTCCAATTCAATATGAAGTTCAGGTTAATGATGAGAGCAAGCAAATCTCTACTGTATCTGAATGTTAAATCATAGACGATCAGGCACAGAATAACAAAGAAATAAAAAGCTGGAAACCCAGTGCCTAATAATTTAAGAGGGTTTTGCATTTTTATAACTTAACTCTACAAACATCATTAACAAATATTTTCTCTAATGAAACAGGTGTGTCATTTCAGGCAGAATCTTTCCTCCTGTCAGCTTAAAGCCAGTTAACCAGACTCTATCTCTAGTTTAAACTGGACTGAATTAAAATAAAACGGTTTGCGAACTTACACTCGCTGAGTCCTGGTGTGATCTGTCACCATCGTTCCCTTTCGTCTGCTCCGTCTCCTTCCACTTCGTGCCCATGGCACAGATATCCCATCAAGCCATTATCATCCAACACACGATTTCTGTTTCTTCATTGTTTCTTTATTCTTTATTTTAGGACAAAGAGCCGAGGGCAAACTGTGAAACAGTTGGGATCCTCAGCCAACAGGTGTCTGAAACCAGATCTGAGTGACGCTGAGGTGAACTTAACAAGGTCCCACCTCCACTCCGGTTTGGTGTGGCTAAGGTTTCATTCATCATCACGTCCCTATAAGCTAACATTCACCTGCTGTCATCTTCATAAGCAATCAGAATGACATCCATTCACATCAGGTATGTTTGTACATCAGTTTTATTTACAATATTACACAGTTATATGAATGTGAGGAGTTCCTGTGCTCAGAGTTGACAAACTCGGCAAAAGAAAAAAATGTCCCAGCCTTTGTGCAACAAACTAAAACCTTGTTTCTGGAAATAAAAGGAGACAAAACGTCATTAATTAAAAATATATATCTGTGAGCTGGAATTATTAAAACAACAGGATGGGTGTTTTTTTTGAAAAAGCAGCATTTTTAACAAAAAACAAAAACACGAGGACAGACAGAGTTTTAACACTTTTATGATGCCTCTTTAAATTTTAGGCACTCAGCAATAAAAACAAACACATTAGGAAAAACAGGCACTAAGACAACACTTGACACAAATTAGAAAAAAAATAGTGTTCGTTGAGTTTTTGGGACGGTTTAGCGGAAGGAACAAACGTCAAAGAGCCTCATTTCTTGAAGAAGGCGCTGCGAGTGATGCTGTACAGCAGGTGGTAAGGCTTTCGTCTGGGGGGCTCGGCCAGAGAAAACACCTGCTGCTGAGGCACGCTGGTGGGAATGGTGATGTGGCGCTGCTGAAGTGGGGGCAGGTTTTGGTGTGGCGGGACAGAGTCGGCATAGCCAACGGCTAAAATTTTAAAAAAAGAAAAACATTTAAATAGAAACATTAAAACAAATTATTTTTGAAGTTTGCCAGCTTTGTAGAAATAATTTTCCTTACTTTTGATCTTCCCATGTTTTGGTCTTCTGGCATTAGCAATGGCCTGTTTTCTTTGTTCATCGCTGATGTCTATTCCTGCACACAAAACACACCTTCAGATCCAAACATCTGCTGCGTCGCCCGATGCAGAAGCAACGTTTTGCCGCCTGCGCTGAATAACTCACCCATCTCCTCGTCCTCCTTCACCCTCTGTCTCTCCTTGGCAAAGGCCTCCAGCCACCTCTGTTTGTCCTCCACCTTCCTGCAGCACAGCATGCACATGAACTCCAGGGTGGAGGCGTGCCGCAGCCGCAGGGCGTTTTTCAGGGTCAGGCCCAGGTCCGAGTCCCGCCCATCGGCGACGTCCACCACTTCGATCTTGTCCATGTCCAGACGTCCTCGGTAGTGCAGCAGGTCTCTGCGCAGGACGTCCTTTTTGCAGTAGACAAGCTGGTGGTCGAACAGGAAGAAGCTGCGCTGCTGCGGCTTACCCTGCCGGACGGCGCGGGTCAGCTCGCCGGAGTGGATCAGCTCCGAGCTGCGCTCTAGCACATCAGGGCCCTGCAGCGAGTCAAAGCGTTTACACCACAGCCGGACATATTCTTTACAGAAAGTTAAGAGGATATAACTGAAATGACATCTGAAGTGGTCAGTCTGACCTCCCAGTGCAGAATGGCGACCTGCCAGTGTGCGATGGTGTCGATGCTCTCCAGCCGCCGCTTCCTCTCATTGATTAAACTGGCCACTTTCTTCATAGCCTCGTACGCTTGGCTGACACCAGTGTGGTCCCTGCAATGAAAAGAGGAGTAAAAATCTACTCAAAAACAGGTGGTGATGTAGGGTAACAGCTTCTCTTTGTAACTATGTGCTACCGTAAATTATGCAACCTTCACTCCAAAAACAAAAAAATCTTACCGATGATTTTTGTATAGTTTCTAGTTACATTTGAAAGAAGACAAAACTAACTCACAAAAATATTTTCAGCAAGTTATAGGAACTTATTTTAAGTCAACACTTACTTAATGCTGATAAAAAGTACTAGTTCCCCTTGCAGATTTTGGGAAAAATGTCTTGTTATAAGTGAAAAAATCTGCCAGTGGAACTAGTATGTTTAATCAATATTAAGTACTGACTTAAAACAATTTCCTAAATCTGGCTGAAAAGTCGCTTGTTGACTTTGTCTTATCTCAGTTTTTTAAGATGTTTGCACCAGAAACTAGGTAAGATTTGGTTTTGCAGTGTTTTTCTTCGTCTTGGTGTGACTTCATAGAGACAACGCAATGCAAAAATATTCATACCGCTTAACCTTTTTTATTATTTTTATCTCAAAGCCCTGCTTTTCTATTGTCAAGAATGGACCTTCAGTTGTTTCTTGGCTGAGTCTGATGAGATGAAGTTATGCATACTATCTAATTTCCATATATGCTACCTGTGGTCTTTGGGTGTGTACTTGAGCAGCTCCCCCAGCTGCAGCGGGTATTTACAGATCTTCTGGACAGGCGTGAGCAAGAAACCAGCGATGGAGATGTCAATCATCTGCTGGAGGAGGCGGCAGGCCTCGAAGAAATGTTTATATTTGCCCATCTTCATGAGACGCTGCAGCTCAGCGCAGGCAGCAGGATGAGTGTTGCAGTACTCGGAGTAGATCGAAAATCCCTCGCCCTTCAGGGAAGCAGAGAAACAGTTCAGGATGACTAAAAGTGATTCTGTGACATGATCTACCGAGATGTGCTTTGCACATGCATGGTCACAACCTGCATGAGGAAGCAGGAGCCGATTTCACTGAGATGCGGTTCTTCCTTGTTGTACTTCTTCTCCAGTTCTCTGACGAACTGCCTCTGGAATCTGTAGATGTCTTCTATGTTGCTGAAAATTGTCTTCAGCTGCAGCTCTGTGAACATGCTGGAGTTTTTCCGGCACTGACGAATGTAACCCTGAAACAAAAACCGACAGGGCAAACTGACAGAACGCCTTAAAAATGTTTTAGTTCTGACCAACAGGGGGTGCTAGAAATGTACCACACTTTTACTGAACAGGATTTACTTTCATAGGTTGTAGCAATCAAAGATGATGCTGTAAGAAAGGCTGTAAGAAAGTATGTGTACTCTAATGAAACGGATTCAATCTCAGTAAATACAAAATGCGTTTTTAAAAATGATTATATTTAAAAAAAATTTCCAAACCAAGCTCATCCTATGTGAAAAGTAATTGACTTTGTTTAATTCAGCCATATTCACAGGATTTGTAGCAAAAATTGCCTGCTTACTCTCATCCCACAAAATCTAAATCGGATTTACAGTCCGGACTTTGACTAAGCCAAGACAAAATCTTCATTTAGCTTATTTTTTTGAGTCGCTAAGAGGACTTGTTAGTGTGCTTTAGATCATTCTCCTGCTGCATAAGCTTAAGCTGAAGATCACAAAACTGACTGATGTTCTTTTTCTAAAAGGATGCTGGCTTAACAACAGATCTAACACAAACTTTCAAAATGTTTCCACTTTTATCTCATCAATCCACAGAATATTGTCCCAAAAGCCTTAAAGAGATCAAGATGGTTTTTTTTAAAAAGAAAATATGAGATGACGTTTGTGTTCATTTTTAGTAGGAAGTGGTTTTCACTGTGGATCTCCCCCATTGATGCTGTTTCTGCTCTGTCTGCAACCTCCTGGATGAGTTGTCGATGCTCTCTTGGACTCATTTTGGTAGCAATCCTGAGAAAGTTGACCATTGCAGCGTCTTTTATCCTGCATTGCATTATAGCTCTCACTGTGGTTCACTGATGTCCCAAAGTCGTAGAAATAACTTTGAAAACCTTTTCAGGCAGACAGCAGTGATATCTGCTCTTGTATTTCTTTGCATCAAGGCATTTTCTAGATCTTTTTAACCTACTTTGTGTTTTCGGGCAGATTGCCAGATCAGCATTCCAAATACTGGTCACTCATAGGTAGTCATCATTTGAAAACTGCACTTGTGTTATTAAAATCTCAAATGATGATATGAATTAAAAACCACAATACCTCACAGATGTCTTTTAAGTGTTTGATGTAGATGCGTTCAGTGTTCATGATTTCCTGAACCACGTTGGTTCTCATCTGCTCCCTGTGCTGAGTGCTGGGTTTATCCCTGGGGGCCGGATCTTCCTGGTCCGCCACGCTCTCCACACTCTCAGTGCTCGAGTCCTCCTGGTTCACACGGACCTGAAACGCATCCAACGCAAACTCAACTAAACCTCCTGAGAACCAGAATCAAATAAATCTATTTGAAAGCAAATTTAAGTCAGGATTAGACCTAAAAACAGAAATTATCTCGCATTCATATTTGTCTCCACAGGTTTTGAACAATTAAAAGGGGAACCGTGACTACTTTATTATGGCAACAACATTGATTCAGCAACAAGAAATTGAACAGCAGACGACTGTTGGCCAATCACAACTTCACCATGGTTGCCACAGCCTCACTAATTAAGACCGAGCTGTCAGTCACTTCCCATCGCCACAGAAACCAGCTGCACCCTCTTATGTTCCAGTCCTTCAGCTGTTTGTTTGGGCCTAAGCCGGGTTGAGAGTCCTTTTTTCTCTGCAATCATGTCAAAGGGAGCAGGGTCAGAAAGTCCACTTACCCTCACAAAGCTGGACGGGAACCAGGCCTCCCTGTCGCCTCCTCTGCCCCACCACCAGTCCTTGTGGGAGGCGTCCAGGAGGCGGATCACATCGCCGGCCTTGAAAGCCAGCTCCTGCTCCTCCATGGTCACATGGTCCCAGAGAGCCTCGGCGTACACGGCATGGCCCGAGATTATCCACTGCACAGAACACGGGCAGACAGGAGCGTACAATTACATGGAGGCTGAGCCTGTGTCCGACATGTCAGATTACTTCTAGACATGTGGACAGTGCGGAGGCCAAACATCTTAGAAACATGTCCAAGGATTGGAAACGAGACAAGCATAAATTGGTGGGTTTTTTGCATCACCTCGTTGAGCACGGAGAGCTCCACCCCGGGCTGGAGGTAGGGCGTTCCATCAGCAAGCTCCTCGAAGCTGCTCTCCTCCTCCTCCTCCTCCTCGCTCACGCTGTCATCCAGCGTCGCCGAACACTCAGACACACCAGCTGCAACGCGGATCCAGAGATAATAAGACCACGTGTGGAAAACAAGCAACATATCTATCTCTATCAGCTTTTCTCCTCCAACATACTTGCTGACATTCCTCAGCCCCAGCTTTTTTTGTTTCCCACAGAGTAACTTTTTGTTAAATCTTCTCAAAAACAAGCCCGGTTCTCACCGCTGAGCACTCGGTGGAGTTTGCGCCGCCCCACGCGGTCCAGTCCGATCGGGGTGCTCTGGGAGAGAGCGCAGGGTCGTAACCTGGCAGACACTCCTCTGTAGGGGGGCACCTTGTGGGAGGGGATTGGTGGTCGTGACAAAGGCTGCAGTAATAACAAGAGGAAAAGTCCAGGGATTTAGGAAGAGCTCACTTTCTCTGGCTTTGACCAGCTACTCCCATAAATCATCGTCACACACACACATAACACAGCCTGTGTTAGCATTCCTACACACAGTCAGGCTGCTCACTTTGGGCTTCTTGTGTATTTGATACAGTAATGTGTGGCTCCTGCAATACTGGACACGCTGTGAAAAAGTATTTGCTTCTTAAAGGATTGAATTGATAGCTGCAAAGAAGAGTGGGCATATGAAACACTAAATATTACTCATATTTGGTTGCTGTCTTGATGGGATTTGTTTTGAAAACTGTATTTTAGGTTGTTTTCATCTGATGGTCCGGTATACTCGGTTGGTTTGGGAACCAAAATTGCAATATTTGTTACATTTTCAGCTGGTGCAGTTCTCTTTCACACTCCACTGTGTCAATCGATCCAAATACATAGAAAAATCTGTTCTCCCTCTCACTTGTGGTGGTGCTGCACTAAGACCTGCTGAAGGAAACGACATGAAAACCTCTAAAGAAGACCAAATCCAACTTCCTTCTTTATGAAAGTAAACAAAAATAAGTAGCGTCAGATTTTAGCAATTGGTGGATTTCTTTTTGGTAATAGACCACTAGCCATTTCTCCCTCTAGCGCTAGACAAGTGGGTTTGTTTTGGTTGTATTTACCCAAAATGCCCTGCGCAATAGTCTGCTTCCTGATTTTGGAGCGTCCTCCAATCTGCCTACATTCACATACGCATTTGAACTGCACCAGAGTTCACTTCAACCAAATGGAGATCTATGTTTTTGGGCGGACGAGAGTTCGCTATTTTGGTCCGCATCAGAGTTTGATTACGCATTAACACCTCCCTAAACGAACCGGAGTTTCTAGACAAACAAGCCATAGTTTGATTGAAGCAGACTACATAGGAATGTACACCAAAGCAGACTAAACAGGAATTTTGTTGTCTTGGACTACAAAATTCATTTCATGTGAAGCATTTAAGGGAGGCAAATATTTTTTGACGTCATTCTATTAAGGTTCATCAGAGCAAAAGATATGTAGAATGCTGATTTTATTGTTAATTACGTCAATTCATTTGGTTTTATTTAAATTTTTTGAGTTGAGCAAGAACTACGTCTGAACGCAGAGTTTCACAACCACATGGAGCTGATAAAGTGATCAGGCCCTGTTTTGCATTATCTCAGTCGTCTCTAGACCTCGTGTCTCTTAGAGAATGAAATTCAAAAATAACATGGCCCCCTTTCGGATGGCATCCCAGTTTTAAATGACATTGCTTCAGCATACTTCGCTGCTTTCCTTCATACGGTGGATCTGAATAGTGTTTATCACTTTCACAAAAATAGTAACCTACGGTTAAAATAACTTCCCTATCTCTCCCTGATAGATAACGTGTTAAAATAGAACAGAAAGTGTTCAGGGTTATTTTCTCCATGTTTCTGGGTGTTCTCCTTCGTTCTGTCCTCTGCTTACCATTTATATCAACAACATTACATCTTGTAGCATGATTGTTGATTCCATTGTCATTTTGATGACTAAGTCTTGTATTTTTCTGCTGTTTTTTTCTATTCAACAACTCTAAATCTTAAAGAATTATGTGATTTGATTCAAGAAATGCTCCTTCATTTAACAGCGGTTTCTACAAGTACCAGAAAGATTTACTATGAAAGTCTACGAGTCATTTTTATTGACAATAATAATTGAAAGTGTCAGACTACAAATATCCGGGCCACCAACTTGATGAAAAACTAAACTTTGAAAACAGAGTTGATTCTTTGTTAACGTAGCTGACAGAAAACCGGATTTGCTTTAAAATATGTTAAACTTTCCTCTGTTTACAGGGAAAAGATTAATCTCAGGAATTTTCCACCATGTTCTTGACTAATTTCATTTTTGGTACAGCAGCATCCTCTACCGACAAACCCTGTTATTCTCGTCACTACACCACTTTAAGAATAATCTGTAATCAAACAAACCACTGTGTTCCATATTTTAAAAACTGGACTTTATGTAACACAAGAAGGTTTGTATTATTTACATACAAAGCCATTCCGTAAAAGCTATCTCTGTGTTTATCAGACCTACTTTCTTGAATGTTAGTAATCATGGCTCACTTTGCAAGTTAAAAAAACATTCACAGAGCAGGGACGTTCTGCTTTTTGTTATTATGCTCCTCACACTTGCTTTTCTGTCAGGTTCAAAGTGTTATGTTATGATCTTATGTTATCCTTATGTTTTTGTGCTTCATGTTTTTAACTTGCTGCATTTCATTGTTGTATTGTATCTCAGTGTAATGCTTGCATACTTATGAATGAGAAATATATTTGCAGCAGTATAAGCTACACTCCTCTAGACTCAGATATTTTTATGAGATCTATTACATCTCAAAGTTTTTGGTTCCAACATGCTCAGTGCAACCTGGAATTTAAAGAAGCAGCATGCAGGATTTATAGAGATCAAGTCACAAAGCTGCTGATTAGAACAAAAAGATTACAATCAGCCTCGGCCCACATTATTTGTGATTTAGGAGAAAACTATCATTGATGTAAAAAATGTAAACAGTGCAAAAGAATGTAACTAAATCCAGTGTGTATGGTCTGTTTTGGGCTGCTATTAAAACATGGTCTCCCTGAAAGAGGGAATTCTAAATGAGTTCTTCTTTGTCTAAATATTTTAATCACTGTCAAGTAGCCAATAGAAATAAAATATATATAAATGTAATATTGTATCTAACAAAAACGGCTTCAAAATGAAGTCCAATGTCGCTTAATGCACTGTATTTTATATTGGCAACTAGATCAGAGCATGATTCAATCATTTTAATCTTTTGGACAGAGAGTTTAATCCCAAATGTACAACAAGAAAACCATTTGCTGGGGACAAGTTGTGAAAGCTTACAGAAGGTAGGTGATCCTCCTTGAGCTCAGTATCTGTAGAGTACAGATCCACGGCCCCGATCACCGAGACGGGCCGATGTCTCTGAACCTCCCCGTTAAGGCTACAGTTGTCAGGGTTGCTGCCGTTCCCATTGGAGCTGCAGTTTTCCTGCTGCTGCGCATCTGATGTCCTTTCCTCGTAGTTTGTCTCCGCTACTTCCTCGGGGATGCAGTGCTTCCTGGAAACGAGCTGGGCGTAGTCGGAGATTGGCCGAGGTCTAGGCCGCCCGCTCCTCTGTCTGGGCTTGACGGAGGCGGTTTCTGTGGAAGCTGCAGCTCCGTCTGTGGGAGGTGTGGGTAATACGGGTGAGTTGGAGAGGCATGCTGGGGGGTCAGGAGGTGGGCTGCTGCCTGCTGGGGGGACTTTCTCTGTTAGGAGAATTGACTCTTGTTCTTGAAGGTGGGATTTCACCTGAAAAGGGAAAAAAAATCTTAAAACAAAACAAGGATCAAGAAACAGCATCTTTTCCTTCTCAATAATCTTTTAATTGGGGTTTACCAAATCACAATTTATTTCCAGTAAAATTATAACGTTAAATAAAAGCATAACTCTAACTCTTGCATAACAGTTTTTAGGTAAAGGACAATTTCTGAACAAGTTTACTGCACAATTTTCTTTTGAGAGAGACATGTTTTGTTTCTCATTGTGAAAATGCAGCTTAATTCAGTTTATCGTGTATATGATTTATTTTTTCACTTTTTATCAACTATCCCACACACAATGTCTTCTGTGTTACATTACATCTGTCACGACTGAATTACATTTTCAAACAAACACATACCCAGCATTCATGCTGATTTTACAAAGAGAAATCAGATCCAGTAATCTGTTTTGATGAGCTTATTATCTTAGATTCAGATGCTAAGACCATTATTATGAAGATTTGAAGGAAGTTGTGTCTGTGCCAAACAGATAAATGCTGAAAAGCCTCAAGTAAAAAAAAACTTGGATTATGATTCTGTCAGTAGTATTATTAGCAGACCTTGGGGTGCAATGCTGGAAGTTGACAAAACATGAAATGCTGGTAACGACGTAAAGACACAAACTAAACCATAAAAAGTCCAAACCATACAACTTAACGTTTACATGCTTAGCTCCTTAGCTAAGGACGAATAAAAAGAAACTTATGTTTCCTTCTGCATTACCAAGGGGAGAAACATTTTTAAACAGCCTCTAAAAATAGAGCTAGATTTAAAATTTCGTGCCAGTTTAATTTCATTGCCTTCTGCTTTTGTTTGTGGCTGCATTTGACAATCAAATGTCTTCTAATAGCACCAGAACTGGTCAATTTAATTTAAAACTGTATTGCTATCAACATATTTCCACAAAACTGTTTCATCCCAACTATGTTAAAGCTTTATTATTTAACTTCAGGACATGGAGGGAATTAAAATGTGTCTGAGAAAGAGCACCGGACTGCAAAACATAGAATGTGATAATTAACAAGAACTCCTCCAACAATATATTGACTAGTCGTACTTTGAATTTGGAGAGATTTGGATCAAACTACCTGGAAATCTGGAACATTAGTTAATCAGAAACATGAAGCTGCTAAGGTAAAACAAAGTAACTAAAACTTTACTGGATCTCAAAGCAGGACAAAGATTTAATTCAATGACCTTTATAACATTTATAAAAATTTTAAAGTGAATTATTTGTTTATCAGAACCATCTTAAGCTCATTTTAAGTTTAAAACATAAATCTCTACTAATATACTCCTTTCATCATGTGAGATTTCTCAACAGGTAAAATGACATTGCTTCCAGTAAAACTGAACCTCACCTCTGGCTTTTCCCGGTCTGGGTCCGGGCCTCGGCATATACACTGGAATGGCACACATAGTACCAGCACCATTGCCAAACTGGGTAACCGGTGCTCCTCAAGGCCAAATCCCCAAATTCCTTTTAGAAGCCCCTTGATGTCTAAAGAACACGGACGTAGTTTTCCAATCCATTGTTAAAGACAAAATCCCAACCTCAGAGCATCATTCTACTAAACTCCTGCATTTATCGGCCTGCGTATTTGGGGGAGCTGTCAGCTGTCAAAGGCCTCGCGTTCATGTCGTTGTACTTTGATCTGGAGCAACAACTAACGGAAAGGCTGTGCTCAGTCATAGCCTCCAACCCTCCCACTGAAACAGAACCACAAAGAGATTTTTTTTTTTTTTTTTTGCGCAACGGCCACTAATCATAAACAAAACCTAATCATTAACTCCCCCTGCTCCCTCACAGCGCCTGGCAGCACCAAGGGTCCAGCGTCAGCATGTGACTCTGCTGCAGGAATCAAACAAGTCTGACAGGAACAGGAGGGTCAGTCCATGTTGTGCCCTCGCTCTTATTTATCTGACATGAATAAGGACTTTGGACGACTTGCGCCTTCTTTTTAAGTGTACGTGAGGTAAACCCAGAAGTATTACGTCATCATGAGAACATATCAAAGATCACTTCACACTTAGATGAGTGAGATTTCTTTACTTAAGATAAGGGTCACAGCCATTCTGATGAGAAAGGTTATTAATGATCAGAATATACTAAAATGTCAAACAAAAGCAGATTTTAGTGATTTACTCTTCTTTGAAATGTAAGAAAGTGTTTTACATTTAATTGATTATAAGCAGAATAACAAATCCATTGAGAGTTAATGTAAAATATACATTATTTTAGCTTTGTGGTTAAACAAACATTTATGGGTTATGTCAATGTGTCAAAAACAAATTTCCTTTCTGTCTTAAATGGCATACAAGTAGTTTTTTACTGTTGTAAAATGTATAAGGGCAGGTTTTCATAGAGTACCTCTGGAAAGTATACACAGAATTTTGAGGAGAGTGATTAATTCATAGAATTTGGGACAACTCTGTAACAAAATGTGAAAAAAGTAAGAAGCTGAGAATACTTTCCAGATGCACTGTAAATCTAAATATTTCTTCAGAAGCTAAGAAATATAAAATTTTTAACAGTGTGGATTAGGCTTTGAAGTGAGCTCCTTCACTGCTTCAAAAATCAATTGGAGACCTGACTGGATTACACAATCTGGAATGAAAATATGTATAATGGGATGATCTTCTGGGATGAGATTTTGCAATACTAAAATGAGAGAATATTTAAAATTGAGGCAGTGGAAGTTCTTGCATAAATGCCTCCTTGGGAGAGTCTCCTTTTATCCCTTCCCCCACAAAACCAGAAAAACACTCACTAAAAAAAAATAAATTCTTACTAATTTTGTAAGAATTAAAAAAGGTTTTAATTAGCTTTTGAACCACAGTTTTTCCGGACAGAATAATCCTACGAAACAATAACTTCAATACATTTCTAAAACAAGAATAAGCATATTTTCTTATACAAATAGGCTCAAATCTGTAACTGAATCATCATTTAACTACGTACTCTCCAATCTTCTAGAATACCTGGCTGAATATCTGACCACTCTTCATAGCACAACTGATAGTACTGCTTAATTTTCTGCTATGAACCCAGATTTTAAGAATGGGAAATACATTTTCAATACAGATGAGAAGTTAAATGTTAGCATAATTTATCCATTGCACAATCAGCTTAAATCTGTGTTTGAGATCAACGTCCAGGAGGAACACCCAGCTCTGTAGACTCCCTAAAAATATACGCTGTGATGAAGGAATGTTTAAAAAAAAAACATTGCTGAAGCCCATCGTAATATGGTGTGGAGTTACATAAAGATTGACTAAGAGGACGTCATATTAGAAAGTAGCATCTGTCCAGATGCGCCACTTTGAAGACAAATTGAAATTCCATCTACTTCCCCTCATTTGGTGGAATAAACATTGAATCATTCGTGTGGCAGCCTTTTGAATTCCCCTGTAAGACAAAACCTGAATGATCTCCAGACACTCTAAGAAAGCATGGCCTTCCTTACACATCGACCAGCCAACTCAACACAAAACAAAAGGGACAATCTCTTCTATAGAGGAATTCAAAGAATTGTAATGATATTTAAAAAAATAAACACACACAAAAAACAAGCACAGTAAAAAAAAGTTTTTCCATACTGCAAAATTACAAAATTTTGGCCTAGTTTCTGGTGCAGATATCTTAATGCACTTGAAATAAGACAATACTAACTTACAATATTAAGGAATTATTGACTTAAAACAAGCTCCTATATCTTGCTGAACTGATTCTGATTGCAGTGTAACATTAGGATCACTGTACCATAAGACAAAAGCTTAAAATCAAGTTTTTTGTTTTTTTTCCAGAGCTGTAACCCCATCAGGAGTGGAAAAACTCGGTCAACAAGCAAGTTCTTATCTTAAAGACACGTTTTCTGGAGCCAGGGAGAGATAAAGGTGGACCAAAAGAGCCATGAAGTTAAAATTATTTCATATCACATTCATCACATGGGGTGATTTATAAGTTTGCAGTCTTACCTCATTTGGTATCGAGGCAAAGTCAGGTTGTTGTTGCGATGCCTCTCTCTTGCTGAGTGGGGGTGAAACACATTCGACCATCTGTTTAGCATTACTGGTAGTTGAAGCAGCCAGCAGCTCATGCTGAGCAGAGATATCAGCTGAAATCTGCTCTGGTGAATCTCTGGGCCCTGAGGAAAGTGGGTTGGCGATACCCCGATGCGACCGCAGGTCTGTGTTGTCTTCAGGCTGGGCGTGAATGAGCAGAGTGCATCTGACAGAGCTGACCTGAGCGGTGATGGATATGGGCCGGCGCTGTCGCTCGCTGCTCTGCAGGCAAGGCAAACGGCGAGAGTAGTCGTCGTGGAGACGGCACAAGGGGGACATGGGAGATGGAGACGTGGGACTTGGGGACAGACTTTGCTTTCGTCGGCTGGTTAGGTCAGTCATGCTGCCGATTAGCTTGACCATTGGCCCCTTGTTCTTCATTGGGCTCCTCCTACCTCGGAGGTCCACTGAGGAAGTGCTGGCGGTCCTTTGAATGCTTGGGGTCCCATTTGACAATGTGATCCTCTGAGGGTCTTCCTGTGGAGATGGAGTTCCTGGACAATGGCTTTTACGTCTAAATATATGCAGGTTCTCTGCACTTTTACTGAGTCTGCTCAGAACATTCACATTAATGTTTTCCTTCTGGGTCTCTGTCTGGACGTCCACCTGTGATGTGTGATTTGACATTTGTGTGCTTCTAGTGTCATTTTTGTCACTTCCTACACTTCTTCCATTATTTGTATCAAGTAACGTGATTCTTCCTGCCCCGTATGCTTTCCTCATGCTTCTGGAAAACCGGGAATTGCGTGTGAGACCACTTTCAGCTTCCTCATCATCATAGTCCTCAATATCTGAGCCGTACTGCTCAACCGTTGCTGATTTTTGGTCAGCTAAACTTCCATTTGATACAAGATTTCCTTCTGCAGTCGTTAAATGATGAACAGCGTCAGCTGGCTCACGTTCTGAGCTGCTCCCAGCTGATCCATTTGACATTTCCACATCCGCCAATGGCACATTCTGTCCGAAATTGCTTGTTGCTGCCCCTTTACTCTGAATTCCTTGCAGTACAGACGATCGTAGCTTTTTGAAGGAGTCCACCACACCTAGCCCTGAAAACCCGGTCCACGGCTGGGGGCTGCCGTTGCTGTCATTGTTTGGACAGTCGGCAGCAGGACTGCTAGGAGGGGTGACAACCTTCCTGGAGTTTGAAAACAGCCTCATAATTCTTGAGTTATGAGGTCTGCTTTCAGCTTGACCTATCACAGGGTTGGACCAGGCAGAGGGATTGATGCTGTTTATCCTGCTCTCGTCGGAGATCAGAGAAGCATCCACCGGCTGTATCTGGGCACCACACCCAGACAGCAGGTATGGGACAGAGCTCCTGTCAGCGACGACCTGCGATGGATAAACGTCACTCAGAGGTCTGCTCCGGATCAGCGGATCAGGGTTTGGGCGGTGCAGACACTGGAGAGGGTCTTCACTTCGGGACAAGACCTTGTCCTTCTGTTCTGCCTACAAAACAAACAAAAGTTATCAACTGAGGGACACTGGAAAATGAAAATACACCAATTGTATTTTCTCGCCAACTAAAGCACATCAGGAAAACTTGTGTAGCATAAATTGATCCTTAAACTTGACCATTTTCATACCCAAAGATCTTGATAGATTTTGATTATGGAGCTAAAATTAACCCATAGTCTAGATCAGGGGTGTCAAACTCCAGTCCTCAAGGGCCGGTGTCCTGCAACTTTTAGATGTGCCTCTGCTGCACCACACCTGAATAGAATAATTAGGTCATTAAGACTCTGGAGAACTGATCTACACAAGGAGGAGGTAATTAAGCCATTTCATTCCAGTGTTTTGTACCTGTGGCACATCTAAGAACTGCAGGACGCCGGCCCTTGAGGACTGGAGTTTGACACCTGTGGTCTAGATGTAGTACATTATCGTACTCAGAATATTGCACTTTAGAATATCTTTGTATAAATGAACCTAAAGATGCATTGGACTCCTTTTAGAGGAAAGAACATTATTTGGAGCACTTTCTTCTGTAACTCTTCTTCTGTAAGGTTCAGTGGTGAATATTTTTTAAATGCCAAGCAACTGTTAACAGCCAGAGTTTGGGGTAAAAAAGAAACATTTTTAAGGGTCTAATCTCTGAAGTCTTTTTTACTGCCTAACTTTAGACTCCCTTTTATGCTTTGCCTAAAAATCTATGCAACACTGTTTCCCTTTGGTTGATTAGGGCACAATGGCATGGTGTGAGTGGAAGTGTGAGCCCAGCTGCAAGGAAAGGTGTTCCTCACAGCAGAGCAATAAAAAAGGAAGAAAGCCTTCATCACACAATAAAGCTGAACCCAACCGTGTTAACGAGGGATCCAGGAAATGAGAAAATACTGCAAAGGAAATGTTAGTGGCGACATATGATTCCGGCAATTATTCAACTTGTTCAATTTCAACAAGTCTTTTGCAATACGGGCATGGTGCATACAGACAGCACTACAGCAGAAAGTGTGAGCAGTCCTGCTAACACCTTTATTTGTTTACCATCATACACTCCGCATCATATCCCAAGTTCTTTATTTTTGAGTAAATCTCTGCCTTTTCCTTCCAGTTCTCAGTTCTCCTTTGAAGTCACTGTTAGGTCATTAAATATCCTAGTTAGGCCTTCAATGAATTAATACTTCTAGAGAGAGCGAGAGCTCAGTCTTCCCCCAGTGTGTAGTGTTTTGCTTACTATGTTTATTGTTAGCTTATTTGTTTTAGACTTGTTTTATTTTATTTATTTAAAGGTAGACTCTAATAAATAGTAAATGTGACATTTCTCCCAATAATCTTTACTTGCTGTTGGATTGTATTTATTTTTTCAGATACATACATTGTTGACCTGGGACTTCAGATTTTTTTCCTCTCCATGAACATACTGTTTGACTGATGCAGTTTATAGTCAGGAAAATATGGTAAATCTGAAACACTAAAAATAATTTTTTCTCCTCCATTAAGGAGTACAAATGCTAAAACCTCCATGGAAATGTTTGAGTCAGGCTTCAGATAAAATACACATTTATTGATAAGTAATTATCCATGTTTGATATTATAGTCATCTAAAGTGACTGACAATTGTTACGATTGAAATAGCCACATGCAATGAAAAAATATTACTGAAACAATGTCACCCTAACTGCAGCATAGAAATTTGTCTGGAATCTTCCTCGTTTGTCACGGATGAGTAGAGATGAGGAGAAACAGAGAGACAGAGGGGTGAGTGTCCCACAGTGAGGACAGGCTCCAGAAGTAAAAGCCATTTTACTAAGAACACAACATGGATTTGTCCTTGGTGCTGCATTTCAATGTCCCAGGAGAGCAGAGGCCCAGGCTGGGGGGTTGTACAGCTTTACATGTGTCTGATTCAGGGCAGTGGCTAATGCTGCTGAGGCTTTGAAGTGCAGCGTGACTAAGCAATGAAAACTGCTAATCCATTGTGATTAATGCAATAAATTGCCCATTTTTCTTTTGCTCCAGATTTCACAGAAGATTAGGTAAAGATGAAGGGAAAGGTTGAATGGTCCTCAAAACTAAATTTTTAAAAAGGTTTTTATACGTTTCTTCACTTCTCCTATCAACACCATGGTTTGTGTTTCCTACATGGTGTTCAACTATTTAAAGCTTTTTCTAATGAAATAGCAGGGTGTGTTACTAGTGATGGATTAATTAACCCAATGGAATAATTTCACAATCTGTTCCAGCGACCATTCTTATACCTTAACATCCCACCACCATCTACAACCTCATATTGATTAATTAAAAAATAAAAACAAATGCTTGCAGTATCAATAAATAAACATTTACAAAAACAAGTTATATTGACCCCAGGAATAAAGACGCCGTACTATAATTTTAAAGCAAGAATATGTTTTCTCCAATAATTAATGTGTTTCATATCATGAGTAAAAAAAAAAGAAAACAAAACTCAGGGAATAAAAAGATTGTTGGATTGACTACAGAGACCGGCATAAGAACAATTAATCCCACAATGCACTGCATTAACCCAAGGTTGGTAAGAGATTGCTAGTGAAAACAACATCATCAGGACCAGACCTACTAAGACAGGGCCATCCGTTGCCAGACTGCAGTAAGAGAGAGAAAATATCCTGCAACTTTTAGAGGAAGATCTTCTACAATGTAAATGAAATGAATGGCTCGTTACCAGGCCTCTGCAGACCTGAATGGCGTGCTGTCAGGGTACTTCAGATATTTGGTTCAGGTGCTCTGAACACTTTTTGACAAAAATGCAAAGTGAAAAGAGGTGTACACTGTACATTACTCTGAGAACAGTATCATGTTACAGATCTTTGTAAGAATCTGTAAAACATTTTGAGTACTAGGTATAATTTTCAATCTCCTTTACAATTAAGCAATACTTTGTTCAGGTCTATCATAAATTGCAATAAAGTACTTTGGTTTATGTAAAAACATTTAAGGGGAATGAATACTTCTACATGCACATACAGTTCCCGTGTTTATAACCACATCACACTAGAAAGCATTTATTAATGCCTCCGATTGTCACTTGTTTACTTTCTAATATACTTAAATTCTAAGACGTGTGTTAATTATACCAGCATTAGTATAAGTAAAACTTTAGAACCTGCTCTTCTAAAGTGGAAGCGCTGAGCTGGCTGTAGGAGGAAATGCTTAAGAAGCTTGTAGCAAACAGTTTATTCATCTGTCGACCGACTAATACTGAGGAATGCAGACACTTAACAAACCAGCTAAACAAAGGATTAATGAAACACAAGTAGCTCATTTACCATAAGACTATTTTTAACTTTTAATTACCACGGGTCTTACATCCTTTATAAGTTATGCCAATAATATACTGTCCGCAGTTTAGATCTAATATAATTTTACTGCTAATCATCATTTCAACACAACTGCTTGGTGATTCATGACTGATGGTGGGTCCTCAGGGATGACTGTGGCTCTGTATAGTCGTCATCTTGTGATCAGAAGGTTGTAGGCTTGATTTCAGCTTCCTCCTGTCACATGGCAATACACTTAACCCCAAGTTGACTGCGGGGTATAAAGGTGTGTGCCCTTTTAAAAAGTGCAAACGCTTAATTAGCAGTTCTGTCCCTATTGGCTCTAGCAGTGTGTTGTGATCCCACTATGAAACATACCCTTTACATGGTCAGAGTAAAAAGTGGTTTCAGGACGGAATGGAGATCACCCCCAACACCCAAAATAAGAAGTTCCAGAGCAAGAATAGGTGCTTAGCTGCTTCTTACAAAACATTTAAGAATAAGTCTGATTCATCATTTAAATTATTTGAGTAGGACAGTGCACATTAATTAGCACAATAGCTCAATTTCATCCTTTGTCAGAATCAAGAGAAGCAGGTCAGAGACATGCCATTACATCACCTAAATGTTTTAGGGATGTAACAACATGGCTCTTTGTTGGGTCTCTGACTGGGGAACATCCAAACCTTTCTTAATTGTTTATTTTAATGGATGAGCTAAGAACCGGCTCTAGTAAAAGCTCTAGTTTAGCACAGATGGGTCTCTGCAGGGATCTAGAATTAGCCAGAACCTTGTGACAGCACAGACACTGTGAATGAGTGTAATATCTCCTTCTGTAGATTAGCTATTAGCTCAGTTAAACACATTCAAAAGAGCCAAGTAGCATGTAACTGAGCTGTCTTTGACTTGCATCTAAAGAAAGTTAATCTCAGATTTTAGGGATGTTTATCTCCTAGAAGAGATATGTTGAAATACATCTTGAGCTACAAACTATGCAAATTTATCAGCATAATCAAAGTCTGAACTTTTAAAGATACTGAAACAGGAGAGAGTTGTTTATTGTAGAAGGGATCTTTAAAATGGCGTTCATGTAAACAACCAAACTCTGTCAGATTTGGAGGAAAAAAACAGATTTAATCTTTTCCGTGTGTCGTTTCATAGTTGCATTCCTCTGCATGTTTAGCAGCAGATGAGCTTTCTCAAGCAACCTCTCTGTGAAATCTGCTGTCACTTCAACCAAGTTGCCCCATCACACTGAACACTTATGTAAACACAGAGCCACCGCTGCCAAGCACTGCTGCTGACAGACACTGAACACCCTCCACCAACAATGTACTGCTTTCAAAACTACGCTGAATTGTCTCCTTGTGCTCTCACTCACCCACTCAGTCTGCAAAGGAATCATGCTGAGTTGCAACTGGAAAAATAGAGGATCAATACGTCCATCTGGCTCCCAAGCTGAAAGATAGTGGGAAGATGGGGAAAGAATGCCCACAGCTTGAGTAGCATGTTTTTGTTTTGAGAACTCAGCCGTTCTACCACATGCTCTGTCCTGCAGTGCCTGTGATGCTTTTTTTCCTGCGGCAGGCGCCAACTGTCACACACCAGCTGGCATCCACTAATTCTTGGCAGCGTTGCTTAGAGGAATGAAGGTGAGACAGGTGGTCACCTTTTAATAATAATAATAATACAAAAAAAAAAACAAGATGGTTTTCTATCAAACTCATTCTGCAAGTTGTCTGATTTTGTTACTTTCATGTAGGGCGGAACAATTAATCGGATTAATCATAATGAATGAATTATAGACATACTGTAATTGTCAACTAACTTAGCAATGAATTAATTATTAACTGGAGTAAACAAACACAAAAAGATGCCTGTTGTTGAAAGAAAAACAGTAATTAAGCCAAAACTGAACATGTATATACAGATACATTTTGCATCATAGGTTTTTTTTCTTAAATCCTACTTAGTCTGTAAATATGTCCTACTCATAACTCTCCTAATGGCATAGTTTTAGCTTCACCTTTTTCAAGAACCTTTCGCTATTTAATTATTAGTCAGTTAATCAAACAAAATTGTCAACAGATTCTCCCTACAATATATTTTATACAATTTTAGAAAAACATTTAAAAAATACAAATAAACAAATAATTAAATTCATTTTTAAAATATGGCTAAAATGCAATAAAGTATTCCTTCAGTGAACGCTTGATCATTTGTAGCAAAGGATGATTCTGGAGCTAAAAATACTTCTAACAACATGTGGAAAGCTCAGCCCTTTCTTCCTGTATTAACATCAGTACAGTACCTGCTTACTATTTTTTTTCAATTATTCAATTTAAGATTAATAATTGAAGAGCAAATATTTTTTAACTGAATTTATACCAGGTGAAGCTAAAATGCCACTTGAGGATTAATGGCTAGAGCATATTTATAGACAAAGAAACTTTTTTATTGTGAATGCAAAATGTAAAAAAAAAAATTGTACAGTTTTGGCCTAATTACTGTTCTGAGTGTGTTGTTCATTCAGCAAATGGCCTTTTTTGAATTACAAAAGTTAACAATTATTTGATTACTTAATTAGTTGAAGATTATTTCAGTATTCAATTAATCACAATTAATCCAATTAATAATTTCAGCCCCACACCTGGCATTAATAGCAAAAAGAAAGTCATTGTTGAAAGAAAGTCATAAAATACATTATTTACAGTTTGTTTACAGAAGCTCTGCTCAGGTGAGACTAAAGTTAACCTTTCTGGCCTACGAGCAAAGACGTTGTCTGAAGCAAAAGTAAAACTCTACATAACTCAGGAAGCACCATCGCAATAGAGCAGTGGTTCCCAAAGATTTTCTTCTGGGCCCCATCAGTGGTTCCCAAAGATTTTCTGGGCCCCCCTATGGATTACAATAAAATTTCCCCCAAAAAAGAAAAAAAATCAACTAGGCACACACATCGTTTAAGCAGACATAAACCTATACACATATTTTGTTTTCAAACTCCACTGAAGTTTATTTCACATTTCAGGTTGCAACAAAACAGACTACAAACCATCTTTACAGTGAAACACTTTTGTGTAACTGTTTTTTTTGTTTTCTTTTCTTTTTTTTCCATTCATCCCACCTGCAATGGCACGGCGCGAATCATGCTGCAGGAAACTTTTCTGCTGCAGGGAAGCAAAAGCTCAGAAGCTGGAGATTGGGGTGGGGTTCTCCTTCCAGTGCAACACGGACTCTGAACATACAGCCAGAGCTACAGAGAAAGGATTTAGAAGTAAAAGTACACAGGACTTAAAATGGTCCCCTCAAACCCCAAACCTAAACACTTTTCAGATTCTTTAAAATGATGCATTTCATCCAATCTGACTAAGAAAAATGGGCAAATCATGAAACACATTGAAACTTGTATTTGCTCATGGGTACTGCAAGGCACTGTTCTCATGTATAAGCCAACGTCTATTTCTACATTACTTTCCAGCAATGCTAACATGCTTCTCTTGGCTTTTCCTCCCTAATCTGCCGATGGGAGCGGTACGCTGCAGGCCCGAGTCCAGAGTTAATTAAGAGCTCAGGGAGGATCCCCCCCCCACCACATCTCTCCTCACATACAAACACCCACACGGCAGGAACCAGCTGGAGCCACCCTGAGATTAGACTCTCAGAGAAGAGGAAGAACATGTACACAGAAATGTAAACATACACACAGAAGCCGAAAAGCTAAAACTGCATTCCAAAAAAACAGATAAGCAATTACTCAGAGCATCTCCTTGAGTCGTGCGGTGCTGCCTACACCCATGTAGCTGTGGGAGGAAAGCGTTTAGAAGGACTCTCCTCCCTTCCTGTTTGACCAGAGGATCCAGGCAGGCAGTTATGTAAGGAATCATAAATGCGTAACGTGAAGTGACCCTGTTAAAACAAAGTTCAGCTCTGCAGAGGTATGTCTCGCTTCAGGAGAGACTCAAACTCATTAAGTCAAAATTAACTGAGCTACAGATTTAGAGAGAGAAAAAAAATACACCAGACACTACGCATTAAGGGACACTTAGGACTTTTCATTGCCGTCTTAACTCTCAGACAGACACAACCACCCTGGAGCACCAGCATTTTCTGGTCAGATGTCAACATTCCTGTCTCCATTATGTTTGTCATAATGAATCAAAGCAGTGAGGAAGACAGTCGCCTCAGCAGACTCGATGATTAGCTAATCACTGTGTGTAAACAGGAGTTGGTGTGAGTTAAGATGCTTTTACAGTATTCTGAGTAGAAAGAAAGAAATGCTTAATTTCATCTTCCAAGTGCATGAGTTCACATTTTTGGATTGCTCAAGTGTCCTGATGGATTAGGCAACACTGTATTACTCTGAGTGCTGATGTGAATCCACATTAAAATCTTTTTAGCATTCATGCTTAGAAATCAACCTTTAAGCCCGCCTCTAGTTGGAATGAGATGTGTCAGCGAGTAGAAATCGACCATGTGAGCATGCAGTGTACACAGCTGGGAGTGTGTCTATCCTCATCCTTCTCTATTCCACTGAATCTCATTAGAGAAGCTTTACCAGTGTGTGTGCAGGCCTTGTTTGATCGACACGATGGTGTAATCAGGTGAATCACTTAGTTATTTAGTGCAACCCAAGGATCTTGAATGAGCTAAAAGGGCTTGACTGCAGGGGGCGACTTGGCCTGTGTGCTTTCTACGGCGATAAAATAATAATAAAAGAAGGAGATAAAGGCTATAAGATAACCCATTTGACTTCTGATTTTCATTTGGGGGCCAAATATGTAGGCAGACTTGCACATTTTTATTACAATCTACAGAAATATGATCCTAAAATATGTTCCGTCTGGATCACTCAACATCAATTTACCACAAATAACAGTGTCATATTTGTAGATGACCCAGTTTCTTAGTTTTGATCTGGCAAACCCCCGTAGCTCAAGAGACACCACGCCTCTTCTTCTATAGCGTGGGAAGTACAGGTGGAGGCCAAACCAGGGAGTGCCTCCACTCTCATTTAGGGAGCCAAACACTTCACCTGATCCGCAGAGGACTGTCACAGAGACAGACAACCAGAAATCCAAAACCACACAATGTACAGGGCTTGGAGAGGAGAAAACCCCACCAAGCCTTCTTATCATTGGCCAGAAGAGAAACCTGACAGCAGCTTCACGAAAAGCGTTTCAGACAAAATGTTTCTGATGAGGAAACAACTGAAAGGCTGATTGATATTTCATTTTTGATTAGTTATTGCTAAATTACAAAAATAGAAAGCAGCCCACACTAAAATTATATTGTAGTTGTTAAGTTTTGTATTAAAACACATGGCATAAGGACTTTGACCTTTGATTTTACTGGTATAAAGGGTTTATTGATAGTTCATAGAGATCAGGCTAATCTCAGTTTATCTAAAGGAACTTTTCATATCCTCCAGTAAGAACTCCTGTGCCAAATATGAAAGGCTTTTAAATGCTCCATGAGTCAAACTCAATGAAAATAGAAGTGACTGATCCTTTGTAGTGGTCACTCCCATTCTATGAAACAACTTTACTGAATTGGAAAGTCTGAAAGAGCCACTGAAAATCCACCCTTTTTTATTGACATTTGATTCTAGTAGAGTTCTACACCTTATCGTGTGTTTGTCCATTTAAATTTGCCTTTTATTTTGAGTTTTTATAGCATTTTGCTGAATTTTATTAGGGGAGGGATGGTTTTTAGTGTCAAGCTAAACCAAGGTTTTGAGTTGCTGTGGTTTAAAGACCACAAAAACAATGTATGATAACATTCATAAGGTTCAAAGTTCTTTTAATAAAAGTGCCAGAAAGAACTGTAGAAGGCACAGAGTAGTGCATGGCTCCCTCTCCGACTTCTTGCTGAACACTACAGGTCAGCTGGCCTAAAGAAGGCTACTATACTTTTCCTCGCCTATAAGAAAGACAAATGTGGTTTTCTGGTTGCAAAAAACACGATAACACAAGGGAAACTAAAGTAGCGCCACCCATGTCTCTTGATAGGACAACACCAGCCCAAAATGATCATTTGCAAACTAGTTTATCTGTTAAAAACATTGCATGCTAATATTAGCTGTTGTATTCTGTTCTTCTATAAAGAGTATATGGTCAAAAAAGGTAAAGAACTCCCAGAAATTAGACAATTTTCAAGTTGATTCGCCCTGATTTTTGGCTAGATGAACCAAAACACCCCTCAAGTTTAATTTTCTTTTTTTATTATTATTGAATGCATTACACTTAGTGTTACCAGTTTGTGTTGAAAGCAAGAGTTTTCGCTGTGGACATTGTTACTGTTTCATAGTGACTACTCCATCAGAAAGCTCGGAAAAATATTTTAATGTTGTTCCAATATCCTTTGACATAATTTTTCAAAATTGAATCGGAATCAGCTAAAATCTTTGCTTGCAGGTCAATGCAATTTTTGCCATTGAATTTTAATTGCTACAACTAAAATGAATATTTTTGCACAATAAGCCCCTGCAAAACATCACTATAATTAGCATGCTTTTATTCAATAATTTCTCCTGAGTTTTTGTATGAAGTTCAAATGAAATAACAATAAGTCACATATTTACAGTAACTGTATTGTAACTTTAACAGTTATGTTATAATATTTCAGAAGCAGAAGGAATTTATTTTTGATGTTTATGTCTAAAAGGTTAACTGGAGATGGGTTTACAATTTCCACTTTCTTTTCTTAAAAAAGAGTTTTTTAATAGAAGTATCAGGTTGTAATCCAGATGAAGATGAAAGAATTACATATAAACATGCCTGCATAAAAATGTTTTTTGTTTTTGGTTGTTTGTTGTTTTTTTTTTAATCTAACTTGTCAACACTTTGCAATACACCAAACTACAAAAGTTAACTTACTGCTCAAAATTGCCAATGAATTATAAACGTAAAGTCTTGGAAGCATGAGTGTGGATTAAACTGAAAAGTTTCCTGAAGCTTATAAAAATTCAGAGCCTAAGTGCTTTTTTTTTTTCTTTTTTACATGTGAATTAATTTACAGACTTGAACGGTTGAGTTCTTTGTATTAGCAGGCCCTCAGCCCCCTCCCTCCTTTCCTCACTAACTCCCAGCACACCCTGGCATCTCCCACATCACTATAACAACCACCCCTGTAATGCACCACAATAACCCCCACAGGTCCCATTTCAGTCAAAGAGGGTGAAATCACTGCAGCCGAGGGGTGAAACAATACAGACACTTTCAATTAAAGTGTTTCAGCCTCAACGCTGTTGAAAAGTCTTGGTGAATAGAAACAATAAAAACATACCCTGCTCATAGTCGCTGATGTCCTCCACCTTTCTTCTTCTCACATAAGACAGAGCAGCTGTTTTGCTATTTATCCATACCGAAGCAGATTGTATCTCCTAGCGGGTTGGTGGCTGGCTTCTGCCAGGCTCATGTCGGGCACAGAAAAAGCCCAACAAGCGCTCTCCCTCTTCTCCTCCCCTCTCTTCAGTCACCCTGCAGCAGACCGAGGAAAAACGGCTCCTTGACTTCTTGAGCTAGCAGTTGAAGCTAACTAACTCATAAACTTCTTCAGAGTTGCGTAAGCGACGCAGTTTCTAATTTCACTTTCGCGAACCGGTAAAACTCGTTCGGAACAAAGTAAAACAGTGGCGGGCACAGATGAGAATCATACGGCGTGTTAAAGCGAGACGTTACTGAGATGTAGCTCGTTATTTCAATGGGGAGTCCAGCTCCAATGAGTCTTTAGAGGATTTGAGCTCGAGAGCATCCTCAGTGCACTTGTTGCTGTGTTTGCAGGGGGCGGGGCGTCGAGAGGTTACGATGGAGGTTACTGGTTGACCACAGTGCGACCGTCCGGCTGACAGCCAATAGTAAATCAGACAATCAAGCCCTTGAAGTTGAAAGCCACGCCCACTTCGAAGCACAATGCTGCCTTACTTGTGGAAGACCAAAAGTGCCACAATTCAAGAAATTCAAAAATTACATATATATATATATATATATATATATTTTAGAAAAATGTCCCTTAAGAAAATTTGTGCAGTTCAAAAAGTAATATTAAATTTCATATTTTATTTTTGAAATCATGATAATCACATCAAACAGGTGTGTCCCACTAAAGTTGTACAATTTATCAGTATGAATTCTATTTTCTTATCCGTAATTCACTGTGTAATAGTTCGAACGATAATATAAAAAAACTCTTTGTTTTTTGTTGTTTGTTTTTTTTTCTTTATTTTGATTTTGGAAACTGGTTTCACAGACAAAATTGTAAAACACAAATTGCATGTTTCACAGAATTAGATTTGTGTCACACTATAAGTGTATTTAAACAAAAATTAATAAATTAAACTGTTTGCCAATTTACCAATTTATTAAACCGGGGCACTTTTGGTACTCCACAATTCCTGCACATGAGTAGGACAAAAAAAGACTGGGCTTTCCAGTTGGTTTTGTCCTGGCTTTCTCGCGTCATGTCACTGAATCACACCAGTGGAATTTAAATTCATGGATATTTCTGTTCCATGCCCATCCCAAAATTCCACAGAGAGAAACAAGGCGATTGTTGTCTTACAATAGTAAGACAACAAACAGGTGAGATAAAAGATACCATCCAGACATTCTTGTCGTCTGATTAATCATTCAATAAACTCATGTTTACTTTTTTAAACTCCAAATCTAGGTTCATTGCAAGATGAGAAAAACTGTATTAAACAATTCCACTGTAAATAGTTGGATAAAGAACCAAAAGGAGACATCACTGGCACCAAAATGAAAACTAATAAAATTTTAACAAACAAATGCAAATAAATAAATGTATAGGATGTGATTATATGTGATACAGATGGCTTAACATAGCTACTCTGTCTATTTCTTTGCTAGCAAAAATAACATATAAAGTTCCAGTATTGTGATCCAGCCATGACCCAGATATAACTCATTTAATTCAAAAGTTTTCCATATATAAAATAAAAAATTTCACTGTCCTTTATACAGTAACACTGTTAGCAGAAGCATTAAATCCACACAGTCAGCATGTTCTGTTCTTTACGGGTTTCATTTCATAATGTACATGTAATGTTTGCCTTCCCAACCAGCTTTGTTTTGGTTTCCAAGGTACAAAAATCATTGTTAGAGATTGTGACTTATCTCTATTTTACTTAGAATAATAATAATAAAAAAAACCTTTTGTGTAATTTTTGCAACACTGGTGCCCAGCTTATTTCAACAGGCAGCATATGACCGATCTGGCCACAAGTCCAACATCTTTTTGGTGGATTCTGAATACATTTCTTGAGAGTACCTTCTTGTCCTGGGGACATCAAAGCAATTCTTAAAACAATGACAGGACAATATTAAAGATTTCAATTTGGGAATTGTATAGGCTTTGTATTTTATCACATTTCTGAAATAAATGTGTAAACTCTTTATACAATTTTTTATTTATTTACACAGAGACAATGTACAACACTTCATTAACCTTTTAAAAGGATAAATGCATGGTACCAGGTTATAGCAAAAATGCCAATTTCCACCTACAGTTCCTGGACAGATTGATATAATTTAGTATGATTTAACAGATCATGACTTAATGAAAACTCAGTTTGGTAATTAATTAAATACATATTTTACATACATATACATATACCTTTCTGTACAATGGAAATATTTTACTTGCAACTTCAGATGAGACAATTACCAATAGTTACACTTGTATATAACTTTTATCTTATTTGAAAAATCATTTCAACTTTATTTAGCAGAAGATATACTGATAAAGTATCAGTATATGTCTGAAATAATGAAAACAAAATACAAATTAATTTTAATGTAATTACTTTGAAATATAACAACCCAATTTTGAATTAAATTAATTTAATTGGATCATAATTAGATAGAAGTAAAACTAAATTTTGCTTTATCTTAGATTTCTGTTGAAAATCTTTAATTAGGATCCAAAGATTATGAACCCGGAGAAGATGGTGTCATCATCTTCATCAGCAAACAGCCCATTGAACAGCTCTCCTCCAACCACCTGCAGCCACACTTTGTCCCCCACATCCAGGTGCAGCACAGCGCCCCCTGCTGCCTGGTCCTCACTGGTCTGGTAGTTGTCCGTGGTGTGGATGATTTTTACCCCATTCTTCATTAGGGCCACTTTCACGTTTCTGGAGAAGACGGTGATGTGGTAGGTGAAGAAGTAGGCGCCAGCTACGGGGCACGTGTATCTCCCTGTCTGTGAGTCGTAGTGGTTCTGTTGATTGTAAATAATCTTGTCGAACCGGATCGGCAAGTTGGCTGGTGGAAGTTTACTACGCGCTGTGAGTCCCACGGAGAAGGCGCTTTTGGGGATGACAGGAGACTCTCCCTTTTCGCCGCTGTCACCCTTCTCACCCCGAGCACCCCTTTCGCCACGGTAACCAATGTTTCCTTTGTGACCCGGCACACCCAATTCTCCCTTAGGCCCTGACTTACCAGGGGGTCCCAGTGGCCCCTGAATACCTCTGTCACCCCTTAGGCCAATTTCCCCCTTTGGACCATGTGGTCCTGGTGGGCCTAAATCTCCTTTAAGTCCTTGGGGTCCTGGCAAGCCAAGTTCTCCCTTGCTTCCTTTTATGCCAGTTGGTCCCTGTATTCCTTGGGGCCCCATTTTTCCAGGAGACCCCTTTTCTCCATTTTCTCCTTTTTTCCCTTTAGGTCCAACATTACCAATAGCACCTGGAGAGAATGAATAAAGAAATAAATAAAAATAGGAGTGAAAACCGACACTCATTACAAGCCTGCGTGTATTTTTTTTTATCATTTTACATGACAAATCAATACAATGCCGTATGTATCTTTTAAAAAGGAGCATCGTTTTCAACAATTTTACACCAGTTCTGGTGGAAGAATTTGTGGACAACCATTAGCCATGAACCTGACTAATCTGGACTTCAGGGTAGAGTGGCAAGAGGAGATACTGTTTATGGCAGAAAAGCATAGCACATCACCCTGAGTACACCATGTGGAAAATGGTGGTGGCTGTGTCATGCTGAGGGGATGTTTTGTTTTTTCTGTCAGCAGAGACAAAAAAGAGTGGTCTCTGCTGATAAAAGATGCATGTTGGCATATTTCATCAGCAGATAAAAAGAAGATGCATGTTAGCTAAATACGGAACAATCCTGTAAACGCTGTTTGAGGTTATAAAAGACTAAACATGGGTGTGGATCACTGCAAGTGCATGTGTTAGAATGGCCCAAAGTCCAGAGTTTACTCTCACTGAGAATCTGTTTCAAAACTTGAAAGGTTCTGTTGGCAGACATCTTTAGGTGTGCAAAACTGGTTAAAAACATAGATCTGTAATTTCAGTGAAAGGCAGTACTTTAAAGTATTGGCAGTTCACTAATCAGGTTAACTATAGTAAATGTTGTGAAGGTGTTGATGACACACTTTTAGATTTTTATAATGAGAAATGTTAAAAGCCATGAGATATTTCTTTTCCTCTACAAATTTAGACCCTGCTTCATAATGGTCTGACACATAAAAGTACGATGACATACATTCGTCATTGTAAAGTTTCTAATTGTTCTTCAAGGGATATGAATACTTTTGCAAGACATTGTAAATGGTAGGTACTTCAATGTAATGCTTTAAAGTAAGCAGATGATTTAACACCAACAGAAATATATTGGGTTTTATTCTTTTGCAATGTTGTTATTTTTAGTACATACCAGTGTCTCCTTTGGCTCCTTTTAGGCCATCGGTTCCAGATGGTCCCGAAGGGCCAACTTCACCTTTACACGAAACATCATTACAAAATTGTTTTTAAATGTTTGCAATCAACACTTTGATGATAACATATTGAAACACATATTCCAGTTTATTAAATATGGCTCAAGTCACATTACAGTCAAGCCTTTAAACAGTCTTCTTCTGAACTTGCCTGGGTCTCCTTTGTCCCCTCTGAGTCCGTCTCTACCATCTCTCCCTGGTGAGCCATTGTGACCAGGATCTCCTGGTATTCCAGGGTACCCACAAATGCAGCCTTTACTTGGTGTTTCTTCCTCTGCCTCACATCTGACGACCAAGAGCAGGAGCAGGAGAGCAACCCTAAAGCTTATCTGCGACATTGCACATACTGTACTTTTAGACTTTTAGAAGCTCAAGCATGGCACAGAGTAACTTCTATTCCCCAAAAGGCTGACCCCGAGATCCTCCATGCAACAGTGGCAAAGTGCATGAGAGAAGCCAACGATTTACAGGCTGGGCAAAGCTTAACAAATGCATCCTCATTGGTCACTGTTTATGGTTTAGTTATTGACTGTGCTCCATTAGTTATGCGTGGCCTGTGTCCCTTCAGATGCTTCTTTAGTCCGTCTGAGGCTAATAATAAGCTCATAGTTACAGTGTCTGAGAATAGGAAGGTAGAGAGGACCAAATAGTTTCACTTGAGCTGCCTGTCTGTGCAGAGGAGAAAATAAGACATTAACCCTGGGCAAGTAGTTACATGCTTTGACATCTCACTGGCAGATTTCATATTAATTTATTGTACAGTAAAAATAATCAGATGTATGAAGTGACCTTTAGATTAAAAAGCTGTTGCCTTTTGGTTTGATGGCCCACATTAATTAGACTTTGTTTACTTGTCCAGTGCTAACAGGGTTTTGGGTTCGTATGTGCCATTAAGAAAGAGCAACACAAAGATCAGCTGGCATGAATGGGATCAGAGGCATTCAACTATGAATAGCTGTGGTCAAAACATCCTGAATCCACCTGCTTTTCTAATTAATTTAAAACTGTTTTTCCCTGTTGATATCGAACCATCATGGCAGCTTGCGTCAATGGGTTTTGCTTATTTTGTTTTCACCTTCTCCCAATTACGTTTAATTATGGTGTTGTTCAATTTATGTGTTTGCAGGGTGTACAAAAATACCTATGCACTTAAAATGTTTCAGTTTTTTTCACATTACAACCACAAACCTTAATTTTATGTCCTGTATAGAGGTGATGAAAGAAAAATGATGCATGATTTTTATACTTTTCTATACCTAAAATCTGAAAAGTGTGGCCTGCACCTCTATTCTGCCCCTCTGAGCCAATGCCATGTATAGAAATACCACATCCTGCTTTCACAGCTGATAGTACTTCAGGGTATATTATATCTCTACTATCTTTGTACAAGCTGAAATATTTCCACGTTCTTTGTATTTGTGCCATACCTGTTCCATTTCCAGATCTTCTGAGATAAGATATTGTTTTATAACCTAAAGGCGCTTTAAACCCTGACCTCGCTGCTGTGTTCCTTGGTATTTATGATGCTGATTTATGAATGACTGATTAAGATTTTTGGTTGCTAACCCCTGTAAGTTGAGTTTTTTTTTTGGACAACATCTTTCCTTTTCTTTCTCCAAATTAGAATTACCTATTAAGCTCGGGGGCCTGCAATTAAAGCATCTAGTTCTATAAATTAATTTTAAAAAACTCTAAACCAGGTCTTTGATCATTGTAATTTGGATTTTGGCAACATATACACTCAAATGATTCAATTCCTTCCCCTTCATTAAGGAAAGATGAGCCTTCAACATCATTAGAAGAGCATTGAGAGATTTGATTTCTTACTCATGCTGCTAAACAAAAGGTTACTGTTACTCTGGCTTGAATCAGAAACCAGCATCCAAATAATTGTGCTGTACTGCAGACACTTTATTAGATTGTGCACGGTGAGCAGAGACAATAAGGATGGCGGCAAAGGAGGAGTGGGAACATAAAGCCAAGATATGAGAAAAAGCACCCAGTGCTTGCAGTGAGCACACAGCATTCACCTCACCTCAGGGAAGACAAAAATGCATATTCATACTTTATTTTTCCAGTAATCCTTCTTACACACATCCACATATAAATATATTTCCAAAATACAAACAGAACACACATAAAGAGTGCACAATCAAGCAACATATTTACCTGGCACCATGAACCTTTTATTGTCAAACCTGTTGGCTACTGCACATTCACATGTTACACCGTGCACATATTAGACACAGCATGAACAAATATGTAACAGATAACAAACGAGGGCATGGCTCAGAACAAATGACGCTCATCTATAATTTAATACCAGCAGATCAAGGACCCAGCCTTTGAAGTCCTATAACCAGGCACAACGTGAGGTTGATTTGGTTACAGAAGAAACAACAACAAGTCTTCAGGCAAAACTGCAGAGACTTCGTTGCTAATTGAGCCTTGCTAGGATTAAGGCTAAAGAATCACACAGGAACAAAATAGTCTATGATCACTAAAATATAGGAAATATATAAATAACAATACACCATGCCTTAACAGTCACTTCGAGTATCTCTGTAAACAAGTGTACAGTACAGATGGCTCTTATTGTATTTAGTTAAATAAAACCAAAATACACATTGTGTAACCAAATAGTATAATACAGAGGTAAGAAGGCAAAAAAAAGAGAAGAAGCATGAAGACATAAATCTGCAGTGTAGCTGACATCATTTTATTAAGAAGTGAAGGAAAACAGTGTTGGGCAAAAGCAGCAATTACAGGGAAGTTGAGGTTAAGATGGCAGGTGTGGCAAAGCTTAGGAGAGTTTTATTTGAGGGCTACAGCATTTGTGGGATTAGTAGAAAAACAAAGTCTGAGATCAAGGATTAGAAAGGGGGTCTACATGATCTGACGGTGCATACCATAGCCCGTCATGCCAGCCTGGGAAGCGCCGCGGTTGCTGCCCATCTGCAGGCCGATCAAACTCTGCCCTTGGCGCAGCTGCTCTTCAGTAAACTCTCGTCTGTACCCCTGGGCTTTCCTGCGTATGTACACCAAGAGAGTTAGTGGGTGTGTGTGAGGACTCTGAATGTGGGTTTTTGATGTTTTCAGAGTTTTTTTTTTTTTTTTGTACCTGTGGAACCAGTCACGGTCACCTTTGTATTGGCCGTCGTCCTTTGTGACAGCCAAACTCCCCAGAGCCATCAGGGTTCTTTGCACTGCTGCCAGGTCTTTTCCTATAACCAGCAAATATGCGGAAGAAAATGTTCTGGTCAGATAATAGAAAAGCTAAATAAGAAGAAATTACCCAACATTCAAAACACCAAATGTGAAGATAAATTAACAGAAAATGTACATAATAAAATATGGTTGCAGCAATATCATGAAGGAATGATTTTCTTTAGTAGAAATAGAGAAGATGATCAGAGTTTTGGGGGAAATTGGATCCATAGGTACTGATATTTTTTAAACATGTTCAGTGTATTTTGTTGAGTCTTTACATGACAGACCAACACAAAGATGAGTCAAGCTGAATGAAGGAAATGGAGGAAGAGTTTTCAGATTTTCAGTAATGAAAAATGTTGCATGCATTTGGATTCATTCCAAACAACTTCCTTCAGAAGTCACCCAATTAGTATATAATAAGAGTACATAAGTCTCTTAGTCTGTGTAATTTAATATTAACATAAATACACCTGTTCTGTGAAGGCCTTAGATATTTGAAAATTCCACCTCCACTGTGGAATATGGTGGTGGCAGCATCATGATGTGGGGATGTTTCTCTTCTGCAGGGTCAGGAAAGCTGACCCAACCTGTTAGAAGGTTGGATGAAGCTAAATGCAGGACAGTCCTGGTAGGAAAACCAGGCAACTGATAGGAATAGAGATCCGCCTTCCAGCAGGACAGCTCAGAGACCACTGTATTAAAGTGGCCCAGTTAAAGTTTGAACCTCTCCATCCAATCTGAGTGAAATTGGGCTATTTTGTAAAGATTAATGGAAAAATATCAAGCTACATATGTGAAACATGCATCTAAAGGGCTGCATTTGTGATTGCATTTGTGACTGCAATAAAGGGTCCCTCTACTAGAGACTGAATACAAATGCACAGAAAACTTTTCAGATTTCATTTGTAAAAGATGATATGCTACTTTTTCTTCAACTTCAAACTTACACATAACTTTGTGTTGATCTGTTACATAAAGTTCCAATAAAATCCAAATTTAGATCGGTGGAAAATCTTGAAAATTGCAGTTTACAGATCCATCCATCCATCCATCCATCCATCCACCCATCCATCCATCCATCTCCTCACCTTCCCAGAGGTCCACGGTTTGAAAAATATCTGTGGTTGTGACTCCATAAGCTTCTGCTGCTTGCAGGAACTGGGAGATCTTCTCCATCTGTTTGAAGGCCATTTGAGTCTCAGCAATCTTTTTGATGGGTTCTTTGCCCCGCGGATAAAGACTGTTTATGAGTCGACAGAGAATCTGTTACGGAGGAAAGACAGAAGTCTGCCTTAGTCATCCTGCGAACAGAACCTTCGGCGCCAAGGCACGATGAGACTCTCAGTATTTGCTGGTATCTAATGTAATTCACAGGGTTTCAGTTGTTCTACAGAGTTTCTACTTTTGCTACTTAAAATTTAAAATCTCTGCCAGAACAACACACATATAAAGGCCAGCTAAAAACCTATATTTTTAAATCTACTTTTGCATAAACTTGGATTTGTTATTTTGTGAATCTTATC